>NC_080586.1:21352500-22552500 GCF_029962835.1 Magnolia sinica
GTATGTTTAAGGTCTTCAAAACCCTTAGGTTGTTCTACATATACTTCCTCATGTAGATCACCATTCAAGAATGCACTCTTGACATCCATTTGATAAATTTTAAATTTTTTGTAACAAGCAATGGATATAAATAGTTTGATAGATTCAAGACGAGCTACTGGGGCAAAGGTTTTATCATAATCGATGCCTTCTATTTGAGTGTACCCTTGTACAACCTGTCTAGCCTTATTTCTTATAATGTTACCTAAGTCATTAGACTTATTTTTAAAGATCCACTTGGTTCTAATTATATGTTTATCATCAGGTCTAGGAACCAAATGCCATACATCATTTCGTACAAATTGATTAAGTTCATCTTGCATAGCTATAATCTAGTTTTCATCAGTAAGTGCTTCTTTTACATTGGCCGGCTCAATCTTGGAAGTGAAGTACACATAGTTACATATGTTTTCAAGTTGTTTACGAGTGCGCACACCAGTGAGAGCATTTGCTATCAAAAACTCGAAAATATTTGACTGTTGGCTTCTTATTGAACCACAGTTCATATGCAATCTTATTATTTGATTTTCTAGTATATACACGAATGAGACTTAATCATCTTTTGAACTAGAGGTAGATGTATTTAGATGATCATCTATGACAACATTAATGGATTCCTAAATTACACTGGTCCTCTTATTGAGAACACGATACACTTGACTATTTAGAGCATATCTTAGGAAAATACCTTCATCACTTTTAGTGTAGAATTTTTCCAAAATTTCTCGGTCACGTAGAATATAACATTTACTACCAAAAACTCAAAAATATTTGACTGTTGGCTTCTTATTGAACCACAGTTCATATGCAATCTTATTATTCGATTTTCTAGTATATACACGATTAATAATATAACAAGCAGTGTTCACAGCTTCAGTCCAAAGAGTTTTTGGAAGTTTCTTGCTATTTAACATAACATTAGCCATATTTTGAAGTACATGATTTTTTCTTTCAACAACTCCATTTTGTTAGGTGTCCTAGGAGCGAAAAATTCATGCGATATCCCATGATCGCTACAGAACTTCTCAAAGTTGCTATTATCAAATTCGAAACCATGATCACTTCGTATTTTAATAACTGGTGATTCCTTCTCAGTTTGAATTAGCTTGAGTACCCTTTCACTTCATCGAGAGTTTTAGATTTCTCTCTCATGAAAACTACCCACGTAAACCTGGTAAAATCATCTACTATTACTAGCATATATTTTTTACCACCTCAACTCTTCGTTCTAGTAGGTCCAATTAGATCTATGTGGAGGAGCTCAAGAGGTTTGGATGTGGCACTAGAGTTCACTTTCTTGTGAACACTTCTAGTTTGTTTTCCAATCTAACAATCGCCATAGATTTTATTCATTTTCTTTAACTTGGGTAGACCACATATTACTTCATCTTTGCTCAGTTTATAGAGATTACAATAGTGTATATGTCCTAGGTGTTTATGCCATAGATCAGATTCATTGGTTTGGACCATGTAATACGATAATTTAGACGAGCTTGAGTTACTGACTATATAACAGTTTTCAGAAGTTCTGCGACTAGTCAATATCACAGAACCATTTTCATTAGAAATTTCACACCCTTGATTGTTGAATTTGACGTTATATTTATTATCACAGATTTGTGATATACTTAAGAGATTATGCTTAAGAACTTTTACAAACAAGACATTCTTAAATGGTGGAAGATTAAAGAGTTGAACCGTACCATGGCCAACAATTCTGCAATTGCTACCATCACCGAAAGTGACTGAACCATTAGCCATATCTTTGAGATTGGTGAACAAATCTTTGTCACCTGTCATATGTCTAGAGCATCCACTGTCTAGGTACCACTTTGATTGACTTGAAGCCTTGAAAGCAGTGTGAACAATCAAACAAGTAACCTTAGGGATCCATTTCATTACAGTTTTGGATTTTGGAACATTGTTGGTTTTTCGATTCTTGTACTTGTTATATATTATACCATTCGAGTTGGATTTTAGAAGCTCCTTCAGTAAATCGACAATTTTCTCAGCTAAGGGGTTAAGATTCTGATTTCTATACATGATCTGGTTGCTTTTAGATTTCATAGCCTGAAAAGTTTTTGGATTTTTATAACTCTTTTAATTTAGACCTTTCCCTTTTGAGTTAGAGGATTCTCCTTTAATAAACATAGGAGGAGTAGGCTTACTTTTAGGAGGTGTATTCTTATCTTAGCCCAGACCAGATCTATCGCCACAATTCCTTGATCCGGTTAGTAGTCTTTCTAGTTTAGGATCACCCTGGGCATACCTCCAAGTATCCTTCAAACTCAAGAGAGAAGAGACTTCTAATTTTAGATTATCATTCTCTGATTTTAGATTTTCATTTTGAGATGGTTTAAAATTTAAATCGCACTTAGTTTTTTGAAAATAATTAGATAGATGCGATTTTTCTAAAACTAGAGTATCAAAATTTTCTTTTAGCTTTAAAAACTTTTCTTTTTAAATTTTGAATTTTATAGCTATCTTGCAAATCTCCCTGAATAGGGCATTGTAGGCATCTTGTAAATCTTCATCATTTTCAGGATCACTTCTCAGATTTTCATTGTAAATTGAATCACAACTTTCTGAGGAGGTGACTCTGGTTAGAGTCATTAAGGCCTTAACCTCATCAGTAGACTCAGATTCAGAATCATCTAACTCAGAAGAAGCTTCAGAGCAGGATGATTCATCCCATGTAGCTAACATACCTTTCCTTTTAGGTTTGTCCTTCTTTAGACATTTATTTCCCAAATGCCGTATTCACGGCAGTTGAAACATTGGTTATCTTTAAGTGATTTCCATGTTTTAGATCTATCCTTTTTCTTCTCAGAGGCTTTTTGAAAATCAACTCTCCTTTTGCTTTTGAAAATTTTATAAAACTTCTTGGCTAAAAGTGCCATATCATCCTCTGAATTTTCACAATCAAAATTATTAGAATTTTGAGAAATACCTTCAGAAGATTTTAGGGCTATGGATTTACCTTTAGGAGCCTTAAAATTTAACTCGTAGGTTTGTAAAGAACCAACAAGTTCTTCAACCTGCATGTTATCAGTATCAAGAAGTTCCTGAATAGCAGTGACTTTTGAATTGAACCTTTTAGGCAATGAGCACAGTATCTTTGCATAGACTTTACTTTCTGGTTTGCTATCTCCAAGATCCCACATTGAGTTGACTATGTCATTTAACTTAGTGTAGAAGTCCATGAATGTTTCACTTTCTTCCATACATATTTCCTCAAACCTAGTGGTGAGGATTCACTACCAGAAAAAGGGGCAAAGGCTACGGATAAAAATCATAGTTAAAGGCCTATTGCTATGGTTATAGTCTGTAGCACGTCCATAGTAATTGGTGGTGTAGCTAAAGGTCAAAAACCTATGGCTATGGATTACATTTGTAGCAATAGATATTAATAACTACAGATATAATCCGTAGCTATACTTTCTGTACCGAAATGTACTTACAGTAACAGATAATATTTGTAGCTAAAAGTGGAATGAAATACGTAGTAATATGCTGAAGTTTAATTTTAATATATATATATATATATATATATATATATATATATATAAATTATAACAACGGTGTCTATTACCATTCCAACAACCTGCTGTGATTGATCAACTCATCTAAGCTAATACAATTAATGCTGATAGGAATAGTACATAAAATGTAATTAGGAAAAAAATGAAGCATTTATTATAAATAACAATCAAATCATACAATGCATCCTACATTCACATTTCTAAATAAACAATACTTCACTTTGCTCAAGCCTCTCCTAAAACTTTCCAATCTAGCGTGTTTAACTTCTTTGACAAGAAGTTTAATATCTGATTTTGATTTCATTTCCAGCTCATCTTGATGTTTCTGCAAGTTCTTAAGTAGTTCTTTTGCAATATCCAATTCCTACAACAACAGCTCCTCATGAATGGTAGACACTTTTGCCAACTCCGAATGACTCTTTTCATCCTAAAATAGATCATCATATTCATGGGATCATAATGAATAGAAAGGATTTAAGAGATCATTTCATGAAGGAATAGAAGGTAAAAAGGAACCTGTCATAAGAATTACAAAAAAGGAACCTGTTTGAACTTGAGCTTCGACTCCATCTCTATATACGTCCTACGAAGTTCTTCCATATCCCACCATCTCCAAATACATTGTATGTGAAAAAAGAGTTACAAGTAGCTTCTTAAAATTAAGATCATTCATTATCACAATTTAACCAAGATTCCTGCTTGCTTTTGCAGTCAGCACATTCCCTGTTCTCTGGCAATTTAAGAAGTCCTTCCAATGTCTGCAAATGATGCACCAAATGAAGGGAAAAAAATCAATCTCAAATTATAACAAAGATAAACTAGTACATATCTATAGAAGTGAATAAGAAGAGGAACCCATGTAGAAGAGGTTAAGATGCTTATAAAACTCCATGAACAGGATATGATGATATAGTTCCTCTATCCCATTCAGAAACAAGAATGCAAACAAATGGAGCATGAAAAATTAGGCCAAAATGTGAATATGATATATATATATATATATATATATATATATATATATATATATATATATATATATATATATATATATTATATATATATAAACAAAAAAAAACTGAGAAGCCTTTCTCCTCGATAGTTTATAGGCCACAATTAAGTCTGATTCACCTTTCTAATTCACCAGGCGCTCATGGATTTGGTTTATCAAATAGTTGATGAAGACTATTTGTACAAGCCATCACTATGTTATGTGTAAAGCAATGTATTACATAGCACTAGATGATAAAAAATTTAGAAGTCATGAAATTTCTGAACAACCAATTCCAACTAATTTATGAGTTCCACATGGGCCACAAATCACTGTTCCAATTGCTACTTTACCAGCATATATTTTAAGTATGAAAAACAAAGAAGAAAAGGCAAAAGCCCAATGAAAGACATACCTCCTCAAGTTCCCGTTTGACATTGTCCAACCCACCAATGTCCTCCCATGAGACATTAGGCACCTCCACAACCTGCCAGAAACAGTTCATTCTCATGAACAGGTTACCTCCACTTGAGTTTATGGAATTTCTGAACAACTAATTCCAACTAACCAGCAGTTAAATCATTTATAGTAGACAATCCGGTTCTGGAAAGTTGGTTCAAGATTGTACCAAAAATGAACCACAAACAACTAAGGAACAATGACAATCACATATCCCAACTGAGAAATAAAAGCTACTACTTACTGGAATGACAGAGTAGAAACCATTGGGAATCCCTCCAGAAAATGATCCAGTGGCCCATAGAGTTTGTGATGTTGTCTGGCATGACAATTCTTCTTGCTCAGGGTTTCATGAAAAGTCTCTCAAAGTCTCTTCCCAAGAAACTAGAGAAACAGTTTACAGTTTTTCCATAAAACCTTAGGGCCACCAACTAGCATTAGAAGGCCCTGACTCCAATGGCCAGAAGTAGAGTCCTCGAATGACAACAATATTTCCAACAGTCACATGATAACAATGTAAGATGCTTAATATAACATCACGAAGCAAAAGGCCAGAAGTAGAATCCTGGAAACATGAATAATTGGACAAACTATTGTCATTATAGCTTAGGCAAGAAATACATGGCATTATAAACCCAATCAAATGCACTAGGACACCTGGCCTGAATGGTTGGGGTAATTTTCTCTCTGAAAAATGAGCCAGTTCCAGAAACATAATGCCAGCCTATAAAGCAGACAATACAAAAAGAAACTAATTAGGAACTTACCATTCATGGACACATCCATATGCACATGCATGACATACTAGCAAGCTTCTGAGCTCGAAGAATATTCTATCGTCTTTTCCACCAGCATATGGAACAGAAGAAAATAAGTGCAAGTGTATAAATGCCCCCAACGCAATGACAACCTTAGAGCTAGTGGAGAGGTGAGGCCCACATGTAGGTAGCCCTGGTATACCACGAAGGCCTGCATTGCTAGTAAAACTGTACATGTCAAACAGTGATTTTAATAATACACAACTTAAGCTATTAAAAATTAGGCTACACTACAACAATAGTTCATCATTATCAAAATGATGCTGACTCAGATCCAGTGTACACATGAAAAATATGCTACCGAAACCCGATCATCAAACTGTCACAACCCATCATGATCATGGATGGAGTATAAGGTTGAGAATAAGCGTATTTGATAATCTTAACCATCATGATCATGGATGGAGTATAAGGCTAAGAATAAGCTTGACTAGGAGAGGGTTGCAGAAAAGTTGAATTTCTTTTTGTTACCATTTATTCCACCACCCTGTGCTTCTCCTAGCATGTCTCCATGTTTGCATCTAATTTCATATAGATGCATCTCATAGTTTAGGAAATTCTGAACTCTAAGATCCAAAGAATACATAGTAGAGATGTAGCCCCTCAATTGACTACTGTTGCTGAATATAATAAATCTCAAAACCAAGATTCAGTTTCTCTGACTTAGATTGACTAGGTAAGACTGCCTATAAAAACATCAATGGAAAAGCAACCATCTATGAATCAGACCCATGAAGGCCTAATGCTCCCAACATCGCAATTCCAACAATTAAAGCCAACCCTGTACAAGAATTCTCAAAATACATTTTCCCTGAATGCACCACAACAATCAAACCCAAAATCCAGTCAACTTTTTAGGGTAAAAATAAGCAAGATAGATCCTATTATGCATTGGTAGGATGACAATTTACCCTGAAAAACTAGATTGGAAACTAGTGAGGGCATAAATCGTGCATGTAATAAAGAAAGAAAAACACAACCAGACAAAAATTTCAATGGAAACCAGCATAAGTATAATAAGAATAGCAATCTACAAAATTTGAACGGAGATAGGGTAGTCAATATGTCCAAATTGGTTGAAATCCATGAACAGGTTATGATGATATAGTTCCACCATCCCATTCAGAAATAAGAATGCAAACAAGTGGAGCAAGTTCTACAGATACAAGAGAAATAAACCACACTACTGCAACTTATTGAACATTTGATGAAAAGAAAACAAAGATGACTACCAGCTTGGCAAGAATACGAGCTTTTTCAGGAGTGCCGACACCGACTGCAATTAATTTCACGCCAGCAGAATCAAATGTTAGTTTTTTTATTTTTATTTTTATTTTTTATGTTGAAGCAAGTTCCCAGCTTTAAAAAAATAATAATAAATTTTTAAAAAAAAACTGGTTAAAGGAAGACATGTTAGAAATATATCCTGCTTTTTAAAATGAATAGCAAAAACTCATGAAAAAAAAATAAGCATTTAATCAATGTAAGCCTCCAATCTTACCGGTAAGGGTGTCCAAAATGCCTTAAAAGAGCAACCACTACCATTCCCTGAAAAAAAAAAAAAGAAGAAGAAAAAAGTGTGTTAATAGTTATTACAATCTCAACGAGCATGTCATCCTGTATGCAAAATCCAATGTCAGATTTTCGTTCCTCAAAGAACATGCAACGATAATCACCTGTCATTTACTTGTCTCATGAAACTCATTAACTGAAAAGGGAGTGTAATTGGGTGAAGACATGAACCAAAAAGAAGAAGAAGAAGAAGAAGAAGAAGGGAAAATAGCACACTCTCAATGTAAACCTTCAAATAATTCCCTAACCCCCCATTACCAACAAGCAACTGTTACTCATCAACAATTCTCAACTCCATAATAACCAAAATGTGAATATGATTAAAAAAGAAAAAAAAACTAAGAAGCCCTTCTCCTCCATAGTTTCCAGGCCACAATTAAGTCTGATTCACCTTTCTAATTCACCCAACACTCATGGATTTGGTTTATTAAACAGTTGATGAAGACTATTTGTACAAGCCATCACTATGTTATGTGTAAAGCAATGTATTACATAGCACTAGATGATAAAAAATTCAGTAGTCATGAATAATCTATGAGTTCCACATGGGCCATAAATCATTGTTCCAATTGCTGCTTTACCAGCATATATTTTATGTATGAAATATATTTTGGCATGCTAAGGAGATACTGAGGGGGCTTATATAAAAATATACTGAAAGACTTATATCACATAGGATTTATTTGTTGGTCTTGGAGAAATTTACTGTTCCCTGTTTGAAGGGGTATTTGAAGAAATTCTTAATATGGAACATGTAGGTCTAAATGTCTAACTAGTGCTACCTTGAGTAGTTGGTTAGCCTATGTAATCATTTTTTTAATTTGTATGCTAACTTGGATATGCTAGGGCTATGGTAATCGCATAATCGGCACATAATGAGTTGGTAGATGGACTAGCTTGTTATCTGATTTTATAGTTTTAAACATCTTCTACATGGGTTTTCACCTCTCTCCAAAGCATTGTTTAATATGTTCTGCCACACATTATGTTCAAAACGGACCTTTCTTCGCCATTAATTTTGTTGTGTACAAAGTTGGGGCATCATCGGCTATTATAGGACAATGTTCTACTCCAACCTCTTTAACCATTGAACATAGGAGCCTGAACAAATCTTTAGTGTCCTTTAAAATATAAAAGGTATCTAAGGACCTCAAAAGCAGTAGTTCCAAATAGCAAGTGTGATGCTGATAAAGTTGCTTAATGGTGATTACAGAAACAAAATAAATGGGAGATGGAAAAAGCCATTTAGTTTCTCATGCTTGATTATCATTCAAAAATTAAAAATAAAAAGAAGAAGAAAAAGGAAAAGGAAAACCCGAAAAAACTCATGCTTAACTCTTAGGGGTGCACATGGGTTGGTTCAGTCCATTTAATTTTCTCATGAACTGTACTTTTCCATGATTCTTCCTAGTACCGTACTTTTCAAACCAAAAGCTAAGCCTTTAGTTCCGTACTTTTCAAACCAAAAGTTGAGCCTTTAGCACCATACTTTACAAGAAGTGTTGTGATATCAAGTGTTGTGATATCTGCATGAGAGTATATTATGTCTCCATTACTGCACATCAAGTGTTGTGATATCTGCATGCTTGCGGTTTCTACAATAGTTTAACACTTTAAATGTAAAGTCAGAAAGTCTTGTTTGATTTTTTATTATTGAAAGCATTACAAGGAAAGGTAGAAGAAAATACCAATAGAAGGGAAGCAAACATGTACCTGGACTCACTACAAGGGTAATCTTTTAATGATGGCCCACTGCTCCTGATAATCACTGCAAGGGTAAGAAAATTACAAAAAGTAAGACACATGAGATTGACATATGTACAAATAGTGACAAAATTGGCTGGTAATGACAAGAGGCTAAGACATCAAATTATTTATGAAGAACAGGAAAAAACAGAGATAAAATAATTAGTTAAAAACTTTACCATTCCAATATTGAACCTTATAGTGGCAACATTGATCTGTGGGACAAGTGTAGAAAGGGGAAATCAGTTTGCAACAACCACACGCAAAGGAAACAACAGCGTCTAGTAGCAGTCAAATTGCTATATTGTTATTGCCCAATTTATGCATTCTAAATACTATTCTTGATATCCAATATTAAGTAAGAGAATGAGAATCCTCCATTTCTCTCGGAGCATTATAACTTGTAGTGCTCCTAGTTGCATCGATTCACATGGACAGTTCAATTGACCTATTTGAACTGCCTTTTAAGTTCACAACAAAGCTTATAAACTACTATTCAAAATTTGTATGGATCAACTTACACAATGCAGCTAGACACACTATAACTTAGTAGTCCTCCGAGAAGAGTGGAGCATTTCTCATTGGGTAAATATTTTTTTTACTCAAGTTATTAAATATCAAGTTGAATCGAGCATTTGAATCCACCGGCCCAGCTGGATATTGACTGACCTTCCTGAGATGTTGCATGCTCTTGATGAATCATTTCTTCAGACAAATGTGCACTCTTGCTCGTTTCTATTGTGGTACATGCGAGACAATTCGACTGCTGTACACTACACCAAATGTGCCTCCCTGCATCTTCTAACATACCATATGCACCACATATGCCACCTTAAATGCTTAAGTAAAATGCTTTAAAATGTATGATGACTTGGAAAGCCATCGTTGATAGCGAACGAACACTATGCATTGTGGATTAGTCAGCTCGCATTATTGGTACAAGTTGACTAATCATCTTTCCTTAAAAAAAAAACTTAAATGCATGATTTGAAATGTAACTGCTTTCTCAATCAATCAACCCTGATCTGGAAGCAAAAGACTTCCAAATGACTAAACTTCCCCTAATAAAACTTAATGAATAATCAAGACATCCCTCTTTTTTCTTTTCTCTACTTACTGCAGTGGACAGAGATCAAGCTTGTAACATGACATAGCCGACTCTGGAATTATTGGGAAATATAGGAAACCTATTAGGCTAAGACTGGCAGAGACCCGACCCAAACCAGACCCATTACCATAGTGGTGGACCCTGCCTGACCAGACTTGGCTAGGCCTACACTCAAGCCATGGTCTGGACTTGACCATGACTTGGCCAAGGCAAGCCTGTTGCCGCCTGAACCACGCCCTTGTATGAGCCATGCATAATCGAGCCTTTCAACTCAACCCAACAAAAGCCTAATCCCATTTTTTCTTCATCATCTTAAGAGCGTCGGTGTGGCCCACCTCTCCAGGGACATATAGCATGCCATTTCATCAAACAGATAACATGCCATTTCATCCAGCCATTTCAACAAATAGATAGCAGGCCATTTCATCAAATAGTTACAATGTATCAAATCTGAAAGATAGATAAAGAGAAGAAGATATCAAACCTATGGAGAGGAGGTTCATGGCGTTTCTCCGGGTAGGAGCTTCACGGCTGCTGCAATGGAGAGAGATAGAAGAGGAGCTTCACAGCATGTGTTTCTTCACGACGTGTGTTTCTTCACGGCTGATGCATTGGAGAGAGAGGGAGGAGAATGAGAGAGATGGAGCAGAGATTGGGAGGGAGAGAGAGGATTAGGGAACGAAGATTTTAAGGAACGAAGAGAAAGAAAGAGGGAAATGACCCATTTTTGGGTGTCATCTCATGGACGGACAGTGGATGGTCCTGACATGGGCTCCGTGGGGCCCACCATGATGTATTTGGTTTATCCATTCAGATCAATAATTTTATTAAATTATTTTAGTTCATGATCCCAAATTTAAGATATATTGAAAGCCTAAGTGGACTACACCATAAGAAACAAATGTGATTTAATATCCATGTTTCCTACCGTGTGGTCCACTTGAGCCTTCGATCTAGCTGATTTTTGATTTCATACTCTAAAGTAATATTTCCAAATATATGGATAGCTTAGATAGAACATATTTTTTTAGGCCCTATAGAGCCCCTTACAACACCATTAATTATTAATAGTGTGTTAACTTTTTAGTTACGGATTAAAACCGTAGTAACTATAGCTAAGGTTTATATCCGTAGCAAGAAACTAACATGGTCTATATCCTTTACCCCCTTTTTTTGGTAGTGATTTGAAGTTTAGATTTCTTGACAGTAGTCGTACTCTCGTGTGTCATTTCTAAGATATCTCAGGCTTGTTTTGTAGTATCACAAGATATAATCCTTTTGAATTCATCTGGTGATAGTGCGCAAGTAATTGCATTTAAAGCCTTGGCATTGGCACTGCTCTCATTTTTCTAAAGAGTGGCCTAAGTATTATAAGGTGCAACCTTAAGAGTTTTAATACCATCAATGCCTAGAACTTCAATGGTAGGTGGGTTCCACCTAGTCACTGTGGATTGCCATACATTTTCATCGATAGACCTTAAAAAGATTCTTATCCTGGCTTTCCAATAGACATAATTAGATCCATCAAATGTTGGTGGCTTAGTAATTGAAAGACTATCAAAATTTGACATGATATAAGCTTGGATCAGTTAGGTCAGGAAATAAATCCAAATAAATGAGCTATTAGGCTTTGATACCACCTGAAAAGGTCGAGCTAAGAGTCCTAGGTAGGGGGGGGGGGGGGGGTGGTGGGGTGAATAGGACTATACCAAATTAAAATTTAAAGGCTGAATTAAGAAAGAAATAGAACAAGACAGCAGTTATTAATTTTAAATAGCAATCTCAAATGCACAAGTATTGAGAGGTTGATACAAACGTTGTTCTAAGGACAACCTTACACCAAAAACCAAAGGCTTATGGTAGGATAACCTGATTTTTAGAACGGTCTCTGTATCGAAGTCCCAAACCAATATAGAGGAATAAAGAATAAAATAGAAATAAATATCTATTGCTATTACAACATTCACCACATGTGTAGAAAATAATTTACAATTATTCACCACAACTTCAGCAATTATAGTGGTTCGCTTGTGTGTACACTAACTATTAGAAAACAGCCACACAACTACTCCACTCATAATATCCTCACCCACGGGATATTAGCTTTCACTATGAATTAGTTTTCCAAGGTTCACCCAAAACCTTCACAATTGTATTTTCAAAGGGCTACCACAATTAAAAACCCTACTCACTGAGATTTTCTAGCTATCTTAGTCAAAAGTAAAAATGAAAGATTTTCTGGCTCTCTTACAAACCAAATATAGAAAATTGAAATTATAATTATCTGGAGAAAGTACTTCGTTGTAGCCCGATAGAACCGATTCTTTGGACACATAGAATGTTCAATGTTCAATGTTCAATCTCTCAAATGATAGGGTTCTAGGTCTAAATGAATTTTAAATTAAATCCAACCTTAGGCTACTTTGGATTCAACTTCTTGGATCTCACAAAGGGTTAAATTCAAAAATCCCCTTTAATATCAAATAGAATGTAATCAAGAGATCAAAGAATTGAATAACCAAAAAAGCTATTAAAATAATTTATAAATACCTCACAATAGCTTCACAATAATGGGGACTGAGTTCTCAGAGTTGTGACTTTAATATCTTTTAGAATAAGTTATAAAACTCTGAAAATCGTCCTCAATTTATAGGCAAAAATACTGTTCACTCAACTGGCCAAGTGGTTGGTTCGACTAGTCGAAGGACCAACAACATTTCAAAATTTCTAGCACGATAAGATAAGATCATTACTCGACTGGTCGAGTGACTTGCTAAATTGGTTGAGCAATGCACTCGACTGGTCGGGACTAGAAAACCTTGTTGGACTTTGAGTCGAGCATTGCATGACTGGTCGAGCACTGTTCACTCGACTGGTCGAGAGTTTAACAGAAAATTTCAAAAAATCCACAACAACCTTAGACTGGTCGAGAAAATTCTTGTACTGGTCGAGCCAGTGTCTGGACTAGTCGAACTATGACTAGGACTAGTTGAAAAATGACCTATAAAATTATCAAATGACCCATGATACAAATGCAAATTATATGACCTATCCTAAGGTCAATCCAGGGTCAAACAAACCTTGTTTGTGAGATTGAATCATCACATATCATTCTCTTAAAGTAGTTGAAGCTTGAAGACTTGATCTAGTACTTGAACTTCTTGACATTGTCCTTTAACCTCTTGATCTTGTACTTGAACTTGTTGATCTTGTACTTGAATGTAGACAAGATTGGCAAGGATGGCATGAAGTTGATCTTACAATAACAGCTAAACAAGATACATATTCCAAGAGGTTTTGACACTATAAAATTTGACAAACCTAGGAGCTCAATAAGATAGCATTTATAGTTTGCTCCTGAAATCCGAGGATCCCCAACGTCTACTCCTTCCATTCAAAGGCATCATTCCTTTGATTTGGTGTAACGCAGTTTGATAGGGTTTCTTTTAAGTCAATCATTCAATCGTTCACTCCTTGGTTAATTCTCTGTCTTCCTTCACGTTGTTGTTGATTAATCATGTTTGAAAATAACAGAAAGGCCCCAATTGTAGGGGAATCATCTCGTCTTACACAACAGAAATCACTAGTTCCATGAGAAAGGGCCAGGGCATCCTCATCACCTGTTCACTGCCATGAATCCATCGCAAGACAAACATCACGCAGCGAGCCTCCGGTAACGGCACCTGCTCCTCCACCGGCTGCACCAACTCCTCCACATGCAAATGTGTTAGAAAAATAAACTGGGAGGAGTCTGGTACATGAATGACAGGTTGATAGGGAGTGCATTCAAACATACAATCTAGAATCTCTTTTGGATGCAGTCGATTGGTTGCCCATTTTGGACTTTGGTGGTATATGTTATGATGAAAGGACCTATCGCTTTCTTGCGTACTGCCATTCTCCAGTCCTTGATCCTCCATCGATAACTATCTCTGTCGGGGAAGAAAGTGTTGAAATCACAATCGAATCCATTGCCACCATATTTGGTCTTACTTTGTCTCCTCTCGGTCTATCCAGTCTAGACCTGAAGGACCTAACAAACCAATCTAAGGTCACCAAATTTTTGTGTCAAGGTAGAGATTGTAAGTACTATGGTTTCATGCTCCTTTGATTGCCAAATTTTGTAATGCCAAAACCTTAATCGGTGTCTTGTGTAGCACATTGGTATATATGTTCAAGGCAATGCATCACATGTACAAGGACAATGCTTTAAGTCAAGAACAAAGATCTACTTCAAGAACTGTAAGATCAAGTACATTGTTTTCTTCTGTAAGCTTCAAAGCTCAGTGTTTTAAAACTACATCGAAAGACGAGATCTTGTTTAAGACTCAAGGTGAAGTATAACTCAAGAACTACGAATTCAAGCTTCCAAAAATTTCAAGTTCAAGCTTCATCATGTGTCGAGATCTCAAGCTTCATGAACGTCAAAGATCATCCATCATCTGAAAAAAAGAAGGTTCAATGTTCATACTTCATGTTTAAGGTATGAAAGACCTTAGATTGACCTCAGGGTAGGTCATTTCGGATACATAAGTCAATTGCTTATTTTATAAGTATTTTGGTCTGTTCTTAGACCAGTCCTGGACTCTGTTTGACTAGTCCTAGCATTGGCTCGACCACTCCAAGAAATTCCAAGACCAGTCCTAAGTTTGTTGCAAATTTTCAGAATTTTTTGGTTAAGCCACGACCAGTCCTGGAGTCTGTTCGACCGGTCATGTGAACAGTGCACGACTCGTTCACGACTAGTCCAACAGCTATGACTCAAACTCCAACAACTATTCCTAGCTCCTCATGACCAGTCGTGGACAAGTCACAACCAGTCGTGAAGGTCTCATGACCGGTTGTGAAGTGTCTACAACCAGTCGTGGAACGGTTTTATCCGATCGCGCTCAAAATTTTAAAAATTAGTTCGTTTTATGACCAGTCGTAGTGTTCACATGACCAGTCGTGAATGTGATTTCTTCACTTATAAATAGAGCATGATTTTCAGAGTTTGATATTCAATTCAAGTATAATCAAGATATCACTCTTAGAGATAAGTTTTTAATCTTCTTAAGCTATATTATGCATATTTAATATTATCTTTTTATTAACTTTTTATATTTGATTTTGTTTTTACATTCCAATCTAATTTGAAAGAGGAATTGTGATATTCCACTTCTTGGAATCAAAATCAAATAGAGCTAGCCCCAACTTGATTTAATTTAAAATCAATTAGAACCTAGAACCGTTTCAAAGTGAGTGTGGACATTAAACTTCTATATTTGAATTCCTACTCTGTCTCGGTTCTTTCAGGCTGCAACAAAAGGAGAAATCCAGGTATTTTACATTATTGTAATTTCTATTGTGTTGGTTTCTTTTGAGGTTAAGCTAGAAAAATCTCATTCTTTTTGGTTATCTGAGGAGAGCCAGAAAACTTAGAGAGTATAGTTTTTGAATTGTGTAAGCCCACTAGAATGACACAATTGTGAGGATTTTAGGTGAACTTGAGAAAAATGTATTTTTATAGTGAACGCTAATATCCACTGTGTGAGGATATTAGGAGTGGAGTAGCTATGCAGCTGTTGTTTAACAGTTGGTGTACACACAGGCAAACCATTATAATTCTGTGTTTTGTGGATGTGTGATTTATTTTATATATCTTTTATCATTCAAAGTTGTGAGATGTATTTGTGGATGTGAATGTTGTAATATTTTTATTTTAAGCATTGTGGGGAATGTTGTAATAGTGTAAGTTTTAATTCTTGCTATTTATTTCTCTTCTTTTTGTGTTATTGATTCTTAGATTGTTCTAGTAAGGTTGTCCTTTCCATAAACCCTTGGTTTTTATGGTGTAAGGTTGTTCTTAGAACATCTAGAATTCTTAGGCTGCTTTATATTTTAGTATTATGGATTGTTTAAAGCGCTATCTTTCCTTTATTCTTTCCTTTATTTAATTAAATTCTGCTGTTATCATTTTAATTTGGCATAGTCCTATTCACCCCCCTAGGACATATAACTTGCCCTTTTCAAGTGGTGTTAAAGCCTAATAGCTCGTTCTAATTGTTATATTTTTGGATTTATTTCTTGAGCTAATAGATCTAAGCTATTTATAAGATGTCAAATTTTGATAGCCCTTCAGTCACTAGGCCTCCACCATTTGCTGGCAGCATTTATGCCTATTGGAAAGCCAGAATGAGAATTTTCTTAAAATCCATGGATGAAAGTGTGTGGCTAGCCACAGTGACTAAATGGACCCTTCCTAGCACTGAAGTAACTGTAATTGATGGATCCAAATCTATGAGAATTACACCTTACTTCTCTTAGACCACACTTTGAAAAAGTGAGAGTAGTGCAAATGCAAAAGCACTAAATGCAATCACATGTGCACTATCACCGAATGAATTCAAAATAATTATATCCCGTGGTTCTGTAAAGCAAGGCTGGGATATTTTAGAAATGAAACACGAGGGAACATCAATTGTTAAGAAATCTAAACTCCAAATCCTCACAACCAAATTTGAGAAAATACGTGTGGAAGAAAATGAAATGTTCATGGACTTCTATACAAGATTGAATGACATTGTGAACTCTATGTGGAGTCTTGGTGATAAAATCCCAGAAAGTAAAGTGTGTGTAAAAATACTACGCTCACTTCCTGAACGGTTCAATTCTAAGGTAACTGCGATCCAAGAACTTTGTGATACAGATATAAGGATATAAGAATTATTTGGCTCTTTACAGACCTATGAGTTAACTTTTAAAGCTCATAAAGGTAAATCTATCGCCCTTAAATCTTCTAAAAATATTTTTTTAAAAAATAATAGCAATTCTGATTTAGAAAACTCTGAAGATGATATGACCCTTTTAGCGAAAAAGTTTTACAAAATTTTCAAAAGTAAAAAGAGGGTTGATTTTCAAAAATATAATGATAAGAAGAAATCTAAACCTAAAACTCGAAAATCTTTAAAAGATAGTCAATGTTACAACTGTCATGAATATGGTCATTTAGCAAACAGGTGTCCTAAAAAGGACAAACTTAAAAAGAAAGGAATGTTGGCTACTTGGGATGAATCCTCTGACTTTGAAGCCTCTTCTGAATCAGAAGATTCTGAAACTGAGTCGGGCAGTAAAGTTAAAGCCCTTATGACTCTAGCCAAATTCACTGTTTTAGATAATGATGATTCAACTAGTAAAAAAATCTGAATAGTGATCATAAAAATGAAGATGATCGTCAAAATGCTTATAATGCCCTTTACAAGGAGAGTTGTACAATTGCTGTTAAACTTGAACTTCAGAAAGAAACATTTTCAAAGCTTAAAGAAAATTATGAAATGGGTTCCTAAGGTTACTTGCTTGGTTGCTCACACAGCTTTCAAAGCTATAAGTCATTCAAAGTGGTACTTAGACAGTGGATACTCAAGGCATATGACTGGTGATAAAGGTCTATTCACCGATCTTAAAGAAATGACTAATGGTTTGGTCACATTTAGTGATGGTAGCAACTGCAGGATTATTGGCCAAGGTACGATTCAACTGTTTAACCTTCCCTTATTTGAAAATGTTTTATACGTTGAAGGGTTAAAACATAATCTGTTAAGCATATCTCAAATATGGGATAACAATCATAGTGTAAAATTTACTAACCAAGGTTGTGAAATTTTAAACAAAAAGGGTTCTATAATATTAATTGGTCGTAGAACTTCTGAAAACTACTATATTGTTAGTGATTCTAGCTCATCTAATCAATCGTGTTACATAGTCCATACCAATGAGACTGAGTTATGGCATAAATGCCTTAAACATATACACTACTGTAATTTGTATAGATTGAGCAAAAGAGAACTAATAAGAGGTCTACCTAAATTACAAAAAGTAGACAAAATATGTGGCTAATGCCAGATTGGCAAACAAACTAGGAGTGCTCATAAAAAGGTGGACTCCAATGCCACATCAAAATTGCTCGAGCTTCTCCATATGGATCTTTTAGGACCAACCAAGACGGAGAGTCGAGGTGGCAAAAAATATATACTGGTAATCGTGGATGATTTTACCAGATTCACTTGGGTAGCCTTCTTAAGGGATAAATCAGAAACCCTTAATGAAGTAAAAAGAGTTCTCAAACAAATCCAAACGGAAAAAAAGTTCTCAAGTCTGTAAGATTCGTAGTGATCATGGATCAGAATTTGAGAATAGCAGTTTTGAGAAATTCTATTGCGATCAGGGAATATCACATGAATTCTCTGCACCCAAAACTCCACAACAAAATGGAATTGTTGAAAGAAAAAATAGAGTGTTTCAAGAAATGGCAAATGTAATGTTGAATAGTCTGAAGCTTCCTAAAAATCTTTAGGCTGAAGCTATAAATACTGCATGCTATATAATCAACTTGGTTTATACAAGTAAAAATTATAATAAAATGACTTATGAAATGTGGTTCAATAAGAAGCCTACTGTCAAATACTTTCGAGTTTTTGGCAGCAAGTGCTATATTTTACATGACCGTAAAAATCTGGGCAAGTTTGAAACTAAAAGTGATGAAGGGATCTTTTTAGGATATTATTTGAACAGTCGAGCATATCGAGTACTGAATAAGAGGACTGGTGTTATTCAAGAGTCTATTAATATGGTCATTGACGATTACTTAAATACACCTGCCTCAAATTTAGATAATGATGAAGTTCTTTTAATTGACAAACTAGATACTTCATCAAATCAAACTAACTTTGAACTGAGGACGGTTAAAGATCATCCAACCACTCAAATTCTTAGAAACCCTCTCACTAGTGTGTGCACTCGAAGACAACTAGAAGATATATGTAATTACGTGTGCTTTACATCCCAGATAAAACCGGCTAATGTAAAAGAAGCTCTTACTGACGAACACTGGATTGTTATAATGCAAGAAGAGCTTAACCAATTTGTGAGAAATGATATTTAGTATCTTGTTCCTAGACCGAAAGATAAACATATTATCGGAACTAAATGGATTTTTAAAAATAAGTCTGATAAACTTGGTAATATAATTCGAAATAAGGCTAGACTGGTTGTATAAGGGTACACTCAAATTGAAGGCATCGATTATAATGAAACCTTTGCCCCAGTAGCTCATCTTGAATCAATCAGACTATTTATATCCACTGCTTGCTTTATCAAATTCAAAATTTATCAAATGGATGTAAAGAGTGTTTTCTTAAATGGCGATCTGCATGAAGAAGTTTATGTTGAACAACCAACGAGTTTTGAAGACCCTAAGAATGCTGATCATGTCTATTACCTAAAAAAGGCTCTCTACGGTTTGAAACAAGCTCCCAGGGTATGGTACGAAAAATTGACTAAGTTTCTACTAAGTCATAATTTTCTAATGGGAAGTGTTGATAAGACTCTTTTTGTTAAGAAGCATAACGATCATATCTTAATAGTGCAGATCTATGTTGATGATATTATTTATGGATCTACCAGTACTAAAATGACTGTTGAGTTTGCAGATTTAATAAAATCTAAGTTTGAAATGAACATCATTGGAGAATTGAATTATTTCCTAGGGTTGCAAGTAAAATAACAACCTGGTGGTATTTTTATTTCTCAAACCAAATATGCTTTGAACTTAATTAAAAAGTTCGGATTTGAGAATGAGAAAAATTTTGATACTCCTATGAGTACAACATTAAGACTCTCAAAAGACTCTATAGGTAAAAGTGTGGATTCTAAATTATATCGTAGTATGATTGACAGTTTACTTTATTTAACTGCAAGTAGACCTGATAGTGCTTTTAGTGTTGGTATATGTGCTAAATATCAATCTGACCCTAAAGAGTCCCATCTAACTACTGTTAAGTGGATTATGCGATATGTCGCAAGTTCAGCTAATTTGGGTCTCTGGTATCCATATAATACTAGTGTTCAGTTGGCTGGGTATATAGATGTTGATTGGGCTGGTAATATCGATGATAGAAAATCAACCAGTGGTGGTTGTTTCTATATTGAAAATTGTTTAGTTTCTTGGTTTAGCAAGAAGAAAAGTTCCGTATCGCTCTCAACTACTGAGGCTGAATACATCGCAGCTGGAAATGCATGTACTCAACTTGTATTGATGAATAAAATGTTAAATGATTATGGAATTGTACAAGATTCAATGGTTTTATATTGTGATAATTCCAGTGCAATAAATATATCTAAAAATCCAATTCAGCATTCACGAACCAAGCACATTGACATTAAATATCACTACATTCGTGAATTAGTGGAAGAAAAGACAATCTCTTTGGATTACATTCCAACCGAGACTCAACTTGCTGACATTTTCACTAAACCGCTCGACAAAAGCAGGTTTAATAAATTGAAATTTGATCTTGGTATGTGCAATTTAAATTGATTATTCATGCATTTCTGTATTATAGTTTATATATTTATTAAATTATGATTTTAAATTTTAGAATTATGTGAAGAATGCATGCTTTTATCGTTACACGACCAATCGAGGACGTACTCGACCAGTCGTGGCACAACCGGTCGAGGACATCCCACGACCAGTCGTGTAGCGCGCTGGATCTTTTAATTTGGGAAAAAACCCCTTCTTCTTCATTTTCTCTTTTTTCTCCAATGGGCCGTAGTACGACTAGTCATACTCAACTTCTTAATTCATCAAGGTTAGTATATTATTTCAGTTTTTCTTATAGATTTAAACTCTAATCACTTCATTTTCTTCCTTGAAGTGCTTGATTTCAAGTAACCTTGAAGTTTTTGGGTTTTTCTTCTTCAAAATCTGTTTTTGAGAAAATTCATTCCACATCTTTTGCAACTCCTTACTTCTTTGATTTTCTAGTAGCAAATGGATGTTAGAGGGAAAAAGAAAAACACTCATGGTCCTTGATCATCTCGTTCTTCAACTATAATAAAACGCCACCTTTGGTCACCCGAAGATGAGCCCTCCTATGTGCGGGATTTACAAGTGTGCAATGTTATTATTGAATGACCTATTAATCTTGATCACATTGCTCCTTTTGGTCTCCTTCCACTTCTTCAAGCTGTAAGATGGGCTAACATTTTACATTGGGGTGGGCCGGCATACCAGTCTATTGTGTAGGCTATGTTTACTTGCATTTCTGATTTTTCAACTGAGAATTTAACTTTTATAATGCCCATTTCAAGTTGATCGACACCTGATTTCTGGCTTAATGGACATAACTGTTAATGATGACGGTATTCCACTTAACACCCTAGTTAAGAAACCCTCAGAATCAGAAACACACATGCTTACTAGAGCATTATGCAATATGGATGCGTAATGGAGTCAAAATGGAAATGCGCTTGCTTCAAAGTACTTGTTACCTAGATACAGGGTTCTTCATCGAATATTTATTTTAAATCTGTATCCACGTTCTATTAACAAAATAGAATTGACTTCCTTTATGGTTCAAATTTTGCATTCCATCATCTCAGGCACAAATATCTGTCTTCCTTCTTTGATATGTCATTCTATCATTCAATTCCGTCTCCATCCTGGACACAGTGATATTCCATTTGCATTTCTTATGATTGTGTTAGCTACTCACATGCTAGTTATTATGCCTGTTGGAGAGGCTCTCCTATTCATTACCTTATTTTCAACAACTCAAATATACACAAAATGAAGTTGCGGTTGGCTGAGGGCCAAGTGGATGTTGGTGATGGTGGAGCTGCAACTGTGAATGAAGAAGAAGGTGGCGATCTACCTCCTGATGATATAAATATGGATGATATCTTCAATGAGATTAAATCGGATTCTGGAGCTGACCCTGACTATCAGCCTTCTGATTTTACTGAGAGGTTGCTTACTCTTGAGGAACAGGTAGCTCAGATTCATGTAACTCAAGATTCTCAATTTGCTTATATGCAAAAATATATGAGGCGCATTAACAAGGGTTTACACCAAATTGATCCATCTATTCCTGCTTCCTCTTCTGTATCTGGTTAAGTGTTTTCTCATATGGCCTATAATAACTCTTATGATACTTTGCTTTCTTTCAGTTTATGAGACTGACTTTGGATGAACTTGGTTCATGTTTATTACTTATATGTGAACATTATTTGCTCATATCTTGCTTGGTTTGCTCCCTTATTCCTCTTTTGTTTATTTTCCTCCTCCATATCTTAGTTGCTTCCTTTGTCATATTGTGACAAAAAGGGGGAGAATATTTTGTTATGATTGCTTATGGATATGGATATGGATTGTGGGGTAGCATTTATTTTTGATGTGTGCTACTCAGGGGGAGTAAGTAAGAAAGTGTTTTGAATATTACATGATTAGTGTGTTCTAGTTATTGTAACTGGTGCATTATACTTTTGGTTATTGTAACTGGTGCATTATACTTTCTTATATATATATGGTGCATGATTCTTTATTGAGCATGTAATGTTTCTCTTATTTTTAATGGAGTGTATTTTGTCACAAATTTGATAAAGGGGGAGATTGTAAGTACTATGGTTTCATGCTTCTTTGATTGTCAAATTTTGTTGTGTCAAAACCTCAATCTGTCTTGTGTAGCACATTGGTATATATGTTCAAGGTAATGCATCACATGTATAAGGACAATGCTTCAAGTCAAGAACAAAGATCTACTTTAAGAACTGCAACATCAAGTACCTTGTTCTCTTCTGTAAGCTTCAAAGCTCAGTGTTTTAAAACTACATCGAAAGACGAGATCTTGTTCAAGACTCAAGGTGAAGTACAACTCAAGAACTACGAATTCAAGCTTCCAAAAATCTCAAGTTCAAGCTTCATCATGTGTCGAGATCTCAAGCTTCATGAACATCAAAGATCATCCATCATTTGAAGAAAAGAAGGTTCAATGTTTATACTTCAGTTTAAGGTATGAAAGACCTTAGATTGACCTTAGTGTAGGTCATTTCAGATACATAAGTTAATTTCTTATTTTATAAGTGTTTTGGTCTGTTCTTAGACTAGTCCTGGACTCTATTCAACTAGTCCTAGCACTGGCTCAACCAGTCTAAGAAATTCCAAGACCAAGCCTAAGTTTGTTACAAATTTTTAGAATTTTTTTGTTAAGCAACGACCAGTCCTAGAGTCTGCTCGACCGGTCGTGTGAACAGTGCACGACTCATTCACGATCAGTCCAGCAGCTACAACTTAAACTCCAGCAGCTATTCCTGCTCCTCAGGACTAGTCGTGGACAGGTCATGACCAGTCGTGGAGCTATCACGACCGGTCGTGAAGTGTCTACGACCAGTCGTGGAACGGTTTTATCCGATTGCGCTCAAAATTTCAAAAATCAGTTCGTTTTATAACTAGTCGTAGTGTCCACAGGACCAGTCGTGAACATGATTTCTTCACTTATAAATAGAGCACAATTTTTAGAGTTTGATATTCAATTTAAGTATAATCAAGACATCACTCTGAGAGATAAGTTTTTAATCTTCTTAAGCTATATTGTGCATATTTAATATTATCTTTTTATTAGCTTTTTATATTTGATTTTATTTCTGCATTCCAATCTGATTTGAAAGAGGAATTGTGATATTCCACTTCTTGGAATCAAAATCAAATAGAGCTAGCCCTAACTTGATTTAATTTAAAATCAATTAGAACTTAGAACCATTTCAAAGTGAGTGTGGATATTGAACTTCTATATTCTAATTTCTACTCCGTCTTAGTTCTTCCGAGCTGCAGCAAAAGGAGAAATCTAGGTATTTTACAATATTGTAATTTCCATTATATTGGTTTCTTTTGAGGTTAAGCCAGAAAAATCTCATTCTTTTTGGTTATTTAAGGAGAGCTAGAAAACTTAGAGAATGTGGTTTTTGAATTATGTAAGCCCACTTGAAAAACATAATTGTGAGGGTTTTAGGTGAACCTGAGAAAAACCTATTTTCATAGTGAACGCTAATATCCACTGTGTGAGGATATTAGGAGTGGAGTAGCTATGTGGCTGTTGTTTAACAGTTGATGTACACACAAGCGAACCACTATAATTCTTTGTGTTTTGTGGATGTGTGATTTATTTTCTATATCTTTTATCATGCAAAGTTGTGAGATGTATTTGTGGATGTGAAGGTTGTAATATTTTCATTTCAAGCATTGTGGGGAATGTTGTAATAGTGTAGATTTTAATTCTTGTTATTTTATTTCTCTTCATTTTGTGTTATTGATTCTTAGATTGTTCTAGTAAGGTTGTCCTTGCCATAAACCCTTGGTTTTTATGGTGTAAGGTTGTCCTTAGAACATTTAGAATTTTTAGGTTACTTTACATTTCAGTATTGTGGATTGTTTAAAGCGCTATCTTTCCATTATTTAATTAAATTCCATTGTTATCATTTTAATTTGGCATAGTCCTATTCACCCTCCCCCCTCCCCCGCCTCTAGGACATATAGCTTGGCCTTTTCAGAGATATCCTACGGAATCAAGGGAACACTCTTAAAGCAAAATACATGTCTCCTCAATATCGAGTTTTGCATGGGATTTTCTCCACAAATGTATACCCCAGAGGGACAAATCGAGCTGATCTTACCTCCTTCATGGTCTTGGTTCTATACAGCATCGCATCTGGTATTAAGCTATCTCTGCCCACTTTAATTCTCCACAAACTAGCCCGTGTCATTCACACCTCCAGAGCAACTCATATACCTTTTCCTCATATCATCCATGTACTATGTGATAGAGTTGGACTACCCATGACAACCGATCCTGAGTGTCCAATGCAACATTTCAATAAGGTCAACATCTGAAAGATGGACCTTAAGTTCCATGAATTTACAAAAGGACCGCCCGAGCAAGAGATACAAGGAGAGGCAGAAATGGGGGTAGGAGTAGCGGCGACTGAAGCGGAGCCATAGGAGCCTCGACCTGTTTCGACTACACCTGATACGGCATAGACTTAGCGATACAAATTTCATCAGGATCAGGTCCGAGCAACCTTGGGAGGAGTGATACATATTTAGGATAGGCTTGATAAACAAGATGAACGACTCTCAGGCTTGGAGCGATTAGTGGCCGGATTACAGGATACGGCCTAGCAGATCATCAACCTGTTGACATGCCGTCATGATGACATTGCTCCTTCTAGCTCAGTGTAAGAGTTTTGCGGATTGCCCCATCACATACACATGTTCCTCACTCATGCTTAGGGCATGGATATCTTTTTGGTTGTCCTAAGCACTTATGAGTGTATGTGATGGTCCATTGACTTGTATAGTCTGACAGCTTCAAGTGTCTGTCTAGTCCTTGGAAGGACCACAGAGCTGGAAATTTGTGGGATATTTTTTTATTCAATACTTGGATTTCTTTTTGGGGAAATGTGTGCCCATGGATGGGATAGGTGATATTTTTTTCATGCTTATATCCTGCCAAGCTTGGATAGTGCTTTTTGAATGCTCTTATGAATGCATGATAGTCTTTTCCTTGAGCTTAATATTGCTTGTTTATGGGATGAATGGTATGAATATTATGGATAGTGATTACTATTTTTGAACTTACATGATTCATTCCTATTCCTCATATGACCATAAAAGTATGCATGGATGGTTTCCATGCTCAATTCTCAAATGCATCTGCGATTCCTCTGTCTCTTATCGATTATGCATTTTCGAGATGTTGTTATCTGTTATGAAATGAAATATATTGCTCTATAATTGATTCTCCTAGTTTCTTTAATATCAGTCATTCGATCTGTTAATGGTATATTAACCTTTGTCAATGACTGACGAAATGGGGGAGAACAAATCCCACAATGAGAACACTGCTTGGTATATGGTTTTGAGCATGGTGATGTAGGTGATAGGGGGAGCAACTGTAAGAAGATAAGGGGAGCAGCTGCCTAAATCAAGATTGTGTGTGAACTCCATAGAATCTTTATAAAATTGTGTAAAGTTCATGTACACACAATTTAGGATGTTGTTCTAGGTGTGTTTTAGGTGTTTTGTCACGTAATTGACAAAGGAGGAGATTGAAAGTACCCTGGTTTGTCAATTAGTGTGAATGTTGAGTTAATGCATCAAGTTGGCCCCATATGAAGATTGTTCAAGACATTGCCTCAACCTAATGTGTGTTCAAAGCTCATCACAGGTAAACATAGCCTCACATCCCAAATCCCAAAACACCTAGGTAAATAAAATCCTTAAGAAAAACTTAGAACAACATAGGTGTTGCTAGTCTAAAAACCTGGTTTTAAAACGGAAAATTCTCTAAGTTTTCAACTATGTTCGATATCATCGATTCGTGGTTAATAAATCAATCACTCAATCTCAATGATATTAAACTGCTATCGATAACATCAAATTGAGTCCTCTTTATGTCCAACAACCACAAAGTATTTTAGATAAAATATTCGAGATTTTGAAAGTACCTTCAATAAAATCAAATTTCAAATATCGATGATATCAAAGGACAGTTGATGATATCGAAAAGTCTCAGAGCATTATTCAGCAAAGACTTGGTAAATATTCTTGATATAACTCAAGGAATCGAAGGACAATCGATATCATCGCAATTCAAATCTCAATAATATCGACACTGTATTGATGACATCGAAATGGGATAAGTAATGTCCAGTGAGTTTTTGAAAGAAAAGCATCTAAATGTTCGAGGAATCGAAACCCACATCGATATCATCAAAATTGAAATCACGATGATATCGATATAGACTCGATATGATCAAATCAGGACAAAATTGTTACAACAAATCTTAAAAAGGAAAATCGTATGTGAATGATCGAGGAATCGATATCATCTTGATATGATTGTAATTCTAATAGCAATGAAATCGACATGGGATCGATATCATCGAATTGGGTCAAAAAGTGTCCAGCAAGCTTACTTAAAATATTCATTGAAAAGATCGATGAATCGAAACCACTATCGATGATATTAGAATTCAAATTCGATAACATCGACGCATGTTTAATGTCACCGATCTTCAGTAAAAAAATTTCGGGTATGTGCTTCAGTTGAATTCGCATCATCGAACCCTGACTTGATAGAATTGAAAGTATATGTTCGATGACATCGAGTCAGGACTGATGAGATCAAACTCAATCAGACTAAACATATTTATTACTGTTGGGACTTTTTGCCTATATATAGGTAGCTTGCTCTTGGTGGCTAAAGTGAGAAAAATAGAGAGGGCCTTGAGAGAGTTTTGGATATTATTTTCCCTAAGCCCTTTTTTCTTATAGAAGTTCATCCTTCAATCCACCCTCATCATTGATATTCAATAGAGTGGATTGAGGAATGAACTTCCCCATTCAAGGATCATCCAGCTATTATCTTAATGGTAAATCATTGAGATAGGATACCTTTGTCAGGCCCATATCCTAGACCGTACCATTCTGTAGGCTTCTGCGGTCCTCCCGGTCGAATTCTGGCGACCCGCGACGAGTAGATAGTAGTTGCACATGACCCTGATTTGTATCCTATATTCCAGAGTCAACTCGACCTGAGACTTATATCGTTGCAACCGCACCGTTGCTGTAGTTACGACGCCGCGTCTCGCACGCCAATACAATACCGGGGCCAGGAGATGTGGGCCCGCGTTCAGTTTGAAGAAAATGCCACGCATTACAAATCCAAAGAGAATATATCTCATCAATCAAGTAAACATCACATATCAAATGTCAAGTACAACACCATACCCAAAGTCAACTCTCTCTCTTACAACCCTTACCTATCAAGTACACCCATCACTTACTCTCTTTCACTCCATCACTCACACCAATCACTCACCCATCTCTCTCTCTCTCTTACAACCCCTCTCTCTCATCTCTCTCTCTCTCTCTCTCTCATTCTCCCAAGCAACTCACGTCCAAGCATTCCATGGGAGAAAAGGAAAAGCTAGTGTGGCCCACCTTCCTACCACCCAATTCCACCCTCCAAAGATCATCTCGACCATTGAATTGCATCCCTTGGAGCTCTAGAACGCGTTGGTGGAAAAAGGAAGAGGAGATCAAAGGTGGGTGTTCATAGTTCTAGATCATGATTTTTTAATTAGGGCCCACTTATGATGGGACCCACTTTGATGTATGTGTTGTGATCTAAGAGGGGCTCATAGTGGCGGGGTCCCTCAACTACACCGTCTCTCCCTCTCTTTCATTTTTTTTATGATGATGATGTGTGTGGCCCACCTAATGTTGCTTGTATAGGAAATCCACACTATCTAAGTGATGAGGCCGTGTGGTTTATGTATTTTATCCACGCTGGTCATCAGCTGTAGGGCCCACCTTGATGGCATGTGGTATCCACGTGTGTGGATCCACCTAATCTGCACCGTCCATCTGTTGGGCTGTTGCCCACCAGCATTTAGCTACTACCGTAATTTCCGTCAGCAAGCTCTGAGGGACCGTTTGATGTATGTGCTTTACCCATGCTGGTCAGTGGTGGTGGGGCCTATATGCCATGTACATGAAATCCAGACCGTCCATCTATTGTGGGTCCCACGCAGCATGTAGCTACTGCTGCTTTCACGTCAGCATCCGTGGACCTCACACGTGGGACCACTAATGTATGTGTCAAATATCCCCACCATCCACTAACTGGACGGTGGGACCCCATCCACATGTGTGGCATCCATATCGTCCAGCAAGGACGGTGGAATCCACCATGATGTGTGTATTTATCTACTTTGTCCGTCCTTAAAGGATGGAGGGCCATGTGTGTGTGGCGTCCTCACTGCCCAGCATATAGGACGGTGGGACCCACTTGCTGTGAGATGGCCACCATACACACGTGGACATGGGGCCCTGATATAAGTGTTTTATCACATCGTCTAGCAATGGATGGTGAGATCCACACCGTAATATATGTATTTTAGCTGCGCTGTCCATCCGTTGTGGACCCACTCCACACGTGCTGTAAATGTGGAGAGGGGGCCCATGTTGATGTATGCATGCCATCATCCTCACCGTCTAGTGGTCTAGATAGTGGGACTACCTTTAATGTATATGTTGTATATTTATCATCCAGATGTTTTTAAATGGTAGAGATTCATCAGATGCACGTGCTGGCAGCACGTGACCCCACCATCATGTATGTGTTTTATCTACACCACACACCCATGTGGCCTACCATGGTGTATGCATTTTACATCCACTCCGTTTATTTGTTCCATCCATCTGTCCATCTAGACGTTTTGTTGTGTGGAGCCCTCGATGTATTGTTCCATCCCACTATCCATCTTAGGGACGTGGGACTCACCTTGTATGGGAGTGGATTAGATGGTGTCCACTAGCTATATAGCTATTGTAGCTACATCCCAAGTTTTGTGGGTCTCACGCATGATATATGTGTTATCCACACCATCCTTATGCTGGATGGGTGGAATGCCACCTTGATGTATGTGTTTTACCCACGCTATCCAATCCACTGGACGTGCGGCCCACGTGATATATGTGTTGTACATCTACACTGTCTAATTGTTTGGGATGGTGCTGGATGCACCCTGATGCATGTTTTAATCCACTTCATCCATTGTGTGGACAGTGGGCCTCACATTGATGTATTTTTTTCCTTTAACAATGCCTGATGTGATGTGTGAGAGGCCCATATGTGCAGCCCAATTTGATATATTTGTGACCCATTTGGCGAGGCCCACTGATGTGTGTGAGGCCCACATGTTGTATATGAGGCCCATGTTTAAGGTCCAATGAGATGTACATGCGGCCCAAGTGATCAGGCTCATGGTAATGTATTTAAGGTCTAGATATCAGGCCCGATGTGATGTTTATATAGCCCATGTGGTGAGGCCCAATGTGATGCATATGAGGCTCTTAAGTGAGGCCCATTGTGATGTAAATTAGGCCCTCGTGTGAGGCCATGGGCCCACTATACGTTTGGCTCTATGTGGGCCACTCCTCGGGAGCAATGATGGTCAAATGTCCACATTAATGGGTGATGATGGTTAAATGTCCACATTGTGACCTTCCCTTAGGCATTTTGTTAGGCCAATTCCGATTGTCGAGGCCGATTCTGATTTTTGAGGCTGATTCTAATTATTGAGGCTAATACTGATTATCGAGGCTGATTCCAATTGTCGAGGCCGATTCCAATTATTGAGGCCGATTCCAATTGTCGAGGCCGATTCCAATTGTGAGGTCGATTATCAAGGTCGATTCCGATTATTAAGGTTGATTTCAATTATCGAGGATAATTCCAATTGTCAAGGCCAATTCCAATTGTCAAGGCCGATTATCGAGGTCGATTACCAAGGCCGACTGTCAATACGATTGTATAGGCCGATTATCGATACCGATTATCGGTGCCGGTTGTCGATACCGATTATGTGTATGTGACAACATAGCATCATGATACATGCCCATACGCATCACCTGCATGTTTGTTATGAGATGTGATTGACCATTGCATATGTCATAGGGAAGGTTGTTTATGGGACTCCTTGAGCTACGGAGTTGCCCCTCATCAGTGCACGGTATGCGTAGGATTGATGCATGATTGGACTGTGTGATTCATGCATCTTGCATTTTGTGATATGACCACCATATGCCCTAGTGACATCAGGGTCGTGGCCTCCATAGGCATATAGTGGATGGTCAGATGGGACACTGAAAATGTTTGGTTCTAGCATATGGGCATCATAAATGTCCCTAGGTGAAAATCCCTAAACCTTTGTGGCCAGGAGATGCCCCAACGTCGAGACCGAGTGGATATATATGAGCGCATGAGAGCCGTATACCAGTAGGCCGTGTCTCCCACTGTGTCGTGGTTGGTTGGGAAGGGGTGTGAACTTACTCGCCTAAGTGAGGGGATAATATCTAGGTTGATTTTGACTAGCTTGAGGAATAGGTCCGCTATAGATGAGATGGGCTCGATATTGGCAGGTGGATAGCGAGGTCTCTTCCACTTACCCAGTTGTGCGCTTGGATAGGGGCGACAAGCTGGCATAGAGTGTAATAAACCCCGATGATGATTCCAAAGATGTACGGTACTGACATGTGGACTTATTAAGCAGGAGTTACATACTGATTCATTCACTATCCACTCGGGCTGGTGGTGCGCAACAAATTTGATATCTGTACCTTTGCAATGGCCAGGATTTCAATTAGGCGGGCGACTAACATGAGATCATGAGTCTTCCACATTGAGTCTGGCTATCCAAATTTAGGTATGAGACTAGTTTGGATAGAAGCCCCTTGTGATGGACCCCATAGTCTGAGATACTACGTACTATCATCCCAACCTCACACTCTAGCTTGGTCATTTCATTCGCATCACATATTGCATTACATCTGCGACATATGACATTTTAGGTTGCTACATTTCTACACTTTTATGGCCTAGACGGACTTCGTAGGATTTGTATATTGCGTTACATCCTCAGTATATGATATTTGGCTCATTATGATCTGTAATGTGAACTCTGATATTGTATGACTCGTGGACTTACCATTATGTTTCCGCTTACTCTGATATCGTATGATTCATGATCTTGATAGTATTTCTGACATTGTATGATTTTGGCATTGTATTGAATACTTGACACTTATCTTATGCACACACTTACACCACCCTCTAAGCTTTCTATAAGCGTATGCATGATAGATGCGTGCAGGTGGCGTTAGGTTGCAGCAACATTGAGCTTGGAGTGTGCAGCCGTTTTTTGAAGCTTTGATTTTTAATATATGTATTTTCCTTTCAGCATTGTATTCAAATATTTATATTAGTGGATATGTGATGATGTTGTTGCCTTTATGACTTGGGTAAACTTGTGGTTATGCTTCTTACAAGATAAATGTACATTGGAAAAATCCTCCTTATAGGATCCTAGGATCGGAATCTAGTGTATAGGCGCTGGGAGCCGAGAATGGGGTACTACGGAGGATGTCAGCACCGAATTTAGCGATCGAAAATTTTATGAGCTCAGTTTTCGAGTTTAGGGTGTGATAGAAGTTTGTATCCCCTTCACTCTATGGTTGTTAAGAACTTAGAAGATCTCCAAGTTCAAATAACTTAGAAACTTTTTGACATAGCTCCCTACCGTTGAGATTGTAAGGCTGCATAGTATTCCTGTTTCGATTGTTTCTGGCCAGGATTCGAAGATCAGTGGGGTCACTATTCTGTTGATGAGGCATCTTAAGAGCAAGAGCCTGAGATTCATAGGTGTTATCTCCATCTCTTAGGTGTTTAATTATATTGGTATGTTGTGTTCTGATAGGATTTCCCTTCCTTGGTGAGTTATCTATTGGTTGTTTAGTGGTTTAAATTTCGAGGATGAAATTTTTATTAGGAGGAGAGAGCTGTTAGGCTCGTATCCTAAACCTTTCCATTCCATAGGCTTCTTCGATCCTCCCTATCGAATTCCAATAACCTGCTATGCGTAAATAATAGTTACGCGCGATACTGAGTCGTATCCTGTATTCTAGATTCGGCTCGACCTGAGACTTGTATCCTTGCGACCATGCCGTCGCTGTGGTTTTGACGCCGCATCTCACGGGACGATACAATACCCGAGCCAGGAGATGTGGGCCCGCGTTCAGTTAGAAGAAATGTAGTGCATTGCAAATCCCAAGAGAATATATCTCATCAATCAAGTACACATCACACATCAAATGTCAAGTACAATACCATCCCTAAAGTCAACTCTCTCTCTTACAACCCTTACCTATCAAGTACACCCATCACTCCATCACTCACACCCATCACTCACCCATCTCTCTCTCTCTCTCTTACAACCTCTCTTTCTCTCTCATCTCTCTCTCTCTCTTATAACTTCTCTCTCTCATTCTCCCAAGCAACCCACGTCCAAGCATTCTATGGGAGAAGAGGAAAAGCTAGTGTGGCCTACCTTCCTACCACCCAATCCCACCCTCTAAGGATCATCTCGATAGTTGAATCGCATCCCTTAGAGCTCTAGGACACGTTGGTGGAAAAGGAAGAGGAGATCAAAGGTGGGTGTTCATAGCTCTAGATCATGATTTTTTATTTAGGGTCCACTTATGATGGGACCCACTTTGATGTATGTGTTATGATCTAAGAGGGGCTCATAGTGGCGGGGTCCCTCAACTACACTAGCTCTCCCTCTCTTTCATTTTTTTGATGCTGATGATGTGTGTGGCCCACCTAATGTTGCTTATATAGGAAACCCACACCATCTAGGCCATGTGGCCGCATGGTTTATGTATTTTATCCACGCTGGTTATCAATTGTGGGGCCTGCCTTAATGACATGTGGTATCCACACATGTGGACCCACCTAATTTGCACCGTCCATCCGTTGGGCTACTTCCCAGTAGCATTTAGCTGCTACCACAACTACCGTCAGCAATCTCTAAGGGACCGTTTGATGTATGTGCTTTACCCATGTTGGTCAGCGATGGTGGGGCCCACATGCCATGTACATGAAATCCAGACTGTCCATCTATTGTGGGTCCCACGCAGCATGCAGCTTTTTTTAACACACGCACGCACACCCCATACGCTCACGCTAGTGGAATTTCACCACCTATGGATACTCGAACCCTTGATCGGGTGTTGAAACTCCCGAGAGTCTACCACCCGAGTAAGAGTAAGGATCCAACACAGCATGCAACTCCTACTACTTTCACATCAGCAACCATGGACCCCACACGTGGGACCTCGAATATCCTCACTGTCCACTGACTGGATGGTGGGACCCCATCCACACATGTGGCATCCACACCGTCCAGCAAGGACGGTGGGATCCAACGTGATGTGTGTATTTATCTACTCCATCCTTCCTTAAAGGATGGTGGGCCATGTGTGTGTGGCGTCCTCACTGCCCAACACGTGGGATGGTGGGACCCACCTGCTATGAGATGGCCACCATCCACACGTGGACATGGGGCCCTGATATAAGTGTTTTATCACACCATCCAACAATGGACGGTGAGATCCACACCGTAATATATGTATTTTAGCTACGTTGTCCGTCTGTTGTGGACCCACTCCACATGTGCTGCACGTGTGGAGATGGGGCCCACCTTGATGTATGCATGCCATCATCCTCACCTTCTAGTGGTTTGAACGATGGGACCACCTTTAATGTATATGTTGTATATTTACCGTCCAGATGTTTTGGACGGTAGAGATTCATCAGATGCAAGTGCTGGCAACATGTGGCCCCACCATCATGTATGTGTTTTATCTACACCACACACCCATGTGGCCTACCATGGTGTATGTATTTTACATCCATGTTGTTTATTTGTTCCATCCAGCCATCCATCTGGATGTTTTGCTGTGTGGAGCCCTCCTTGATGTATTGTTCCATCCCATTGTCCATCTCAGGGATGTGGGACCCACCTTGTATGGGAGTGGATTGGCTGGTGTCCACCAGCTATATAGCTGTTATAGCTACGTCCCAAGTTCCATGAGTCCCATGCATGATATGTGTTATCCATAGTCCTTATGCCGAATGGGTGGAATGTCACCTTGATGTATCTGTTTTAGCCACGCCATCCAGTTCGTTAGACGTGCGGCCCATGTGATATATGTGTTGTACATCTACACCGTCTAATTGTTTAGGACGGTCCTGGATGCATCCTGATGCATGTTTTAATCCATGCCATCCATTGCGGGGATGGTGGGCCGTATATTGACGTATTTTGTGGCCTTTGACAAGGCCCGATGTGATGTATTAGATGCTCATATGTGCGGCCCAATGTGAGATATTTGTGACCCATTTGGCGAGGCCCACTATGTGTGTGAGGCCCACCTGTCGTATATGAGGCCCGTGTTTGAGGTCCAATGAGATGTACACATGCCCCAAGTGATTGGCTCATGGTAGTGTATTTGAGGGCTAGACATTAGGACCGATGTGATGTTTATATGGCCCATGTGGTGAGGTCCAATGTGATGCATATGAGACCCTTGAGTGAGGCCCATTGTGATGTAAATTAGACCCTTGTGTGAGGCCATGGGCCCACTATACATTTGGATCTATGTGGTCCACTCCTTGGGAGTAATGATGGTTAAATGTCCACATTGTGACCTTCCCTTAGGTACTTTATTAGGTCGATTTTGATTGTTGATGCCGATTTCAATTGTTAATGCCGATTGTCTAGGCCGATTCTGATTGTCGAGGTCGATTGTTGAGGCCAATTCTGATTTTTAAGGCTACTTGTCGAGGCTGATTCTGATTATTGAGGCCAATTTTGATTATCGAGGCCAATTTCAATTGTCGAGGCCGATTCCGATTGTCGAAGCCGCTTCCGATTTTCGAGGCTAATTGTCGATGTCAATTTCAATTATCGAGGCCAATTCTGATTATCTAGGCTGATTCTGATTGTCTAGGCCGATTCCTATTGTCTAGTCTGATTATCGAGGCCAATTCCGATTGTCGAGGCCGATTCCGATTATCGAGGCTGATTACCAAGGCCGATTGTCGAGGCTGATTATCGAGGCCTATTGTATAGGCCGATTATCAGTGCCAGTAGTCGATACCATTTATGAGTATGTGACAGTATAACATCATGATACATGCTCATATGTTTCACCTCTATGCTTGTTATGAGATGTAATTGACCATTGCATATGCCATAGGGCAAGTTGTTTATGGAACTCCCTGAGAGATGGAGTTGCCCCACATTAGCACATGGTATGCACAGGATTGATGCATGATTAGACTGTGTGATTCATGCATCTTGCATTTTGTGATATGACCACCGTATGCCCTAGCAACATCAGGGTTGTGGCCTCCACAGACATATCATGGATGGCCAGATGGGACACCAAAAATGTTTAGTTCTAGTATACAGGCGTCATAGATGTCCCTAGGTGAAAATCCTTAAACCTCCGTATCCAAGAGACACCCCAATGTCGAGACCGAGTGGATATATATGAGCGTATGAGGGTCGTATACCAGTAGGTTGCGTCTCCCATTATATTGTGGTAGGTTGGGAAGGGGTGTGACCTTACCCGCTTAAGTGAGGGGGCGATATCTAGGCTGAGTTTGACTAACTTAAGGAATGGGTCCGTTATCAACGAGCCGGGCTTGATATTGGCAAGCGGATAGTGAGGTCTCTTCCACTTTTCCAGTTGTGCACTTAGATAGGGGCGGCAAGTTGGTGTAGAGTGTAATAGACCTCGGTGATGATCTCAGAGATGCACGGTACTAACATGTGGACTTATTGAGCAAGAGTTGCATACTCATTCATTCACTATCCATTCAGACTGGTGGTGCGCAACTAATTTTATATGTGTACCTTTGCAATGGCCAGGATTTCAGTTAGGCGCGCAACTAACCTGAGATCAGGAGTCTTCCACATTGAGTCTGGCTATCCAAATTTAGGTATGGGAGTAGTTTGGATAGAAGCCCCTTGTGATGGACCCCATAGTCTGCGATGCTACATACTATCATCCCGACCTCACACTCCAGCTTGGTCATTTTATTCGCATCGCATAGTGCATTCATCCGCGGCATATGACATTTTGGGTTTATATGTTTCTGCACTTTTATGGCTTAGATGGACTAAGTAGGATTTGCATATTACATTGCATCCTCAGTATGTGATATTTGACTCATTATGATCTGCATTGCGAACTCTGATATTGTATGACTCGTGGACTTACCACTATGTTTTCGCTTACTCTGATTTCATATGATTCATGATCTTAACAGTATTTTCCACATTATATGATTATGGCATTGTATTGAATACTTGACACTTATCTTGTGCACACACTTACACCACCCTCTAAGCTTTTTATAAGCTTATGCATGATAGATGCGTGTAGGTGGTGTTAGGTCGCAACAGCGTTGAGCTTGGAGCATGTAGTCATCTTCTAGAGCTTTGATTTTCAATATATGTATTTCCTTTTCAGCACTGTATTTAAATGTTTATATTAGTGGATATATGATGATGTTGTTACCTTTGTGATTTAGATAAACTTGAGGTTATGCTTCTTACGAGATAAATGTATGTTGGAAAAATCCTTGTTGTAGGATCACAGGATCGGAATCTAGTGTGTAGGCGCTAGTAGCCGAGAATGGGGTACTATGGAGGCTGTCGCCACCGGATTCGGTGATCAGGAATTTTGTGAGCCCAGTTTCTAAGTTTGGGGCATGACAACCTTAAATGCTAGAATGCTTGGAATCACTCCTTCTCTAAAATAGGAAAACATTTAATAGAGTAGGATTCCAACATAATCTTGCCCCAACCCGTCGCCTTTATTGGAACATCATCAAGTGTTGCGGATCAAGGGAGATGAAGAATCTTGATCATCAAGGAGGAGATCTTCATCAACGAGCATAATGGGGCTCACCTACTTATCTGTAAGTCATTAAACTCCAGAGACCTTGTTGATTATTTCTTTTGTAGGATTGGGTCACAGGTGATTCTCACCCCTTTCAAGTCCTCATAGGAGGCCTTTGATGGGAGAGTATGTGTGGGTGCTTTGTGTTTACCCTTGCTCTTGTGTAAGGCATAAACTTAGGTCCTTGTGTAGGTCTTTGACCTATGTGGTCTAAAAGTTAGGTTTCTTGTGTGGATCCGTGACCTATGTGGTCTAAAAGGTTGGTTCCTTGAGTGGATCATTTGCTCTTGTGTAGGGTATAAAACCTAGGTGCTTTGTGTTGACCTTTGCTCTTATGTAGGGCATAAACTTATGCCTATGTGTAGGCATGTTAGGTACCTTGTGTAGGTCCTAGAGTTAGCCTTGTGTAGGTTGTACTGGTTTGAGGTAAACCTGATTTGAAACCTCTGTTAGTGAAATTCGGTACACTCAAGGGTTAAGTGCATCCACCGGGAGTGGAGTAGGCATATAGCTGAAGTACTACAAAACTATTGTGTTTGACATTGTTATTTGCATATTCTTTTATTATGTTTACTTTGAATGATCACATGATGCATGATTATTCAGAATTAATAAGTATCACATCTCACACATAGTCACTCAGTGCATCCATCATACACTAAATTTATATACTGTTTGAATATTGAATAGTCTTGTGATTGGATCCTCTATTTGGCTTGGAAGCCATTAGGGTTAAATTAAATATATCTTGATAATTGTTATATTAGATCAAGATAATGGTAATAGGATTTTAAATTGTCATAAAATTTTATAAAGTCCTATTCACCCCCCCTTTAGGACACTTTGACCTATTCCTACTTCTACTAGAGCGGTTATTACGACAATTTCACGTAACACAAATAATATGAGGGCTGAAGAGCTTGTTGGTTCTTTACAAACCTACGTGTTGAATTTCAAGGCTCTTAAAGGTAAGTCTATAGCCCTTAAGTCATTTAAATGTATTTCTCAAGATAATACTAGTAATTCTGATTGCGAAAATTCAGAGGAGATATGACACTATTAGCTAAGAAGTTGTATAAGATTTTCAAAAGCAAAAAGAGAGTTGATTTTCAGAAACCCTCTGAGAAGAAAAAGAGTAAATCTAAAAATTAAAAATCTCTTAAAGACAGCCAATGCTTCAACTGCCATGAATATAGGCATTTGGCAAATAAGTGTCCCAAGAAGGACAAATCAAAGAAGAAAGGCATGTTGGCCACATGGGATGAATCGTCTTTTACAGAAGCTTCTTCTGAGTTAGATGATTCAGAACCCGAATCTACTAATGAGGTCAAGGCCTTAATGACTCTAGCCAAAGTCACTTCCACAGATAGTTGTGATTCAACTTATGATGAAAATCTGATGAGTGACCCTGAAAATGATGAAGATTTACAAGATGCCTATAATGCCCTATACAGGGAAAATTACAAGATAGTTGTAAAACTTAAACTTCAAAAAGAAAAGTTTTTAAAGTTAAAAGAGGATTTTAAAAATTTAATTTTAGAGAAATCACATCTTTCTGCATTTAGATTTCAAAACGTCCCAAGTTAAAAATCTAAAATTAGAAAATGAAAAATTAAAACTAGAAGTCTCTTCTCTCTTGAGTTCAAACGATACTTGGAGGTATGCCCAGGGTGATCCTAAATTAGAAAAATTGCTAACAGGATCAAGGAAATGTGGAGATGGATCTAGTCTGGGCTATAATAAAAATACGCCTCTAAAAAATAAGATTACTCCTCCTAAGTTTGTTAAAGGAGATTCCTCCAACTCAAAAGGGAAAAGTCTGAATCAAAATGGTTTTAAAAATTCTAAAACTTTTCAAGCTACAAAACCTAAAAACAACCATATCAATTTTAGAAATCAAAATTATAACCCCTTAGCTGAAAAAATTTGTGGATTTACTCAAAGAGCTTCTGAAATCTAACTCTAATGGTAGAATGTATAACAACTATAAGCACAGAAAAACCAATAGTGCTCCAAAACCCAAATTGGTAATGAAATGGGTCCCTAAAATTACTTATTTGGTTGTCCACACGGCTTTCAAGTCTTCGAGTCAATCAAAGTAGTACCTAAACAGTGGTTGCTCTAAACACATGACATGTGACAAAGATTTGTTCACCAACTTCAAAGATATGACTGATGATTCAGTCACATTTGGTGATGGTAGCAACTGTAGAATAATTGGCCAAGGTACGGTTCAAGTCTTCAATCTTCCTCCTTTTGAGAATGTTTTGTTTGTAGAAAGTTTTAAACATAATATCTTAAGCATTTCTCAAATATGCGATAATAAACATAATGTAAAATTCACTAATCAAGGATGTGAGATTTATAATGAAAAATGTTCTATGATATTGATTGGTCGCAGAACATCTGAGAATTACTATATAGTTAGTGACTCTAGTTCATCTAAATTATCGTGTTACATGGTCCAAACTAATGAGACCGAATTATGGCATAAACACCTTAGGCATTTACACTACCAAAATCTATATAGACTGAGCAAAGGCGTGTTAATAAGAGGTTTACCCAAATTAAAGAAAATAGACAAAATTTATGGCGAATGTCAAATTAGGAAACAAACTAGGAGTAGTCACAAGAAAGTGAACTCTAGTGCCACATCTAAACCCCTTGAACTCCTCCACATGGATCTCGTTGGACCTACTAGAATGGAGAGTTGAGGTGAAAAGAAATATTTTCTTGTAATTGTAGATGACTTTACCAGATATACATGGGTAGCTTTCATGAGAGAGACATCTGAAACTCTCGATGAAGTGAAAGGATACTCAAGTGTATCCAAACTGAGAAGGAATTAAATGTTTCAAAAATCCGTAGTGACCATGGATTGAAATTTGATAATAGTAATTTTGAGAAGTTCTGTAGCGATCACGGGATATCGCATGAATTTTCTGCACCTAAGACACCTTAACAAAATGGAGTTGTTGAAAGGAAAAACTATGTGCTTTAAGAAATGGCCAATGTTATGGTAAATAGCATGAAATTACCTAAAAATCTATGAGTTGAAGCTTTGAACTCTTCATGCTATATAATAAACCGTGTTTATACTAGAAAATCAAATGATAAGACTACATATGAACCATGGTTCAATAAGAAGCCCATGGTCAAATACTTTCGAGTTTTTGGGAACAAGTGTTATATTTTGTGTGATCGCGAAAATTTAGGGAAGTTCGACACTAAAAGTGATGAAGGGATTTTTCTAGGGTATGCTCTAAATAGTCGGGCGTATGAAGTTCTCAACAAGAGAACCGGTGTTATTCAAGAGTCCATTAATGTGGTTATAGATAATCACCTGAATACACCTGTCTCTAGTTCAGAAGATGATGAAGTCTCTATATTTGATAAGCCAAACTCTTCATCCAGTCAAAATGACACTGAACTGCGGTCAGTTAAAAACCAGCCAACTGACCAAATTCTTGAGAACCCTCTCACTGGTGTGCGCACTCGTAAACAATTAGAAAACATATGTAATTATGTGTGCTTCACTTCCCAAATTGAGTCGGCCAATGTAAAAGAAGTGCTTACTGATGAAAACTGGATAGTAGCCATGTAAGATGAAGTAAATCAATTTGTAAAGAATGATGTGTGGTATTTGGTTCCTAGACCTAATGATAAACATATAATTGGAACTAAGTGGATTTTTAAAAATAAATCTGATGAATTAGGAAATATTATAAGAAACAAGGCAAGACTGGTTATACAAGGGTACACTCAGATAGAAGGCATCGATTATAATGAAACCTTTACCCCAGTAGCTCATCTTGAATCTATCATATTATTTATATCCATTACTTGTTTCAAAAGTTCAAAAGCTATCAAATGGATGTCAATAGTGCTTTCTTGAATGGTGATTTGCATGAGGAAGTATATGTAGAACAACCTGAGGGTTTTGAAGACCCTAAATACAATGATCATGTTTATCGCCTGAAAAAGGCACTCTATGGTTTAAAACAAGCTCCCAGGGCATGGTATGAGAAGATGACTAAGTTTTTACTAAGTCGTTACTTTATAATGGAGAGTGTTGATAAGACACTGTTTGTAAAGAAACACAATGATCACATACTCATAGTACAGATATATGTTGATGATATTATTATGGTTCTGCACGTTCTAACTTAATTACTGAGTTTGTAGAATTGATGAAGTCCAAGTTTGAAATGAGTATGGTTGGAGAACTGAACTACTTTTTAGGTCTACAAGTGAAACAACTTGAAGACGAGATTTGTATTTCTCAAACCAAGTATGCTCTAAACTTGGTGAAGAATTTTAGTTTTGAGAGTGGTAAAAACTTTGATACTCCTATGAGTACGACTCTTAAGTTCTCTAAGGATGTAACATGTAAAAGAGTAGATCTTAGGTTGTATCAAAATATGATTGGTAGCTTCATTATATTTAAATGCGAGCAGACCTGATATAGCATTTAACGTAGGTATCTGTGCTAGATATCAATCAGATCCTAAGGAATCTCACCTGATTGTTGTCAAGTGAATTATGAGATATGTTGCAAGCTCGGCCAATCTTGGCCTTTGGTATCCATATGATACTAATGTTCAATTAGCTGGTTATACGGATGCTAATTGGGATGGTAATATAGATGACTGAAAATCTACAAGTGGTAGATGTTTTTATGTCAGGAACTGTTTAGTTTCATGGTATAACAAGAAACAGGGATCCGTATCGCTATCCATAGCTGAGGCTGAATTATTACAACTGAAAATGCATGCACTCAGCTTCTGTGTCACGCCCCAAATCCAGAGACGGACAGCTTCCATGATGCCCCGAATCCGGTGCTTAACTTCCACACACCAAGTCCTGAGTACGGCGCACCATAAGGAAGATTTTTTACTATTTTTTTTTATATATAATAATACTTGAGCATGAAGATACATGATCAAAATACCAAGCAACACTCTCCATTATAAATCCTGATGGTTACAAGTATAATGCTTTACAAAAGGTACATAACGTCAACATTGCCAAATCAAAAAATAGATGCAATGCATCAAGAAAGCTAAGTCTTCCAAGCTACTCCAGCCCTGAAAAAATGGGAAATAAGAGGCTTAGGCAAAAAAACCTAGTGAGTACACTCATATGTGCAGTGTGTCTTACATGCAAGTAAGATAAATATGCCACGAAAAAATTATGTATGGTTAAAGGCGTGTAGTACGTAAGGTATGATGTCAATGCTAATGCAATGCATATGCATCATAGTAATACTCTGAGTCAATGCTACCAGCATCACTAAGTCATATTTTCATTTCTCCTATACCATAGCTATAACCGTATTACACGCATCCATAATCACATCATCATCATCATCATATTGTCATGCCATATCATAACTATATATCTCGGGAAACACCATGGTCAACACCCATGCACCAAACACCAGTAATCGACCTCGCATACCCGCCCTATGGTGGACTTCCATCAACTGTATATAATGGAAAACATCATGGTTGACACCCATGCACCAGACACCAGCAATTGACCTCGCATACTCGCCCTGCGGTGGACTTCCACCCAACATGCTAGTAGCGGACCTCATTCGTGCTTCTCCTCGCCGACAAGTCAGACCGATCCCTGTTTATACCTCAGCCCTTAAGCAGATTGGACTCACCTTATTGATTTCGATTCTCGATTTCGATTATTGATTCTAATTTTTGATTCCGATTATGAGTATATGACAACATAGCATCATACTACATGTCCATACGTATCATCTGCATGCTTGTGATGAGATGAGTGATTGATCATAGCACATGCCTTCGGGCAGATTATTTATGGGCTCCCTAATAGGCGGAATTGCCCACATGAGAGTGTGGTATGTGTATGTTTACTGTATGAATGGATTACGTGATTCATGCATCTTGCATTGTGTGACAAGTGTACTGTACGCCCTAACGACATCAGGGCCATAGCCTCCATAAGTACATCGTGGTTGGTAGGATTGGACACCGAAAATCTTATTCTACATGGGGAAATCTTATTCTACATGGGGTGCTATAGATATCCTTGGGTGAAAGTCCCTAGACCCTTATGGTACCAGGAGGTTGCTCCAACGTTTAGACCGAGTGGGTGCATGAGCGCAGAGTACCGATTACTAGAAGGCCGCACTTTCCACTGTGTGGTGGTCGGTTGGAAGGGGGTGCGGCCTTACCTGCCCGAGAGGAGGGAGAAAAACTAGGCTGAGTTTGACCAGCTTGAGGAATGGGTCCACTATCGACGAGTCAGGCTCGATATTGGCAAACAGATAGTGAGGTCTCTTCCACTTACCTTCTTGCACATGATTGGGCGAAATCTGGCTTGGAGTGTACTAGAGCCCAGTTATATTCCAGAGTTGAGTTGTATTGATATATGGACTTAGATGAGGATTCATATACTTAAATTGCATCTCGCATCACATGGCCTTGGTATGGTCGACATCATTCATACCTTGCATCGCATAGCCTTAGTACGGCTAATAGTATTCATGGATTCATCAGCGTATTCCGCATTACTCTGATACTGCATAATTGTATTACTATCTTGAGCACACACTTTCACCACCTTCTAAGCTTTCCATAAGCTTATGTATGACCGTTGCGTGCAGGTGATGTTGGATCGCAGCAACGCTGAGGCTAGAGCGCATGGCAGATCATTTTAGAGCTTTTGTTTATCATCATTGTATTTCCCTTTATGCGCACTGTACTTATAAATTTTTTATCATAGTGGAAATGTGATGGAGTTTTTGGTTGTTATTTGTGGGTTATGCCTTTGGTTATGCTTATCATGAATCAAACTGACTTTGGAAATCCTCATTGTAGCATCCCAGGATCGGAACCTGGTGAATGGGCACTGGGAGCCGAGAATGGGGTACTACGGAGGCTATCGGCGTTGGATTCGACGATCGGAAATTTTGTGAGCCCGGCTTCCGAGTTTGGGGCGTAACACACCTCTTCTCAACCCGACCTCGTCAGTGGGAGTCAAATCCATGATTCATGTATCCTCTCAGCCCAACGGTGAGGTATCCCCAATTAGCATCGGGGTTTAGGGAATTTCAACCCAAGGGGCACATCATCCCCTACTATTTCCACACTTCCGGTGTCCCACTCATTTTCAGGGATAACCCAAGCAATCATCATAGGTGCACATTTCATCGTTAAGATCCAACTCATGTTATACAGCATGACTGTGGTATTTCGATCATCATGTATGTTATGATTATGCATGAATTCAAGCAATTATGATAAGGCATACGTTCAAGGGCATGTAATATGCATATAATGCTATGAGTTTAGGGTCTGCTTAACCTTTAAGTGAAAAATGATGTATAATCATCATGTGCCACTATCAACTATATCAATCCATGGTCATGTGACTAAACTGAAGAGGACATATCTTACACATGAACAAATGTATTGAAGTACACTTGCACATACCATTATTCTATAGCGCATGAGTACGATCAATATCAACATGATTAAGTAAATGAATTTAGTATACTATAAAGTGGAACAACATTAATCAAGATATTAAATCACATACTTCTATTAACCATAATCACTAACATCACTAATATTATCCATAGCCATCATAATCACAAGCATTAATTGTATTCAGAATTACACCATATCCTTCGCAAGATAGATACTCCATTAGTGACTTTGGCCTGGTATGATTTTCTTCTATTGGGACCACATGGTTATACCCTAACTGAGCCTTATGGTTAATGAGTGGTGGTAACGTAAAGTACATGCACTAAGTGGTTATGAGATGAAAGGCATATATATAACATATAGTAAATGAGCCATAGGATGGATGGTGCAGGTGAAACTCATATAATGTAGTGGCTTCACCTTTAAGTGGGTTGTTAGTAGGTTGGATTGCAAATAATTATCATAGTAATTCTTCAATGGTTTGGAAGGCTCAGGTAAACCTCATAAAATATAGTGAGCCCTAAGTTGAACGACTTGGGTATATAATATACACATAGAAGTTAGTCACGGTTGGATGATGTGGGTTTGTCTCATACAACGTAGCGGAGCCAACTTTCAAGTGGTATTACAAGCATATGGGTCCATACACAAACATTACAGTGGGTCACAATAAGTAGATAATATAGGTAACTCACATACATTAAGGTAGTACAAGGAAGAACAGTCAGATGCACAAGGAACAAGTCAGCGGGCTCCATGATCGAACTGTTTGGTTGGCAAAACAATTGAATAGAGTGGATAAAATACGTACATTGAGTGGGTTCACAAGTGTTCGGACGTTATATGTTCAATTAACACTATTTCATATCGTTTGACTTAGGTAGGAATTGGATTTAGGTCATTTTCGAATCATGTCCTAGAATTAGCTAGCCTAATGGATAAATGGTGAAATATGTAATACTCACATCAAGGTAGTCCATAATCAATTTAACACACGTCCTAAGTTCACATACCGAAGAGGTTACACCATCAGCATAGTCCACAAGTCTGAGTAATTACATAATTCTCATATGCCCACTCCATTATCAGAAGTCCAGATGGTTGAGTGGCCACACAAATGTCATTCTACTTGCCATAATAAAGGATTTAAGGTCACATGGTTACTTATTTTTACTACACCATAACTCATACATTTATGGGCAACCACTTTATTAAGCTCCCACCTAGTCAGGTTGTCAATGTCATAATTTCACTTGGTTGAGTGGACATACAATTAGTATCATAGTCTAGTGACTGCATCTCAAAGCATCCAAGGTACAATCACAAGCATACCCAGCATACCCAGTTACACTATGTTATACTAACTCTTAAACTATGATTGCCCTATACTTCATACGGAGAATGACTCAGATTCGATGTCACATGATCAAGAGGCCAAGAGTTAGCTTCCATCACATTAGATATAGTTTAGTGGTCCCCGCATCTGCCTCACTTATGAGCATAATGTAAGGATTGTATTTATGTCACATGACACCGAATTGAGGGCCACTCCATTATCAAGTTGTACAATCCAACCTATATAATAAGTCTCATGACAAAGAAAATCTACACGTATAACCCGATTGTTCATGGTTTAGGTGACTATGGTTATGCCCATAAGGACGTGGTCATGTCATTGGGTGGTCACCAATGCCACTTGACTTCATGTAATTGGTTGGCCTTGTGTTCATTTCGCAATCATACGGTAGGACGACTACATATACTCCACAATTGCATATGATTAGGTGACCATACATACGTCACATGCCCACATGATTAAGGGGCTAAACACGTATATCACATCTTCACACCACTAGAGTCTACATATTTGTTATAATTGAACATGTTAATGGGTTTAAACACATGTCATATAATCCTACTACTTAAGGCCACACTCTAACCATAGTGCCAAGTGGTGAAGGATTGTACACTCGTTATATAATTAGGTAATCTAGGGCAGCAACACAATACAACCTATATCACATGCCAAGTGGTGAAGGGTTATATACACAACACAATTTCACATGATTCAAGATATCATACATTCAACACATGGAGATCACAAACTCTTGCCGAAGAGGGCCAATGGTTCACCCAAACAAGGCTACCACTGATGGGCCCACATGGCATTCACTCAAAATGGGCCTTAACATTCCTAGGCTCACACATCAATGGAATTCACAATGGGTTCTACGCAGCAGAGCTCATGGGGCTATGCATTCGTCATGCTTGTATCAATTTTAGGCTATCCACGCATTACATGGTCACATGATTGTTCACCATCAATAAATAGAAATTTTAACAAAGATCTGGACCATTCACATATCACATTTACAAACAATCCAATTTGTATAATTAATGGGCCACCAATCCATGGTGGGCCTAGGGCTTAAAATCAAGTCAATCTATGGCACATGTGGGCCATACCACACATAAAAGTTCAGGGGATTACCCTCCATTAAAACATTCATAATCATTTGTTGGGCCACCGAGGCATGGTTCACAAATCCAGCCCATCCATCATGTGTGTCCCACTTGGTCAAGGGGTCAATCTAAGTTTCAGATGCATCCAAATTTTAGGTGGACCCAACAAGTGATTTTATATGCTCGACCTTCGAGTTGTACGAATGGTTCAAGGAGATCAAAGTTACATGGGTCCCAAAGTGATGCATTTATTATACCTACACCGTTCATCTATTTTTAGAGATCATTTCAGAACATTAGCAAAAAATGAATCATATCTAAAGATTATCTGGACCTCACCTCAAATAGCAGTGAATATAATGATTTCACCATTAAACCATTCACAGGGCACACCATAATGTTTATTTTCCATCCAATCTATTCGGAAGGTCACAAAGACCTGGATTAGGAGGAAAAAACAAATTTCTTATTAGTCTAAAACTTCTATGACCCAAAAAGGGCTTCAATGGCAGACATTCAATCCTCCACTGCTTTTTGTAGTGTGGACCACTTGATAGTTAGATCTATCTTAGTTTTCTTCTCAAGCCTTAAGATGACTTGCCAAATGGATGGACATTTTGGATATAAGGCATACCTCATGATTAGATCCACAAAACTTGTTGAATCATCGAGTCTTCACATGATTTTAGATGGTGTGGGCCACCAAAGTTTCGTGTATGGCTGATTTTTGGGGCGACCCATTCTTTAAAGGGGACCCATCAAATGCACAGTGTAGATGTTTGAAATACATCATGGTGGGACCTGTGGTGGGGCCTGCCATCCCTACCTATTAGGGCACTAGGACACTGCTTACTGCAACGTCCAGAGACATTGGCAACAACAGCATCACCCCCCTTCTTATTTTTTTATTTTTTTCAATTTTTTGTTTTCTTATGGTGTTTCAAAGGTGGGGCCCACATCATGACGATCCACTCCATCTGTTGCATTGTATGGCCCGAGATGAATCTAACAAGCCCAATATTTAGCATTTCTTTTCGTACAAAAACATCACAGCGGGCGCTAATAGTTTCTCATTATTAAAATAACCTTTTTGATGGTGTGGCCTATTAGAGATTTGAATTAACTTCATTTTTTGGCTCAATGCCTAAAATTAGCTGGGAAATCAAATGGAAAGTGTGGATGCAATAGATATACTATGGTGATGCCAAGGTGGGCCCACATACCATTTGGGCAAAAGAGATGGGGAGGGAGTTAACGTCCCTTCTCTAGATGTACATCCAGAGAGGACATCATCTACTAGTTCTTCATTAGATATATATTTATTTATTTATTTTATTTTTTTTCTAATTTGTTATTATATTTTTTAACAAACAACAAGGTGGGTTCCCATGGCTCCAATGGTGGTGCCATTGTCCCTACTGTTTTTAAAAGTGTGGTCCACTTGAGCCTTGGATTGGCTTGGTTTGTAGTGTGTGTCACCTAAAACAATCAGGGAAAATGGATAGACTGCTTGGATCTAACACACACATCACGGTTAGGTCATGGTGGCCCAAAATTCCTTAGCTAAAAAGTGTGCTTAGGTTATCCTTCTCTGGACGCAGTGTCCATGGAGGTCACCATTCCATTCAATTTATTCTCTTGAGTGTGTGAGGGTGTACATGAGTTTGACCAACTAAGTGGGCATATTTGGATGTTTGGATTGTGCCTAAACATCACAGTGGACCTTGGTCCTGAATAAGCTGGCATTTATGTTTTCTCTTCATATAGATCCTTGTGACTGCATACCCATGTATATGGTTAGTAAACATCAAGGTGGGCCCATGGCTAGCGGGTCCCACACAAGATTTAGATTAAGCTAATATTTTGCATTCTTCCTTCTCTCACATGTATGGAACCTTTGTGAATGGATTGGATGGCATACATCATCACAATGGGGCCCATTAACGTAAGGTTTTATAGCTACAACACAAGAATGAGAACAAGGAACAAAGAGGAGGAAGGGGGAGGGTGTCACGCCCCAAACTCGGGAACCGGGCTCACAAAATTCCCGATCGCCGAATCTGGCGCCGACAGCCTCCGTAGAACCCCATTCTCGGCTCCCAGCGCCCGTTCGCCAGGTTCCGATCCTGTGATGCTACAAGGAGGATTTTTAACATCCGTTTGATTCGTAATAAGCATAACCAAAGGCATAACCCACAAACAACAACCAAAAACTCCATCACATTTCCACTATAATCAAAAACTTTACAAGTACAATGAGCATAAGGGAAATACAATGAATATAGACCAAAACTCCAAAAGAAGATCAGCCACGCGTCCAAGCCTCAGCGCTGCTGCGATCCAACGTCACCTGCACGCAACGGTCGTGCATAAGCTTATAGAAAGCTTAGAGGGTGGTGAAAGTGTATGCTCAAGGTGATAATGTAGTCATGCAGTATCAGAGTAATGCGGAACATGCTGATGAATGCTAAGAATCCCATTAGCCGTACCAAGGCCATGCGGTGCAAAGAATGATGTCGGCCATACTAAGGCCATGCAATGCAAAATGCAAGTCAAGCATACAAATCCTCATCTAAGTCCACATGTCAATACGGCTCAAATCTGGAATATCACTGGGGTCTAGTACACTCCAAGCCAGATTGCCGCCCCATCGCGCGCAATAAGGTGAGTGGAAAAGACCTCACTATCCGCCTGCCAATATCGGGCTCGGCTCGTCAATAGCGGACCCATTCCTCGAGGTCAGACTCGGCCTAGCATTGCCCCCTACTCTCGGGCGGGTAAGGCCGCACCCCCTTCCAACCGACCACGACACGGTGGAAAGCGCAACCGTCAGTAATCGGCACTCGGCGCTCATGCACCCACTCGGTCTAGACGTTGGAGCAACCTCCTGGTACCATAAGGGTTTAGGGACTTTCACCCGGGGATATCTATCGCACCCCATGTAGAGCAGTATTTTCGGTATCCAATCATGCCAACCACGATGCGTCTGGAGGCTATGGCCCCGATGTCGCTAGGGCGTACGGTGACAATATCACACAATGCAAATGCATGAATCACACTATCCTATACAGGAATCCTGCGCGTATCGTGCGCTCATGTAGGGCAACACTGTCTATCCAGCTCCTAAACAATCGCCCGAAGGCTATGCTATGATCGATCATTTCTCATATCAAGCATACGTATGATGCATATGATCATGAATCATGAAATTAAACATGCTATATAGGATGGATGATGTACATAACGAAGGTGGGCCTAGACGGCCTACACATAACATGCACGAGCCTAACAATGAGCCTTAGGGAATATCATAATGCGGACATTTAACCACACTATACTTGCAATGTGGACGTCAAACCACCATTGCTCCCAAGGCATAGCCCTGACGTAAACATCATTACATAAATCATGCTGGGATCGTACATTGCAATGGACCTTAGGCACGTCCCATTGGGCCTTAAATACGTCAAATGGGCCATATCATATGGGCCTTGTATTCATCAAGTGGGCCACATCACTGGGCCGCACCAATGGGCCTTATGTGCATTGCAATGGACTATAAACTGTGGGCTTTAGAATGTATCAAATGGGCCTAATCTTATGGGCCTTATGTGTATCAAATGGGCCACACCAATGGGCCCCAAATGCACATCAAATGGGCCTTAACCAATGAGCCTAATCTTATGGGCCTTATGTGTATCAAATGGGCCACACCAATGGGCCCCAAATGCACATCAAATGGGCCTTGACCCATGGGCCCATAATACATCAAAGTGGGCCTCAATCATGGGCCATAAGTAATTGAAATGGGCCTCACCTAAATAAGTACAATATTTATATACATATATATATATATATATAATATAGTATATAATATACATATAATATTACATGAACTGTAATATTATATATATCTATATATATATATATATATACATATATCTATATATATATATACACATACACACACGCATGCAGCACAGTGGGCCCACACACTTATCACAGTGGGCTACGTCCACCGTCCAGGCGGACGGTGGTGGTCAAACATATACATCAATGTGGGCTCCATGTGGGGCCCACCATAATGTTTATAATTCATCCAAACCATTGATAAGGTCACATGGACCAAGATGAACGGTGAAAACAAATTTCATCCCGATCCAAAACTTGTGGGCCCCAAAAAGGTTTCAAAGGTAGTTCCACTGTTTCTTATGGTATGGGCCATCTGAGTTTTGAGCAGGCTGATTTTGAGATGGGCCCACTTCAGAGAGTTACATTCGATGAATGGATTAGATGACATATAAACATCAACGTGGGGCCCACCAGGGGATGGCGCGGCACGCCTTTGGGGCTTCGGCGCTCTGCGAACGGCAAATTTGCTTTCATTTTTTTTTTTGATATTTGGGGTTTCTTAAGGAATTTGCGGTGGGGTCCACCTCTTGCAGATCTGCTCCGTCCAATGGCTCTCCATGCCTTGACAATCAAAACAAGCCCAAAATTGGGCCTTTTTTGGGTAGAAGTGTTAGAGGATGTTTCAATGGTATGCCCATTGTTTGCCGTGTCGCCTGGGAGTCTGATTGGTCTCATCTTCTGGCTCAACGCCTAAAATCATCTTGGGAAGGGAATGAACGGCATGGATTTAGTACATACATCAAGGTGGGGCCTACACAAGTGGACCACTCCAAGGCTTAAAAAAAAAAGATATTTATGTTTCCCATTTAAACGTCCAGCGTCCAGGGACGCTGGACGGTCTTTGCAATTTGAGGTGGGCCTGTTCAGGTGGGCCACCACTGATGAACGGCGTGGGTATTATACTTATAAGGTGGGCCCCACTCAAATAAAATGCTTACTACATGGTGGGGTCCATTCAAGTAGCCATACAACCTTACCATCATACAAAAAAAAATAAAAATAAAATATAATAAAAATAAAATAAAAAGGGAGAGGGATAGAGAGTGAGACCGTGTGATGGAGGGACCCCGGCACTATGGGCCCTCCCTTGCACTAAATCATACATCAAGTGGGTCCCATCTTATGTGGCCCATTAAAATTAAATCCAACGGTGGAGATCCCTTCTCCACTAAATTAAACGGACCCTATCCAAACAAGAAAAATAAACATCATGATGGGGTCCATGGAGAATGGCCCCATCATGGAATGATCATGATGATCCAAGTGGGCCATCGGCCACATCTTAGGGTCCAAAGTGAGATCCAAACCATTGATCGGTTGGCCTCACTTGGCCCATCTTAAAAATATGAAAATCTACTCTATCAAGGCACCCACCACTTGATCTTCTTGCTCCCTAGGCTTCCTTACTCTTTGATGGTGGAAGATGAGAAATGGATGGTTGAGATGAGAGATGAAGGGGTGGGAAAGGTGGACCTCACAAATGAAGTTTTCTCACCATGGGGAACTCATGGTGCTCTCTCTTGGATATGGATTTTTTTTTGAAAAAAAGAATAAGAGAGATAGTTGTAAAGGGAGGGAGAGAGAGAAAGAGATGGGTGATGGAGTGATGGGGGATGGTTTGGGTTGAAAATTGTGAAAAGGTGTATGGTTGTTGTTGAAATTTGGAAAAGAGGAGTGGTGAGGTGGAAAGAATGGTGGACTTTTGTAAAAGGTAGGGATGGGTTGATGTACTTGAGGTATGGGATGCTTTAATGGTTGATTGATGGGACTAATAGTAGAGATTCCCTCGAAATCCGCAACGCGCGGTGTTTCTACGGAATAAACGTCTTCTTACCTCGGTATCGGTTCGGTGCGCAAGTCACGGCGTTGGAACGCGGCGACGCCGTCGCTATGATATAACTTTCGGACAAAGCCGACGTCGGTGCGGCTTAGGATCGTGCGCAAAAACCGAATACGGTGCGAAGGTTGCAAGAATTTGACCGGTACGGAATGGTACGAATTAGGACACGGGTCTTACGGCTCTCCCCTAATAGAAATTTCGTCCTCGAAATTTACACAATCATCGCAACTAGGCAAAACTCAAGAGGGAGAAGAAACATAACATCTCTATATAAAATCAGAGATAACATACAACATCCAACACAATCATCAAAAAAGATGGGGATAACGCTCTCGAATCTCGGCCTCACGCTCCCAAGAAGCCTCCTCCATAGAACCCCACAGAACCTTCACCAACGGAATGACCTTGGTCCGGGAGGACTGCTCCTTCCGATCAAGGATACTGGGCTCAATATAGGAAGCGTCCTCACGAACCTCTAACCGCTGCCAATCGATACAGGAATGATGTTCGACCCACACTTCCTCAACATGGAGACATGAAAAAGTTGTGGCCCAAACCGAGATGGCAAGGCAAGCCGATAGGCCACGGCGCCAACGCGCCCGGTGATCTCAAAAGGTCCTATGAATCTCGGGCAAGCTTGCCCTTCGCTCCAAATCGAACCACGCCCTTCATGGGCGAGACCTTGAGATACACATGGTCCCCAATCAAACTCCAAGGGACGCGCCGACGATCCCAAAAATCTTCCGGCTCAGGTGCGCATCCTCGCGATGATATCAATAGCCTCGCGTCCGCACAAGCTCGGGACCTAAGAGCGCCTCCAACCTCGGTCCAACAACTCTGATCTGCAGGTCCGCCATATAGGCCTCAAAGGAGCCATGCGATGGTCGGTATTTATTGTATGAAACTCCCAATCGCGGATGCTCATCCCAGCTACCCCAAATCAATCGCGGAGGCCCGAAGCATATCCTCAAGGATCTGGTTGACCCTCTCGGTCGGGCCATCGGTCTGCTGGTGCTGAGCTGCAAATCGGAACCCATCGCTCTCTGGAAGCTCCAAAACTGAGCGTGAACCTCGGGTCTCGGTCGAAAATGAGAGACTGGAACGCCATGCGGTCTCACAATATCCTCATGAATAATCTCGCAAGCCGGTCAAAGGCCAAGTCGCACGTATCGCAATAAAATGTGCCGACTTCGCCAGATGATCCATGACAACCTAGATGGCGTCATGGCTGAGTCCTTGGCAAGCCCATAATAAAATGCCGACACGTGCTCCCACTTCCACATCGGGACACTCACTGGCTGCGATCAGGGGGTCTCTGATCGGCCTTGACACGCCGGCACGTGTCACACTCGGCCACAAAGCTCGATCTGGCGCTTCATCCCGCCCAAAAATACTGTCTATCTCGGTACATCTTCGTCGAGCCGGGATGGATAGAAAACCGCGATCGATGTGCCTCGGCCATAAGACGTAGCTCGGGAATATCCGGGACACATAATCGGCCTCAGGCGAAGTCCACCATCTACCAATCGAATCCGCGACTCTCGGATCCCCGCTCCCGTAACGACTCTCACCCCCTTTTGCGACAAGAGAGGGTTGAATCGGCAGGCTCGATAACAATAGAAGACTGCAAGCCAAACTCAAAGTCGTACTCGCTACATCCTCGAGCATCCGCCACTCCGAATCATCATATGCGCCACCGGGCCTCGTGGCTGACTGAAGGCATCCGCCACCACGTTCGCCTTACCCGGGTGGTCGGAGATCGAAATCATAGTCCTTCGGGAGTTCCATCCAGCCCCTGCCTCATATTCAACTCGGCGAGAGAAGAGGTACTTCAAGCTCTTATGATCGAAAAGAGCTCGAACCTAACCCCTAGAGATAGTGTCTCCACACCTTGAGTGTGACAACTGCCGCCAACTCTAAATCATGCGTGGGGTAGTTCGGCTCATGGACCTTGAGCTACATCGATTGCCCGTGCTGCATCAGGACAGACCCAAACCAATATGCGAGGCATCGGTAAATACAATAAATCCTCACTCCCGGAGGAAGAGTGAGGACAGGAGCGGGCCCGACGGTCCTTTAACTCCATAAATGCTCGCTCGCGGGCGTCACTCCAAATAAACTCGGCGCCCTTCTGAGTCGTCAACGGGGCTGCAAAACGAGAGAAGCCCTCAATGAAACGCCGATAGTAGCCCGCTAAACCAAGGAAACTACGGATCTGGAACGCAGTCGACTGACGCCTTGCCTCAACCTTCGAGGGGTCCCCTGCGACACCCTCCCTCGTCACCACGTGCCGAGGAACTGAACAATCGCCAAAACTCGCACTTCTCCGGCTTCAACAGGTGTGCGCGGAGGGTCTGCAATGTAACCTCCAAATGCTCTCATGCTCCTCACGAGTCCTCGAATAAATCAGAGAATGTCGCCGATGAAGACTACAACAAACGGATCGAGATATGGACGAAAGACCTCGTTAACTAATGTCAGATACTGGTTGGTTCAAAGGACATGACCAAACTCAAAATGACCATAACGCCTCCTGTTCGTAATGTCCTCCTCTCGGACCCAATTCTGATGGTAACCGGAGCGCAATTAAAAGAACTGTGCACCCTGCAGTGGATCAAACAAATCATCAATCCTCGGGAGCGGTACTTGTTCTTGATCGTGACCTTGTTGAGCTCGCGGTAATCTATGCGAGCCTCAACGAGCCATCCTTCTTCTTCACGAAGAGTACCGGCGCCCCCCACGGGAACTGCTCGGACGAATAAAGCCTAACTCGCCCAACTCGTCCAAGCGCAACTCCAACGGGGCCATACGATATGGGGCCTTTGAAATAGGCGCAATACCGGCATGAGATCAATCGAAACTCGGTGAGTCGGTGAGGCGGTAATCCAATCTCCTGAAACACATCGGGAAAATCGCAAACCACAGGCAGCTGGTCAACGCTAGGGCTCCTCTATGGCACAAGACATCAAACAAGACAACGGCTCTCCTCTCGGCTCGGCAATGCTGCGGCAAGCCGGGTATACAAAACGTGACTTCGCCGAGCAATCCAATATGGCGTGATACTCGGCAAGCCAATCCATGCCCCGGATGACATCAACTGGAATGCAAAACAGATCGGCAGGCAAAAAAATATCCCCAACCAAAACGGGAAGAAAAGCAAAATCGGCCCAACACGCGGTCTTCCCAAGGGAGTCGACATCACCCCTCATGAGCGGACTCCAATAAACCATCATCGGCAAAACTCTCGGCCACGAAAGAATGCGAGCACCGGAATCAAACAACACACGTGCAATGCATGCGGATTCGGAAGTATACCCTCAACGACTCCTCCGGATGACTGATCCTGTTGGGCCGCATAGAATCGAGCCGGGGGGGAGGTGCTGTCCCCTCGAGCATTTTTCCGCTTTGAGGCGGGGCGGCCGCCTCTGCCGCGGCCGGAGGGGCGTCGCCCAGGTGGTCTCGGTGGGGGTTTCCCCTGGGGGGCCTCTCCCTTGGGGGTCTCTGCTGCGCGGTGGTGGAGGCGTGTGGACCTCTCTCTGCGTGGGCGAGGACACTCCCACATACGGTGTCTTGCAGCACCTAAAACAAGTGCCGGCTGCCTCGGAGGTGGTCGGGTCTGGGGCCCGGTGCTCGAAAGGTGGGCGACTGTGCCTCTGCGGTGGTCGACCTGCGGGTATCACGGAAGGAGCCCCTCTTCGGCCCCTCCTCGACCACGATCGAGGGAGCCTCCCACTCGGCCTCAAAATGGGGCCTTCCCACCACTTCCTCGAAGGTAGGAGCTCATGCCCAATAACACGGCCTCAAACCGTAAGCCGCCCTCAAATCGGCGGGCTCTCCGCTCCTCATCATCCACTAAGTAAGGTGCAAATCGAAAGCACAAACAGCCATTTGAGCCCGTCATATCGCCCGCACAGGCCTCAAACTCCAATGCCGGCTCGGATGTGATCGGGAAAATCCGGCAAACCGATCCACAAAATCCTCCCAAGTCCCAACAAAGGAGAGAAATCTTGCTCAGCCTCACCATGGAGAAGAAATACGGCTAATCGGACTCGCCGCTCGGCGCGCATCCCATCGTCTCAAATATCTTCTCTACGTCGGCGCGCCATCTCTCAGGGTCTGGCTCACCCCGGAAATGCGGAGGATCGAGGCGTCAACTCTCGAAGGAGGGCACTCGGCGCTCTGCTCGCTGTCCGGAGAAACGACGGGGTCCGCCCCCCGAAGTGCGGCGCACGGCCGGCAGCTGGGAAGCACTCACGGATATGGTCCGCACTAGTCTCTGGTGGAGGGCGCACCCATAGATGGGCATGAATCCCGGGATGGGTGGCATCCTCGGGCGGCGAGGGATCTCGGGTGGGGAGCAGGGATCGTAGGTGGTAGTGGGAATCCCAGGTTGTAGGAGTCGAGTCGATCGGGTCACTCTCCGCGCGCCATGTCCTAAAGGAAAGAGCGAAGGTGCCTAATCAACCTTGAAAACTCTCGAAGGCACACTCGTTAAGGGTCGGTAATAAAAGATCGCTAGCTATCCGAACTAAGGACTTAAATCATCCATAGCAGATATGTAATGTTGTTCTTAGTTATTCCCGAGTTATGCTCTGATACCAACTTCTGTCACGCCCCAAACTCGGGAACCGGGCTCACAAAATTCCCGATCGCCGAATCTGGCGCCGACAGCCTCCAGCGCCCATTCGCCAGGTTCCGATCCTGGGATGCTACAAGGAGGATTTTTAACATCCGTTTGATTCGTAATAAGCATAACCAAAGGCATAACCCACAAACAACAACCAAAAACTCCATCACATTTCCACTATAATCAAAAACTTTACAAGTACAATGAGCATAAGGGAAATACAATGAATATAGACCAAAACTCCAAAAGAAGATCAGCCACGCGTCCAAGCCTCAGCGCTGATGCGATCCAACGTCACCTGCACGCAACGGTCGTGCATAAGCTTATAGAAAACTTAGAGGGTGGTGAAAGTGTATGCTCAAGGTGATAATGTAGTCATGCGGTATCAGAGTAATGCGGAACATGCTGATGAATGCAAGAATCCCATTAGCCGTACCAAGGCCATGCGGTGCAAAGAATGATGTCGGCCATACTAAGGCCATGCAATGCAAAATGCAAGTCAAGCATACAAATCCTCATCTAAGTCCACATGTCAATAGGGCTCAAATGGGATATCTCAGGGGTCTAGTACACTCCAAGCCATATTGCCCCATCGCGCGGAATAAGGTGAGTGGAAAAGACCTCACTATCCCCGCCAATATCGGGCTCGGCTCGTCATAGCGGACCCATTCCTCGAGGTGGACTCACCCTAGCATTGCCCCCTACTCCCGGGGGTAAGGCCGCACCCCTTCCAACCGACCACGACAGGGAGGGAGAGCGACCGTCTGTAATCGGCACTCGGCGCTCATGCACCCACTGGGTAGACGTTGGAGCAACCTCCCGGTACCATAAGGGTTTAGGGACTTTCACCGGGGATATCTATCGCACCCCATGTAGAAGAGTTCTGGTATCCAATCCCGCCAACCACGATGCGTCTGTTATGGCCCCGATGTCGCTAGGGCGTATGTAACCATATCACACAATGCAAATGCATGAATCACACTATCCTGAATCCCGCGCGTATCGTGCGCTCATGTAGGGCAACACCTCCTATCCGGGAACAATCTGCCCGAAGGCTATGCTATGATCGGTCATTTCTCATATCAAGCATACGTATGATGCATATGATCATGAATCATGAAATTAAACATGTTATATGGGATAGATGATATTCATAATGAAGATGGGCCTAGACCCTACACATAACACGTACGAGCCTAACAATGGGCCCTAGGGAAAATCATAATGCGGACATTTAACCACACTATACTTGCAATGTGGACGTCAAACCACCATTGCTCCCAAGGCATAGCCCTGACGTAAACATCATCATGTTGGGGATCGTACATTGCAATGGACCTTAGGTACATCCCATTGGGCCTTAAATACATCAAATGGGCCATATCATATGGGCCTTATATTCATCAAGTGAGCCACATCAATGGGCCGCACCAATGGGCCTTATGTGCATTGCAATGGCCATAACCCGTGGGCTTTAGAATGTATCAAATGGGCCTAATCTTATGGGCCTTATGTGTATCAAATGGGCCACACCAATGGGCCCCAAATGCACATCAAATGGGCCTTAACCAATGAGCCTAATCTTATGGGCCTTATGTGTTAAATCTACACCATCCACCTAGTCAATTTCCCCCCATATAATAATAAATTAATATATAATAATTTAAAATATATCTAAATATTTATATACATATATATAATAATAAATATATATTATATTATAATATTAATAAATATAATATTAAAATTTTATATATATATATATAATATTTATATATATTATAACATACACACACCATCACGGGGGCCCACACACTCATCGCGGGGGCCCACACACTTATCAGGTGGCCTCCACCGTCCCGGGGCGGTGGGGAAACAATACATCAATGTGGGCTCCATGTGGGGCCCACCATAATGTTTATAATTCATCCCAAACCATTGATAAGGTCACATGGACAGATGAAGGGTGAAAACAAATTTCACCCGATCCAAAACTTTGGGCCCCAAAAGGTTTCAAAGGAAAGTCTTCCCACTGTTTCAGGTTGGGCCATCGAGTTTGGATCGAGGGATTTTGGTGGGCCCACTCGAGTGGCCCACCCGATAATGGGTTAGATGACATATAAACATCAAGGTGGGGCCCACGCCTACAGCCGTGGGTAAAGTATCGCTGAACCGGCAGTAGTGTCGCGGCAGTACGCCCTTTCTTTTTTTTTTTTTTTTTTTTTGATTTTTTTTCTTGGAATTTGCAGGTGGGGTCCACCTCTTGCAGCCTCCATCCAATGGCTCTCCATGCCTTGACAATCAAAACAAGCCCAATATTGGGCTTTTTTGGTAAAGTGTTAGGGAGTTTAATGGTTGCCCACCCCAATTTTTGGGGACAGGTATTTGGCTCCGCCAAAATCATCTTGGGAAGGGAATGGAACGGCATGGATTTAATACATACATCAAGGTGGGGCCTACACAAGTGGACCACTCCAAGGCTTTAAAAAAAGATATTTATGTTTTCCCATTTAAACGTCCAGCGTCCAGGGACGCTGGACGGTCTTGCCATTTGAGGTGGGCCTGTTCTACTTATAAGGTGGGCCCCACTCAAATAAAATGCTTACTACATGGTGGGGTCCATTCAAGTAGCCATACAACCTTACCATCATACAAAAAAAAATAAAAATAAAATATAATAAAAATAAAATAAAAAGGGAGAGGGATAGAGAGTGAGACCGTGTGATGGAGGGACCCCGGCACTATGGGCCCTCCCTTGCACTAAATCATACATCAAGTGGGTCCCATCTTATGTGGCCCATTAAAATTAAATCCAACGGTGGAGATCCCTTCTCCACTAAATTAAACGGTCTAGATGACCCTAAACATACAAGAAAAATAAACATCATGATGGGGTCCATGGAGAATGGCCCCATCATGGAATGATCATGATGATCCAAGTGGGCCATCGGCCACATCTTAGGGTCCAAAGTGAGATCCAAACCATTGATCGGTTGGCCTCACTTGGCCCATCTTAAAAATATGAAAATCTACTCTATCAAGGCACCCACCACTTGATCTTCTTGCTCCCTAGGCTTCCTTGGCTCCTTGGGCTACCCTTTGATGGAGGAAGATGAGAAATGGATGGTTGAGATGAGAGATGAAGGGGTGGGAAAGGTGGACCTCACAAATGAAGTTTTCTCACCATGGGGGACTCATGGTGCTCTCTCTTGGATTTGGATTTTTGAAAAAAAATAAATAAGAGAGATAGTTGTAAAGGGGGAGAGAGAGAGAAAGAGATGGGTGATGGAGTGATGGGGGATGGTTTGGGTTGAAAATTGTGAAAAGGTGTATGGTTGTTGTTGAAATTTGGAAAAGAGGAGTGGTGAGGTGGAAAGAATGGTGGACTTTTGTAAAAGGTAGGGATGGGTTGATGTACTTGAGGTATGGGATGCTTTAATGGTTGATTGATGGGACTAATAGTAGAGATTCCCTCGAAATCCGCAACGCGCGGTGTTTCTTCGGAATAAACGCTGATCGGCATCTTCTTGCCTGGTTATCGGTTCGGTGCGCAAGTCACGGCGTTGGAACCGCGGCGACGACGCGGTCGCTATGATATAACTTTCGGACCAAGCCGACGTCGGTGCGCGGGACCTGGCTTAGGATCGTGCGCAAACACCGAATACGGTGCGAAGGTTGCCGGAATTTGACCGGAAGGATCGCGAAAGCTAACGGAACAGTACGGATTAGGACACGGGTCTTACAGAGGGGGTGTACTCACCTTGATGGATTAGATGGATGGTTGAGATGGATGGAAGGGATGTGATTGATGGAGTTGATGGCCCACCAAGATCACTCCTCTCTCTCTCTCTCTCCCCTTGTGTAGAAAAATGGTGAAATACTAAGGGATAAAGAACTATTTGTAGAGAAATTGTTAAAATGTGGTTAGATTTAATTAATGTGATCTTAGTTAGCTTAGACTAGGATTATGGTAATTAATTCATGATTTGTAATTAATAGTGGATTAAAGGGACATGGGATGGTAGGGTGTGATGATGTCGTGCATAGGGTATAGTATGGAAAAGAGTTGACCTTACATGCACATGAGAGAGGGGAGGTATGGGTGTGTGACATCACACAGATGGGTAGATATTCTCTCACCCATGTGTGGCATGTACATGTGTGCATGGAATGTGTTGTGTACATGTGTGGAATAGAGTATATGGCACCTTGCGCACATGATACACTAACGATACTTCGTGGCGTATCTCACTAACGGAGCGTCATATGACACACACGTGGTACCTATGTAATCATGGCGATAGGGCGGTCGATATGAAATTAGTTTTGAAGCCTTGGGGTTCTGGCCAACTGGGTGTACACTATGCACAGCTAGTCTAGGGTTGGCTAGGGGCGTAGATCATCATGCACATAAGTATAGAAAATGGTACGGAATGGACGGGGTGTTACATATGTGGATGAAAAGAATGTTAAATGACTATAGATTTGCGTAAGATACGATGGTATTGTATTACCATAACTCTAGCACAATTAATATCTCTAAGAATCCCATCCATCACTCACGAACTAAGCATATTGACATTAGATATCATTACATTCATGAATTAGTGGAATATAAAATTATTTCATTGGATTATGTTTAAACTGAAAATCAACTTGCGGACATTTTCACCAAACCACTTGACAGAAACAGGTTCTCTAAATTAAAACTGGATATTGTGTAATTTGATCTGAGATTATTATGTCTGCTTGTACTATTTTTTGCATATTTTTACGAATTTCTGGATTTTAAAAATTAATAAAATTGAGAATTTTTTTTTGTCTGCACGACCAGTCGAGTACACACTCGACTAGTCGTGGCACGACTGGTCTAGTATGTACTCGACTAGTCAAGAAGTGCGGTTGGGTTGCTTTTAATGTGAAAAAATCACTTTCTCTTCACTTTCTTCATCTTCTCCAACAGCCCCTTCTCCGACCAGTCAAACCCACCTTCAAATACAACTTGCTTAGTGCATAATTTTCATTGTTTTTCAAATTTAGGTCCCTTCGTCTCTATTTGCTTGATTCTAAAGTTTATTTCAAGTTTTCTAATGGTTTCCTTGCATTTTTGGATAAAATCTGATTTGTGTGAAACCCTAAAATCCTTCTTGCATCCTATTTTTATTTCTTGTAATGGAAGGTAGATCTAAGAAGAAAATAACTCGTAGTCCTTCTTCTTCCCGTTCCACATCTATTATGGTGCGTACTCTTCGACCACCCGAAGAGGACCTGGAATATGTGCGGGACATCCATCTCCGCAACATCAGCATTAAACGGACCGTCAATTCCAGCCATTTTGTTCAATTCAATATCATTCCCCTCCTTGTGGCTGTAGGATGGGATAACATACTGAACTGGGGTGGACCCGCATATCAATCCATTGCACAAGCCAGGTATGCATGTATTAGTGATGTTTCTATTAAAAATTTAACCTTCACTATTATGTTTAGAGAAGGTCTATTTCCAGTAAATCATCACTTGATCTATAGCTTGATAGATATACCAGTTAATGATGAAGAGATTCTAATATCCACATTGGCTGAGAGATTGAATAAATATGAAAAATGTCTTTTAACTAGAAATTTATGCAACATGAACTCGGAATGGAATTCCGAGATTGCGCTCCGTGCCAAACAAATGTTACCCAGATACAGAGTACTTTATCATATCTTTATTTCTAATGTTTACCCTAGATTTGGTAACAAGGCTGAATTAACTTCTTTCATGGTGTGCATTCTTCATTCTGTTGTTTCTGGTACTCAAGTGTGCCTTCTTTCATTAACTTGTTATATTATAATCCAATTTCGTTTACACCCGGGGCATAGCGATATTCCTTTTACTTATTTGATGACCACCTTATTATTCATTGTCACTTGATCATGCCATCTGAAGAAGCTCCTATTTCCCATCTTCCATTCAACAACTCAAATATTAACATGATAAATTTAGAGTTGGCTTCTGGTCAAGTTGACAGGGATACTGGAGGAGCTAGAGAAGAAGTTGGAGAGAGAGAGAGAGGCACTACCCACTGACGACGTGAATATGGATGATCTGTTTGATGAGTTAGAATCTGATTCGGAGGCTGATCCTGATTTTTAACTATCTGATTTTGATGAGCGGTTAAGAACCTTAGAAGAGAAGGTGGAAGGTCTACATGTATCCCATGAAACTCATTCTAAATATATGCGCAAATACCTTCGTCGCATTATCAAGGGATTACATCAAATTGACCCATCTATTCCTCCACCGTATTCTTCTACTTTTAACTAATGTTTTTATTTATGTTGAGCATGTATTAAAATCTTAAACTTTACCTTTGCTTGAATGATCCTTGGATATGTTTTATTTGCTACTCTGGTTGATGCTTGGACATGATATTATTCTATTAACATTAACTCTCTTACCTCATACTCTTCTCTTACATTTTTTACTTCAATCATCTATGAGTTTCAATTACTTTCCTTTGTCATATTGTGACAAAAGAGGGGAGAAACATGATTGAAATGTATATGAGTGGTATACGATGATTGTTGGATGTGGATTGTAAAGACATGTGTATGGAATGTGTATAGAAATGCATATTTTTTGTGTATAATTTTGTTTGGATATGTACAAGTACTCTACAAATCACCTTGCTTGAATTGAGGGGAAGTAATAGACTGAGGGGGAGTAGTAGTAACATTGCCTTGCGATGTGACTAGTGCATGATTCTTTAGTTGGTTTTGTCACAAATTTAACAAAGGGGGAGATTGCAAGTGCTATGTTGTAATTCTAGCACCTGGTATTGTCAAATTTTGTTGTGTTATACCACTTGGAGTTAGTATCTTATTATGATAAGATGGAAAGTTCAAGATCACCATAGTTAAATCTTCTACATTTTCAAGTTAAAGAACATTGCCAAAGATCGAACAAAAGATCAAGTACAAGAATAGAAATTCAAAACTCAAGTTAAAATTCATGATAACCACCTTATGTCGCAAGAACACAAGCCCTAGCTGATGCTCAAGTTCAAGACTACAAGGTCAAGCTTCATGTACTTCAAGATATGTTTCAAACTCACATTTAAGGTATGAATGACCCTAGATTGACCATAAGTTAGGTCATGTTAATTACATATTAAATTTGGGTCATTGTATAAGTTTATAAGCTTTTCTTTGACTAGTTCTAGCCTTTGTTCGACTAGTCCGGGCATTGGCTTGACCAGTCCAGGGATTTTTTCTTCTAGTCCAAGTTTTGTTGAAGATTTTTCAGATTTTCTATTGGACTCTCAACCAGTTGTGCACACTGCTTGATTAGTCGAGTGAACAGTGCTCGACTCAAAGTCCAGTAAGCTTTTCTGGTCCTACTCGACCAGTCGACTACACTGCTCGACCAGTCGAGCAGGCCACTAGACTAGTCGAGTAACATGTTTATCCTATCGTGCAAGAATTTTTTAAAATTGGTTGGTGCTTCGATGAGACGAACCGAACCTTAGACCAATTGAGGGAACAAAATTTCTGCCTATAAATAGAGGACATTTCTCAGAATTATTCATCAATTCCAAGCATAATCAAGCCATCACTCTGAGAGATAAGTCCCTGCAATTGTGAAGTTATTACTAATTCATTTTAGATTTTTTTAATAGCTTTTTGTATTTGATTTTGAGATCTCTTTATTCAATTCTATTCTATTGAAAAAGGAATTTTGATTTACCCTTTTGAGATCAAAATCAAATCAAGCTAGCCCTAGGTTGATTTAATTTAAAAATCATTTAGACTTAGAACCCTTTCATTTATGAGATTGGACATTGAACATATACGTCTACATCGAATTGGTTCTACCGGGCTACATTAGAAGAAGAATCTTCAGATAAGTACAATTTCATTTTCTATATTTTTGGTTTGTGAGATTCAGCCAGGAAAATCTCATCGTAGCAATTTTGTGATTGTGTAAGCCCATTTGAAAAACACAATTGTGAAGGTTTTAAGGTGAACCTTAGAAAACCTTATTTCTTAGTGAAAGCCAATATCCTGTGGGTGTAGATATTGGGAGTGGAGTAGTTGTGTGGCTGTTTGCGAACAGTTGGTGTACATACACGAACCACTATAATTCTCAGAGTTTGGATAATGGTTGTGATGTATGTGTGGTACTGAATGTTGTAATTTTCTTTATGCACTTGTGATGAATGTTGTAATAATTTAGTTTATTTCCTTCACCTCATTCTCAGTTTGAGTTTTTGATACTTACTAACGTTCTAGACATTATGTTGTCCTACCATAAACCTTGGTTTTTGGTGAAAAGTTGTCCTTAGAGCTCAGTTTGTATCAACCTCTCAAGACTAGTGCATTTGAGGTTGCTATTAATTGTGTTATTTGTCTTTGTATTCTGCATTTATTTTTATTTGGCATAGTCCTATTCACCCCCCCGCTAAGACTTAGAGCTCAGCCTTTTCACTCGTCCTCTTCAGATCTTTTCTCTACCAGACTCATTGCTGCTAGATGTTTTAAGAGAAGGATTGTATATGAAAGAAAAGTAGATGTGAACTATATTGTAAAATTTAAAGTGTAGGAAATTCTTTCACGACAAGGATGGCTACAAGTTCAGTTATTTGGAGGGCCAGTTAACGAAACCTTGGTCTGATCATTTTTGTCTCATTGCACATTATCTAGGGGTTTCGAAGCTGACTATGATGGTCGAATAGTTAAAATCACCCCATATCGCACTTCAACTCTTATAGGAATACCATTGAGCTCCAAACAACCCTCTGAATTAAACCTACCCACTAAAGCGAAAAGGGCTGTTTGGACCAAATTTTTGTGCAATGGGAACAATGTACCTTGGCATCATGAGAATGCATTACGGGCCACAAATATGTCCCATGATTATCGTATACTACATCTAATTTGTATTTCCAACATCTATCCTAGATATGAGAATCATACTGAGCTTACACCTTTCATGGTGGAGAACCTATATCACATTGGTAAAGGGGAACCATTATGCCTGCCTACCATAAGATACGATGAAATCGTTTCAGGATTTGTGTCTAGCTCCATAGCAATACATTTCAGATATTTACTGTGTAAGTTGGGCCATCAATGTGGATTCAAAATAGCGGATGGTGAATCTGTATCAATCCTAAAAATCAATATGAATAGTATCAGGAAACTAAATCTCTCTTTTATGAATGAAATTGATAATCCAACATCGGCAGAAGAAGAGCTTCTAGGGAAGGAAGATGAAATGGTTAAAGAAGGCCTAGATACCCATTCACCAACCTTAGCTCCTACAACTTCTACTCCTCAGAAGAATGATCTCATGAAAATTTTGGAGGAACAATCAAGACTTGGGTGAGATGAAGTCAATGGAAGAAAAGCTCCACTCACTCCAATAGTCGGCGGAACAGATTGCGGCACATCTCTCATGCCCACAAGAAGATATTGTTGATGGATTTTCCTGGATTAACTATGTGTTATGGTCAATATATTTTTTTCATGGATTTTTGGATACTGTAGTTTTCAGCTGAAATCTATTCTTCTTGATATATTGACGCATCATTCATCCATTTTCTTGATAACTGACTTTCCAAGGAAATTGGAGGACTCCAGCTTCTTTTTGTTATATTGATAAATTTGTTGGTGGAATCTTATTTTGGAGATAAGTTTACTTGAAGTTACATATGCATAATTTAATCTTCTGCAGAAATATTCCACTTGCATTTAGTGTTATACCTAAAGATCTGGAATTTCATGTTGTGGCTCAAATATATGCATCCTCAAAAACTTAATTGAATATCATTATTTCTGCTTAATATTTCTGAAATATGATTACAACACATCAATGGTTAGAGACAAGGGCAAGGCTCCTGTGAGAGGAGAAAATCCCAACAGAAGAAATAATCACTCTCAATATTTAAATCCTACAAAAATGGCAATGTCGAACAAAGCTGTCCATGACAAATTGATTGGATCCCTTCTTATTGAACCATATGGGATTGATCTCTACTTAGGATCAATTGGGTGGGATAACCTGTTGTATTTTGGAGGAGAGATCTAATATGACCTCATTCATCAGTTTTTAAACTCCTGTCATGACATAGAAAATGATCCTCCATTAATCAGCATTAACTACATGAACAAAGTCAAGGAGATCACTCCTTCAGTGCTGAGCCAACTATTACATCTCAAAGTTACACACGCTCCCCCGACTGATTGTCCTTTGAATCATTTGGGAGTCTAGGGAGAAGTAACTTAAGCATTGTGTGATGGCTCTAAAATCCCCCAGAATAAATGGAACTTCCTCCATTCATCACATTTGCACTCAAGTATGAAAGTGATGCACAACACTCTAAGTACAAATGCATGCCCATGCGAAGTTTCCAGAGATATGATATCTACTTTTGTTCTGAATATCTTGTATGACATCCTTCAGGGGATTGAGATCTGCCTACCCACCCTTTTCCTGAAACAATTAATCCAAGTAGTCAGGGGCAATCATTGTACTAACCTTACTTTCCCTAGTGTCATCTGCAAACTCTCAAAATTCCTTAGGTTGCCACCTACTCATGATACGGTATATCCTGCCGTGGGCTTCACTAAAGAAACTCTAATTCAACTGAATGTGCTTGCAACTACACTTAAGGAAAATTAGGAATACAAGAGCGGCGATGAAGCTCAAGATACTCTCATGGCCACTGGCTGGGATTCATGTCGTACCCTAGTGCCTGCACCAGGTCCATTGTCAGTCAGCATGGGGCGCCATCTTCGCCAAAATGATATGATTCGCCTTCTCCTCGATGGATAGTCGAATATTGATGGCCATCTTTGGCGATGTGAAAATTGGCTCTTTGGAATTGAACTGCATCTTAACGCTCTTCAACATACTAGGGAGCATAAAATCGAAGTTGCTCTTGTCTCAGCGCAGTTTTATCCCTCCACATGGAGATGGATCTTCTAGATGAAGTTCTGTTGTTGTGTTGTTGTTAATTAAATCTGGATAATTTATTTTGATATGTTGGTTTTGGTGTGCCCTTATGTGATTAACCTTTAAATTTTTGGATGATGGTTGAATCTACCCAACCTTGGGGTAGTAATTTTGATAAATTTATTATGATATCTATTTTGCTCGTGTTAGATATTTTTTTATGGTTATCTTTTCTATCTAACATATGATTTAATTGCTTGTGATGATATATTTCATTGTTTGGATGATAGTCTTTATGCTTATATTATTACATATCTGTCATATTCTCTTGCCCTCTGGATTATCATCTCTATGTTTTTGGATTACTTCTTAGTAAATCCTTTTGCCAATAACTGACTAAAAGGGGGAGAAGAAACCTATCCACCAAAACAATGTCTTTTTTCTGTAGAAATTGCTTTTTCCCTTATTATAGGTTATTCTTGGAAGACACTAAGGGGGAGCAGCACGATTTTGTGTTACATGTCATGTCTTGAGTTGTAAATTTCACTTTTGATGTGTAATCTTTTATAGTTTTGGTATGTCATTGGTATGGACCATGACACGGTCGTATGTTAGGTTGTTTTTTTTGCCACGTAATTGACAAAGGGGGAGATTGTTAGTGCACTTATTTATACACATGTTTGTTAATCATATGACTAGTTGTGTCTTGTAGTCAGATGAGTTCTTGGCAAATGAAGATCGGCGAAGCAATTGGATTAGAAGAATCGAAGACACATTGAAGATAAAGAACTGCTTCTACGATCTTGACCTTACAAATACATGATCCCAACCCAAATAGGAAAACCTACTTAGGTCATCTATTCAAAGTCAATTCCGAGTTCATATTTTCTATCCTTTAGTCTTGGCTTTAGCAATTCCCAAGTTGATGAATGATTAAATGGACAAACTGAAAAATCTGTCCACTTTCAGTAGGAAGGTGCCACCGAATTGCACCTTTGGTATCACCAAAGATACCTTCGGTGTTACCAAAAGGGCTCAAACCTGTCCAACAACATTACAAAGGAAATTAGGTACCACCGACTAGATATTTCGATGACACAGACTACCATCGATGAACAACTTTTGGCGCCACCAAAAGGGATCTTTTTCATTCAGCAACTTGAGGAATTAATTTGGTTCTACTGAATGATATTTCGGTACCACCGAACAAGTTCAGTGATACTGAAGTTGGCTTTAGTAGCACCGTAAACTAGCCATTTTCTATCCATTGGAACTATTTCTCTATAAAAGCGGCTTGTATAAACTTGCAAAAAGTGTGGATTTAGGCATTTCAGAGTCCCTAGGTTGTCCCAAGCTCTAGTCTCTCATCCTAAACTCTATCCACATGAGATTCATGTTCTTTTCATTGCAATTCATCACTCATGAGCATTCAAAGCTCTTACTTATGAAGAACATGATCTCAAGCCTTCACTAGAATATTGAGAACAAACCTATAGGTATATCCTTAGTCTCAACAATACTCTAGTGTATCTATTGGTTAAATCCCTTAGGAAATCCACTCATTATCCCAGGAAATCCACTCATTATCCCAGATAGGAGATTCAACCAACTCTTGATCATGAAGCTGAACCAGTAGGAAAATCCAAGCTACGCGTTCGAGGGAGCACTGGGAAGTTGATTCAAGCACGAGAGTGAGAAGATCAAGCAACCCAAGATGAGCTACAAAATAGGACTCATTCCGACAAGTGTCATTTTACGAGTCCAAAGTTTAGTCTCTATACTCGTGTAAGATTGAGGCTAAGAGTTTTCTATCAAAAAAATCGTGTAAGTACCTTATGTAGGACCTTAGCTGGTCGGCCTAAATGTAGGTGCCTTTTATGAGACCTTAGCCAGTGGGCCTAAACGTAAGTGCTTTGTGTGAGACCTTAGCAAGTAGGCCTAAATGGAGGTTCCTTGTGTGGGACTTTGGCCGGTCGGCCTAAACATGGGTTCTTAGTGTAGGACATTTGCTCTTGCGGAGAGCATAAATTTGTGTCCTTAGTGTAGGACTGTAAAGGTCATTGGTGAACCTGTTTTAAAACCATTAATAATGAAATCCGGTGCACTCTAGGATTGAGTGTGGATGTCGAGAGTGTAGTAGGCACATACCCGAACCACTATACATGCTTATATTTGAAATGATCATTTGTGCATTTATCATGATTATTTAAGTTTGAATATTTGATTGTTTATGCATGATTTGATGAATGCTTAAGATTGGTAGGAAGCACATTCCACACACAAGCTCAATCACTAGGCTAGTTGTTTTATTTGTATATCTTGAATAGCCTTTGTGATTGGACCCTTTTTAGCTTGGAAGCCTTTAGAGGTACATTGCCTTACTTGTTTTAAACTAAATGATTGTTTAATTTAGGCAATTAGGCTTTTCAAATAGGCAAAATATTTGAAAAGTCCTATTCACCCCCCTCTAGGACATTGTCTCATATTCATTCTTTAGCATCAGCGGTATAAACCGCAATTTCATCACGATGTAGTAATAACTCGGTGAATCCAAGGCCAATCCATGAGGACTGTAATGAATACAACTAAAGCTGGTTTAAAATTAAGTCTAAGATTAATTGTTCTAATAGATAAAAAAACCTATAAACAATAGATAAAAGCAACTAAGGATTCATGGATCCACTTCTAATCAATTACAATGCCTAGTCATCGATTCATATACGATAACTCAACTAGAATCAAACATTAATTATTTCTAATCGGAAGATAATTATATTAAACTATTCATAAACATCTAAAAATATATGAATTCAATTAAATGATTCTCTTATAAAACATTCAGTAATTGATCGCAAAGAATTCTAAGCATTTAATGTGTTTGGAGTCCATAATATATTAAAGGTTTTTATAGGTTAATTCCTTCTATAATCAAACCATATAATTGCATATTCAAATCACCCGACATACCTGAAGTTCACAATGAATCAACGAATAAACAACACGAGAGCTTTTTAAAGTTGAATTCAAATATATTCAATCTAATATCATCAATTAAAACATCGTTTTAAATCAAATAAAATAAGACATCATAATTAAAATAGAAGTTTCACCCCTTAGACTTAGCTAAGAGATCATCTTGACATATCTATCTCTCAAAACATAAAAATATAAAAACTATAAAGCAAGAGAAAAGAACTAGAAACCACTCTCTCTCTCTCTCTCTCTCTCTCTCTCTCTCTCTCTCTCTCTCCTTACTTCTCAATACCCTAAAATGTGGCATAGAGGCCCTTTAATAGAAGTTTGCAACCATCTTGGAAGAATCCCACTTAAAATAGGAAACAATTTGCGCACTTGTGAAAAATCGTGCAAAACTATCGATGGAACCTTTGATAGGATTGAGTGTCATTAAGGTCATTCGATAGGATTGAAACCCCTACAATAAAATCGAAGAATGTGCAAAAAGTCTCCAATAAATAATCTTTAAATTTTCAGAGTTTCTCGATTAGATCGAATTCCGATCAAGTCCAATCAAAGGTATATTGATGGGATCAAAGAAATGGCCAGCAATCAAATCCTGAAATTCTGAATTCTTAGAAAGGCGTCTGAGTCCCATCAAGCCCCATCGAGGGACTATCGATGGAATCAAAGTCCTATTGAGAAATGTTGATTTCTTTAATTTCTTCATTGCACTTGAAATCTTCAATCTTTCACTTTTGGCCCATGGTTCCTTGGTCCTTTAGCATTTCAAATCTTCCTTTTTAATGCTCAATTATTCAATTCTTCAACTTTAATTCATTGGGCATCAATTCACCATTTTAGGCACAATTTTGTCTCAAAATTTGAAATTCAACCGAATTTTGAAACAACTCTAATTAAGTCCTTTTAACACTTAAATGCATGGGAAAGCACCATGAAATAGAGAATGAATATGCAATATTTAAGCCTCAACTCTTTGGGTGAATTACGTGTAAGATTTACTAATTTCAGATCTCCATACAGTATTCAAGGGAGTTGGGCCAGAATAGGAGGTTTGAAGAAGAGAGCCTGCACCTGCATCACCCTCACCGAGTATTCAGGGATGCCGCGAATCTTCCTTATTATATTCGGGAGCTAGTCGTGCTAGATAAGGTGGGGTTGGGAACTATTAGGGATTCTAGGGTGGGGGAGGCGGAGGGTCCGCCCCATGCATGGGTATAAATGGATATGATAGGCTGCCTCAAATGGCTTTTTTGGTCTGATGGCAGCCCAAAATGTTTAGTCCTGTATAATTTTTTCCCCTCAGGAATGGTGATCTCTGTTGTTGGGCTAGAGGGTTATGGATGCATACATAACGTGTCTACCATTAATGTCAGATTGGAGCATGTTGTTGAAGAGATGAACTTACAACCATCTGATCCATGTTGATCTTCTGTAGATGGGGATTTTGAACCTTCAATTGATCAATCAGAAAGGGGACTAAGGACTCTTATATAAGCTATATGAATAAATGTGGAGAAACCCCACCCATCACTAGATTCTCCACCACCTATAAGTTCTCCACGCTTCTCTCTAGAATCGAAGATATGTTATAGGTAATTCAAACTTAAATACATGAGTTGAATATGGAATTACTGGGTTGCACATTAGATCTATGTATATCACACCTCAAGTGGGCCCCACCGATGCTCATTAGACTGATCCAAGCTATCAAAATCATCTACATTGTCACATGTATCATGTGTAAGCCACTGTAAGGTTAAATTTCAACATTTTTCCTACTTAGGTCATATGTGGTACAAAGATATGCAAATGGTTGGGTATACTTAGTCTTTAATTTTATGAGATCGAAAATTTACCATATATTTTGATGGATCATGGGCAATATCCTATATAATTTGGACCATTAGATTACATGGGACAATAATAGTCATCACTACATTATCGAAGTAGGACCAAGCATGACTTTGTATTCATAACAACATGAATTCCAACAGCACGGACATGTAGTATAAAAATCTCATGCCAAATATAAACTTTCATGTAGACCTTTAAGAAGTCATGCCATATCTATTAAAAGATGACTTACACCTTTATATATATATATATATAGTCATACCTTACTATTCATTTTATCTTACACATGCACATTAATTTACATAATGAACATAAATCATAACAACATAAACCCAAATCATCAACTTGAACCTTAATTAACTAGAATGTGTATGCAACTATATTTATATACTTCCACTCACCCTAAGCATACTCAAAGAGATGATACCTTTTATCAATCATGATCTACAGATGTTTGACTATTTAAAATCCTCTCATTTTCCTTTAACAAAGAATTGTAAGCATGCATTCTTTTATTCTTGTCTTTATTCAGATGAATGCGATACGACAACATCTAATACCTAATTTTGTGATAGGCATTAACATTTGCTTTCAATGGATGAAGACACAAGCACCTTTATTACATTCCATTTGCATAGTGACGCTCAAACAGTGAAATAAAACTTAAAATAGACTTTCCACTAATGAGACACTCAATGTAATTTAAATTGTTCATCCGATAAGTCTCACCTCACTAATGTTACTATATTGAACTTAATACCTTATCTCCTTATGTGTCACCTATTCATAGATCCCAACTTAGATTCACAATTTCTCTTAAGTATTTTATTTCATGGTTTCTATAAACTCAAATGTAGGCCCCAACTTTCACAATGCTTAAAACTAACTCCCAATGCTCTCTCATCAATCAAGCAATTAGAGAAAATATTCTGATTTTGAAAGAGCGTTCCAGGTTGTGTATATCATGATTTTCTAAATTTTGAGATAAATGTATCTAATCCTTTGAGGGTCAAACTTTCGTATGGATATTTGACTTCTCCCTTTTTTAAGTCGTAATAGGTAAAGTGAGCCTTAAATGATAGTGCTCTTTTGTACAGTATTTGTCACGCTCCGGACTCGATGACCGGACTCGCCAAGAACCCAATAGCCGGTTCCGGCCGGAACAACCTCCATAGTACCCCATTCTCGGCTCTTGAGACAGGTTCCAATCCTGGGATCCTACTAGGAAGATTTCTATATCATAAATCCAATTCAGTTGAGCACACCCAAGATCATAGCAAGTAAATCACAGAAACAACCACAAGAAACACATTGCAAAATCCACTAAGAATTAAAACTTTTACAGGTACATAAGGCTTAGAAGGAAATACATAAGATAAGAAAGGAAGAGAAAAGTCTACAATGGGTCCTCAGCACACTCCAATCCAATGCCCCACAACTATTGCGCCGACTTAGGATCACCTACACACATCAATCATGCATAAGCTTATAGAAAGCTTAGAGGGTGGTAAATGTCATGCCCCAGACTCGGAAACCGGGCTAACAAAATTTACGATCACCGAATCCGATGCCGACAGCCTTCGTAATACTCCATTCTCGGTTCCCAGCGCACATACGGCACATTCCGATACTGGGATCCTACAAGGAGGATTTTTCAACATATATTTATCTCGTAAGAAGCATAACCATAAGTTTACCCAAATTATAAAGGCAACATCATCATCACATATCTACTAATATAAACATTTGAATACAATGATGAAAGGGGAATACACATGCTAAAATCAAAGCTCCAGAAGTCAGCTATATGCTCCAAGCTCCACGCAGCTGCAACCTAACATTACTTGCACACATCTATCGTGCATAAGCTTATAGAAAGCTTAGAGGGTGGTGTAAGTGTGTGCACAAGGTAAGTACCAAGTATTCAATATAATGCCATAATCATACAATATCAGAAATACTGGTAAGATCATGAATCATACGATATCAGAGTAAGCGGAAATACTGATAAGTCTATGAGTCAATCATTATCAGAACACGCAATATAGATTAACTATGCAAATGAGGAGTCATAAAGAGCTAAATATCAGATGTCGTTCCTAGATCATATAAATGCAGATGATGCGTATAGGCATGTATCATGATGCTATGCTATCACATACTCATAATCAGTATCAATAACTAGCATCGACAATTGACCTCGATAATGTAGACATTGAACTAACATTGCCCCCAAGGAATGACCCACATAGAGCCTAGCATATAGTGGACCCATGGCCTCACACAAGGGCCAAATATTCAACATCATGGGCCCCACTCAAAAGCTTAATACACACCATGATGGGCCTTTCACATGGGCCTAACATACATCACGATGGGCTCCATCGCTTAGCCCTCAAATACATCACAATGGGCCTCATCACATAGGCCTCATATACATCACATTGGGCCTTAAACATGGGCTGAATACACATCACAATGGGCCTCAAATATGGGCCACATATACATCGCATTGGGCCTCAAACACGGGCCGAATGCACATCACAATGGGCCTCAAATACGAGCCGCATATACATCACATTGGGCCTCGAAATCGACCTCGATATCTGGCCTCGACAATCGGCCTCGATAATCGAAATCAACCTCAATAATTGACCTCGACAATCGACCTCAACAATCGAAATCGGTCTTGACAATCGGCCTCCACAATCGAAATCGGAATCGGCCTCAATAATTAGCCTCGACAATCAAAATCGACCTCGAAAATTGAAATCGGGCTCGATAATTGGCCTTGACAATTGGAATCAGAATCAGCCTTAACAATCGACCTCGATAATTGAAATCATCCTCGATAATCAGAATCGAAATTGGCTTCAACAATCGGCCTCGACAATTGGAATTGGTGAGAATGGGCCTAACAAGGCCTAAGGGAAGGTCACAATGTGGATATCCAACCATCATTGTCCATCAATGTAGACATTCAACTAACATCGCTCCCAAACAGTGGCCCACATAGAGCCAAACATATAGTGGGCCCATGGCCTCACACAAAGGCCTAATATACATCTCAATGGGCCTCACACAAGGACCACATACACAACAGGTGGGCCCTGCACATGGGCTTCAGATACATTGCACGGGCCACAACTCATAGGCCTAATGCACATCATAATGGGCCTCATTAAATGGGCTACAAAAACATCACAATGGCCACGCCATATGGGCCAGGAATACATCTCATTGGGCCTTACCAAATGGGCTGGAAATACATTAAAATGGGCCATGTTATATGGGCCGAAAATACATCTCAATGGGTCATGACCCATGGGCCTCAGTATATCATAATGGGTCGCAACCCATGGGCCTCGAATACATAACATGTGGGCCCTACACATGGGTCTCATATGCATCAAATGGGCTACGTATCTTGGCCTCGAATACTTTAAAAGGGCCACGCGTCATGGGCCTAATACATATCACAATGGGCCTTGTCCATAGGCCACAGATATATCACAATGGGCCTTGTCCATAGGCCATGAATATATCACAATGGGCCTTGTCCATGAGCCTCAGATTCAAGCAGGTGGGCCCCATCATATGGGCCTTAAATACAGGGCAAGTGGGCCTTAAATACAAGGCAGGTGGGCCCCATCATATGGGCTTTAAATACAAGGCAGGTGGGCCCTATCACATGGGCCTTAAATATACATCATGATGGGCCTCATGGATGGGCCACACCATTGGGCCTCAAGTGGACTTGTATTACATCTAAAATCATTTCAATAGTTGCAAGTGCAACATGTGTATCATTGTACACAATCATTCCATGGGGCACATGGCCCACTAATGATGATCAGCACTGTCCAAACATTGTCCATGTAAATCAGCACTATCCAAACATTGTCTATGTGAATCAACACCATCCAAACATTGTCCAGCACCATCCAGATGTGTGGGCGGTGTGGATGAAATGCATACAACATGGTGGGGTCCCACAAAACTGTCCAGGCACGGACGGCCTGACACACAAAATATACATCACGGTGTGGTCCAAGTCCATGGACTGGACAGAGTGGATAAAACATTTACATCTTGGTGGACCCACACCCATCAGCTAGATGAACAGATGGACAGTTGGGATAAACACATGCATCATGTGGAGTCCACACATGCGTGGGTCCCACGGCTGCTATGCAGCAAGGATAAAACACATATATATCATGTGTGGCCCACCCAGCACACGTCAGATGGACGGTGTGGCTGTAGAACATGGTGCGGCCCACAACACACCGTCCAAATGGACGGTGTGGATATACAATGAGGTGGGTCCCACATAATTGTTGTGTCGCTACAACAACTATATAGTCGGTGTGAGGACACCATCTAGTCCACCAGCATGGTGGGTCTCACGTGGGGCCCACCACATATATATAATATATGTACATCATATATATATAATATTATATATTATAATGATATTATATTATTATTATTATTATTATTATTATTATTATTATTATTATGTCCTTTTAATAGGACCAGCATCCAGGCCCGACCTGGATACAAATTACATAGAGCACGTGGGTCCCACCATCCTGTAATGGACGATGGACACCACATACACACATACACCAAGGTGGGACCACACGTGTGGCCCACCAGTCCAGTAAGATGGACGGGCATTGTGGATATTCACATACATCACATGGGGTCTATGTACTCGTGGCTCACTAACCACATATATCGAGATGGTCCCATGTTCATGTGGCCCACTTATGGACGGTGTGGATCTAATCCATTCATCAAGGTGAGGTCCATACATCCCAAAACAGACAGTATGGATATAATACATACGTTATAGGTGGGCCACTCACGTCATCATCATCACCAAGGAAAATGAAAGAGAGAGAGAGAGAGAGATGAGATGGATGGACCCCACTACTATGAGCCCCTTGAGATTACAACACATACATCAAAATGGGTCCCACATACAAGTGGACCCTCTAATCATCAAAGCCACACAAATCAACACTAAAAAACACCCACCTTTGATCATGGACTTATCCTTCCATCAAAGCATTCTAGAGCTCCAATGGATGAGATTCAGCGGTTGAGATGAAGCATGGATGGTGGAGATGGAAGGTAGGAAGTTAGGTCACACCAAGGTCTCACATGGAGGTTGGACGATTACTTGCTTGGGAGAAATGAGAGAGAAAAGAGAGATGAGAGAGATGATGGATGGATGGAGTGGATGCTGTAAGAAATGGGGATAGGAAGTATGGGTTGGTTTGACTTTGGTGTAAAAGTGGAATGGGTGGGGAGAGAGAGTTGACTTGGGGAAAAGAGGGAATGGGTGCATGTACTTGGGATAAGGTGAGGTGGCATTGGGGTATGGAGGGTGTACTTGACTTGATTAATGTGACGGGTCATAGAGATTCTCTTAGAATTACAACATGCGATGTTTCTTCGGAATGAAAGCGGGCCCACATCTCCTAGCTCGGGTATCGCCTCAGCGGGCGAGACACTGCATCGGAACCGCGACACGGCGTGGTCGCAAGGGTACAAGTCTTAGGTCAAGCCGACTCTGGAATATAGGACACGACTTAGGGCTTCGCGCAAACACCGATAATAGATCACGGGTCACCAAAATTCGACCGGGAGGATCACCGAAGCCAACTGAATGGTACGGACTAAGATACAGGTCTCACAGTGAAGGTATGTGACAATGGTGCTTAAAAGAAATAAGAGGATGTAGAGGGAACTATGAATGATACCAACGCTACTAGCCATACTGAGGCTAAGCTATGAATGCAGTAAGCCGTACCAAGGCTATGTAATGCAATACATGAGTACTAGACGCCATACCAAGGCGATACAATAGAAGGCTTATACAGCTAATGCAAAAGCAATGCGGAGTAATGCCAGTCCTCATATTCAATCCACACATCAAGTACAATTCCATCATAAGGAATCCACTGGTCAGTGAGGCTTAACGGTAGCGGACCCATTTACCAGCTGGTCAGACTCAGCCTAGCCATGCCCCCTCACTCATGCGGGTAACGCCAAACCCCATCTCAACCGACCTCGCAACAGTGGGAGTCACGGCCTAACGGTATAAGGCACTTGGGCGCTTATGATTTCCACTCGATCTTAGCGTTGAGGCATCTCCTCGGTATTGTGAAGGTTTAGGGGCTTTCTCCCAGGGACATCCTATGTGCCCCAAATGCTCAAGTGTCATTTTCGGTGTTCACATATGGTTATCCATGATATATTTATGGAGGCTGTGGCCCTGATGAAGAAAGGTCAAATATCTACATGCTATGCAATGCCAGATGCATGAATCACACAATCACCCATGTATTAATCCAAAGCATCCATCATGCTCAAGAGGGTAAAATTCCATCCCTCGAGGAGATACCAACATGTCCTACACAATGGCATAACCATGGCCAATCATACCTCGACCAAGCATGCATATGATGCATATGGGAGTGGGCCAAGAAGATAAATAGAGGTGCCAATGAGGTAAAGATGAACTCTTTGCCTAATCATGAAGGGTCTAGGTACTTAACCAATTCCTCGTAAGGAATATATAACCTCTAGTAGAGGCCCATTTACCTGGGGTAGCCCACGAGAATAAGCATACAAGTTAAGGGCCTAAATAATATAGAGATGGGCCTAATAAGAGTCTAAGGTGGGCATTCAACCACACTTAGATACAAACAGGCCTAGAGGAGTCCATAATGGGGACATTCAACCACCATTGCCCTAAGGCATCCAACCACAAACCATAAGGTACAAGGCCCAAGGCTCACATCCAATCCATGTACATAAGTCCATATAAAGCATTAAGAACTATAGGTCCAATCCATCCATAACTACATGGGTCCAAGGAAGGGAATCAAGGCCTAAAGCCCATGTTCCAATGGTCATCAAATCCATGCATTTAGTTGGATTGAATGGGCAGCCCGTGGGCACAAAAACATGGCCCAAAAATATGTCTAAGTTGGGTGAAATGGGCCCCACTACATCAGCCCAATAACTAGTAATTTAAGTGGGCAACTAAGAGCCCAATACCACCCTTATCTCAGCCCATAAGTCCATCAAAATGGTGGAAGTCAGCCCAATATATGGCTGGGCCAAACTAAGACGTTCCAGCCCACACTTGGCCCACTAGGAAGTCCCAAAATCTGGTCTAAGTTTGGATCCCACAAATGATCATCAATGGTGGCCCAAACATGTATTAATTAAACCCAAGAAATACTAAATTATGAGGGAGCAACAGGTACCCAATTCCCTCAATGTGGTGGGCCCCTCATCCAATAAAAATTTAGCAATATACATGTACATTTAATGCCCATAGCTAGACTTTCAGTCCACATAATTTCCTGGGCCTATTGAGGCCCAGAAACTTGTCAAAGTGTGAGGGAATTAATCCCATAAGGGCTAGCACTTCTTATAGGGCCCCCCCACCAAATGGAGGATGGGATTTGTCACTTCAACATAAGTGGGCCTGCTACTGGAACATAGGCCCAACAGCGGCCCATGGCATGGGCATCCTAAGGGTGGGACGGTTTAAGGCCACGGCTGGCCTGGCCAAATACACATTAAGGTGGGCTCCACACACCTCAATGGTGGGCCTAGGGTGGACCCACCCACATGGGCCCCACAAAAACAGAGGGACGGCAGGGATGGAAAACATACATCATGGTGGGCCTAGGCTAGGGATGGCCAGCATGGCTGGACGTCCAGTCATGCTCACTGGTCCAGCTGGTTGGCCCCAAAGGCCTATAAAACATCACAAGGTGGGTCCCACAATCATGCACAAAATCCCCAATGGGTTGGGCCCAATTACTGCTACAAACATGGAGAGGACAACAAGGTAGAAAAATTCAGTAATGTACATGTTGCTATCCTAAATTTGGGTACTCCAATGGGGTGGGTCCAGGGCCTTTATAATTCTTGAAATTGAGGGCCAAGGTCCCTCATCATGTTTATAATAAGATGAAATGCAGAAAGATGGTCCACCTTCATCAAAATAATTTATGAATTAAGGTTTTCTTGAGGTAATGTTGCTGGGCTGCATAGTAGAAAAATCTGGAAGTCCATCATATTGGCCCACCCTTTTAGAGGCTCAAATGGGGTCAGTTAAGGCTGAAATTTGGTATGCTCATAGGTGGGATATACACCTTCAAGAATCATATTATATATATATATATCAATCACCCTATCAAAACTCCAAAAATTAGGCACCAAGATGGCCTAAAAATATGTCCAAATAGTTCTGGATAGCAACATATATCTGATTTAAATAAATTATAAACATTATTTAAAAGGGGATTTAACCCCATAAAATCATGGTTTGATCCACCCTAGTGGGCCCCACAAACTTTCAGACCATCCCCACCATAAAAACACCTTTGCATGTACCCCATTTAGGAGGATTTTGGGGCCACATGTCCAAGGGTGGACTGCCATGGGCGTCCTCCCACTTTAGATGGTTTGGATTTTGTTGGTCCATGAGGTGGGCCACACACTCATGATCAGAGATGAATTAACAAGAAAAAAAGAAGAATGCGGCCACAAGGGAAGGGTCTCCACCTCATTGAGGCCCTTCCCTTCATCATACATGCATACTCATTTCACTATCATAAGATGTACAAGATCTACATGATCAAGGCTATCTATTTGGGATCTATAGTGGAGATACAATCTCCACCAAGAATCAAGGGTTTAGATGACCCAAAGATCCCTGATCTAAGGAAGAAAAAGGCATAAAGGTATCCATGGAGAATGGTCCCTTGCATGCAACATGCATGCAATGTAGGATGGGGCAACAAGCCACATCCAATGAAACTTGGGGCCACCACCATCACTTGATGGGCCCCACAAGCTCCAACATGAGAAGAAAGATGAATAATAAGAAAGAAACTAAAAAAATCTAAAATTTACAATGCATGTACACCCACTTAAGGATCAAGCTCGAAAGTTATACCATCTTCTTCTACAAACTCTAAGAAAAGTGGATCTATGGTTGAGATGAGTTGAAGAAGGTGGGATTGGGAGGTAATTGGGGTAGCAAGGGCTGGAAATAAGAGGGAGGTGGGACATTGGAAGGTTAACAAAGGGAGAGGAGAAGGAGAGTTACAGAGAAATGAGAGGGAGAGAGAGTTGCTTGGGACTTGTAGGAGAGTAATGATTACTCTCTCTACCTTGGTTAGAGAAAAACATCATTAGGCTAGGGTGATATAAACAAGATTGCTAGGGGGGTGTAGGTTCATAGGTTGTAGGGTTTCTAGAAACCTACACTAGGGGTGACATCATCCATCACATGCACATGGGAAAACATGTGGGGTAGGGTCCACCATCCATACTTTAAGGGTCCATATCGAATGTTGCCCACAACTTGAGATGTACACATCAGATTCATGCACGGGATGCGGCGTTGGAATCGTGGCACAGATGCAGACGTAATGGAATAGGTTTCAGGTCGATCTGAGTCTGGTCGACGTGACTGAACTTGAGGACGACCACAAACACTATCTGTAGGTCACGGGTCACCGGAATTCAACTGGTAGGACCGCGAGACCTAAAGGAACGATGTGCACACCTGGGTTAGGGTCTTACAGCTCTCCCCACCATCAAAGAAATTTCTTTCTCAAAATTTACCAAATCCATGACAAAAGGGAATGCAGAAACACCATAACAATCAGAAATTATAAGAGAAGGAAATACATAGAATCATATAATAATCAAGCATCAAATAGATGGGGATAACACTCTCGAATCTCAGCTTCGCGTTCCCAAGATGCCTCAGGCTCCGAATGATGACCCCAATGCACCTTCACCAGGGGAATGACCTTAGTCCTGAGAACCTGCTCCTTCCAATCAAGGATACTAATTGGCTGTTCGATATAGGAAGCATCCTCACAAACCTCAAGGGGCTATAAATCAATTACTAGAATGATGTCCGACCCACACTTCCTCAATATAGATACATGGAACATATCATGGATCCCAGACAACTTTGAAGGTAAGGCTAACCTGTAGGCCACAGCACTCATGCGTTCGGTAATCTCGAAAGGTCTAATGAATCATGGGGTTAACTTGCCCTTCACTCCAAATTGAATCATGCCCTTCATAGGTGAGACCTTGATATACACCATGTCCCCAACTGCAAACTCGAGGGGTCAACGCCGACGATCAGCAAAACTCTTCTGCCGGCTCTGAGTTGTGCGCATCCTCTGCCTGATAATATCCACAACCTCTGATGTCTGCTACACAACCTCCGGACCTATGAGATGACGCACTCCAACCTCAGTCCAACAGCTAGGAGATCTGCACGATCTACTATCTAGTGCCTTAAAAGGAGCCATGTTGATAGTCGCCTGATAACTATTGTTGTACACAAGCTTGGCAAGGTGCAAATGCTCATCCCAACTGCCTGCACAGTCAATCACATAGGCTCTGAGCATATCCTCAAGGATCTAGTTGACCCTTTCGGTCTGCCCATCTGTCTACAGATAATATGTGGTGCTGAGATGCAAAGTGGTCCCCATCACCTGGTGAAAGCTTAAAAAGGCCGAGCTAAGAGTCCTAGAGAGGGTGTGAATAGGACTATGCCAAATTAAAAAATTAAATGTGGAATTTAAATAAATATAAATAAATATAGCAATTAAACAATCCCACAATGCAAAAATGTAAAACAACCTCAAGTGTACAAGTATCGAGAGGTTGATATAGATGTTGTTCTAAGGGCAACCTTACACCAAAAACCAATGGCTTTTGGTAGGACAATCTGATTCCTAGAACAGTCTGTGTATCAAAATCTCAAACTGATATAGAGGAATAAAGAAATAAATAGCAAAGAAAATAACTAAGCTATTACAACATTCCCACACATACATAAAAAGATTACAACATTCTCCACAAATGCGTAAAGGGAAATTACAACATCCACACAATGAAATAATCAATCAATCACCACAAGACCAGAAATTATAGTGATTTGCTTGTGGGTACACCAACTGTTTAGAAAAACAACTACACAACTACTCCACTCCTAATATCCTCACATAGTGGATATTAGTGTTCACTAAGAAAATAGGATTTTCAAGGTTCACCTAAAACCCTCACAATTGTGTCTTTCAAGTGGGCTTACACAATTCAAAAACCCCACACTCTGAGTTTTCTAGATCACCTCAGACAAACCAAAAGAAAGATTTTTCTGGCACAATCTCAAAGAAACCAAAAGAATGAATTTACAAAACTGTAAAATACTTATCTGGATATTCTCCTTTTGATGCAGCCCGAAAGAACCAATTCGGAGTAGAAGTTCAACGTGGATGTTCAATGTTCAAACTCACTTATGAAATGGTTCTAAGTTCTAAATTGATTTTAAATTAAATCACCTTGGGCTAGCTTGATTTGATTTTGATTTCAAGAAATGGGAAAACTTCAATCCCTCTTTCAAATAAAATTGGAATGTATAATATAAAATCAAACGTAAAAAGCTAATTAAAGAGAATATAAAATGAGCACTTAATAGCTTAAGAATATCACTAACTTATCTCTCAGAGTGGTGTCTTGATCTTGCTTAAATTGGATATCAAACTCTGAAAATCGTGCTCTATTTATAAGTGCAGAAATCGCTCCTTCGACTGGTCAAAGGACCAATCAACTTTTAAAAATTTGAGCGCGATAAGATTAGACCGTTCCACGACTGGTCGAAGGACTTGCTCGACCGGCCGAGTGGCCTTCATGACCAGTCGAGTCCTGTCCACGACTAGTCATGTGGAAATCTTTTTAGTTGCTGGACTTTGAGTCGAGCCTGCAGGACTGGTCGAGCACTGTTCACTCGATTGGTCGAGTAGTCTCCAAAATTGGTCGAAGCAATAATAAAAAATTTTAAAAAATAAGTAACAAACTTAGGACTGGTCAAGGATTTCTTAGACTAGTCGAGCCAGTACTAGGACTAATCAAACTTAGTCTAAGACTAGTCGAAAAACAGTCTATGCACTTATAAAGTGACCCAATTAAATTATGTATTCAAAATGACCTATCCTATGGTTAATCTAGGGTCATTCAATATGAACATTGAATCTTCTTTTACTTCAGTTGATAGTTGTTCTTTAAAGTTCATAAAGCTTGAGATCTTGACATATGATGAAGCTTGAACTTAAGACTTTGAATTGAAGTACTTGACTTGTATTTCATCTTGAGCTTTGAGTACCAAAGTAAAGACTATTTTCTTGCCTTTAAATGAAGCTTTGGAACCTTGAACTTTGAAGCTTGAAGGTGTGAACTATCACATGGTTTTGTACTTGAACTTGTATATCTCTTGATCTTGTATTTAAAGTTCTCAAAGTAAAGACCTTTGATCTTGTACATGAGATGCACAGTCTTGAATATGTAAATGAGCTACACAAGACACAGATTCCAAGAGGTTTGGTAATGACCTGAAAAATTTTGTGCTAAAATCAGAGTACTACCTCTATTTTCCTTAGAAGTTATTTGTGGGTTACTTAGTGTTAAACTTGATTGCTTGTGAAATTTGCATCAATCACTTTAAATTTGATCTGCATGACTCAAAACCTGTAGAATTATTAGCACTATGTTACTCTGAAATCTGGGATTCATTGCTAAATCCAGCTGCTCTTGGGAATTTTTGAAAGTTCTGGACCGGACCTGGATCGCGCGTCGAAAGTCCGATAGCGATGATCTTAGGCAGTATTGGTCACCATGTTAGACTTGGCCATCACCTCAAAATTTAAGTCCAGATGATGTTCTGGGTCGATTTAATTGAGTCCGGAGTGAAGAGTGTGAGAATGGTGAAAATTAAATATGATTTTATGAAATCTGAGTCGTGTCGCTTGCGTGACGATTTTAAGCAATCTGACCGTTGGATTCTGACCCAATTTCACCCTCTGATTAGGGAAGATGGCCCAGGCATGTCATAGTGCTTGTGGACCTGATCAAGTTTCGGTGACCGTTGAATTGAGTGTGGTCCGTCACGTCTGATCTGTAGATCCAATCGGTACAAAAACTCAGTCTGACCTAAATCCATGGTCAGTGAGTTTAAGTCCGACCTCTCGTGGAAAAAGGCCCACCGGAAGTGTTCCGTTGGATCGAGAGAGGCCTGCTTTGGTTATAACCTAAGTATACCTTGGCCCTGGGGTTATTTTCATTAATGTTAGGCCTATATATAGACCTTAAAACCCTAGCTCTCTTTTCCATACGAATTTCCTAACCCTAGCTAAGAAAGAGAGAGGAAAAGAGAGAAAGTGAGAGAGAAGTTGGTGAATCATCTTAGATTCTTTCTTGTTACTCTTCATCCTTAAACCATCACTTTTGAATCGTTATTTCAGCGATTCTAAGTTCATCCTTGGGTAAGTTAACCTAACCCTAATCTGTTTAGAGCTTAGATAAGTCTATATGTTGTTGTAGCTCATTTCTATTCTTGCCTTAGGTTATCCTATCGCCGTTGACGAAGACATATCGTCTGAATCAGTTTGGTGCTCTATTTCTGGTTTAAGGTGCGGACTTTAATTGTATAGGTTATGGTTTTCAAGGCTTTCAATGCCAGCTAATGGTTTATTCTTGTTATGGATGAAATTTCACATGCTAAATGCTATGTTTATTATGCGTTCCTGATATGCATGTGTTATATTGAGAATTGTGTATTCTATGTATATGTAGAAAGTACCATATACGTATAAAATATGAACATGTGATTGCCATGATTATTTGTCGTGTATTTGTGCTAGATGCATGTGTGACAACTCCTTGGCAAAAGGAATTGTCCAAATGTGTGTATTTCAACATACGTCATGTATGTTGAACTATGTATTCTAAGTGTTTGTAGAAATGTCTGAATGACTTAAAGTGCAATAAATTATACTATTTGCGGGCGTTGAGAAGCGATTCTCAACTCTCCTATTGTGGTGTATGATTTCCTATATGCAAGTCAAATTCCTTGTTGTTTAACTTCAAGTATTACTTATGTTCAAATCCATGTTAAGTTGATATTCTTCAAATGCTCACATGCTACGTGATATGAATTGTTATTCCATTACTATTCTAAATTGTTGTTATGAATATCTGTTGTAGTGGAATGTGTTTGGGACTATGAATAGTCCAGGAAATCAGTAATCAGCCTCGAGATCGTGGATGAGTTTGCTTTCACCACATAGGACGTGATTTGACGAACCCGAGTCGTACTAGAGTTGTCGGCAGTGGTTTGGCCACACGGAGTGTTTGTGCACTCTATGTCGTTCAACCCAACGCGCGCTCATGCTAGTCGAGTTTGTCAAGTAACCCGATTGTCCGATGTATGTTCACCATGTATGGACGCAACTGCTTGAATCTAAGGTACTAAACTTACCAGTGCAAATCCTGTTAACCATTATACCTTGATTCTCTAAGACTCATGAGCCGGACATGGTGGTATGGGACACCGTGGTCAAGCTATCGGCCTACGCTGGGGTGACGAGCCTCCCCGTAGTGACCAGTGAGCAACCAAACTCGTGAGCCAATTATGGTGGTATGGGACACTATATTCGTGCTGTCGGCCTACATTGATTGGTGACGAGCCCTTTGTAGTGACCTCGAGCATGCTTGGATACCGCATTGAGGTGACGAGCCTTATTGTAGTAACGAAGGTATGATAGGCATGCATTGATTGGTGACGAGCCCTTTGCAGTGACCTAAAACCATATGATCGTATGAGATGATCTAGGACTGACGACCCTAGAATGGATCACTGTTTGGACGTTGATATGAGGAAGGTACCTTAGCTTCCCAATCCTGCTGTATGAAAAGGACTAATAACAACTTGGTAATCATGTTCATGCACCGCATTTGCATGTGCCTGGAAGAGGTGGCGTACTTTGAGGCGATGTCATGCGTAACATAAGATGAACACGCTGAGGGTATACGCGCGAGGGCACGCATCATTCTGCATACATCCTTGCACTAACAAGAGTACTAAAGACATGTTTGATTGTTTTGCTTTATCATTACTGCTTGATTGAATTGATAACATGTTAACCTTTGCTTTATTGTTCCACTGAGTTGATCACTCACTCCCACGTTCTGGGGCGGTGTTTAAACACCCACCAGACTGTCTTAGATGCAGATATTGATGCGACCCCGGAGGGCACGAGTTCGAGGATGATGAGGCTGCATTTTCTTTCATGCAGTTTTCAGGCGGGTTCTAGTGAGCCTTGTTCTGATGCGTGGGATTCGGGGATTTCTTTTTGGGAATAGATGATGTCTTTTGATACTTGTAATTTTGATAGTAACACTTGTAAGTTGACCTGGTATGTATATGTATTTCAGGGATTTGCACATGTACACATATATTTTCTTTAAGTCTTCCGCTTGCGTTCTTCACTTATCCCTGAATTATGTTGCAGTTTGGCTTAATCTATTCCATGTTTTATGTACTCTTACAGACAACATATATCCATCATTAAATATGTTACATAAGTGATGTTTTGGAACTTGGGAGCTGAGTTATGCTCGACCCCCGAATTTCAGGGCGTTACAATTTGGTATCAGAGCATGAATTGGATTAAACTGGACCTGGGTTATGGTCACACACTGCACGTTGTTGCCACTTTAGTGTATTTGGGTGCGAGTTTATCGTAGATTTTGTGTATGTGTCTAGTTGCTTCTATCGGCGAAAGTTTACTGAAAACGATCATGGAGATCGAGTCTATCCGCACTCCTGATCACACACAGCGACCCAAAATCTCTTCTAGACCTTTTATTAATGAGTCTAGATGGTTTATCTTCCCATCTTAACCCTTCAATTGTCCAGAAATCTGTGTTTGTATCAGATTTCAACCCGAATGGCCCGATAGGTGTCGAATCGGACAAAGGGGCCGATCGGGGCATTTTCAGTGCGGCCCAGGGGGGGACCCACATCATTTTAGAGCTAAAGGACCATGAGGACCTCGCCCAAACTGCGAGCCATCACCGGATGGTCTAGAGACCGGCGATGTCCTCGCCGGTTCGGCGAGCCCTCGCCGATCAGCAGGCCAGGCCGGGCGGGCCAGCTCGGGCCGATGAGTTTGTGGCCTAATGTGGCCCACCCCTCCACGGTCTGCTGATTAAAACCCCTCTTAAACCCTATTTCCTTCATAAAACACCCTCCCAAGCTCTCCTTTTTTCCAAGTTTCTCTCAAAACTCCACCAAAATCCCTCCCCAATCTTCTTCTACTTCCATTTTCGTGCACACCCAACCAACCCAACTCAAAAACCTCACCCCTTTGCTAATTTTACTCTCTTTTCTTCTCATTTGGGCTCTCGAATCCTTCTTTGGGATCTCAACTATGTGGAAGCTTCACCATTCTTCCTATTTCTCTCTTTCTCTCATTTTCCATGGCCCTCTTTGAGTTTATCATGGTCATATTTTCTATCTCTACCCTTCTTTCTTTGATGGGGAAGAAGAGAGTGCCCGTGGATGAAGCTGAGCCTAGCCGCCCAACCCGTGCACGGAGGCCGAGAGGTGCCACCGCGAGCACGACCGCCGCCCGTGAGTTTCAGACCAAGCGGGACCTTGATCTTCGAGCTCCCATTGGAAAAACCTTGTTGGCAGAGCTATCTCATGGAGTCTATGAAGGCCGTAGGTCCCTTTTGAGGCTCATGTTGATCCGCGGCTATTTGGCGAGTTTTTGTTGTTGGAGCGCCTGGAAGGAGTTGGTTGGTGTCCCTTGTTTGAGGGTGAGTATCGCGCCAATACAAGCACTGTTCGATCTTTTTATGCCAACATTCGTGATCCTTCGCTGGAGCCTCTGCAGTTCAAGATTCCTTGTGGTAGCGTTCGGGAGGCCACGGTCAACGTCGCTTTGATATCCCGACTCCTCAATGTGCCACTTAGTGAGGTGCATGTCAGTGAGAAGAATTTGAACAGTATATGCGAGAGGGATCATCGCACGCGATTCCTGTGTGGTCGTCTGGTCGAATGGCAGCCTAATAGAAGTCTTCTAGCTACCAACATGATGGACGACTTTCGCTTGCTTCACCACATGTGTACGTTCAATGTATATCCAAGGTGGAGCAACCACAGCGAGTGTACGCGCCTGATGGTAGATTTTCTGTATCAGGTGGGGCAAGGAGTGAAGTTATGTGTGCCGACGTACATCTTGCGCCAGATTATTCTCTCGCTCGTTCAACTAGGAGGACCGAGTCGCTCCCATTTGACCGACTTATTTGTAAGCTTGCACATGAGTTTGGTTATCGGCTTGGGACAGAAAAGCTGGTTCCTATTCGTCACATTAATCTGACGACCCTTAAGCAGATAGAAATTGGTCCTCATCAGCAGGCCTCAGAGAGTGAGGATGAGTCAGAGAGCGATGATGAAGAGAGTTATGCAGAAGGTGGTGCTGGGATTGAAGAAGAAACAGAGCAGGACGAGGAAGAGGAAGAGGCACAGGATACGAGTGAGAGTTCTCCTCTTGTGACACTAGAGCAGAGCGCAGATCAGGCTGCCAGGGATGCCCATATCGCTCAGCTTGAGGAAGGGCAGGCTGTTCTACGCCAGGATATCATGGATCTTCGAGGCCTTGTGAAGCATAAGTTCAAGAAGGTGACTCGAACTATGAAGTCTATTCTATGTTGCTTGCAGGATAAGGGTGCCCCGCCTCCATCTCCTGATTCTGACGAACAGTTGTCATTGTAGTCGTCCTTTGCTTTGTTTTGTTGTTTCTTTCTGTGTGTTGCCGTTGTTGGCTTTGTAGTTGGAAGTTGTTTGTTGGTTGAAGTTTTAGATGTTTAAGTTCACATGCTTTCCTTGTCATGATTCATGTAATGTTGCACTACTTGTATTGCGACAAATTTTGTTAAATGGAATGCATGTTATTTATCATTGAAGTTGTGCTGTGATTGCTGTATGGGTGGATTATGTGGACGTAGAATCTTACAGGTTGCATCCTCTGTTGAATGTAGGGTATGCCTCCTAAGGGTTCGAAGACTTCGGCCCGTCTTTGCTTGGTTGAGTTGCTTGCTGGGGTTCCTCCCCTGAGCGATAGCCAGACGGATCCACAGTCGGGCTCGTCTTATCCTGGTGTTGGGCCGACACCTGTGATTCCACCTATGGCTCCTCCAGTCACGCCTTCAGTTCCTGAGCAGATGATGCTGTTGATGTAGCAGCAGTAGATCCAGCAGCAGCAGCAGCAGCAGCAGTTGTTGTCTTCCATGGCTAGCATCTTTACTCAGTCGATGGGGGCGACTCTACTTGCTTCACCTATGCACCCATCTGGGAGCGCCAGTGCGAGTGGCACGTTTGAGCGATTCTAGCGCTTACGACCTCCCACATTTGCAGGTTCTCATAGACCTGAGGAGGCCGAGTACTAGATTGATCGCATCTCTAAGATGCTAAGACCGCTACACTGTTCAGAGGTTGAGCAGGTCGAGCTTGCCTCCTTCATGTTTGAGAAGGAGGCCAGTTTATGGTGGGACAGTGTTCTTCGCACTGTTGAGGAAGGATATGAGTGGTCGTGGCAGACGTTTGAGGCACGCTTCCACGAGAAGTATTTTTCGGTTACGTACCGACATGAGAAGGAGAGTGAGTTCCTTCACCTCCGCCAGGGAGGGATATCGGTGACGGAATATGAGAACCGGTTCACTGAGCTAGGTCGTTATGTTCCCTTGATTCTCGGTGATCAGCCGATGAGGATGCGGCATTTTTCTGAGGGATTGAGGCCTGAGATCCGATCGAAGATATACTGTGCTAGCATTTCTTCCTATGCGGAGTTGGTGAGCATGTCCTTGCGAGTAGAGCAGGATGGGGACAGGTCGTCCCGTATGCAAGCACCTATGGTTCCTAGGTCGTGACCTGACTTTCAGAGTGCACTTTTTCTCGGCAAGAGGCCGCGGGCAGATTCTCCTCCGAGGTGTTCAGCGCCGCCCGCTCAGCAGATGCGAGCTGATCTTCGCTATTCGTACTGTGGGAAGATGGGGCATTTGGATCATTTTTGCTTTTCATGTATGCGGGCCAGTGGTTTCACTCCACCGCAGAGGATCAGCCGTCCGATGCCTCAGGTTATATCACCTCCACCTCTTCGTTTAGCGCCAGCTCATCCATCATTCAGACCTGCTGTACCTAGCTTCAGGCCACCTCAGTGGCCCATGGTTCCTCCGCCGAATCGTCAGCAGCAGGCTCGAGTTCATGCGCTCTTAGCTGAAGCGCCTATGGCTGACTTGGTGCCGATATCCTTTGAGATTACAGCGCACATTGAAGGTAGTCCCATTTCTATGTTAGTGGATACAGGGTCCACTACCTCTCTTATATCATATGCGGCAGTTAGGCGTCTGAGTTTGAGCACTATTTCTATGAAGGGAGTGACGCTCACTATCGCTACTGGGATCTCCTCTGCTATGAACAAGCGTTGTTTAGATTGTTTGATTGATCTAGGGAGTGGATCGATTCTTATTGATCTTTTTGTCGCGCCTCTTTTCCATTACGATGTTATTATGGTTATGGATTGGCTCACGAGGATGCGAGCAGAGATTGATTGTGAAGCGAGGTCGGTGACAATCCATGGACCTGAGGGCGAGACAGTTACTTTCCCTGCTCAGGTCAGTCTCCCTTTTCGCCTTGATTATTATACTTCTCTGTTGGAGAGTATGGCTAGATCCGCGTTTGAAAGCACGCTTGTAGTTCGGGAGTTTGAAGATGTGTTTGAATCGATTCCTGGACTACCTCCACAGCGCGAGATTGATTTTACTATCGATCTCATGCCTAGTGCAGTGCCCATTTCTTTGCCCACCTATCGTATGCCTTCGAGTGAAATGGAGGAATTGAGGAAGCAGATAGATGATTTGTCAAATTTGGGCTTTATTCCGCCTAATGTGTCTCCTTGGGGAGCACCTGTTCTATTTGTGAAGAAGAAAGATGGTTTCTTGTGATTATGTATTGATTATCGCAGGTTGAATCTGGTAACTGTGAAGAACAAGTACCCTTTGTCTAGGATTGATGATCTGTTTGATCAGTTGAAGGGGGCACGGTACTTTTCAAAGGTTGATCTGCAGTCAGGGTATCATCAGTTACGCGTCAAGAATGAGGACGTGCAGAAGACCGCTTTCAGGACTAGCTTCAGTCACTATGAGTTCCTTGTGATGTCGTTCGGTCTTACGAACGCACCGGCCATGTTCATGGATCTGATGAACAGGGTGTTTCGGCCATTCTTGTTCCGATTCGTCATTATCTTTATCGATGACATCTTGATATATTCTGCGAGTCGGGAAGAGCATGAGGAGCACTTAAGAACGGTCTTGGATACTCTTAAGAAGAATCAGCTTTTTGCGTAGTTTAGGAAATGTAATTTCTGGAAAGAGGAAGTCAAGTTCCTGGGACATGTGGTGTCCAAGGAAGGGATAGTTGTCGATCTCGCTAAGGTAGCTGCAGTTCAGGACTGGAAGTAGCCTGGTTCAGTTATTGAGGTGAGGAGTTTTCTGGGTCTAGCAAGCTATTATCGACGCTTCATACGAGACTTCTCAAAGATAGCTAGACCGTTGTCTCAGTTGACACAGAAAGAATTGAAGTTTGCTTGGAATGAGAAGGCGGAGTTAGCTTTTCAAGAGCTGAAGGACAAGTTGACATCCGCCCCTATGCTAGTATTGCCAGAGCAAGGGGTTAATTATACGATATATACTGACGCCTCTCGCGTTGGCCTGGGTTGTGTCCTTATGCAGAAGGACAGGGTGATTGCTTATGCTTCGAGACAGTTGAGGAAACACGAAGAGAATTACCCTATACACGACCTGGAGTTGGCAGCTGTCATTTTCGCATTAAAGCTCTGGAGACATTACCTCTACGGAGAGGAGTTCGAGCTCTTTTGCGACCACAAGAGCCTTAAGTATATTTTCATGCAGCGTGATTTAAATATGAGGCAGCGCCAATGGATGGAAACATTGAAAGAGTTTAAGTTCAATATTTCTTACCATCCGGGCAAGGCGAACCTTGTGGCAGATGCGTTGAGTCGCAAGAAGGCTATAGAGTTTGCGGCTCCGCTAATGATAGCAGAATGGGACATGTTGGAGTTTGTGCGAGACTTTGAGTAGAAACTTACAGTGGAAGAGTTGAATGAAGTTATCGCACACATTCGTGTATAGCCCCTCATGGACGAGAAGATCGTTGCAGCTTAAGTAGATGATGAGTTTTTGGCGAAGATGAGAAAGCGAGTTGGTACAGATGAGAACTTCGAGTGGAGTGTTGGTTCTGATGGGGGCCTACGACTTCGTGGCCGGTTATGTGTCCCAGACATTCCTGACTTGAGACGGGAGGTTCTTGAGTTAGCCCAGAATTCTAAGCTTGCGATGCATCCAGGTAGCACGAAGATGTATCAGGATATGAGAAGATCTTATTGGTAGGACAAAATGAAGGTTCACATTGCTGAATTTGTATCTCGTTGTCTCACGTGCCAACAGGTCAAGGTAGAGCATCGCCGACCTCCTGGGTTGCTTCAGCCCATGCCCATAACAGAATGGAAGTGGGACTTCATCTCTATGGACTTTATTTCTGGATTGCCGAAAATGAGGAAGGGACATGACTCTATTTGGGTGATCGTCGACCGATTGACAAAGTCGGCTCATTTCTTACCGATCAGACTCACAAACTCTGCAGACGAGTTGGCTAGATTGTATATCAAGGAGATTGTACATCTGCATGGAGTTCCCTTGGAGATTGTATTAGATAGAGACACGCGTTTCACTTCTATCTTCTGGACTCTTATCCAGGAAGCGATGGGTGTGAAATTGAAGTTCAGTACCGTGTTTCATCCGCAGACAGATGGGCAGACAGAACGTGTGAATCAGATCCTGGAAGACATGTTGCGAGCTTGTGTTTTGGATTTCAAGGACAGTTGGGATGATTGTCTTCAGTATGCAGAGTTCGAGTATAATAACAGTTTCCAGGCGAGTATCGGCATGGCTCCCTACGAGGCGTTGCATGGTCGCCCGTGCAGAGCACCGCATTACTAGGTAGAAGTTGGTGAGCGTAGTTTGATTGGCCCAGAGTTGGTGCAGGCGACTTAAGAGAAAGTTGACATTATTAGACGTCGACTTCTGACAGCGTAGAGTAGGCAGAAGAGTTACGCTGATACGAGGCGGCGACCGCTTGAGTTTGAGGTTGGAGACCATGTATTTATTAAGGTCTCTCCTATGAAGGGAGTTATACGGTTCGGTAAGAAGGGAAAGCTTACAACGAGATTTATTGGTCCATTTCAAATTCTGGATCGAGTGGGAGCGGTAGCATACCGCCTTGCTTTGCCCACACCTCTTGCGGGCGTGCATAACGTATTTCATGTTTTTATGCTGAAGAAGTACGTTCCTAATCCTTCGCATATTATTAGTTGAGAGCAGGTGCAGTTGAGCGAGGATGCTACATATGTAGTGCGACCGACGCGTATTCTAGATAGGAAGGAGCAGGTATTGCGTAGCAAGGTTATCCCTCTTATGAAAGTTCTATGGACGCATCATGGTGAGGAAGAGGCTACTTGGGAAACTAAAGCTGAGGTCAGAAAGAGCTACCCTCAGATCCTTGAGGAATATGAGAAGGTACGAATTTTGAGGATGAAATTTTCTTTAAGGGGGGTAGATTGTAATGACCCGAAAAATTTTGTGCCAAAACCCGAGTACTACCTCTATTTTCCTTAGAAGTTATTTGTGGGTTACTTAGTGCTAAACTTGATTGCTTGTGAAATTTGCATCAATCACTTTAAATTTGATCTGCATGACTCAAAACCTGTAGAATTATTAGCGCTATGTTACTCTGAAATATGGGATTCATCGCTAAATCCAGCTGCTCTTGGGAATTTTTAGAAGTTCTGGATCGGACTTGGACCGCGCGTCGAAAGTCCGATAGCGATGATCTTAGGCAGTATTGGTCACCAATGTGGACTTGGCCATCACCTCAAAAATCAAGTCCAGATGATGTTCTGGGTCGATTTAATTGAGTCCGGAGTGAAGAGTGTGAGAACGGTGAAAATTAAATATGATTTTATGAAATCTGAGTCGTGTCGCTTGCGTGACGATTTTAAGCAATCTGACCGTTGGATTCTGACCCAATTTCACCCACTGATCAGGAAAGATGGCCCAGGCATGTCATAGTGCTTGTGGACCTGATCGAGTTTTGGTGACCGTTGAATTGAGTGTGGTCCACCACGTCTAATATATAGATCCGATCGGTACGAAAACTCAGTCTGACCTAGATCCATGGTCAGTGAGCTTAAGTCCGACCTCTCGTGGAAAAAGGCCCACTGGAAGTGTTCCGTTGGATCGAGAGAGGCCTGTTTTGGTTATAACCTAAGTATACCTTGGCCCTGGGGTTATTTTCATCAATGTTAGGCCTATATATAGACCTTAAAACCCTAGCTCTCTTTTCCATACGAATTTCCTAACCCTAGCTAAGAAAGAGAGAGGAAAAGAGAGAGAAAGTGAGAGAGAAGTTGGTGAATCATCTTAGATTCTTTCCTGTTACTCTTCATCCTTAAACCATCACTTTTGAATCGTTATTTCGACGATTCTAAGTTCATCCTTGGGTAAGTTAACCTAACCCTAATCTATTTTAGAGCTTAGATGAGTCTATGTGTTGTTGTAGCTCATTTCTATTCTTGCCTTAGGTTATCCTGTCGCCATTGATGAAGACATATCGTCTGAATCAGTTCGGTGCTCTATTTCTGGTTTAAGGTGCGGACTTTAATTGTATAGGTTATGGTTTTCAAGGCTTTCAATGCCAGCTAATGGTTTATTCTTGTTATGGATGAAATTTCACATGCCAAATGCTATGTTTATTATGCGTTCCTGATATGCATGTGTTATATTGAGATTTGTGTATTCTATGTATATGTAGAAGGTACCGTATACGTATAAAATATGAACATGTGATTGTCATGATTATTTGTCATGTATTTGTGCTAGATGCATGTGTGACAACTCCTTGGCAAAAGGAATTGTCCAAATTCGTGTATTTCAACATACGTCATGTATGTTGAATTATGTATTCTAAGTGTTTGTAGAAATGTCTGAATGACTTAAAGTGCAATAAATTATACTATTTGCGGGCGTTGAGAAGCGATTCTCAACTCTCCTATTGTGGTGTATGATTTCATATATGCAAGTCAAATTCCTTGTTGTTTAACTTCAAGTATTACTTATGTTCAAATCCATGTTAAGTTGATATTCTTCAAATGCTTACATGTAACGTGATGTGAATTGTTATTCCATTACTATTCTAAATTGTTGTTATGAATATCTGTTGTAGTGGAATGTGTTTGGGACTATGAATAGTCCAGGAAATCGGTAATTGGCCTTGAGATCATGGATGAGTTTGCTTTCACCACGTAGGACATGATTTGACGAACCCGAGTCGTACTAGAGTTGTCGGCAGTGGTTTGGCCACACGGAGTGTTTGCGCACTCTATGTCGTTCAACCCAACGTGCGCTCGTGCTAGTCGAGTTCGTCAACCCAATTGTCCGATGTATGTTCACCATGTATGAATGCTACTGCTTGAATCTAAGGTACCAAACTTACCAGTGCAAATCCTTTTAACCATTGTACCTTGATCCGCTAAGACTCATGAGCCGGACATGGTGGTATGGGACACCGTGGTCGAGCTATCAGCCTACGCTGGGGTGACGAGCCTCCCCGTAGTGACCAGTGAGCAACCAAACTCGTGAGCCAATTATGGTGGTATGGGACACTATATTCGTGCTGTCGGCCTACATTGATTGGTGACGAGCCCTTTGTAGTGACCTCGAGCATGCCTGGATACCGCATTGAGGTGACGAGCCTTATTGTAGTAACGAAGGTATGATAGGCATGCATTGATTGGTGACCAGCCCTTTGCAGTGAGCTAAAACCATGTGATCGTATGAGATGATCTAGGACTGACGACCCTAGAATGGATCATTGTTTAGACGTTGATATGAGGAAGGTACCTTAGCTTCCCAATCCTGCTGTATAAAAAGGACTAATAACAACTTGGTAATCATGTTCATGCACCGCATTTGCATGTGCCTGGAAGAGGTGGCGTACTTTGAGGTGATGTCATGCGTAGCGTAAGATGAAGACGCTGAGGGTGTACGCGCGAGGGCACGCATCATTCTGCATACATCCTTGCACTAACAAGAGTACTTAAGACATGTTTGATTGTTTTGCTTTATCATTACTGCTTGATTGAATTGATAACATGTTAACCTTTGCTTTATTGTTCCACTGAGTTGATCACTCACTCCCACGTTCTGGGGCGGTGTTTAAACACCCACCAGAATCTGTCTTAGATGCAGATATTGATGCGACCCCTGAGGCAGAGCCAGAGTTCGAGGATGATGAGGCTGCATTTTCTTTCATGCAGTTTTCAGGCGGGTTCTAGTGAGCCTTGTTCTGATGCGTGGGATTCGGGAATTTCTTTTTGGGAATAGATGATGTCTTTTGATACTTGTAATTTTGATTGTAACACTTGTAAGTTGACCTGGTATGTATATGTATTTCAGGGATTTGCACATGTACACATATTTTCTTTAAGTCTTCCGCTTGCATTCTTCACTTATCCCTGAATTATGTTGCAGTTTGGCTTAATCTATTCTATATTTTATGTACTCTTACAGACAACATACATCCATCATTAAATATGTTGCATAAGTGATGTTTTGGAACTCGGGAGCTGAGTTATGCTCGACCCCCGAATTTCAGGGCGTTACAGGTTTTGACACTATAAAATTTGACAATCATAGGAGCTAGAAAACATAGCACTTAGAATCTCCTCCTTTGTCAAATTAGTGACAAAACACACTTCGATAAAAATAAGCATAATATGCACAATAAAGAATCATGCACCGGTTATCAATAGGTCAAAACAATTCACATCTACTCCCCCAACAATACTCCCACTTACTTACTCCCCCTTACAAAACAAATAGTGGCTACCTATCCACAATCCACAATCCACAATCCATCCATATATCACAAACATGCTAAAATTCTCCCCCTTTTTGTCATAATATGACAAAGGAAGGAACCAATAAATAATAAAGGAAGTAGATAAATAAGGAAGAATAAGAAGAGTAATGAGGAGGAAGAAAATATATCATATAGATTACCAAGTTAACCAAATTCATAAGCAAGCATGTTCAAGCATGTTCAACCACATAAAACAAAAGAAATCCAAGAAGATTAAAAGTTATTACAAACCACATGATCAAATACTAGCAGTAGGATCAATTTGATGAAGTCCCTTATTAATGCACTTCAGATACTTGTGCATATATTTAAATGGCAAGTCATGGGACATATTCATATTTTCTACATTCTCCTCAAGTGAGCATAAATGCCCATCAAAGTTAGATGGTTGATAATCGGGATCATCTGCTGAATCAGATTCGATGTCATAAAAAATATCATCCATATTAATGTCATCTGGAGGAAAATCATCCACCTCTTCATTTGCGGCATCAACTCCACCAACACCCACATTGGCTTAGCTTGAGGCCAACTTCAAATTTATCTTGTTAATATTGGAGTTATTGAAGGGTAGGTGATGAATGAGAGCTTCTCCAACAGGTATAGCCACTAAACTATGGGTGGCCAACACAGTCATAAGATAAGCGAAGGGAATGTCACTATGCCCTGGATGGAGATATAACTGAATGATGTAATGACAAATCAAGGAAGGAAGACATACAGAGGTACCAGTGATGATGGAATGAAGAATACGAACCATGAACGTAGTGAGTTCAGTTTTATTACCAGAACGAGGATAGACATTCGAAATGAATATCCTGTGAAGGACTTTATATCTGAGTAACAAAAACTTTGAGGCAAGCACATTTTCAGCAGTATTCCATTCCGCATCTATATTGCATAAATTTCCAGTAAGCATTCGCTTCTCAGTTTCAGATGGTTTTGCTGCTAGAGTGCTAATGGGAATACCTTCATCATTGACAGGTAAATCCATTAAACTAGAGATAAGGTGACGGTCCATATCAATTGGACCTTCTCTGGTTGAGATAGTGAATGTCAAATTTTTAGTAGAAAAATCAGTAATGCAAGCATACATAACCTACGTAATGGAGCGGTATGCCGACCCACCCCAATGTAGTATGTTATCCCATCCTACAAACTGAAGGAGAGGAAAGATATCAAACGAAGCCAAATGATCAACATTCACGGGTCGTTCTACTATAACATTACGCAACCGAATACCCTGCACATAAGTGAGATCATCTTCGGGCGACACCACTATTGTAAGAGTCGACCTAGAAGTAGAGGGTCTACGAGATCCTTTCTTTTTGGTTCTACCTTCCATTTGCAATAAAGAAAACAAGGAACAAAGAGATTGCAAAAGAGGTAGAGTGGGTTTCCAATAGATCATATTTTTGAGAAGAAAACCTCAAAAACTACTATAAATCAAGAAATAAACCACATAAATGATGAAAAGGGAGTGCAAATGACTTTAATCTACAAGAAAAATGAAAATAATGGACTAACCTTAAAGAAATAGAAGATGGGTTCGACCGGTCAACCTAGGAGCCCTTGGAAAAGACAACCCAAATGAGAAAAAAATAAATTTTCCCCCCAAATAAAGCACTAAACCCGCGGTTCACGGCTGGTCGAGTACATGCCGGTCGTGCCACGACTGATCGAGTATATACCCGACTAGTTCTGCACAGCCCAAAATGTGTAATTTTATACAAAATTTAAAATTTAAAAATGTAAAATAATAAATATATGCATTATGATATAGAAATACATGAATTAACCATTTATATTGCACATACCAAGATCAAATTTCAATTTAGCAAACCTACTTTTGTCGAGTGATTTTGTGAATATGTCAACTAGTTGATTCTTGGTAGGAATATAATCCAAGGAAATTGTCTTGTCTTCTACTAATTCATGAATGTAGTGATATCTAATGTCAATATGCTTGGTTCATGAATGCTGGATTGAATTTTTGGAGATATTAATTGCGCTTGAATTATCACAATATAAAACCATAGTATCTTGCGTAATTCCGTAATCGCTTAACATTCTTTTCATCCACACAAGCTAAGTACATGCATTACCTGCTGCAATGTATTCAGCCTCAGCAGTTGAGAGAGATATGGAACTTTGTTTCTTACTTTGCCAAGAAACTAAATAGTTCCCTACATAAAAACAACCACCACTAGTTGATTTTCGATCATCAATGTTACCAGCCCAATCGGCATCAGTGTAACCAGCTAATTGCACACTAGTATCATGTGGATACTAGAGACCAAGATCAGCTCAACTAGCCACATATCGCAAAATGTGCTTAACAATAGTTAGATGTGACTCTTTAGGGTCAGATTGATATCTAGCAAAAATCCCTACGTTAAATGCAATATCAGGTCAGCTCGCAGTTAAATAAAGCAAACTACCTATCATACTACGATACAATTTAGGATCCACACTCTTACCTATAGAGTCCTTTGAGAGTTTTAAAGTAGTACACATTGGAGTATTAAAGTTTTTCCCACTCTCAAATCTGAAATTTTTAACTAAGTTCAGAGCATATTTGGTTTGAGAGATAAAAAAACCATCAGGTTGCTGTTTAACTTACAGCCCTAGAAAATAATTCAATTCTCTAACCATGCTCATTTCAAACTTAGACTTCATAAGATCTACAAATTCAACAGTCATGTTATCACAGGTAGATCCATAAATAATGTCATAAACATAAATTTACACTATTAAAATGTAATCATTATGTTTCTTTACAAATAATGTCTTATCAACACTTCTCATTATAAAGTTATGACTTAGTAAAAACTTAGTCAACTTTTCGTACCATGCCCTAGGAGCTTGTTTCAAACCGTAGAGTGTCTTTTTTAGGTGGTAGATATGATCAGCATTCTTAAGGTCTTCAAAACCCGTTGGTTGTTCAACATACACTTCTTCATGTAAATCGCCATTTAAGAATACACTCTTTACATCCATTTGCTATAATTTGAACTTTCTAAAGCACGCAATGGATATAAATAGTCTGATTGATTCAAGACGAGCTACTGGGATAAAGGTCTCATCATAATCGATGCCTTCAATTTGAGTGTACCCTTGTACAACCTGCCTTGCCTTGTTTCTAATAATATCACCAAGTTCATCAGACTTATTTTTAAAAATCCACTTTGTTTCGATAATGTGTTTATCTTGAGGTCTTGGAACTAAGTACCAAACATCATTTCTAATAAATTAATTAAGCTCTTCTCGCATCGCAACTATCCAGTTTTTGTCAGTAAGAGCTTCTTTTACATTAGCCGGTTCTATCTGAGATGTAAAGCACACGTAATTACATATATCTTCTAGTTGTTTACGAGTGTGTACACCAGTGAGAGGGTTTCCAAGAATCTAATTACTTGGATGGTCTTTAATAGTCCTTAGTTCAGAGTTATTTTAACTTGATGAAGTATTTAGTTTATCAATTAGAAGAACTTCATCATTTTCTGAACTTGAGACAGGTGTATTCAAGTGATCGTTAATAACTACATTAATAGACTCTTGAATTACACCGATCCTCTTATTAAGAACCTGATATGCTCAACTATTCAGAGCATACCCTAAAATATCCCTTCCTCACTTTTGGTGTCAAACTTACCCAGATTTTCTCGGTCATGTAAAATGTAGCACTTGCAGCCAAAACCCTGAAAGTATTTAAGAGTAGGCTTCTTGTCAAACCACATTTCATAAGCCATTTTACCATTTAATTTTCTAGTATAAATGCAGTTAATTATATAACAAGTAATATTTATGGCTTTGGCTAAAAGATTTTTAGGAAGCTTCATACTATTTAGCATTACATTTGCCATTTCTTGAAACACTTTATTTTTTCTTTCTACTATACCTTTTGTTGTGGTGTTTTGGAAGCAGAGAATTCATGTGATATTCCCTAATCACTACAAAATTTCTCAAAACTGTTATTCTCAAATTCTGATCCATGATCACTATGGATCTTACAGACTTGAGATCCTTTTTCCATTTGGATACGTTTAAGTACCCTCTTTACTTCATCGAGAGTTTTTGATTTGTCTCTTAAGAAGACTACCCAAGTGAACCTGGTAAAGTCATCAACAATTACCAGTATGTACTTCTTGCCACCTCGACTCTCCGTTCTAGTTGGTTCAATGAGATCCATGTGGAGAAGTTCGAGTGGTTTAGATGTGGCATTGGAGTTCACCTTTTTCTGAGTACTCCTGGTTTGTTTGCAAATTTGGCATTCGCCATAAATTTTATCTACTTTCTGTATTTTGGGTAAACCTCTTACCAACTCTCTTTTGCTCAATCTATATAAGTTGCAGTAGTGTACATGTTTGAGGCGCTTATGCCATAATACTGTCTCATTGGTATGGACCATGTAGCACGATAGATTAGATGAGTTTGAATCACTCACAATGTACCACTTTTCAGACATTTTGCGACTAGTTAATATTACAGAACCATTTTTATTTAGAATTTCACATCATTGGCTAGTTAAATTTACACTATGATTATTATCGCATATTTGAGAGATACTTAATAAGTTGTGTTTTAACCCTTCGACATATAAAACATTCTCAAATAAAGGGAGGTTAAAAAGTTGAACCGTACCTTCGCCAACAATCCTGTAGTTGCTACCATCACCGAAAGTGATTGAACCATTAGTCATGTTTTTAAGATTGGTGAACAGACCCTTGTCGCCTGTTATATGTCTGGAGCAACCACTGTCTAGGTACCGCTTTGAATGACTTGAAGCTTTGAAAGAGGTGTGGGCAACCAAGTAGGTAACCTTAGGAACCCATTTCATTATAGCCTTGGGTTTAGGAGTATAGTTGGTCTTCATATGTTTGTATTTGTTATAAGACCGACCCACTAAGTTAGATTTTAAGAGGTCCTCAAGTAAGTCAACAATTTTCTTAGCTAAAGGATTACGATTTTGATTTTTATAGTTGATATAGTTTCTTTTAGGTTTTAAAGTTTGAAAAGTCTTAGCAGTTTTAGAATAATTTTGATTTAGACTTTTCCCTTTTGAGTTTGAAGACTCCCCTTTCACAAATTTAGGTAGAGTATTCTTATGTTTGGGAGGAATACTTTTATTGTAGCCCAGTCCAGATCGATCGCCACATTTTCTGGATCCGGATAACAGTTTTTCTAACTTAGGATCACCTTGGGCATACCTCCAAGTGTCTTTTAAATTCAAAAGTGAAGAGACTTCTAGTTTTATCTTTTCATTTTCAGATTTTAGGTTTTCAACAATGGAGGTTTTGAAATCTAAGTCGCACTTAGTTTTTTCAAAATAATCTGAAATGTGAGATTTTTCTAAAACAAGATTATCAAAATTTTCTTTAAGTTTTGAAAACTTTTCTTTTTAAAGTTTTAGTTTTACAGCAATTTTACAACTTTCCTTATACAGGGCATTATAAGCATCTTGAAGATCTTCTTCATTTTCATAGTCACTATTTAGATTTTCTTCACTAATTGTATCATCATTATCTTAAAAAGTGAACTTGGCTAGAGTCATAAGGCTTTAACTTCATTACCCGACTCGGTTTCAGAATCTTTTGACTCAAAAGAGGCTTTAGAGCAGGAAGATTCATACCAAGTAGCCAACATATCTTTCTTTTTCGGTTTGTCCATTTTAGGACACTTGTTTGCTAAATGCCCATATTCATGGCAATTGTAACATTCACTGTCTTTTACAGATTTTCAGGTTTTAGATTTAGATTTTTTCTTTTCATTAGGTTTTTACAAATCTACCCTTTTTTTACTTTTAAAAATGTTAAAAAAGTTTTTAGCTAAAAGGGCCATATTATCTTCAGAATTTTCCAAATCAAATTATTACTATTTTCTTGAGAAATACTTTTAGAAGATTTAAGGATGATGAATTTACCTTTAGAAGCTTTAAAGTTTAACTCATAGGTCTGTAACGAGCCAACTAATTCTTCTACCCTCATATTATTCATATCATGAAGTTCCTGGATCACAGTCACCTTTGAATTGAACCATTCAGGTAGTGAGCGTAGTATCTTTACACAGACTTTACTTTCTGGGATTCTATCATCGAGACCCCACAAAGAGTTAACAATGTCATTTAATCTTGTATAGAAGTCCATGAAAGTTTCATTTTCTTCCATACGTATTTCCTCAAATTTGGTTGTGAGGATTTGGACTTTAGATTTCTTGACAATTGTTGTCCCCTCGTGTGTCATTTATAAAATATCATAGGCTTGCTTTGCAGTATCATAGGATATAATTCTCTTGAATTCATCCGATTATAGTGTGCAAGTGATTGCATTTAGAGCCTTTGCATTGGCACTACTCTCACTTTTTTGAAGAGTGATCTAAGAAAAATACGGTGTGACTTTCATAGTTTGGATCCGTCAATACCAGTTACTTCGTGGTAGAATGGGGTCCAATTAGTCACTTTGGCTTGCCACATGCTCTCATCCATGAATTTTAAGAAAATTCTCATCCTGGCTTTCCAAAAGGCATAATTGGAGCCATCAAATGGTATAGGCCTAGTTATTGAAAGGCTATCAAAATTTGACATCTTAAAAAGCTCAAATCGATTAGCTCAGGAAATTAATCCAAAAAAATAATTAAAGCATGTTATTAGGCTCTGATTCCACTTAAAAAGGCTGAGCTAAGAGCCCTAGATGGGGGGAGGGGGGGGGGGGGGGTTAAATACAATTATGCCAAATTAAAATATTAAATGTGGAATTTAAACAAATATAAATAAAGATAGCAATTAAACAATCCCACAATGTAGAAATGTAAAACAACCTCAAGTGTACAAGTATTGAGAGGTTGATACAGATGTTGTTCTAAGGACAACCTTACACCAAAAACCAATGGCTTATGGTAGGAAAACCTGATTCCTAGAACGGTCTGTGTATCAAAATCTCAAACCGAGACAGAGGAATAAAGAAATAAATAACTAAGTTATTACAACATTCCCACACATACATAAAAAGATTACAACATTCTCCACAAATGCGTAAAGGGAATTACAACATCCACACAATGAAATAATCAATCAATCACCACATGACCAAAAATTATAGTGGTTCGCTTGTGTGTACACCAACTGTTTAGAAAAACAACCACACAACTACTCCACTCCTAATATCCTCACACAATGGATATTAGCGTTCACTATGAAAATAAGTTTTTCAAGGTTCACCTAAAACCCTCACAATTATGTCTTTCAAGTGGGCTTACACAATTCAAAAACCCGACACTCTGAGTTTTCTAGATCACCTTCGACAAACTGAAAGAAAGATTTTTCTGGCACAATCTCAAAGAAACCAAAAGAATAAATTTACAAAACTGTAAAATACTTATCTGGGTATTCTCCTTTTGAAGCAGCCTGGAAGAACCAATTCGAAGTAGAAGTGCAATGTGGATGTTCAATATTCAAACTCACTTATGAAATGGTTCTAAGTACTAAATTGGTTTTAAATTAAATCACCTTGGGCTAGCTTGTTTTGATTTGGATTCTAAGAAATGGGAAAAAACTTCAATCCCACTTTCAAATAAAATTAGAATGTAGAATACAAAATCAAATGCAAAAAGCTAATTAAAGAGAATATAAAATGAGCACTAAATAGCTTAAGAATATTACTAACTTATCTCTCATAGTGGTGTCGTGATCTTGCTTGAATTGGATATCAAACTCTGAAAATCGTGCTCTATTTTAAGTGCAGAAATCGCTCCTTCGACTGGTCCAGAGGTCGGCTCAACTGGTCAAAGGACCAACAAACTTTTGAAAATTTGAGCGCGATAAGATTAGACCGTTCCATGATCGGTCGAATGACCTGCTCAACCGGTCGAGTGGCCTTCACGACCGGTCGAGTCCTGTCCACGACTGGTCATGTGGGACTCTTTGCTGGACTTTGAGTCAAGCCCGCAGGACTAGTCGAGTACTATTCACTCAACTGATCGAGCAGTCTCTAGGACTGGTCGAGACAATAACAAAAAATCTCAAAAATAAGTAACAAACTTAGGACTGGTTGAGTATTTCTTGGACTGGTCGATCCAATGCTAGGACTAGTCGAACTTAGTCTAAGACCTGTCGAAAAATAGTCTTTTCACTTATAAAGTGACCTAATTAAATTACGTATTCAAAATGACCTATCCTATGGTCAATCTAGGGTCATTCATACCATGTAAGCAATATATGAACATTAAACTTCTTTTGCTTTAGTTGATAGTTATTCTTTGAAGTTCACGAAGCTTGAGATCTTGACATATGATGAAGCTTGAACTTGAGGCTTTAAATTGAAGTACTTGACTTGTATTTCATCTTGAGCTTTGAGTACCAAAGTAAAGACTATTGTCTTGCCTTTAGATGAGGCTTTGGAACCTTGAACTTTGAAGCTTGAAGGAGTGAACTATCACATGGTTTTGTACTTGAACTTGTATATCTCTTGAACTTGCATTTGAAGTTCTTGAAGTAAAGACCTTTGATCTTATACATGAGATGCACAGTCTTGAATATGTAGATGAGTTACACAAGATTGAGATTCCAATAGGTTTTGGCACTGCAAAATTTGACAGTCATAGGAGCTAGAAAACATAGCACTTATAATGCTCCTCCAAAACTGAGACATAAATCGGCGGTCTCGGTTAGATATGATCGAAACCGAAATGCCATGTAGCCTCACTATCTCCTAAATGAATACCTTTGCAAGCCGGTCCAAAGTCCAGGAAGCACACATCGGAATGAAGTGTGTCGACTTCGTCAGTCGATCAACGACAACCCAGATGGCATCGTACCGTGTTGAGTCATCAGTAAACCCATGAGGAAATCTGTCGACACATGCTCCCACTTCCAAACTAGAATGCTTAATGGTTGTAAGGGACCAAAGGGTCTCTGGTGATCGGCCTTGACACACTGGTAAGTGTCACACTCAGCCACGAAGCTAGAAATCTGGCATTTCATCCCCAACCAAAAATACTTCCTCCTCATATCTCTGTTCATCTTCGTAGAGCTCGAGTGGATGGTAAGTCTTGATCGGTGTGCCTCAATCATTAAATCACGATGCAATTATGGCATGTCCGGGACACACAATCGGCCTCTGAAGCGTAATTCACCATTGGAACCAATTTGCTAGTTTAACTGATTTACGGATGCTACCTCTGCTCGGTTCTCCTGAAGTGACTCGTCCGTCTGATGATCCTTAATCACCTTAGCAACCAAAGAGGGTTGAATCGAAAAGCTCGAAAGCTGAACCATGGAAGAATGCAGACCGAACTCAGAGTCGAACTCCAAAACATCCCCGAGCATCTGTCAAACTCAAATCATCATCTGTGCCACCAGGCCTCGTGGCCAACGGCCAAGCGCGTTTGCCACCACGTTCGCCTTACCCAGGTGGTACTGAAGGTCGAAGTTATAATCCTTCAATAATTCCATCCATCGCCTCTGTTGCATGTTCAACTCGAATTGCGAAAACAAATACTTCAAGCTCTTATGATCTCAAAAGAGCTCGAACCTAACCCCATAGAGATAATGCCTCCACACTTTCAGTGCGAAGACGACTGCTGTTAGCTCCAGATCATGGGTGGGGTAGTTTGGCTCGTGGACCTTAAGCTGGTGCGAGGCATACGCCACGGGCTTCCCATGCTGCATCAAGACAGCACCCAAGCCAACTCTGGAGGCATCGGTAAACACAACAAAACCATCACTCCCATAAGGAAGAGTGAGGACAGGAATGGATGTGAGGCGATCATTCAACTCCATAAATGTCTCCTCGTATGCGTCACTCCAGAAAAACTCAGCACCCTTCCACATCAACCAGGTCAGTGGTGCTGCAATACGGCAGAAACCCTCGATGAATCATCGATAATATCCCGCCAAACCAAGGAAGCTATGCATCTCGGACGCGTTCATGGGCTGGCCTCACTGACGCACTACATCAACCTTCGAGTGGTCCACAGCGACACCCTCCCTCATCACCATGTGACCGAGGAACTTCACTTCCTCTTGACAGAACTCACACTTCTTCAGCTTTGCATACATCTGGTGGGCACGGAGAGTCTCAAGCACAACCTACAAATGCATCATATGGTCCTCCTGGGTCCTTGAATACACCAGAATATCATAAATAAACACAGCCATGAACTGATTGAGGAAGGGCCGGAAGACCTCGTTCATTGGTTGCATAAACACAAAGGGCGCATTGGTCAGTCCAAATAACATGACCAGAAACCCAAAGTGACCGTAGCGCATCTGGAATGCTGTCTTTAGTATGTCCTCCTCTCGGGCCCAAATCTGATGGTAACTGGAGTGCAAGTCTATCTTGAAAAGAACTGAGTACCCTACAGCTGGTCGAACAAATCATTTATCCTGGGTAATGGGTATCTGTTCTTAATAGTGACCCTATTGAGTTCGCGGTAATCCACACAGATCATGAACGAGCCATCCTTCTTCTTCACGAATAATACCAAGGCTCCCCACGGTGAACTATTGAGACGAATAAAACCCAACTCCTGGAGGCGCGGTGCCGGGCACCAAATCAATCTGAAACTCAACCTGCTAATGCAGTAGCAAACCCGAGATCTCCTGGAATACATCCGTGTAATCGCAGAATATTAGCAGCTGCTCAATACACCCTGCCACAGGTTCCTTGACAATACAAGCCAACAAATTGGACAATGGCTCTCCTTTGGGCTCGGCGACGAATTAGAACACTGGCAAGCTGAGAATATGAAACGTGACTGTCTTTGCGGCACAGTCAAAGATAGCATGGTGCCCAGTAAGCCAGTCCATACCCAAGATAACATCAAACTCTGTCAATGGCAAAATAAACAAATTGGCAGGCAAGAACATATCGCCAACCAAAATCGAGCAAGAAGGGTAACGACAGCACAAAATTGCGGTCTTCCTCAAGGGAATCAAAATAGCCCAAGCCTCAGACGCGGACTCAGACGAAATAACGATCAATTGGCAAAACTCCTCAGCCACGAAGGAATGGGAAGCACCAGAATCAAATAGAACATGAGCAATACAAGAAGAAACAAGAAGAATACCCTCGACAACTCCACTAGTAGAAGATTGCAGTTCCTGGCCCTGCACCTGGTGCGTGGAATAGAATCTGCCCTGAGCTGGCAAAGGAAGCAAGCCTAAAGAATGTGGATCCTAACTCTGCATCTGTTGTGCGGCAATATATAGTCGACATAGAGACTGTGGGGGAGGTACATGTCCCCTCTGCTATTATTGTGGCCGCTGTTGAGGCCGCCTGGCTGCCTTTGCTGCTGAGGAGGAGGCCTAGGAGTGGGAGCCTAATGTTGTGCTCGCTGCTGATGCTACTACTGCTGAGGAGGATGGGAAAGAGGCAACTGCGGTGGCCTCTTCTGTTATAAGGGGAGAGGCAATCGCGCCTCCGATGCCCTGTCTGCCCACATCCATAGCAAACATCGAGAAATGGCCCAGAGGAATGAGTGGATGGATACGCTGATGATGATGTTACTGACTGCGCTGCGGGCTGCCTAAACTCAGATCAGCCCTAGCGCCTCTGCTAACAGTGCTGTCGTGAGTTGCCAAAAGGTGCCCTCCTCTTTTGGTCTCCGTTGGAACTGTGATCTCGGGTCCTCTGGGACATGGCCTAGTCCTCCTCATATTCCAACGCTCTGTGAATGACTTGATCAAACGTCATCAAGCAATGTCCCACCACGCGGCTGTGAAGAGCGGGACGCAAGCCGATCACAAAACGGCGAGCCTTCCGCTTCTCGTCGTCAATAAGGTAGGAAGCGAATCGGGAAAGCACTATAAAATGGGCCTCATACTGGGACACCGTCATATCACCCTAAACTAGGGTCTCAAACTTAATTGCCCTCTGCTCCTGAACATGCTCGGGAACAAACTTCTAATCAAAACGATCCATGAAGTCCTTCCAGGTCCAAGCAAAACCTGGCTCAGCCATCCTGGATATCGATGACCACCAATGTCGGGCCTCGCCCTGCAGAAGGAAGGTGGCTAATGAGACTCTCTGCTTGCTCGAACATTGCATGGTGTCGAATATCCTCTCTACCTCAGTGTGCCACAACTTGGCGGTAGAAGGGTCTGGCTCACCCCTGAACCTCGGGGGGTCATGCTATCAGAACTCGCGGAATATCATGCTCGCTCGTAGCTGGTTAGACTACTCAAGAACCTCAGCGATAGGCTGATGGGTCTGTAGGGCAGCAGTGATGACCTACATTAACTACTGAAAAGCTCAATCCCTACAGGAACCGTTGGGAAACCAGGGGCAGCACTAGCCTTAGGTGGAGGCACATGAGAGGTATGAGCCTCAAAAACTGGAATAGCAGGCTCAAGTAGGGGAACAGGTGCCACTGGGGGTGGAATCAAAACCTCAGGTATAGGATCGGGACTAGGGTCCACAACGGGTGGAGCAGGATGTGCTTGGGTCGATCGGGTATCACGGGTGCCTCAAGCTCTCGTGCCTCGACCACGGGTACTACGGCCAGGGTGCCACGTCTAGGTAGCATCATCTACAAAACAACAGGGACGATAGATGCATAGAGATCAGAATCCTGCAGGCTCAACAGAATGAAAGGAACGTCCTCGGGACACCACTTGTCTTAAGCTCACAGCAGATATGCAATGTTATCCCTAGTCGCTCCTAGAATACTTGTAATGCTCTGATACCAACTCTTGTTACTCCCCGGACTTGGTGACTGGACTTGTCAGGAACCTGATATCTGGTTCTGGTCACAATAGCCTCTATAGTACCCCATTTTCGGCTCCTGAGATAGGTTCCGATCCTAAGATCTTACAAGGAAGATTTCTATATCATAAATCCAATTTAATTGAACACACCCAAGATCATAGCAAGTAAATCTTAGAAACAACCACAAGAAACATATTGCAAAATCCACTAAGAATTAAAACTTTTATAGGTACATAAGGCTCAAAAGGAAATACATAAGATAAGAAAGGAAGTGAAAAGTCTACAATGGGTCCTCAGCATGCTCCAATCCAATGCCCCACCGCTACTGCGCCAACCTAGGATCACCTGCACGCATCAATCGTGCATAAGCTTATAGAAAGCTTAGAGGGTGGTGAAGGTGTGACAATGGTGCTCAGAAGAAATAGGAGGATGCAGAGGGAACATGAACGATACCAATGCTACTAGTTGTACTGAGGCTAAGCTATGAATGCAGTAAGTTGTATCAAGGCTATACAATGCAATACATGAGTACTAGACGCCATACTGAGGCGATGCAATAGAAGGCTTATACAGACGATGCAAATGTAATGCGAAGTAATGCTAGTGCTCATATCCAATCCACACATCAAGTACGTTCCATCATAAGGAATCCACCGGGGTCAAGTACACTGAAGGATGACCGCCGCTCTCCAAGATCCGCACAGTCTAAGGTGGGCATTCAACCACACTTACATACAAACGGGCCTAGAGGAGTCCATAATGTGGACATTCAACTACCATTGCCCCAAGGCATCCAACCATGAACCATAAGGTACAAGGCCCAAGGCCCACATCTAATCCATGTACATAAGTCCATATAAAGCATTAAGAATTATGGACCCAATCCATCTATAACAACATGGGCCAAAGGAAGGGAATCAAGGCCCAAAGCCCAAGTTCCAATGGCCATCAAATCCATGCATTTAGTTGGACTGAATGGGCAGCCCGTGGGCATAAAAACAAGGCCCAAAAATATGTCTAAGTTGGGTGAAATGGGCCCCACTACATCAACCCAATAACTAGTAATTTAAGTGGGCAACCAAGGGCCCTAATACCACCCTTATCTCAGCCCATAAATCCATCAAAATAGAGGAAGTCAGCCCAACATATGGTTGGGCCAAGCTGGGATATTCCAGCCCACACTCGGCCTACTAGGAAGTCCCAAAATCTAGTCTAAGTTTGGATCCCACAAATGATCATCAATAGTGGCCCAAACATGTATTAATTAAACCCTAGAAAATACTAAATTATGAGGGAACAACAGGTACCCAATTCTCTCAATGTGGTGAGCCCCTCATCCAATAAAAAATTAGCAATATACATGAACATTTAATGCCCATAACTGAATTTTCAGTCCACCTAATTTTCTGGGCCTATTGAGGCCAGAAACTTCAACATAAGTGGACCTGCTGCTAGAACACAGGCCCAGTAGCAGCCCAAGGCATGGGCGTCCCAAGGGTGGGACAGTCCAAGGCCATGGATGGTTTGGCCAAATACACATCAAGGTGGGCTCCACATGTCCCAATGGTGGGCCTAGGGTGGACCCGCCTACATGGGCCCCACAAAAATAGAGGGATGGCAAGGATGGTAAAAATACATCATGGTGGGCCTAGGCTAGGGACGGCCAGCATGGATAGACGTCCAGTCATGCTCATTGGTTCAGCTGATTAGCCCCACAACCATTGCCTCAAAGGCCTCTAAAACATCACAAGGTGGGCCCCACAATCATGCACAAAAGCCCTAATGGGCTAGGCCCAATTAACGCTACAAACATGGAGAGGACAACAAGGTAGAAAAATTCAGCAATGTACATGTTGCTGTCCTAAATTTGGGCACTCCAATGGGGTAGGTCTAGGGTCTTTATAATTCTTGAAATTGAGGGCCAAGGTCCCTCATCATGTCTACAATAAGATGGAACCTAGAAAGATGGTCCACCTTCATCAAAATAATTTATTAATTAAGGTTTTCTTAAGGTACTGTTGCTGGACTGCACAACAGAAAAATCTGGCAGTCATCATGTTGGCCCACCCTTTTGGAGGCTCAAATGGGGTCAGTTGTGCTGAAATTTGGTATGCTCATAGGTGGGATATACACCTTTAAGAATCATATATTATATGGTATCAATCACCCTATCAAAAATCTAAAAATTAGGCCCCAAGATGGCACAAAAATCTATCCAGATAGTTCTGGACAGTAACATATATCTGATTTAAATGAATTATAAATACTATTTAAAAGGGTATTTAACATAAAATCATGGCTTGGTCCACCCTAGTGGTCCCCACAAACTTTCAGACCATCCCCACCATAAAAACACCTTTACATGTACCCCATTTAGGAGGATTTTGGGGCCACACATCCAAGGGTGGACTGTTATGGGCGTCCTCCCACTTTGGATGGTTTGGATTTTGTTGGTCCACGAGGTGGGCCACACACTCATGATTATCGATGAATTAATAAGAAAAGAACAAGAATACGGCCACAAGGGAAGTGTCTCCACCTCACTGAGGACCTTCCCTTCATCATACACATATACACATTTCACTATCATAAGATGTATGAGATCACATGATCAAGGCTATCTATTTAGGATCTATGGTAGAGATGCAATCTCCACCAAGAATCAAGGGTCTGGATGACTCAAAGATCCCTGATTTAAGGAAGAAAAAGGCATAAAGGGATCCATGGAGAATGGTCCCTTACATGCAACATGCATGCAATGTAGGATGGGCTACATGCCACATCCATGGAGACTTGGAGCCACCACCATCACTTGATGGGCCCTACGAGCTCCAACATGAGAAGAAAGATGAAGAATAAGAAAGAAACTAAAGAAATCTGAAATTTACAATGCATGTACACCCGTTTAAGGATCAAGCTCGAAAGTTACACTATCTTCTTCTACAAACTCTAAGAAAAATGGATCTATGGTTTAGATGAGTTGAAGAAGGTGGGATTGGGAGGTATTTGGGGTAGCAAGGGCTGGAAATAAGAGGGAGGTGGGATGTTGGAAGGTTAGTAAAGGGGGAGGAGAAGGAGAGTTAGAGAGAAATGAGAGGGAGAGAGAATTGCTTGGGAGGTGTTGGAGAGTAATGATTACTCTCTCTACCTTAGTTAGAGAAAAACATCATTAGGCTAGGGTGATATAAACAAGGTTGTTAAGGGGTTGTAGGTTCATAAGGTGTAGGGTTGTAGGGTTTCTAGAAACCTACACTAGGGGTGACATCATCCATCACATGCACATGGGAAAATGTGTGGGGTGGGGTCCGCTATCCACACATCAAGGGTCCATATCGAATGTTACTCACAACTTGAGATGTACACATCGGATTCACGCATGAGACACGGCGTTGGAACCGCGGTGCCGATGCGGATGCAATGACATAGGTTTCGAGTCGATCTGAGTTGGGTCGACATGATCAAATTTGAGGATGACTGCAAATACTATCTATAGGTCGCGATCACCGGAATTCGACCAGTAGGACCACGAGACCTAACGGAACGACATGCACACTTGGGTTAAGGTCTTACAGTTTTTTTTTTGTGCATCATCTTTTAAGGATGGAACTTTATTAACATTTAAGCCAAAATATATATTTAAATAAGAAAATAAGGAAATAGATATTTTATTGACTTTCTAAGCATATTTTATTGACTTTTTATGCATCATATTTGAATTTAAAACCAAAATATATATTTTATTTTCGAAACTAACGTAACATAGAATAAGAAAATATTTCAACATATTCAAATGTAAAATAATTTCTATATTTAATAGGAAAAATTAAAAATGTAAGCATTGATCTTCTACTTATTGCCACCCTATTATAACATAGTGTTCCGTATCTTTAGGAATCTAGCTCCTTGCACACCTCTACATAGAATTTGAGAAGTGAGTATTGACCCTTAATTTATCCACAACAACACAATGCTTATAAATTAAATATTATCATCCATCAATTTATCAACCGAGCTTTTAATAGATAGTCATGGTCGACCGTCATTTGCCGTCGATTGACTATGAACATCACAGTGAGTTCCAGTTAACCCAGGAATTCCATGGTCAACTCCTGAACTTTACGGTAGCAAAATGCAAGGCATCCTGCATAACAATGCAACAACTTTTGCCTTTTTCTTTTTCCTTTTTTAATTCTTCTTAAGATAAGCCTTATATCCATAATATTATTTCTTTATGTGACCATTGTGTTCGTAGAAGTAACATGGTCCAACCATCTAGCTTTCATCATTCAACTTTGTGCCATCATTTGCTACTTTGTCTTTACCTCAATTGCCATGCCAAGGCCTCTCTAATTTCTTTTCTTAAAATTATCTTTCTGAGAATTATCCCTTGGTATGGATCACTTGAGATTTAGATCTGCTTTATATTTGAGATTGTACCCTAACATGATCTAGAAAAAAAATGGACATCGTGGATGTATAACACATACATCAAGGTGGGCCCCTCAGTAAGGGAAACACTTACTATGGTGTTACCCCATTGATACCTAATCCACTCTTGCATGGTCTAGGTACATGTGTCCATACATGATCTCTCTCTCTCTCTCTCTCTCTCTCTCTCTCTCTCTCTCTCTCTCTCTCTCTCTCGTGGTACTATGGCATACATGCATGAATTTCATCATCCATGTGGTCCTCAATAGGTATATTTTATCTAAAGAGAATGCGTTATAGGTTCATAGCTCACATCCTTATATGGCAACAAGGGTTTCTATTCAACCGAGGGGAGTTCAAGAATGCGTAATCTAGACCCTTAATATGTTGTATACCGCCCTGGCTGGAATATCCAATAAAAATCACCTTAATAGAACAAACGTAAACCCTTAAATTGTAGGGTGCATATAGGAGGTTGGGAAGTTAAATAGAAACCAGTTGGCATTTAATTGACAAGCAACCTAATATTGATAACTGATCTTTCACTAAGGGAGATCATAGGTGACTTTTCCAACTATCGTCAGCTACTAAACCGTTGGGGCATGGCCCACTTGTCAAATTAAAAATGCGTGTATACTGTACAAATATGGGTGACACCTACCGTCCCTAATTTGTTTCAATCAGCTGTTATCCACTTTCACAGGTATGGCATGGTAAAAAAAAGACTAGTTAGACATGATTGATGTAGAGATTATATGATCCGAGGAACATGTTTTCAGTTGTTGGCCTTGGATCCGGTGATGAAGACCATTGGTCTATTAAGCAATAGGCCCCACATGGAAAAGTGTAATATCCTAAAATTTTCATGGCTCGAGTACATACTCGTACTCGAGAATTCTGGGTGTTAATAATGTATAAATTGGATGCTTTAAAAATCACACCTTATTATTTTTTTTAGATCACATCCAGTTACATTCACGAAGGTAACCATTCACGAGAATAAAATCGACTGTATTTATTATTTCATTAGAGTAAAAGAATTTAACAAATTATCAAATGCCCTCTCAATGGGAGCTTATTACATTATCGAGTTTGTAGCGAAATTCTAAAACTATCTTCTTATTCATTCAATAAAATCTTTCATAGCGAGATGGTCCTCTAGGTCTTCAATTTGTACATCACCTGCATCATCTATATGGTTGGAGAGGTTCAACGCCCTACTCATAGTGATGGTTATCCTTTAAGATGAGCAATAATTCAAGAGATTCATAAAAGTAATGTAAGAATTCTGATACATCTCATACTCCACCACTACGAGGGGTATTAGTATATGCAACTAATGTATATATATATATATATATATATATGAATGCATACTTAGTAAAGTATGTGTGGCTCATCATATATAGTGATTATCTCAATGCAAAATATAATTCATAGAAAACCCGGCTAGGCCTGGAATCTCACACTACAGAGATTCACCGATATGTCCAATGCTACTATGGATTTACGTGAACACCTTGAGGTGGCACAACATATTAGTCAGATGAATTACGTGACACAATTTATTCATGGAGTGACTATTTGCAATATCCAATCCTACACGTAATGTAACACACATTGTAAATTACTTACATCGATTTATGTACCACTACCCAAACTCATGGAATTACGCATCGACCAAGAGGATCTCTACCCAGAGCACATTACGTCCATGATAAAATATTTGACTCACTACTTGTGATACCTCTAACACATCACTTGTACTACAGGGAAAATAAATTGAATCATGGGAGTTTTGAAATTCCAAGTCACATGCCCAAGCCATAAAGGTAGGTAGCACAAGGCTAACATAATAAAGGAGAAGAGTAGCATTAAGCTAACTCAATGAAAGAGAAGAGTAGCGATATGCGAACTCAATAAAAGAGGAGAGTAGAAATGGCTAACTCAACAAAAGAGAAGAGTAGCAATGGCTAACTCAACAAAAGAGAATAGCAGCAATAGCTAACTCAATAAAATTGGTAAAGGAAAAGGGCAAGGCTTGTATCCAAGCCTCACATATGCTTATAAAGATCATGCATAATTAAAATAATACCTTAATCATAATTCTCAAAGGATAAATAATTGATGATGGTAAATTTAAATAATTATAGGGAAGATTCACAGTAATATGGAAGCATATAAAAGGGCAAGATAAATCATATTAACTCAAATTAATGTAAACTTAAAGGAACCCCTCACCTTAGCCTTTGATCTAAACCCTAGGTACATATTCATGCAGGAAAGCATTTACATGAAAAGCTTCCACATGAATCACGACATTGCTTGAGCAAGAGGGAGACAACATACATATGGGGAAGGAAGATGGTGTCTAGGCTTCTCCTTCTCTTTCTCTTTCTCTTTCTCTTTCTCTTTCTCTCTCTCTCTTTCTCTTTCTCTCTCCCTTTCTCTCTCTCTCTCTCTCTCTCTCTCTCTCTCTCTCTCTCTCTTTCTCCTCCTTGGACGTTAGGGATATTGGCGTGTGAGAGAAGAAGGGCATGAACACCCCCTTTATAAAAGGAGTGGCCGTGTGAGAGGGGTGTGTTTCACATCCCACCTAGATTGGGTTTCTCCAATTTGACCTTTTTTGGCGATCTTTCTTTAAATCTAATTCATCTAGAATGTTGAGGTCATCGAATAGGGCCGGGATATATGATTTTCTTGGTGATCTGAAATTTAGATTGGCCTATACAGAAAATTCTCCTAACGGGTGCCAAAACAAATATAATCTCAATTAATGGTCCACATTTAATGATCAGGCCCCAATTTTGGAAAAAATGTGTAGTTAGGATAGGAAAATAGTTGGACAAAATTTGCTGGTTAATCGATGGTAGAAAAAATCTAAATCTAAAATTTCACCTTTTGTACTAAAAGGAACGAGCTGGCTTCAACATTCAATGGTGTAGGATCATAGATCAAGGTCTAAATTTTTTATAACCTCGTAGTCATATAAAACTAAAGTGTTGTCCAAATTTGAGTTACAGTGGATGGCAGGAAGTGGTTAAATCAGAAGATCCAAATTTATAAGGAGTTGATAAGCCTCGAAAGGATAACTTCGCGCATAAGGAAAAGCATACCAGAGTTAGGTCTTCATATTTCACACTTGGTCCATATTATGGGCAATCCAAATCATTCATATGAAGAAAAATATCCTACTACAACTACCCACGGGATTTCTTCACTCAATGGACACTAAAATCAACAGTTAAGGGGTTAATTTGTTAATTGGGTCACTTTTACAATGATCTAAGGGCTAAAATTTGACATATATGGTTAATTTATAATATATAGGTATGGTATAAAATGTCACAATAAACGGATCATGAGAACTATGTGATATAGAATTCAAGAGTCTAGGTTAATAGTATTTTCGTAATTTTGCTAATATGAGAGTTTTGAAAAATCTAATGGTTTTACATGGTTATAAGCACATTTCTAAGTAATTCTTACAAAAGAACTTATATCTAAATTATTGTGAATAAAGAATTATTCATCAAATTAATTAAGGGAATGTACATATATCAACCTACATAATGGATGGTCAATGATATACTAAAAATAGGAAAACTTGATGGTTAGTACTTTGATCATGTATGTAAGTGGTTGTATGGTCAATTTTGCAAATGGATGAACACAAGTAGGTTTTTGAAGTGACCAAGAGGTAGAACATGCATACCGTTAGATTTAAGTGGGTTGTTCACATGTGTAAGTTTTTCAAATTGTAGTCCTGATTGTGGGTTAAGCATATTCATAGGTTGTGAACAAGATGAATGGATCAGAATCTCAACTTGATATGTGTACGAGTGGATGTAGAGATCAAGTAGCTATTTACTATGATCGGGTGGTCCAAAATCAAAGTGGACAGTCAAATGTCTCTATCTAGCATTACATATTTGATTGAGCGGTTAATTATGATGAAAAGGCAAGGATAATTAGATATGTGATGGTCATGTCTTAAAATCAATGATCAGATGGCTTGATCCATGGATGAAGATCATTCTCAACGGTCAGATTCATGTTGGAGAATAAGCATAAGTTTAGGATAGTTAAATGGGTATCATACACATGTATATACTAAGTTAGATTTCATGGTAACACTCGAGAACTTTCAATACTCAGGTATTAAAAAGTTCGAGGTGTTACAATAAGAAAACCAAATCAGTCATATCTTCATCCTTATACTATGATCATTTATTAACATGTGTAGTTTATCATTTTGTCTTAGTCCGTACGAATGGAACACTTGGTTTGGTGATCTAAGGAGCTCCTCTCAGGCATCCATGATTTTCACTAGCCTCTCGTCCCTCCCTCAAGTTTTTAGTGGTAGCATTTTCCTCGACAAGGTGGGGCTGGGCCACATTAGGCCAGGGTGATGTAAAGTGCATATATGATAGGCAAACATGAGAGTCCTTTTTTGTGCCTCAGGCCAGCCTGAAGACCCTATATAGCTTGTTCATATTGCTTTTGTGAATGAAAAAAGTTGGAAATTTTTTTTTTCCAAAGCTTTACAAATCAAAGTTTAATATGTGGGGCCTATGGTGATGCTCGCATGAAAGCCGATATGTAAATCATGTGCAACCACTCATATTCTCCTTTATCTCCTTAGATAAAATCAGATCAATCTACAACTCAAGTAGTTGGCCATACTGCCTAAAACAAGTCCGTTGTGGATAAGCAACATTAGAGCTAATTAGGAGGAAGAAACCCAAGAAGGGATACGACCGACTCTATCTGATCAAGTCCCTGTGTTGTTGTTTTGGCGGGATTGTTGTCTTTGTCTCTTTTATATATGGTTTACATGGGAGGTGGGTCCCTAAAATTTTTGTGGGGCCCTTCGAATTGCATTCCTATAATGTTTTATATTTGACATCCTACCAATTCTGAAGATGTGCCCACCAGGATGAATGGATACCCAAAAACCAGGTTGATCCAAAATCAAGTGTTTATGGGATTTCAGGAGAATATGAGGTAATGCTCATGATGGACAGATTAAATGTCATTCACACATTATGTTAGGCCAACAAAGCATTGTAGGTTAAGCTTATAGTAGGAAGCTTTCATCGGGCCTCATCTTCCAAGATGATACTAGCCATTGGGCCTTTGACATTGATTTATGGGTCAAGATGTTTTGTTCTTGGATGCTTTTAAGGCTCCCCCCATTCAAGGTGGAGCACATTAAATTAATAGCCTAGATCATGGAACACTATGCACTATTGGTGCTAATTGATGTATCAAGATACTATTCACCTATGCTCCAAAGAGGCTAGTGGTGAATGCTTCACCTCGAATAGTATGGAAATCTCTAAAAAATGGATAAAAATAGCTTGCCCTTTCTTCTTTTAACATTGATACCCACCTTTCCCTTTCATCTGGCTAAGTGCACATATCTTTAATTGCTATTATATATAAATGCTAGTAGAATTTTCCTAATTTTACTGCTTCAAGTGTTCATAGGTAGATCAATTTTAGAATGAGGATGAATGTATGTGTTGATGTTTAATTATACACAATTCCACATGTGTTAACGAATGGCATGTATTTGGTCAAACGTGTGTAATTAGGAATAGTGTCGAGTGTGCTAGAGTACTTAATTGAACACTTATGACCTTAGGAACCAAACTAACAAGATCGGGATCAGACATGAGAAGGTTGATCTGACTATTCAACCATTAATGTTACAGTGATCAACCAATTTGGAACGGGTGGGTTAGTCCTTCAATGTGATCTTTTTATCTTATTGTAAGGACTTTTCTTTCAACGATGATCTCGATTCTTAGATTTATCAGTAGGGCAATGTGTAATGATGGATGAATAAGATTTTTTTTAAAAAATAGTGGAATAAGATTTGAAAAAAAAAAGAAAATTACTTATGATTGCCTGTGTGGACAAAGCAATCATGGTGCGCAGTTTGCAAGACTTAAATGGTGTGGTATAGACTTAATGATTGGTGGGATCCAATGATCAAGGTAATGGATATTTAATCTCTTACGACATACTGCAATGATGGTGTTGAACAGTAGTAAATCTAAGTTAAACTAAGGATTTTGAACTTGCTACAACATGGCTAGACAGAAGTGGAATATATAAGCTAAAATTAGGATAGTGTTGCACTATAAAGATTTTTTGATTATGTTATGAGGGCTTGTAGCTCTACATCAAGTAACGTTATATAGACTTGGAAGGGCAGTGGCCGAGTCGAGGTTTACTTATCAATCCTTAAAGGTTCTTCGACCATGTCCCAACCAGATCTGGATTCTTTATACCATCATGTCCCGATCTCTTTCTAATTCTGGAAGAATTCATTTCTTAATCCTTCAGTCTCTATGAAAGCATCGTTCATCTTTGGAAAACTTCCCTTATTGGCATGATTGTGCAAGACTGTCTTGTTATATGCTGGATTATAAGATTTTTGGTATCAATAAGGCTTTATGTAGCTTACTAAGTACATTACTCGGTCACACATACTACCCGTGCGATGGTTACTTGACTTTCTTGCAATTTCTCTTTTTTTTTTTTACCACAAATATGCGTACAACTCTAAGGCATGCTACTTTTAGAAAGATATGTATCGAGGCACGAGTATGATCTTGCCTCCTACCATTCGTACAATAGTGTCAACACGTGACAACATCCCATTAAGTTGTGTGGATTGTGCCAAGCCAAGTGTAAACAATATGTAGCTCTTCATTTAGGGGTATTTCTATCATTTACTTTCTTCTTTAATCTAGGTAGCACATTGCCTACTCATTCCACTTCTCTTTGCTTAAAACTCACAACCTCAAGAACAAATCCTCAGCACATTTGTACAAAAAAAAACATTGTGATTCCCATCATGATGTCTGTGTGATGTCCATTTAATCCAATAGTTGAGGTAGTTAATATTAGAACATCAGCACAAAACTAAGGCAAATCTGAAATTAGAGTCAGCCATTACACAAAACAGTAGAATGGAGAGACCCACCTTTTTCTTTTAACTTAAATTTAGCAAAATGTCTTTTATCTTAATATTTTTTAACCGATTTAATTGAAATGCCATCAATTTCACTCTAAATTTTAAGAAATGGGTTTTTTCATGTGCCTATATCATAAATACATAGGATAAGATTACAAAACTTCAACTAAAATATTAGTATTTCCATATACATGAGTAATAGTAATATAATAATTAAATAGTAGGTTGATATCATTCTTTACCTCTCACAAATCTTTCTCTTTCAAACTAATCTTTGTATTTAACTCACCCTCAAAAATTCTATTTTAAGAAAATGAGTTTATAAACAAAGAGTTTCAATTTGTATGTCCAAAAATAACTTTTTCCCAAAAAATCTTTTAAAATGCTAGGTTGTAAACACAAGTAGTTGTGTAATGTTTTTTTTTTCTTTTAGAATACATAATTGAAATGGACTTTGCTAACTATGCTTAATCAAGTAGCATAATGAGTTTGTATCCCTATGTCGGGATATAGGACGGTTGTCGTCTACTGTAAAATTAGGGCCCACTTGCTAAGATAGTCTGATGATCAGAGGCATCAATATCTTAGAAAATACCATATAGAAGTTACATGAGAAAGTTATCTCAAACTGATGATTTAATCATTATTGGCTAAATAAACACAGAAAATAAAAAAGAACATTTTTTTTTTTTTAATATTGGCTCAAAATTTAGAAGTGAAGATCAAAAGCTAAGATCATATTTGGAACATAACTCCTTTGTGGTGGCACAAAGACTATAATGCCCTAGTAGACTCGGATTGGGTATTGCCCCTGACTGTGGTAAGTGACATGGTGGAATTTGATTAGCTGGCTGACTGCTGTCAAAGATGAGGCTTACTCAAATACCTAACTGAACAACTTTTAAACATGATTTGTGTGTGTTATGGGAAAAATGGGCCGATCCATGAGAGAAGGTCAGACCAGCGGCTAGCAGAACCAATGGGCCAAACTGCTCGAAGTATAATTAAGGTTTGAGTCGAGATAACCATAGGTCGACGTGACCTTCAACGGCCTTCCTAGAAGAACAGCTTAATAGGGTTGTCAAGCTCGATGAAGGAAGCTAAGGGCTACTAAAGTTAATGATCACAAGGACATCACAAGCATGCTTCATTGGTATTATCATCGGGACGACACCAACCTACTAATATCTTTGTATCGTTCATCTCTAAGGCGTCATTGCCTCTATCATCTGATATTATCTATAGGTCAGATGGGTTTACCTATCGTTCGACCTTATCTATGGTCAAACGGGTTTACTGGCTTCCGACTGACGTTCAATCTTATCCAAGAAAACTACCCGAAGTTCTCTCCAGAGATCCCAAGGGATAAGTTCAGAATCCCAGAGATCTCGGAACTCAAAGATCCTGAGAAGATTTTCATTATATCAAGAGTTCTAATTCGATTACGATGCTTACTAGTCAAATAGAAAAGATTGTTCACGATGTGATCTTCCCTCTATAATAAAAAAGGGAGGACCTCTAATAGTGAAAGGTACACATAAACTCTTACACCTCTAACCCTTTAAACCATATCATCCCTACAAAGACCTAGATTCCTGACTTTGGCATCGGAGGGTCCCCTACATTAGCCAGAGTCTTCCTTGTTTCTTTTCTATACAGGTGTTCAAGGATTAGAAAATGGTCTACCTGAAAATTGCATCAATAGTTTGGCGTCGTTTATGGTAATCGACATCAAAGTTGTTCCCGCTTAACCAAATAACTACAATGGCTAGAGGGAAGAAGAAAGACTAAGTCTCCCCTATCGCACCTTGTCACGCCCCGAACTCAGAAATCAGGCTCACAAAATTCTCGATCGTGGAATCCGGCAATGACAGCCTCCGTAGAACCCCATTCTCGGCTCCCGACAGCCATTTATTAGGTTCCGATCTTGGGATCCTACAAGGAGGATTTCTAATATCAATTTAATCATAATGAGCATAACCATAAGTATAACCCATGAACAATAACTACAAGAACACCATCATAAAATCCACTATGATAAAAAACTTTTAAGTATAATGCGTCTGAAAGGAAATACAAGATGATGATAATAACAGAAACTCAAAAGCTCAACTGCACGCTCCAACTCTGACGAGGCTATGGCTGCGTCCTGGCATCACCTGCACGCATCGATTGTGTATATGCTTATAGAAAGCTTAGAGGGTGGTGTAAGTGTGTGCACAATATAAGTGTGCTCAGAATGCAAGGTCAGAGTAATGTGGAATCATGGTGATGAGTACATGAATGCAATCAGCCATACCAATGCTATGCGGTGCAAGATATGAATGTTATCAGCCATAACACGGCCATGCGATGTGAGATGCAACTCAAGCATGCCAATCCTCATCATATATTAGTACAGTTCTCATTCTGAATAATCAATGGGGTTTAGTACACTCCAAGTGGCACTGCCGCTCTCCTAGCCGCACAGTCCAAGTGAGCGTAAGAAACCTCACTATCCGCCTGGCCAATAGTCTGCCAATACCTATCCGGCATGTCGATAGTGGACCCATTCACGAGCTGGTCAAACTCAGCCTAGTATTGCCCCTACCCTCGGGCGAGTAAGGCCACACCCCTTTCCAACCGACCACGACACAGTGGGAGACGCGGCCTCCTGGTATTCAGCCCTCGTGCGCTTATATATCTACTCGGTCTCGACGTTGGAGTCATCCTTTGGTACCATCGGGTTTATGAATTTTCACCCAAGGACATTTATAGCGCCCCGATGCTTAATAATAATATTTCTGGTATCCAATCTAGCCACCCACGATGTGTCTGTGGAGGTTATGGCCTTGATGTTGCTAGGACATACAATAATCACAATCACACAAATGCAAGTGCATGAATCATACTATCAGACATGTAGCAATCCTGCGCGTACCGCGCGCTCATGTAGGGTAACTCTGCCTATCAGGGAGTCCATAAACAATCTACCCAAAGGCATGTGCAATGATCAATCAATCCTCACATCAGGCATACATATGATGTGTATGATTATGAATCATGGATCTATACCAAGCATGTTATGTGGTGATGGGCTCTAATCAAAATGAAGATGGGCCTAGACGGCCTACACATTGCATGTATGGGCTTATCAAAGGGCCCTAGGGAGAGTGACAATGCAGATATTTAACCAACATCATCCTTGCAATGTGGACATCAAACCATCATTGCTCCCAAAGCATAGCCCACTATAAGGGTTGACACATATACCATGGTGGAATCACATTACAATGGGACTTATATACGTCCTATTGGGCCTCGACCCATGGGCCTCTAATACATCAAATGGCCTCATAACATGGGCCTTATATATATATATATATCAGTGGATGGGTCATAACTACATTAAGATGGGCTTAATCATATGGGCCTCATATACGGGCCATATGTACATTGCAATGGGCCATAACCCATGGGCCTTGCACACATCACAATGGGCCTTATACAATTTAAAGTGGACCTCAACAATGGGCCTTATACAAATCAAGGTGGGCCTCAATGAACGGCCCACAAATACGCCAAGATGGGCCTCATCACATGGTCTTAAAATAATTTTCAAAATGATTGGATGATTTGAATGAAACACATGCATCATGGTGGGGACTTTACTAATGGAGGGTGTGGATTACAATACATACATAAGTGGGTCCCATGTGGGGCCTACCATAATGTTTATTTTCCATCCAACCCATTGATGAGGTCACTCAGACCTGGGGCCCACAGTAATATTTATTTTCCACCCAACCTGGGCCCACTGTAATGTTTATTTGTATCCAATTTGTTCATAAGGTCATATGGACTAGGGCCCACCATACTGTTTATATGACATCCAAACTGTTCATAAGGTCACATGGACCAGGGGCCCACCATAATGTTTATTTGCATCCAATCTGTTCATAAGGTCACGTGGACCTGGGCCCACGGTGATGTTTATTTTCCATCCAAACCTGTTGCTAAGGTCATATAGACCTGGGGCCCATCATTCATAAGGTCTCGTGGACCTGGATTTGAGGAGGAAAAACAAATTTCGTTTTGATCTAAAACTTTTGACCCCAAAAAGGGGTTTCAATGGTATACATTCAATCCCACTGTTTCCTCTGTCGTGGGCCACCTGAGCATTGGATATGGCTTATTTTTGGGTGGCCCACAGCCAGGGAGGGGGGCCAACAAATGGACGGCGTGGATGTTCAAAACACTCATCATGGTGGGGCCCATGGCTGGACCGTGGGTCCAGCCCGTCCGTCCGCCCGCCAGCACAGGACGCAGCAGCAGCAACGGCTGCTTCCTTCGTCATTTAAAAAAAAAACTGTTTTCTCACGATTTTTCACAGGTGGGGCCCACATCAGAAAAATCTAACCTAGCTGTTGGTCCCTGTGGCTCAATAAAAACCTATCAAGTCCAATATTGGATGATTTTTGATGTACAAAAACACCAGGGAGTATTTCAATGGTAGGAACACTGTTTCCTATACTCAACGCCTAAAATGATCTAAGGAAAAGGATGGATGGCTTGGATTAATCTAGTACATCTAGGTGGGGCCTACATGAGCAGCCCACCCAAAAAAAACTAAATATTATTTTTTTGTTAGCCGTTAATACACAGCCATGTCAGTACACGCACTTCATATTAGCCACCCTTATCACGTCCAGCGTCCAGAGATGCTAGACGGCAAGGGTAAACAGGGACATCATGGTGGGTCCCACATGCACGTTGCCCACCAGTTTAGACCACTCGATATTTATGTTTTCCTTCCATCCGGGCCCGCTAATAGGCTGGATGGTGTAGATCCAACACATTTATCCAATGGGTCCCAAATGAAATATATGATTCATGGTGGGCCACACTCACCCCTTCATTATCATCATCATTCAAAGAGAGAGAGAGAGAGAGAGAGAGATGGTGATAGAGGGGGGCCCCGCCACTATGGATCCCTCATGAACATAATACATACATCATAATGGGTCCCACCAACAAGTGGGCCCAAAAGTTGAAATCAACGGTGGATCACCCACCTTTAAGCCTTCTCCTTGATCTCTTGGACTCCTTAGCTCCTTACCTTCAACTTTGATAGAGGTTGGTGATGAATGAACGGTTGAGATGTGAGATGAGAGAGTAGGGAAAGTGGGTCACACTTGTTTGGGAGGGAGAGAGCTTGGACGTGGGATGGTGTGTTGATTGAGAAGTGAAAAGATGGAATGAGAAAGAGAAAGAGGACTAGTGGCTTAAGGGATGGGGTGATGTGGTGGTTGTAAGGAAAAGGTGATGAGAGGTATGGTTGTGGTTGAAAATGCGGTAAAAGAGGGATGGTGAGGGGAGAGAGAGTTGACTTAAGGGAAAAGGAGGGATGGGTTGGTTGTACTTGGGGTAAGGTGTGACTTGACTTGAGTGATTGATTGACTGATGGGACATATCGTAGAGATTCTCTCAAAATTCACAACGCGCGGCGTTTCTTCGGAACGAACGCAGGCCCACATCTTCTAGCCTAGGTATCGGTTCGGTGCACGAGTCGCGGCGTTGGAACCGCGGCGATGGCGCAGTCGCTATGATACAAGTTTCGGATCGAGCCGACGTCGGTGTGCGGGACCCGGCTTAGGTTCGCCCATAAATGTCGGATACAGGTCGAGGATTACCGGAATTCGACCGGAAGGACCGCAAAAGCCAATGGAATGGTACGAACTAGGATACGAGCCTTAAACACCTAATCTTACTCCATCGGAGTAGCCTGATAGTCAACAGGATTCCACCTCCTAACAACTGGCTGACTCTGGTCCTACAAGGCAAGCACAGAGATCTCACAATAGAGGAGGGCAGCCAACCTCCCTTAAGAAATAAATTAAAATGATAAATAATAACATGAATTCTATGAGGCAGTTACTAGAACAACTATGGCCCTCGCAAGTACAAAGGACTGCCCATAAAACTGAGCAAGTGGTCCACGATCCTCCTCATCTTTCCAATGCTCCTGCCACCTCTCAAAGAAGTTGACAGTTCAGATCGGTAAGGCTAGCCCCTTCTCACATTTTTGGGACTGCGACTCTGCCCGTTTTCGACCTACACCCTGAGCTGGACTAAAGAAGCACGACAAAGCTCCCGTCAAAGCTACTACCAAGAGCGGCGAACCATGAGAAGTTGAACTAAAAGACTTGCGTGGTCAAATTGCGGACATACGACAAGCCTACCGTATAAATGCTCTGACCCTAATGGAAGCAATAATGGAGTAAACCGAGCCTCTGTTCACTACTAACATTATGCAAGTGCAACTGTCGGACAGATTCTGTATGCCACAAATCACTCCCTTCTCGGGAACTACCGACTTATCCAAACATATGGAGTCCTTCATGGTCTGAAAGGAGCTCCACAATGCATCCGCTATAGTGATGTGTGAGTATTTTCATTAACCTTAACTGGAGCTGCCCGACTGTGGTTCAAAGAGCTTAAACTGAACTCCATTAACTCTTTCTCCCAACTCGGACAAGTTTTCATCACGAACTTTATTGGTGGGAAGAAGAGACTCAAACCGACCTCTCACCTTCTCCATGTCGACTAAAAAGAAGGAGAGCTATTGAAAGACTACATCAAGCACTTCAATCTTAAATCTATTTAAGTACGAAAACACTCTAAGGAACTTGCTTTGACCACAATAATGGGAGGATTAAGGGATCCTAAGTTCCTCTTCTCGCTAGATAAGAACCCATCGACGACAATGGGCGACCTACTGAAAAGGCCAAGCTATATGTCCTAGAGGGGGGGTGAATAGGACAATGCCAAATAAAAACTTATAACAGCGGAATAATAAAGACAATGATAGCCAAATTAAATAACAATGCAGGAAAGAAAAACAACCTCAAAATTCAGATCTTGAGAGGTTGATACAAACGTTATTCTAAGGACAACCTTACACCAAAAACAGAGTTTATGGTAGGACAACCTTATTTCTAGAAAGGTCTTTGTATCAAGTCTCAAATCGAAGAGGAATACAGAATTAAATACAAACTGAAATGAAATAACTAGTAATTAAAAATGTATTGTTCTAGGGACAGCCATACACCATAAAAATGGCAGGGCAACCTTGCTGGAACAACTTTCAAATGAAATTGAAAAACAAGCTTATAAAGGAATAGCAGAAAGTAAATTCTAAGCTATTACAACATTCTCACAAAGCTTGAAAGAATTACAACATTCACCACCATACATACATCCCACAAAAGGAATAAAAAAATAGAAGAATAAAATAATCAACCACAACACAAGGGATTATAGTGGTTCGCCTGTGTGTTCACCAACTATTATCCAACAGCCACACAAAAAGCTACTCCACTCCTAATATCCTCACACAGGGGATATTAGCGTTTACTAAAGATAGGTTTTCCCAGGTTCACCCAAAACCCTTACAATTGTGTCTTTGTATGTGGGCTTACACAATTAAAAAAACCCCACTTCTGAGTTTTCCTGGCTTTCCTCAGATAACCAATATAACAAGATTTTTCCGGCAAATCTTGAAAGAAACCAAAATAATAGAAAGGAATTTACAATATGTAAAATACCTGAAAATCTCCTTCGTTGTAGCAGCCCGGTAGAACCAAATCAAAGTAGATGATTGAATGTCCAAGTTCAATGTCCAGTACTCGATTACAATGGTTCTAATTCTAATAGATTTTAAATTAAACCAAACAGGGCTTGCCTTAATTGATTTTGATTCCAAAGAAAGGGAATAATAATTCCTCTTTATCAAATCAGATTGGAATATAAGAAACAAAATCAATTAAAATAAAGCTAAGGAAAGAGAATATTAAATAAGCACACTTAGCTTAGATGGAGCACAGAATTATCTCTCAGAAGTTCGACGAGGATTGGCTTGAATACTATAATTAAATCAATGATTTCTTCTAAGATTCGTGCACTATTTATAGGTGAGAAGATCGGGTCTTCGACTGGTCTAGAGTGCTCTACGACTAGTCGAAGCTCTAACAGATATTTGAAAAATTCGGCGGGATATGCTTTGACCGTTCTACGACTGGTCGTAGCTCTCCTACGACTGGTCGTAGGTCACCTACGACTGGTCGTAGGTTTCCTTCGACTGGTCGTAGGTCCTGAATATCTTCGCTGGACTTCGAGTCTTCTACGACTGGTCGAAGATGCGGCTCTTGTTCCTACGATCGGTCGAATGCAGTTCCAGGACTAGTCGAAGGCTAACAGATTTTATCCAGAATTTGTAACAAACTTACGACTGGTCGAGGATTTTCTTAGACTGGTCGAAGCAAGTCTAGGACTAATCGAAGAAGGCCTAGGACTAGTCGAAGAACAGACCAATCACATGTAAAATAAACATACGACTTATGTATCCGAAATGACCTACTTCTAAGGTCATCCTATGGTCAAACAAACCTCAATCATGAAGTATGGACATTGAAACAAGAGACCATGAAGAATGAGCCTTGAAGTCTTGATGTAGATTAAACCTTGAAGTAGCTCAATCTTGAAACTGACTTGAGTTTCAGCTTGAGTCTTGAGTTCAGCTTGACTTTCAACTTGAGTCTTGAGATCAGCTTGAGTCTTGATTTCAGCTTGAGTCTTGTTTTGTGAGCAGTTCTTGCATTCAAGAGTCTTGTCTTGAGATCAGCTTTTTCAATCAAGATCTTGAGTCTTGTACTTGAGAGCTTTGCTTGTTTATGTATGTTGATCGTTGAGAGAGCTTCACTTATGCAAGTTATATATAACAGAGTATAATAGTGATTTTGGCACTACAAATTTGACAACATATAGGGATAGAAACTATAGCACTTACACCTACTGAAGAGGTCACAAAATTATTCTAATGCCAAGGAAGCCTCAACCCTACAAAAGGCTATCCAGAGAATAAAGGAACGATGGCCAAAGAATGGTAACTGAAGGTAGAGACTAGCTTGGCTAGTGGGAGAAAGAAAAAGAAGGACGACCAATCATGAGATAATCATCATTTGAACAAGCGGCCTAACAGTAAGTTCAAGTCATACACTCCCCTTAACAAGATACCCGAACAATCTTGATGGAGATTCAAGACAAATGCATCCTTAAATGGTTGAACAAGATGAAATCTGATCCTGGCAAAAGGAGTAAAAATAAATACTGTCATTTTCATCGGGATCACGACCATTCGACGAGCGATTGTTTCAACCTCAAGCAAGAGATCGAAGCGCCCATCCACAGCGGGCACCTTAGAGAATATGTCAATCAGAGTGGAGATCGAGCCACCTCAAAAGACGAATAACCAATCAATAATGAACTAATCAGGGAAATTCGTACCATCTTCAGAGGTCCCTCTAGTAGGGGAGATTCGAACCGAGCTCGGAGAACCTAAGCAAGGAGTATCAGTCACCCCGACTCAGAATAAGAAATCCTTACTACCAACAGGCCTTCGAAACAACAAAAAATAGAAACTTATAGCCTGACCTTCACCAAGGAGGAATCCTGAGGGGTCTACCATCCGCACGATGATGCGCTTGTGGTCACAATGACCATAGCCAATTGCAAGGAATTCCAAATCCTAGTGGATATCGGATCCTCGGCTGACATCCTCTATGCGCATGAGTTCGACAAGATGGGAGTCGGTCGGTCCCAACTTTGAGCCATCAAAAATCCTTTGCTCAGATTCTCAGGAGGCAGAGTCATACCCAAAGGATCAATACAACTCCCACTCACAGCCAGAGATGGACAAAACTAAGTGACCATGTTGATCCACTTTCTAATGGTGGACTGCCCGTCTGTCTATAATGCAATCCTCCACCGACCCTACCTCAACGCCCTGTGAGCTATAGTCTCGACCTATCATTTGGCAATGAAATTCTCGACCAAGTAAGGCATTGGGTTGTTTAGAGGAGACCAATATGAAGCTCAGTAGTGCTACATGATGGCGCTAAGAGCTTCGCACCATACGATGACCATTGCCTCTCTTAGACCCCGAGAAGATTCTGGAGAGAGGGGTTGTCTCATGGAGGACTTCATTCTCATTCCACTTGACAACTTTGATCCATCCAGGACGGTCCAGATCAAGTCATCTCTGACATCTCCACTATGGGATAAGATTGTGAACCTCCTTCGACAATATGTAGACATATTTAAATGGTCTCATGAAGATATGCCCAGCATTGACCCAAAGGTTATTGTTCATCGACTGAATGTCGACCCCGATCACCAACCAATTTGACAGAAGCACAAACTGCTCAGTCCCAAGCAATATGCAGTAATCGGAGAGGGAGTCGACAGGCTCCTTAAAGTTGGGTTCATCAAAGAAATTTACTATCTGGACTGGATAGCCAATGTTGTTTTGGTTAGAAAGTCCAATAGGAAATGGCGGGTCTATGTCAATTACACAGACTTGAACAAGGCTTGCCCCAAAGATAGTTTCCCTCTTCCTCAAATTAATTAGCTTGTCGATAGTACTGCATGGCATAAGTTGCTGAGTTTTATTGATGCCTATTCTGGCTATAATCATATTGTAATGCATCCACATGGTAAGTCGAAAACAACCTTTGTCACTGACAAGGGTCTTTACTATTACCGAGTCATGCACTTTAGATTGAAGAATGACGGAGCTACCTATTAGCAGCTTGTCAATAAAATGTTCGCCCGCCAAATTGGGTGGTCAATAAAAGTCTACGTGGACGATATGCCAAATCGGGCGGTCAATGGAAATTTCTACATTAGTTAGAACGAAAAGGGATTTAGCTACAAAGTCAAAAATTTTCTAACTCCTAAGGTCAGCCAAAGCTCTTACCTGTAAGCTCAATATCAAGACCTGATTTAAGCAGAAGCTCCGGCTAAAGAAGTCTTCTCTAAGATCTATCTTCTTCTCCTAATGACCTTACTCCCTGAATCCAAGCAAGAGAATCAGCCTCGAGTATGGCCTCACCTCATTTTTTTCTGAAAAGCTAGGGCATGAAACAATTTCAAGAACAATATTTTAGTTGTTCATTGAAAAAATCACCACGAGAACCAAAATCCCAAGACTCATGGTTGGAAATCACTAGATCTGGAGCAGGAAAATGACAGGAAGTAGATCTGAGAGAAGAAAAGCAGTTTCTCCACAAAAAAAAAGAAAGAAAAAAAACCTTGCTGCATTTGGATTCCTCTTCTCCATCTTCTTAGGATTTATAAAAATGAAAGATTAAGGCAACAACAATACCTTTCGTAAGGTGGAGATCACTCAAATCTAAGAAAAACTAGGATTTTTCCCCTTCATTTTCCTTTATGAGAATTGGTTCCTAAGAACTCAAGGGGAGGGATAGATAATAGTAGATCTGGTTAGAATTTTGATCAACAGAGACAGAAAGGGAGAAGGCTTAGGCTCGAGAGAAGCAAAGGAAATGATAAGAAAGGGAGTTAGTACTAAACATTTGAGGGCAGGATTTGCGATGGGTTGAATTCGTTGCATTCACAACAGACAAAATCCGTTATTAATTTGATATTTTTGACAAATTTGATCTTTCGGTATAGTCAGCCCCCCGATTCTTCATTTTAACAATGGATTTAGATGGTGACTATTTAAATCCATTGTTTTACGATGGTCCAAATCCGTAGCAAAATTCGTTGTTTATTCCACTTTTTCATGTAGTGAAACTTGCCTTCATGCTTATGCAACTGGTATCTACACCCAAATGGATTGATTATAAACACTACTATTTAATTATGGACTATTATCCTTTCGTATAACAATAATACCCTCTTACGGACACGTCATTTCATGCTTACAAAAGGACGATGGATAGTTAAGACAATATATCAACAATTCAATCATGATTAAATGTTGGATGGATGTGAATCGTAACACTTATAAGTGGTCAACCCATATCTTTCCTCTCGCCATTTAAATGTTCTTCTTGTCATATGACAAGCACATGCCTTTTCTCTTAAGCTTAGTGGCTAATCTAGAGAAAATTAGAAGTAATAAAGGTTTGTTAAGTCAACGTGCTAGTGGAGCCTTGCCATCCAAGTGCACGTGACACTATTGTACATGGGTGTGAGATTTGAGCTTGCCCATTATGTGGGTCACACAATTTAGATTACTGAGAATCATTGTCAAATCCTAATTTAATTAGGATACTCAATTATTAAGGAGGTTTAGGTTGAGTCAGATTATAAAAGTGGTTATGAAATTTTGTTCTTAAAGTTGTGGTATTTTTATAATTAAAGAATAAGGAGTTCTCTTCTATATGAAAAATGCGTATAGCATGTAACACCCCGGCCCTTCAATACTCGAGTATTGGATGTCCTCGGTGTTACCACAAAAGTTCCTTTAATAAAGTTCGCATCCATGCACATACACATAACTAGGAATCTAAATCGAGAGGTCCCGAGGTTCATAACACCTCGGTGTAAATGACATGCGTAGGAATGATTTATAGAAATTTAAAACTAGCCTTTAGAACCTTTAGGGGATCTGAAAGCACACTATCGCTCCAACCGACTCGATTATTGTCGGTTCGACCGACAAAGTCGTTGGTCCAACCGATGAGTCGCATAAATCACTTAAACACACATGAATTAGGAAAAATGAAAGGGGATATAAATACCCATTTAGGTCATTTCGAGGCTTTCTACCAGAATCTAGAGTTTTTAAAAGAAGGATAAAAGAGTGAAGGAGATGGAGAAAAAGGGGGAGAGATCAAGAGGGAGTGTGAAGGGAAGATACAAGATCACCATGCCTTGTACTATTCTCCTTAGTAGAGCTGTGTGGGCTTCTTAGTGTCAAGTCCTAGCCGGACTTAACCTCCCTTCACTAGGTGAGATGCCCCTAACCTTGAGTGAGTATTTCTTCCCATCTCCCTAGTGTGACTTAAGATAATGGCATCGAGGATCACATGTTTTTTTTCTAAATGCAAAAATTCTAACATTAGGGTTCGTGTATCTTAGGCCGAGCACTCCCAATAGTTGATTAAGGTGGGAGATCCTTCTATTGCGGGAGTTAGGAGATGCCTTTCTAAGCCTTGACGGTGCACCAATTTCAATCTCCACTCGTCAAATTAAGTCGAGCGTGGCATTAACCGAAGGTAAGTAGTACCCTAATCTTCGTTTGACACTTAATTAAGACCTAAATTTGAGTCATAATACTAAGGGTGTGCTCTAACACTACACCAAAATCATTAATTTAAAACGGTTAGATATTTGGTTTAGGAACGGCTTCAGGGCATTCCTAATTTGGAACTATTTTAAAATTGTGCGGCGCATAGAAGGTTTTAATGACAGACATTGTTGTTCCCACTATTTTGTTGGTGTCCCAGCTTCATTTTGGATGTTCCTGATTTTTATAATTATGTCTTTAAAAATAGATGGATGGAGTGGATTTGTCATGGTCATGTCTACGGACCCCACATAGCCTTGGACATAGAGATATCTCTTTGCATGAGGTCCTATCTCTATCCCGCACAGCTGCAATCCGATCCCCTTTCATTCTCTCTCTCACTGTGCCCAACCCCTCATCTCTCTCTCTCTCTCTCTCTCTCTCCAGCTCTTGATCTGAAAACCCTATATATAGTTGTCAAAACCCTTCCTTCACCAACATCTCCGTCCAAACCCCCATCTTTGACAAACTGACCATTTCCCATTCCTAATCCTCGTGTCCCTGTGTGGAAAAAAACCAAATCCCCAAATCAAGACCCTTGTGCTTCCGACATTGCCATCATTCAAACACATCACCATCACCAATGCACTGCATCTCTGGTCATCAAGAGCAATAAAAGGCCATTGAGCTTCCACCTCTTGCAAATATGAAGAGGTGATGTTACCCTATCTATTTTGTTTAGATTATAATTGCATACTCAACATATTGTGATTGCTTTTGAATATGTGTGGCCCACATGATGCTTTGGATATTCTAATTATTCGGATCATATCATTTGAAATGTCAATCTCACTCGCTACCACCAACAATTGTGTAAATTGGTATTCTTTTAAGATGCCTTGAGAGAGGTTGTTGTAGCCTTCCCACATACTAGATAAGAGAAAAGGGATGGAAGAATACACAAGAGGACCGATTTGATACTCCAACAGAGTGTTTAGGTCAATGAGTGGCCAATCAGAAAATGTGCATGTGGCATCTACTAACTGAAATTAAATTGTTCAGATTTTGAGTCCCAGTGTAGGTAGGACTTCATCCAAAAGTAGATGCATTGAATAATCTTTAACCTCTGATTAGTGGATATTTGATTGATGGATTTTGAACTGGTGGATATTTTTCATCTCAACCATCTAAGTCTAATAGATTGTATATAATCAATATGTTATTATTATTAATTTAGTTTATGATCCATCTAAGGTGGGATCGGTTATCAACACAGTTAAATGAGTTAGTTGTATTACAAATATAGCTTCCAGTAATCATCCTAGGTCTATAAATAAAGCCAAGAGTGAAGAGCCACAGGCCCATGCCAACCCAACACAACTGTAAGGCCTGTATCATAGTCTGTACCGTTCCTTAGGATCTTGCGGTCCTCCCGGTTGAATTCTAGTGACCCATCACACATAGATAGATTTACACGTGACTCTGAGTCACACCCTATCAACCTGAATCGGCTCAACTCAAAACTTGTACCCTAGTGACCGCATCGTCGCCGCGGTTCCGATGCCGCGTCTTATGCACCGATGCGATACCCAAGCTAGGAGTTGTGGGCCCGCATTTATTTTGAAGAAAACACCGCGCATTACAAATCATAAGAGAATCTCTACCACCTTTCACATCAATCAATCAATCACTAGTCAAGTACACAACCCATCTCTCTCTTACACAAGCCTTACCCAAAGTTAACCTCTCTCTCTTCACCCATCCCTCTCTCATCCAAAACTCAACCAAACCCATACCCTCCATGTCATTTTCTCATAACATCCATTCCTCCCATCCCATCTCTCTTACAATACCCTCTCCTCTCTCACTCTCTTCACCACTTCTCAAGCTTCCATGAGAGAAAACCTCTAAGGAGAGAAAAAATCAAGGCCCACTTCCTACCCCCTCATCTCCGCATCCAACCCTTCAAACTTCATCATCCACCCTCAAAGGGAGAGCCTAGGAGCTAAGGAATCCAAGGAGCTAAAGAAAAAGGCAATCAGTGGGTGATTTTAGGATATCCACCATTGATTTTCATTTGAGGGCCCACCTGTGATAGAACCCATTTTGATGTATGTGTTGTAAACAAAGAGGGGCCCATAGTAGCAAGGTCCCTCCATCTCACCTCTCTCTCTCTCTCTCTCTCTCCCCCTTATCTTATGGCCCACCTGATGTGTCCAGACATCCAAACCGTCCGCCCATTTGGCTGGACATGCGCCACCTTGATGATGTATTCCATCCAAGCCGTTCGTCTGCTGGACGTCCAGGACTCCTGGATGGGAGATGGGAAAACACAAATGTCCGCTTTATTCAAAGCTAGTGGGTCCCACACATGTGGACCCACCTTATGGTATGGTCCAGATGATCTTTCGATCATTATCTCCACTGCTATTAGTAGTATGGTCCAAATGACCTTTCGATATGATTCATTTTTTTAGGTAATGCTCTATAATAATCTCTAAAAATAGATGTATGGTGTAGATATAATAAAATGAAAATATAGTGTGTGGGTCCCACCTTGATGTGATGTATAGTGGGCCTGAATGAGAGGCGCATTATGATATGTTTGAGGCCCATGGGTTATGGCCCATTGTGATGTATTTGAGGCCCATGAGACGTGGCCCATTATGATGTATTTAAGGCCCAGATATGAGGCCCATTGTGATGTGTTTGAGGCTTATGGGTTGTGGCCCATTACGATGTATTCGAGGGCCATGGGACATGGCCCATTATGATATATTTGAGGCCCATGGGATGTGGCCCAATGCGTGTATATGAGGCCCTTGTATGAGGCCCAATGTGATGCATGTGAGGCTCATGAGTGAGGCCCAAAGTGATGCATATGAGGACCGATGTGATTTGAGATTCTACTATGATGTATGATGGGCCATGCCTTGGGAGCACTGATGGTTTGATGTCCACATTGTAAGAGCAATGATGGTTAAATGTCCACATTGTAACTCTTCCCAAGGCCCATTGTTAAGCCCATTCTCACCTCCCCTTAGTGGGCTAACCCAAACCGTTGGGTCCCCATGATCGTTAGGCCCATTCTTAATATGAGTAGGCCATCTAGGCCCATCCTGGATATGTAAAGAGTACATCATCATCATATAACATGCTTAGTATAGCTTCACGATCCATGCCCATGCGCATCATATGTATGCTTGATATGAGGAGAGATTGATCATCGCACATGCCATTAGGCGGATTATTATGGGACTCCCTAATAGGAGTTACCCTCATGAGTGTGTGGTATACGCAGGATTGCTGCACGACTAGATATTATCATTCATGCATCTCACATTTGTGTGATATAATTTCTGTACGCCCTATCGACATCAAGGCCATAGCCTCCACAAGCATATCATGGATGGTAAGATTGGACACCGAAAATATTATTACTAGCATCAGGGTGCCATAAATGTCCCTAGATGAAAATTTCTAAACCCGATGGTACCAGATGACTCCAACATCGAGATCGAGTGGATGCATAAGCCTACAAGGGTACTATACCGATAGGCCGCATCTCTCACTATGTCGTGGTCTGTTGGAAAGGGGTGTGACCTTACCTGCCTGAGTGAGGGGGTAATATCTAGGTTGATTTTAACCAGCTTGAGGAATGGGTCTGCTATCGATGAGTTGAGCCTGATATTAGCAGGCGGATAGTGAGGTCTCTTCCACTTACCCAGCTATGCACTCAGATAGGGACAATAAGCTAGCGTAGAGTGTACTGGACCCTGGTGATAGTCCATAGTGAGATCTGTACTAATATTTGATGCTCTAGCGATGAGTTGTATGGTTATGTGGATTCAGATGAGGATTGGCATGCATGTATTGCATCTTGCATATGACATTCGGCTACATAGGCCTCATATCACATGGCCTTGGTATGGCCGACATCATTCATGCCTTACATCACATGGCCTTGACATGGTCGATAGCATTCATGCCTTGCATCGTATAACCTTGATACGGCTGATAGTATTCATGAACTTACCAGCATATTTTCACATTACTCTGATATTTCATACTTGACACTTGCCTTGCACACACACTTTCACCACCCTCTAAGCTTTCTATAAACTTATGCACGATTGATGTGTGTAGGTGACACTAGGATGCTAAAGCAGCATTGAGCTTGGAGCGTACAGCCGACTTCTGGAGCTTTTGATTATCGATATTGTATTTCCCTTATGCATTATACTTGAAGTTTTTTATCATAGTGGATTTGTTATGATATTGTTGGTTGTTGTTTTGGGTTATGCTTATTGCGAATCAAATTCATGTTGAAAATCCTCCTTATAGGATCCTAGGATCGAAAACTGTTATATGGGTACCGAGAGCCGAGAACGGGGTACTATGGAGGCTATCGGCGCCGGATTCGACGATCAAAAATTTTGTGAGCCTAGTTTTCGAGTTTGGGGCGTGATAACAACTCAGTATAACGTTGATGATCTTTCGTCCCTCATAGACACCCTTACATTAGTTTTAGTGTAACTACCCCACTACTAGCCAGCACAATGCTATAAATAATATTGGTCGATTAATTAGTTATCTCTCCACCCTTTATCCACAACCACATTGATAAACAACAAGGAAGATCTCTAAGTTTTGAATGAATGGCTGGAGGGCTTTCTAACTTACATGCTTAGAGATTTCGTCATCTGTCTTGCCTAAAAACTTAGTTTCCATTAAGCGATGAACAAATAGTCAAACCACTGACCATTTCTCCTATGGGCCTGACTCGCACTTGGTATTCAAACAGAATATCACCCCACCAACAATCTTGCCTATGAAGTTCAATCCCATCGAGCAATGAATAGATTTTGTCGAAGACGGATAGACAACTCTCCCACAACTCATGACCATCTTACCTACGAAGCCCAGTTCCTATCGAGTGATGAACACATTGTCGTGTTTTCTAAAGTTGATTGCAAGCATACATATTGAATATCAGTAATAAAAACTACTTATCAGCTTATGTCTCATTTTATTCTCTATCTGTATTATGTTATCATTGAACTATTATCACTTGAGCACATTTTAAAAGTTCTTTTGACTGAAAGGTTAAAGAACGTTAAAAGGACGAACCCTCACTTTCGTAAATCGCATGATCTTTTATAATGGTGGTTGGATCGATAATTGATTTGTACATAACTCAATCTTTTGGTCTATTTCAACACGTAGGGTCATAGGCATTTGGTTTGATTCGAGCAGCATTCGACTTTAGCATGCGTAGCTCATACGTATAGCACTCACAACCAAATTTGAACCAAACAATTGGTAATCTAATTACTGAATTGTTAGACATTTATTAGACGGTTACAAATGAAAAAAAAAATAATCTAAGGTTCTAGACCAACAATAATGTGCCAACGAATCAAAGGTTCTGCGTCTGATTTTGAGATTGTGATTTAGTATCAGTTGGTTCCACAATCTAAATAATTTGCAACACCTACAATGTCTCAATGCCCGCATGTCCGTGATTGTACGGCGCGTGAATATTGTACAACTCTTTTCTCTTGAGAGTGGAGGGTGGTTCCTCTGCAAGTCCTATATGATAAGCTCATGGTCGCATGTAGGGCCGCCATGGTCTGTGGCATCCAAATTGTCCATGAAGGTTGCCACACCATGAAAGTTGAACATGCCCCATATATCAAGTCAATCAATGCTCAGTGGTGGCTAGTCTCATACCAATTATTTCCTGTAGTTTGGCCCACTCAAATCTTGTATCGACTTGATTTTTAAGTTCTCATCCTAACATGACCCCCAATTTTTAGGTTCACATCCTAACATGACCCCTCATTTTTGGGTTCACATCCTAACATGATCTAGATCAAATCATGCACGGAGTTAATGTCAGGGGGCCCTACTGCCTTTTGTTTTGCATGGTCTCCAAGTGCGCCCCGTGCCACATGTATGAGATGGCGGCAAGTGAGCTTCCATTGTAGTAGGTGCATCTTTACCCAAGGAAGGGGTAATTAAGAAATTATAACATTTATAGTTACTTTAAAGGAAATGTTATAACAAACTACCTAATACCGAAGGAACGATAGTTAAGAAATTATAGCATTTATAGTTACTTTAAAGGGAATTTGACAACAAACTACCTAACTAATACGAAATTTATATTCCAATAACCTTTATACCATTCCACTACTTCTGACATGGCTGTCGTACCAGCAAATGCGTCAGTGGCTCAACCGGGCCCCATTGTGATGTTTGTGTAAAATCTACCTCGACCACCAGGTGTGTAACCTCATGTTAAGCCAAGGGCTATAAATCAACTACATCTTTCATTCATGTGGACTACATGATTGAAAACAGTGTAAGGGCAATGCTCACCCTCCAAGTTATTTCCATTAGTGTGGTCCAATTGAAATAAGGATGAGTATGCTTTTTAGGCCAAAGTCCTAAACATTTTTTCTAGAATCTATATATATATATATATATATATTATATATATATATATATATATATATATATATATATATATATATATATATATATATATATATATATATATATATATATCATGGTGGGCCCTGAAAAATCAAGGGTGGACGCCCCTCTCCCAACTTATTCTTTTGGTGTGGACCGTTAGAGTCACAAATCCACCTGATTTTTCATCTTTAGGCCTAATATGGGACTAAATATCTAATGGTTGGAGTGGATCTTATATAAACATCATAGTGGGCCTGACAAAATCAAGAGTGGGCGCTCCATTTAATTCTATTTTTTAGTCTGGCATGTTCATTTCCAAATTACAATGCAAATGCATTATAAACTAGTCGTCATTACTTCACCTTGTATTTCTGTTTCTAGGATCCAAGTTGATATTGACAGAAAAATGTCTTGGTGCAAAACATAGGTGGGAATATATTTTGGATGCAAAAACTATGGGCCCACAATGATGTGTAGGTCGTATCCATTTCATTCATCCGTTCCGCCAGCTCATTTTAGTGTATGGGCCAAAAAATGAGGCAAATCTAAAGCTCAAGGAACAACGCCACATTAAATAGTGGGAATTAAATGCCTATCATTGATAATTGCTTAGGGGCCATGGAAAGTTTGGATCAAGCTGATTTTTAGGTTTTCCCTTTATCCATATCTGCATGATCTTATGAATAGGTTGGATGACAAATAAACATCAGTGTGAGCCCTATAAAGGTATTGACTTTTAACAAATGAGGTCTATTAGGACCACTATTTCATGTGGTGTGGTCCATTTGAATTGTGGATTTGCCTTGTTTTTTTAAGCATGCCCTAAAACGAGCTTGTGGAATGAATGAACGGCATAGATATAATAAATTCATCGCGGTGTGCTCCATAATTTTTGTACTTGTAGAAACATATGAAATTTATTTAAAATTAGCACGATTTTTGATAAAGTAATTTCTCCAAAAATAAAAATAAAAAATCAAACTAGTGTAAAAATAATAATAATGATCTATTTACATATTATTTACCTTAAATATGAAAATCAAACAGGCCCTCAACAATCACTCTGTAGAATTGGAGGGGGACGATGGGAATTGATTTTTGGCAAGGCCCACCATGATGAGTATGTGAAATCTACTAGAACCATTGGATGCTTAATCCCACTTTAGGCCTAGAGACAAAAAAAAAATAAATTAGGTTGACTTTTGATTCATGTGGGCCACACCATAGGAAATAGTTGTAAGAAAGACGTCCACCATTGATTTTTATGAGGCCAACCATCACGATTATATGAAATCCACTCTATGCATTAGATGTCGCACCAAAATTTTGGCATAAAAATTAGGACCATCTGTAATTCAAGTAAGCCATATCAAGAGGTGTAATTTGGAGGGTGATCATTGCCCTATATGTTATTTCCAATCATATGGTCCACCCGAATCACAAATGGGGGTGATTTTTGGGCTCATGGCCTAACATGAAGTGATGCACCTGGTAGTTAAGATGGATTTTACGAAGTTCTTAGTCAATTTCTGCAAGTTCTCTGTCAATTTCATGAAATTCTCAATCAATTTCATGCATTTCTCAGTCAATTTCACTCAGTTCTCTGTCAATTTCATGAAGTTCCTGGTCAATTTCAAAAAGTTCTTGATTAATTTCACAAAGTTCTAGGTCGATTTCACAAAGTTCTCGGTCAATTTCATAAAGTTCTCTGTCAATTTCACGAAGTTTTCAGTCAATTTTCGCAAGTTCCCGATCAATTTCAAGAACTTCTCGGTCAATTTCACGAAGTTCTTGGTCAATTTCACTAAGTTTTTGGTTAATATCATGAATTTTCAGTCAATTTCACAAAGTTCTCAATAAATTTCATCTAGTTCTTAGTTAATTTCATGAAGGTCTTAGAAAACTTCATCGAGTTCTCGTCAATTTCACAAAGTACTTGGTCAATTTTTCCAAGTTCTCGATCAATTTCACGAACTTCTCAGTCAATTTTAGCGAGTTCTCGGTCAATTTTACTAAGTTCTCGATCAATTTCATGAAGTTCAAGATCAGTTTGATGAAGTCTTTGGTCAATTTTCCCAAGTTCTCGATCAAGTCCCAATAACTTGAGCACAACAGTATAGCTCAATGACAAGAAGGATTGTGATTTGTAAAAGAGCTCCTATAATGAATGGAAGGAAAACTGACCCAAATGGAGTTACATACCCTTTAGAGCTCTTTATCCATTTTTCCTTTTTTAAAGTTCTTAAAAATTCATCATTGAGTTTTTCTCCCTTCTTTAAGTACCTATTATCACGCCCCAAACTCGGAAACTGGGTTCACAAAATTCCCGGCGCCGAATCCGGTGCCGACAGCTTCTGTAGTACCCCATTCTCGGCTCTCAGTGCTTATACGCCAGATTCCGATCCTTAGATCTTATAAGGAGGATTTTTTTTAATGTACATTTATCTCGTAAGAAGCATAACCATAAGTTTACCCAAATCACAAAGGCAATATCATCATCGTCACATATCCACTAATAAAAATATTTGAATATAATACATGAAGGGGAAATGCATATATCGAAAATCAAAGCTCCAGAAGACAGCTGCACGCTCCAAGCTCAACGCTACTGCGACCTAACACCACTGGTACGCATCTATCATGCATAGGCTTATAAAAAGCTTAAAGGGTGGTGTAAGTGTGTGCGATGCACGTGCCAAGCATATAGATATCAGAGTAAGGGAAATACTGGCAATTCATAAATCATACAATATCAGAGTAACGCGGAAACATACTGGCAAGCTCATAAATACTATCAGCCTTATCCAGGCTATGCGATGCAAAAACCTAATAAGCCAATATCATATACTGAGGAAGCAATGTAAATCAGCTATGCAATGTGGAGACATAGTATGCCGAATATCTGATATAGAGTCCACAAATACCGTCAACCTTAATCAGGTTATGCAATACAGAAGCAAAGTAAACTAAATACTATGTGCTGAGAATACAATGCAATATGCGATGCGAATGAAATGACCAAGCTGGAGTGCGAAGTCGGGATGATAATACGTAGTATCGCAGTCTACGGGGTCTACCACAAGGGACTTCTATTCAAATTAGTCTCATACCTAAATTTGAATAGTCAGACTCAATGTGGTAAACTCCTTATCTCAAGTTAGTCACGCGCCCCAACCGAAATCCTAGCCATTGCGAAGGTACACGTAACAAATAGTTGAACACCACTAGCCTGAGTGGATAGTGAATAAATGAATAAATGAGTATGTAACTCCTGCTTAATAAGTCCACATATCAGTACCGTACATCTCTGGGATTATCAACGGGGTCTATTACACTCTACGCCAACTTGCCGCCCCTATCCAAGCGCACAACTAGGTAAGTGGAAGAGACCTCACTATCCGTCTGCTAATATCGGGCCCGGCTGGTTGATAGCGGACCCATTTCTCAAGCTGGTCAAACTCAACTTAGATATTGCCCCCTCACTCAGGCGGGTAAGGTCACACCCCCTCCCAAATGACCACGACACGGTGGGAGACGTGATCTACTAGTATACGGCCCTCATGTGCTCATATATATATATATATATATATATCCATGAAGGTTTAAGAATTTTCATCCATGGACATCTATGGCGTCCGTATGTTATAACCAAATATTTTCGGTATCCCATCTGGCCATCCACGACATGCCTGTGGAGGTCACGGCCCTAATGTTGCTAGGGCGTATGGTGATTATATCATAAAATGAGAGATGCATGAGTCAACCATCCAGTCATGCAGCAATCCTACGCGTACTATGCGCTCATATGGGCAACTTTGTCTCTCAATGAGTCTCATAAACAACCTTCCCTATGGAATATGCAATGGTCAATCACATCTCATAACAAATATGCAGATAATGTGTATGGGCATGTATTATGATGCTATGCTATCACATATTCATAATCGGTATCAATAACCTATATCAATAATCGGCATCGACAATCGGCCTTGACAATGTGGACATTTAACCAACATTGCCCCCAAGGGGTGGCCCACATAGAGCCTAATATCCGTCTATGATGATGGACCATACAACATTAATGGGACCCAATGATTTGGGTTGACCCAGAATAATGAGAATGGGCCTAACAAAGGCCTAAGGGAATGTCATAATGTTGACATTTAACCATCGTCGCCCATCAATGTGGACATTTAACCAACATTGCTCCCAAGGAGTGGCTCACATAGAGCCGAACGTATAGTGGGCCCACGGCCTCACACAAGGGCCTAATATACATCACCATGGGTCTCACTCAAGGGCCTAATATATATCACTATGGGCCTCAGCACATGTGTCATAAATACATCACATCGGGTCTCACTTATGGGCTGCATATACATCATAATGGGCCTCGGCACATGGGCCATAAATACATCACATCGGGTCTCACTCATGGGCCACATATACATCACAATGGGCCGCATCACATGGGCTTCATATACAACACATCAGGCCTCATCATATGGGCCTCATATATAACATGTGGGCCACACTAATGGGCCTCATATACATCAGGTGGGCGGCATCAATGGGCCACACCAATGGGCCTCATATACATCAAGTAGGCCGCATCAATGGGCCGCACCAATGAGCCTCATATACAACAGGTAGGCTGCATCAATGGGCCTCATATACAACAAGTAGGCCGCATCAATGGGCCTCATATCAAAGCGGGCCGCAATAATGGGCGGATAAACATTAAGGTGGGCCCATCGCCCTAGCTGGACCATCTACACCATTCATCTATTTTTAAAGATCATTTAAGAGCATTTCCCACAAGAATTAGATCATATCAGAAGATCATCTGGACCATACCACAAATAATAGCGGAGATGATGATTCTCATTGTTAAACAATTCACTGAGCCGGGGCCCACCATCACGTTTATTTCTATCCAATTTGTTCATACGGTCACAAGGACCTAAATTAAGCAGAAAAACAAATATCATATTGATCCAAAACCTTCGTGACCTCAAACGGTTTCAATGGTGAACATTCAATCCTCCACTAATTATTGCAGTGTGGTCCACCTGATAGGTCGATCAATGGCGTGGATGGATGGTGTGGATGTAACACACCTCATTATCAGACCCACCGAACTCGTGACAATACTGATGGACGGTTGGATATACACATACCCTTGATCGGACCTACACAACTTGTAGACGACAATACAGCAGCTATGCTGCTCGTGGGGTCCACATATGGACGGTGTTTGATAAAACACATACATCACTGTGTAATCCCACTGTCCAATAATCTGGACGATGGAGATAAAACACATATATCATGGTGTGGTCCACGATCACATCCAGAAGACTAGATGAATCGGATTAAACAGATGGACAGATTGGGTATAACACATACATCAAGAGCAAACCCACAGGGCCTGGTGACGTCAATACAACAACAATATAGCTGCTGTAACGTACTCCAGCCAATCAGTTTCCACAGCCTGGTGGGTCCCACGTGTGGCCCACCAGATATGTATATATAATATAATAGTATTTATTTATATATCTTATTTCTCCCTTTTTTTGCAATAACATCCACGCCCTAGATGTCCATTGATGGACGGTCTGGAGATGACGTCCATTAATGGACGGTCTAGATTTAACTTGCTGACCCACCGTCTAGATAAACGGTCTAGATTTAACAGAACTTGCTGACATCATTAACAGCAGCTATATGACTGAGTGAGGTACGTCAATTATATGACTAAGAGAGAGGGAGAGAGAGATGATGTAAGAGAGAGAGAGGGATGGTGAGTGATGGGTGTACTTGACATGTATGGGTTGTGTAAGAGAGAGTTGACTTTGGGGATGGGTGTTGTACTTTGACTAGTGATGTGATTGATTTAAAAGGTTCTCTTGGGTTTACAAATGCACGGCTTTTTTCTCAAAATAAATGTGGGCCCACATCTTTCATCCTGGGTATCGCATCGGTGCGCGAGATGCAGCGTTGGAACCATAGCGATGGTGCGGTCGCAAGGGTACAAGTCTCGGGTCAAGCCGACTCAGATCGACAAGATACAACTCAGGGTCGCGCGTAAATACCGATTACAAATCGTGGGTTGTCGAAATTCGACTGAGAGGACCGTAGAAGCCTATGGAATGGTATGGTCTAGGATACGGGTCTAACACCTATAAACTCCAGCAGTAAAATTCCATCTTCACTAGTAATTCTCGATGAAGCAAGGGATGTAATAAGATTGATTATTGTATGCATACATCCATCGACCTAAACCTCACCCCAATCGATTTCAGTTCATTTACATACAATCTAATCTTCGTCTCATAAAACTACTCATCTATAACTAAGAACCCCTTGAGAACATTACCCATTTGCAAGAAAACATATTCCCCCTCAACATGAAGAAGAAAGCAATGGATGAAAGTCAATGTAGAGGATGTATGCAAGTAATTGCCTGAGTTCTCGGTCAATTTGCCCCACTTCTCAGTGAATTTCAGCAAGTTCTTGGTTAATTTCACGAAATTCTCGGTCAATTCCATCGAGTTCTTAGTCAATTTTACGGAGTTCTCACTCAATTTCATGAAGTTCTCAGTCATTTTCATGAAGTTCTCAATCAATTTCACAAAGTTTTTAGTCAATTTCATGTTCTCGATCAATTTCATGAAGTTCTTGGTCAATTTCCAGAAGTTCTCGGTCAATTTCGTGAAGCTCTTGATCAATTTCACAAAGTTCTCAGTCAATTTCACAAGTTCTCAATCAATTTTAAGAAGTTCTTGGTCAATTTTACAGAGTTCTCGGTCATTTTCATGAACTTCTCAGTCAATTTCATTGAGTTTTAGGTCAATTTCACTAAGTTCTCAGTCAATTTCCTGAAGTTCTCGATCAATTTGATGAAGTCCTCGGTCAATTTTCTGAAGTTCTCGGTTAAGTCCCAACAACTTAGGCTCAACAAAATAGCCATTAGTTTATAGGACGGAGCAGCGGAGCATGTGGATGCTCCCCTATCTTCCTTTTTCTTGGTGCAACGTTCCTAGTTAGGGCTATCCTCATTGGGGGTCACCCTCTTCTTCTCCATGAGGGAAAGAAGCAAAGGGATGACGAAGAATGAGTCGACAGGTGAGGGGAAAGCCATTCCTACGAGTGTATGGACTTGAGAGGGTTTGGGAATGATTGGGGAGGGTGTATGGACTTGAGAGGGTTTGGGGGTGATTAGGGAGGGGTTTAGGGTTTAGGGCTCTATGGTTTTAGAGTTCTCGGTAGTTCACAGTTAATATCAGCGAGTTCTTGGTCAATTTCAGAAGTTCTCGGTCAATTTTGAACAAGTTATTAGTTAATTTCAGTGAATTCTCGATCAAATTTACCAAGTTCTCAGTCAATTTGCCCAAGTTATTAGTCAATTTTACCGAGTTGTCGGTCAATTTTCAGCGAGTTCTCGGTCAATGTCAACGAGTTCGTGTTCAATTTTCAACGAGTTCTCGGTCAATATCACCGAGTTTTTAGTCAATTTCAGTGAGTTCTTAGTCAATTTCACTGATTTGTCGGTCCATTTCAGTGAGTTCACGGTCCATTTCATCGAATACAAACTTACAGAGTCTTAAACAATGAAACTCAACCCTACTCAAGAGGCGTAATTCAAATATACTTGAGACTACTTAATATATATATATATATATATATATATATATATCATACAGGATGATTCCTGACATGATTAGAAGTAATTTCTAAAAAGACACTGAATATTAAAACTCCAAGATGAAAAATATACGTCCGGTCCATCGACAACTCGTAATTACAGAAATTTTTTATTTCAATACTTCTTTTGTTCATAACGTATTTATTACTTTTAGTTATTGAATCATTTTCAAAAATTTTTATAGTAATTCATCGTTAAGTTCAATTTTATCTCAAAAAATTCCATTGAATTTTAAATTTCAAAAATATTTATAAAAATTCCAGAAGTACAATTCATCTGAAACCAACGATTTTCTATATGATTCCAAAATGCCTCTTTTCATGTAACCTTTCTTGCACTTTTAGTTGCTAAATTATTTTTAAAATTTGTATATTAATTTATCATTAAGTTTAGTATTATGCCACAAAATTTCATTCATTTAAATTTATAGAAAAAAATATATTAAAATTTCATAAGTAGTAGCTGTCTGAAACTAATAATTTCTACATAGTTTTCAAATCTTCCTAAAATTAATTATATTTAATTATTTTTTATTTTATTTTTTTCTATAATATTAGACTCATTAATCTTCAATATGGCTTTTGAATCACTTAAATTTGATTTATATTAAAGGAGAAGAATTTTTTAATTTTGCAGAAAATTACTGAAAATGGGTGGCGATGGCACCACCAGAGTAATTGTAACACCCCGAACATTTCAATACCCAACTATTGAAAGTTCTCGAGTGTTACCATGGAAACTAACATAATATGTACATGTGTACGATACAAATTTAACTATTATAACCTTAACGCCCTGAAATTTGAGGGTCGAGCATAACTCAGCTCCCGAGTTCCAAAACATCACTTATGCAACATATTTAATGATGGATATATGTTGTCTGTATTAGTGCATAAAACATGGAATAGATTAAGCCAAATAGCAAATATAATTCAGGGATAAGTGAAGAACGCAAGCGAAGACTTATAGAAATATATATGTGTACATGTGCGAATCCTCAAGTACATATACATACCAGTTCGTAATGTAAGTGTTTTTATCAAAATTACAAGTATCAAAATTACATCATTTAATTCCCAAAAGAAATCCCACATCCCTCGCATCAGACTGAGGCTCTCTAGAACCCGTCTAAACTGCATAAAAGAGAAAGCACCTCATCATCATCCATCTCCCGCTCGCCTCGGAAGTCGCATCAACATCTGCAACATCAGAATCTAAGAAGTCTGGTGGTGTTTAAACACCGCCCGTAACGTGGGAGTGAGTGATCAACTCGGTGGAACAATAAGGCACGAGTTAACATGTTATCAGTTCAATCAAGGTAATGATAAAGCAGAACAGTCAAACATGTCCTAAGTACTCTTATTAATGCCAGGATGCATGCGAATGATGCGTGCCCTCACGCGTACACCCTCGCGTCTTCATCTTACGTTACGCATGACACCACCTCAAAGTGCGCCACATCTACAAAGCACATGCAAATGCGGTGCATGAACATGATTACCAAGTTGTTATTAGTCCTTTTCATACGAGATTGGGAAGCTAAAGTACCTTCCTCATATCACCATCCAAACAAGTGATCCATGCTAGGGTCGTCGATCCTAGACATCTCATACGATCATATGGTTGTAGGTCGTTGCAAAGGGCTCGTCACCATCAATGCACGCCTATCACACCTTTGTTACTACACTAAGGCTCGTCACCTCAATGCGGTATCCAGGTATGCTCGAGGTCACTACAAAGGGCTCGTCACCAATCAATGTAGGCCGACAAAGACGAATATAGTGTCCCATACCACCATAATCGGCTCACGAGTTTGGTTGCTCACGGTCACTACGGGGAGGCTCGTCACCCCAGCGTAGGCCGACAACTCGACCACGGTGTCCCATACCACCATGTCCGGCTCATGAGTCTTTGCGGATCAAGGTACTATGGTTAATAGGATTTCATTGGTAAGTCTGGTACCCTAGATTCAAGCAGTAGCGTCCATACTTGGTGAACATACATCGGATAATCAGGTTACTTAACGAACTCGACTAGCACGAGCGCACGTTGGGTTGAACGACATAGAGTGCGCAAACACTCCACGTGGCCAAACCACTGCCGACAACTCTAATACAGCTCGGGTTCGTCTAATACGTCTTACGTGGTGAAAGCAACCTCAACCACGAACTTAAGGCCGATTACCGATTTCCTGGACTAATCATAGTCCCACACATATTACACTACAACATATATTCACAATTGCAATTTAGAATAGTAATGGAACAACAACTCAAATCATGAAGTACGTAAGCATTTGAAGAATATCAACTTAACATAAATGAAAGCATAAGCAATGCTTGAAATTAAATAACAAGGAATGTAACTGACATGGAGGAAATCATACACATCAGTAGGAGTGTTGAGAATCACTTCTCAATGCCCGCAAATAGTGTAATAAGTTACACTTTAGATCATTCAGACATTTCTACAAACACTTAGAATACACAATACAACATATATGACATATGTTGAAAAAATACACACATTTGGACAAATCCCTTTACTAAGGAGTTGTCGCACATACATCTAGCATAAGTACACGACAAATAATCATGGCAATCACATGTTCATATTTTATATGCATACGGTACTTTATACATGCACATAGAATATACAAATCTCAATAAATTACATGCATATCAGGAACGCAAAGTAAACATAACATTTGGCATGTGAAATCTCATTCATAACAAGAGTAAACCATTAACTGGCATTGAAAGCCTTGAAAACCATAACCTATACACTTAAAGTCCGCACCTTAAGCCAGAAAAGAAAACCGAATTGATTTCAGACGAGTTGTCTTCGTCAATGGCGATAGAATACCCTAAAGCAAGAATTGAAATGAGATACAACAACACCAAGACTATTCTAAGCTCTAACACAGATTAGGGTTAGGTTAACTTACCCAAAGATGAACTCAGAATTGTCAGAATAACGATTCAAAGTGAAGGTTTAAGGATGAAGAAGAACCGGAAAGAATCCAAGATGATTCACCAACTTCTCTCTCACTTTCTCTCTCTTTTCCTTTCTCTTTCTTAAGTAGGGTTAGGAAATTCGTATGGAAAAGAGAGCTAGGGTTTCAAGGTCTATAAATAAGCCTAAAATTGATGAAAATAACCCCAGGGCCAAGGTATACTTAGAGTATAACCAAAACCAGCCTCTTACGATCCAACGAAGCACTTCTGGTGGGCCTATTACCACGAAAGGTCGGACTTAAGTTCACTGACCACAAGCTGCGTTTTCGTCCGACCGCTCTTCGGATCGCGTGGTGGACCACACTCAATTCAACGGTCATCGAATCTCGATCAGTCCACAAGCACAAGGACATGCATGGGCCACCTTCCCCGATTCGAGGGTGAAATTGGGTCGAAATCCAACGGTCAGATTGCTTAAAATCGTCGCGCAAGCGACACGACTCAGATTTCATAAAATCTTATTAAATTTCCAACCGTTCTCACACTCTTCACTCGGAACTCAATCAAATCAACCCAGAACATCACATGGACTTGATTTTTGAGGTGATGGTCAAGCCCAACATGGTGATCGCAATAGCCTAAGATCATCGCTACCGGACTTTCGACGCGCAGTCCAGGTCCGATCCAGAACTTCCAAAAATTCCCCAGAACAACTGGATTTAGCGATGGATCCCAAATTTCAAAGTAACCTAGGGTTAATTAATCTACAGGTTTTGAGTCATGCAGATCTAATTTAAAGTGATTGATGCAAATTTCACAAGCAATCGAGTATAGCGCTAATTACCCAAAAAAAAACTACTAAGGAAAGAATAGCACAAAATTTTCAGGGTCATTATCATAACCTTACATCTACTCTCCAATATGAATCTAACTGTTAAGAATGATCTTCATCCAAAAACCAAGTCATCCGACAATTGATCATGTGATTTGTTATATGTACCTTCCTTTGATTAAATCGGTGAATAAATCTTTATCTATAATGGTTTAGAGGTAAGTTCTTTTGTAAGAATTGTTGAGAAATGACCATATAACCATGTAGAACCATTAGATTTCACAAAACTCTTAGATCAACAATAATAACGAAAATGTCATTAACCTAGACCCTGAATTCTAATCACATGGTTCCCACTATCCATTTAATGTAAAATTTTATATCATGCTTATGTATCAAAAATTAATTATACAAGTCAAATTTCAATCCTTAAATCATTGTAAAAGTGACCTAATTGACAGATCAGCCCCTTAACCGTTGATTTTAATGTCCATCGAGTGAAGAAACCTGGTGAGTAGTTGTAGTTAAATATTTTTCTTCATATGAACGACTTAAATTTTCCATCATATGACCAAATGTGAAATATGAATACCCCACTTTCATAGGCTTTTCTTTGGCGCGAAGTTATTCTTATGAGGTTACCAACTCTGTATAAATCTAGATCTTTAGATCTAACCACTTCCTGCCGTTCATCTAAACTCAAACTTGGACCACACCTTGGCCTCACATGACTACGATATCATACAAAATTTGGGTCCCGATTTATGATCCTACACCGTTGAACGCTGAAGCTAGTTCCTTCCTTTTGACATAAAAGATAAGATTTCAAATTTAGTCCTTTTCTACCATTGATTAACCACCAAACTTTGTTTGATTATCTGCCTATCTTGTCTACACATCTTCTCCAAGATTGGTCCTTAATCATTGAATGTGAACCGCTAAATGAGATTAAGTTCATTTCAACGCCCACTAGGAGAACATTAAAATAAGCTTATGAAAGGCTTGTATTCGCCTTATACTTGAACCTATAAGCATAACATGACCCGACCCAACTAATGAACGAATCAGATCCATCACAAATATCACTAGGGGCCCATCACAAAGGACCCCACTTGCAGTGCATGTGCACAGCGCACGTGCAGCAGCGGTGCACCAAACAGGAAGTCACGGGCAAACACAGGTCGAACCGTGAAATCCCGAAAACGGAGGGATTTCCCACCGCGCACGCGATCGGACAGTGTCCCGTTTAGGGACGTTGTGGCCCACCCCTGAGATCATCCGGGAGGATCAGGACCGTCCATCATGTCCAGAGGACAGGTTCGACCACATCTTGGGTGTTTCACACGCGGGAAATATTTCACACGCACACAAGTCCGACCACAACCGAACTGCTTCCAAACCTATCTTACGCTCTCCCTGTTTCCGCGTTCGGGATGTGAATCCGACCGCAACAAGAACACGCGGTGGGACCTACCATCATGAAATGATGAATGAATCCAAGCCGTTCATCATCATTCGCTGACCACCATCGCTGACCCCGACAGGAACAACTGATCTACATAAGACGATCGTGGTCACAAAACAACTGTTGTCAAAACCCAGCACAACCGAACCTGAAGACCAGATCCTGATCTGAACCGTCCAAAGCTAGGTAAAGGGATTTCCGACCGAACTTATGTCGGCTATAAAGGAAAGAAACTGTACTACGAAAGGAGATCATCGGCTATGATGCTGTTCCGCAGAAAAAATAGGGAATTGCGTAAGAAGTGCGCCCGTCTTTCTCTGCTGCGAAAACGAGTATGCGTAAGGAGTTTTACGGAAGAATCTGGAGACTCTTCCGCCTATAAATCATCCGTGAAGAAACACAACAGCGAAAGAAAGGGAAAGGGGAAAGAGAAAGAAAGAAAAGATTAGAGAGAGAGATCGTGAGATGTAGTTCTGCCGGGTCAAGGTGACCCGACTCGCTGGGATCAGCTGGTCTTTATCGAGGCAGGCTGAGTTGCCATTCCGGTGGGTCCGCTCAAGCTCTGTCTAAGTATAGGCGTTGCTAGACCTGTTTGAGAAAGGAGGAAGATGGAGGAAAGAAAGAGAGTTGGATCGCTGACTGTTGCACCCATCCAACTCAATTGAGCCAGCGTAAACTCAAGTACGGGCCCGGTCCAGGGGTTGTTGGATAGTGAAAAAAAAAGAGTAAGGGTTTTATACTTTAAACTTACATTAATTTAAGTTATTATATTTATCTTGTCTTTTACATGCCTTCATGTTATTGTATTTTACCTTTTACATACTTTTACCTTAATTGAATTGATGCATTTTATCTCGCCTTTTACGTGCCTTTTACCTGTTCTCATATTACTATGATTTTCTATCTGTTTTTATTTAATTTTTTATCAACAACTATTGACCCTTTTGAGATTATGACATGCTGTTAATTATAAGTGATTTCTCTGAATTTATGTGAGGCCATGGATACAAGCTTTGTCCTTGCCTAATCAAATTTATTAGGTTAGCCCTGTCACTTGTCTCTTTATTTGAGTTGGCTCTATTACTCATCTCTTTATTGAGTTGGCCATTGCCACTCTCCACTCTCCTTATTATTGAGTTGGCTATTGCCACTTTTCTATTTGTTGAGTTAGCCATTACTACTTTTCTCTTATTGAGTTAACCATTGTCACTCTCCTATTTGTTATTAGTCATTGCCACCTTTAAGTTAACCATTGTCACTCTTCTCTTTATTATATTGGTCTTGTGCTATCTATCTTTAAGGCTTGGGCATGTGTCTTGCTATTTCAAAACCTCCATGATTCACTTTACATTCTCTATAAGTGTAAGTAATGTGTTAAGATGTATCACAATTAGTGACTCAATATTTATCATGGACGTAATGCGTTACGGGTAGCGACCCTCTTGGTTGACATGTAATTTCGTGGGTTGATTGGCATAGTACACAATCGATGTAATAAATCATCATGCATACTACATCACCTTTTCAAGATTGAATGTTGCAAATAGTCGCTCCATGAACACATCGTGTTACATAAATCCTCTAACCGCATGTTGTGTTGCCTTGAGATGTTCATATAAATCCACATTAACATTGGCCACGCCGGTGAATATTCATAGTTATGGAATGCAGGTTGAGTCAGATTTTCTATGAATTATATTCAACATTGTGATGATCACTACATATAATGAGCCGCACACACTATGCTAGGCATGCATCTCATGTAGGTTGTTTGCGCATACTAATATCTCATGTATTAGTGGAGTATGAGACGTATCAGAACCCTTATGTTACTTTTATGAATCTCTTGAATTATTGTTAATCTTAAAAGATAATCATAATTATGAATAGGATATTGACCCTCTCCCAACCATATAGATGATGCAGGTGACGTACAAATTGAAGACTTATAGGACTACTTTTCTATAAAAGATTATACTGAAAGAATGAGAATATAGTTTTATGAATTAGTTTTATACTTTCGCTGCGAACTCTGATATTGTAATAAGCTCCCATTGAGAGGACATTTAATTATTCTTTTATTCTAATGAAATAAACAATATAGTCGATTTTATTCTCATGAATGTTACATTCAAGAATGTATCTATATGTGATCCGAATGAAAAAAAAAAGTGTGATTTTCAAAGTAACTAATTTATACATTATTAACACCCGATTTTCTCGGGCACGAGTACAAACTCTTACCGTGAAAATTAAGGATGTTATAACAGTGGTGCCATCGCCACCCATTTAAAGAAATTTTCTCTTTTATGTGATAACTTCAAAAATTCATTTCTCATTCAATATAACTCTGATTTAGTAAAAGCCAGATTGAAGGTTAACAAGTCTAGTTTTATATAAAAATAAATAAAAATTAAAAGAAAATTTAAAATATAGTTAATTTTATGTAGATTTGAAAACCATATAGAAATCATTAGTTTCAGACATCTATTACTTATGGAATTTTAATATTTTTTTTCTAGAAATCAAAATGGAATGAAATTTTGTAGGATTATACTAAACTTAATGATAAATTTCCATAAACCTTTAAAAATAATTTAGTAATTAAACTTCACAGAGTTCTCGGTCTACTTTCACATAGTTCTCGGTCTATTTTCAACGAGTTTTTGGTCAATTTCAGCGAGTTCTCAGTCCATTTCACCAAGTTCTCAGTCAATTTTATCCAATTCTTAGTCAATTTTCACCATTTTATATGTTACATCTACTCCATCTATCAGGGTTTATGCTCGACTCTGGTCTAAATTAAAAATAATAGGCCAAATCCACTGGTCATGTGGGCCACACTATAGGTACAATGAGGATGAGATGCCAACCATAGGTTTGTGTGTGGGTCCACTATGTTGCGTATCTTTTATCAAATCTGTAAGCCCTGTATCCTAGACCGTACCGTTCCTTAGGCTTCCGCGGTCTTTCCGGTCGAATTTCGGCAACCTTCGACCCTTAACCGGTATTTGCGCGCGACCCTGATTCTCATGCCGTAAACCCGAGTTGACTCAACCTAGGACTTGTACCTTAGCGACCGCGTCGTCGCCGCGGTTCCGATGCCGCGACTCCCACGCCGAGGCGATACCCTGGTTGGGAGATGTGGGCCAGCGTTCGGTGTGAGGAAAACGCCGCGCGTGCGAATTCCGAGAGAATCTCTACAAGGTGTCACATCAATCAATCAACCCATCAATCCCATCATGTCAAGTATACATTACCTTTCACCCTTTCCCAAGCAAGCCCCAAAAGTCAAAAAGTTTCTTACAACCCATGCTTTTCTTACAACTTTTGCCACAAAAGTCAAAAAGCTTCTTACACTCATCACTCCATCACTCACTCTCTCTCTCTCCCTTTACAAGTCTCTCTCTCATTTTCAAACTCTCCCAAAGCAAGAAAAAATTTCATACGTATGAGCTCTCCAACTCTTCCAAGCTTCAAGTGTGGCCCACCTTTCCATCCCTAGATCTCCCATCCTAGTCATCCATTTCTCATCTTCCTCCATCAAAGAGAAGCACAAGGAGCTAAGGAAGCCAAGGGAGCAAGAAGATCAAGCGGTGAGTGCTTTGATAGGGTAGTTTTTAATATTTTTAAGATGGGCCAAGTGAGGCCAACCGATCAATGGTTTGGATCTCACTTTGGACCTTAAGATGTGGCCGATGGCCCACTTGGATCATCATGATCATGCCATGATGGGGCCATTCTCCGTGGACCCCATCATGATGTTTATTTTCCTTGCATATTTAGGGTCATCTAGACCGTCTAATTTAGTGGAGAAGGGATCTCCACCGTTGAATTTTGATTTAATGGGCCTATGTGTAATGTGACCCACTTGATGTATGATTTAGTGCAAGGGAGGGCCCATAGTGCCGGGGTCCCTCCATCACGCGTGTCCCACCCTCTATCTCTCTCTCTCTCCCTATCTTTTTCATTTTTTTTAAAGATCTTAATATGTTTGTGTGGCCCACTTGAATGGACCCCACCACGAGGAATGTATTCTATCCAAACCATTCACAAGTGGGGCCCACTTTATGTGTGTAGTATCTACACCATCCTCCATGAGGTGGCTCACCTAAGCAGGGCCCACCTCTAATGTATTTGTTAAGTCCAGCGTCCAGGGACGCTGGACGTTTATTGATAAAAAAACACAAATATTGGCTTAGGTCCAAGACAATGGGGGAGGCCCACTTATTTTGGCCCCACCTTGATGTATGTCTTCAATCAACACCATCCATTCCTTTCCCAAGCCCCTTTTAGGCGTTGAGTCGAAAGATGAGATCAATCAGACCTTCGGGCGGGCCATACCATAGCAAATGGTGGTTTTCACCATTGAAACCTTCCCTAACACTTTTATACGTTGAAATATGCCCAATATTGGACTTGTTTTGCTTGTGTTGAGCCATGGAGGGCCATTGGATGGAGTGGATCCTCAAAATGTGGACCCCACCTGCGAAAACCACAGAAAAACAGAAATAAAAAAAATTAAAAATAAGCATCACAGCAGCAGCTGCTGCTGTGTCAGAAAGGCAGCAGCGCTGCCTACGCACCAGCGCCTGGGCGAACGACGGACGGGCAGCCACCCACGGCTCCAGCCATGGGTCCCACCTTGATGTTTTTCTGTCATCTAACCCGTTCATCGAGTGGGCCACTCTCTGAAATGGGCCCACTCCAAAAATTAGCATGATCTAAAGCTCAGGTGGCCCACACCGTAGGAAACAGTGGCATTGAACCTCTACCTTTGAAACCCTTTTTGGGTCCACAGAAGTTTTGGATCAGGGTGAAATTTTTTTTCACCCTTCATCTAGGTATACGTGGCCTTATCAACGGGTTGGATGGGGTCTAAACATTATGGTGGGCCCCACATGGAGCCCACTGTGGCGTATGTGTTTTGCTGCCACCGTCCGGGCAGACGGTGGAGCCCACTGTGATGTTGTGTTGAGCCCATAGTGGGAGTGTCGTTTTCGAGTTTGGAGCGTGACACCTTTTTAATGCATAAAGCTGCAATTGCAGCAGCTATAGTGTATATGTATTATATATATATATATATATATATATATATATATATATATATATATATATACATATTATATATTATATTATATATAATATACTGGTGGTGGGAGGCCCATCTCAGTTTACTTGTGGCCCATGGTTGAGGCCCACTTTGATATATATGTAAGGCCCATGGGTCGAGGCCCATTTGATGTATTAGGGGCCCATGGGTTAAGGCCCATTAAAATGTATTGGGGCCTATGGGTTGAGGCCCATTTGATGTACATATAAGGCCCAATTGGCGAGGCCCATTTGATACACATAAGGCCCAAAGGATTAGGCCCATTTGATGCATTCTAAGGCCCACGAGTTATGGCCCATTGCAATGCACATAAGGCCCATTGGTGCGGCCCATTGATGTGGCTCACTTGATGAATATGAGGCCCATATGATACGGCCCATTTGATGTATTGAAGGCCCAATGGGATATACTTAAGGTCCATTGCAATGTGCAATCCCAACATGATTTATATAATGATGTTTACGACGGGCTATGCCTTGGGAGCAATGGTGGTTTGACGTCCCCATTGCAAGTATAGTGTTGGTTAAATGTCCGCATTATGACTTCCCCTAGGGCCCATTGTTAGGCCCATACATGTAATGTGTAGGCCGTCTAGGCCCATCTTCGTTATGAACATCATCTATCCCATATAACATGTTTAGTTCCATGATTCATGATCATATGCATCATACGTATGCTTGATATGAGAAATGACTGATCATAGCATGTACCTTTGGGCAGATTGTTTAGGGGCTCTCGTATAGGGGGTGTTGCCCTACATGAGTGCACGATACGCGCAGGATTGCTGTATGACTGGATAGTGTGATTCATGCATTCACATTGTGTGATATGGTTACTGTACGCCCTAGCGACATCAGGGCCGTAGCCTCCACAGACTATCGTGGTTGGCAAGATTTTATACTGGAAATATTGTTCTACATGGGGTGCGATAGATATCCCTGGGTGAAAGTCCCTAAACCCTTATGGTACCAAGAGGTTGCTCTAACGTCTAGACCGAGTGGGTACATGAGCGCCGAGTGCCGATTACCAGACGGTTGCGCTTTCCACAGTGTCGTGGTCAGTTAGAAGGGGGTGCGGCCTTATCCACCCGAGAGGAGGGGGCAAAACTAGGCTGAGTCTGACCAGCTTGAGGAATGGGTCAGCTATTGATGAGCCGAGCCCGATATTGGTAGGCAGATAGTGAGGTCTTTTCCACTCACCTTATTGTGCGCGATGGGGCGGCAATCTGGCTTGGAGTGTACTAGACCCCGGTGATATCCCAAATTTTGAGCTGTATTGATGTGGACTTAGATGAGGATTTGTATGCTTGAGTTGTATTTCGCATTGCATGGCCTTGGTAGGGTCGACATCATTCACGCTTTGCATCGTATGGCCTTAGTACGGCTATGGTATTCTTGGCAATCATCAGCATGTTCCGCATTACTCTGATACTGCATAACTGCATTACCACCTTGAGCATATACTTTCACCACCCTCTAAGCTTTCTATAAGCTTATGCACGACCGTTGCGTGCAGGTGACGTTGGATAGCAGCAGCGCTGAGGCTTGAGCTCGTAGCAGATCTTTTTGAGCTTTTGGTCTATCATCATTGTATTTCCCTTTATGCTCATTGTACTTGTAAAGTTTTTGATCATAGTGGAAATGTGATAGAGTTTTTGGTTGTTGTTTGTGGGTTATGCCTTTGGTTATGCTTATTACGAATCAAACTGATGTTGAAAATTCTCCTCGTAGCATCCCAGGATCGGAACCTGGCGAATGGGCGCTGGGAACCGAGAATGGGGTTCTATGGAGGCTGTCGGCGCCGGATTCGGTGATCGGAAATTTTATGAGCCTGGTTTCCGAGTTTGGGGAGTGACAAAATCTATTAATTAGGTGTAAATCATCGTAATGAAGTGACCGAGAAGTTGTCGAAATTAACCGATAAGTACATGAAATTGAACGAAACTCTCTGAAATTGACCAAGAACTCAGTGAAATTTACTGAGAAGTCACCGAAATTGACCGAGATGTAGATGAAATTGATCGAGAAGTCAATGAAATTGACCGGGAACTTGAACAAATTAACCGAGAAGTCACCAAAATTAATTGAGAAGTCTGTGAAATTAATCGAGAACTCCCGAAAATTGACCAAGAAGCTACCAAAATCGACCAAGAACATGATGAAATTGACCGAGAAATTGATGAAATTAACTGAGATGTCGTCGAAATTGACTGAGAACTCGAAAAAAAATTGACCGTGAACTCCCTAAAATTGACCGAAAACTCGGTATATTAACCAAGAAGTCATCACAATTGATCAAGAATTCCCTAAAATTAAAATTAACCGAGAACTCGTTAAAATTGACCGATAACTCGATAAACTATCCAAAAACTCATTGAAATTGACTAAAAACTTCATGAAATTGACTAAGAACTCGATGAAATTAACTGAGAATTTTGTGAAATTGACAGAGAACTTGGTAAAATTGGCTAAAAACTCACTGAAATTGACCAAGAGCTTGTTGAAATTAATCGAGAACTTCATGAAATTGACCGAGAACTCGTTGACATTAACCAAAAACTCATTGAAATTGGCCGAGAACTTCATGAAATTGGCCGACAACTTCGTGAAATTGACCGAGAACTCGTTGAAATTGATCAAGAACTTTGAAAAAATAACTAAGAACTTGGTGAAATTAAACGAGAACTCGATGAAATTAACCGAGAACTCGCTAAAATTGACCGAGAACTTGGGAAAATTTATTGAGAACTTCATGAAATTAATCAAGAACTTGGAAAATTGATCAAAAACCTCGTGAAATTAACCGAGAACTCGTTGAATTAACCAAGAAAGTGTAGAAATTGACTGAGGACTTCATGAAATTGATCAAGAACTTGCAAAAATTAACTAAAAACTTCATGAAATTGACCGACAACTTTGTCAAATTAACCAAGAACTTCCTGAAATTAACCGAGAACTTCATGAAATTAACCGAGAACTTCGTGAAAGTGACTGAGAACTCCATGAAATTGACAGAGAATTTAGGAAAATTGATCGAGAACTTCGTGAAATTTACCAAGAACTCAATGATATTGACCGAGAACTTGAGAAAATTGACCGAGAACTTCATGAAATTGATCGAGAATTTCATGAAATTAACCAAGAATTTCGTGAAATTGATCAAGAACTTGCGAAAATTAACAGGAAACTTCATAAAATTAACCAAGAACTTGGGAAAATTGATCGAAAACTTTGTGAAATTGACTAAGAACTTGGGAAAGTTGACTGAGAATTTCATGAAATTGATCGAGAACTTCAATAAATTAATCGAGAACTCCATGAAATTGACTAAGAACCTGATAAAATTGACCAAGAACTTAATCAAAATTAACTAAGAACTCGTTGAAATTCACCGAGAAGTTGATGAAATTAATTAGGAAGACGCTGAAATTGACAGGGAACTTTGTGAAATTGACGAGAATTTCATGAAACTGACAGAGAACTTGCAAAAATTGACCGAGAACTTCATGAAATTGATCGAGAACTTGTGAAAATTGATCGAGGACTTGGTGAAATTGACCAAGAATTTCATGAAATTGACTGAGAACTTCATGAAATTGACTAAGAACTTGCAAAAATTGAATGACAACTTTGTGAAATTGACCAAGAACTTACATAAATTAACCGAGAACTTCGTGAAATTGATCGAGAACTTATGAAAATTGACCAAGAACTTCATGAAATTGACCAAGAACTTCATGAAATTAACCGAGAACTTGCGAAAATTGACCGAGAACTTTATGAAATTAACCAAGAACTTCATAAAATTGACTGAGAACTTTTTAAAATTAATCGAGAATTTATAAAAATTAACCGAGAACTTCGTGAAATTGACCGAGAACTTGCAGAAATTAACCAAGAACTTGGTAAAATTGACTGAGAACTACATAATAATTTGCCGAGAACGTTCATAAAATTGGCTGAGAACTCAGTAAAATGTAAGATCTCGCAATCGCACCCTTATGGATATGGTGTGAAGCATGGTTAACAATTCGACATTGCCAGAATTTCTATGGAGTGATGTGATCAAAACAACTTTTCATATGCTTAACAGGGTCCCCAGTAAAGAAGTAAGCAAAATCCCTTCTAAGTTATGGAATAGGAGAAAATCAAGTCTCCGATATCTACCTGTTTGGGGTTGTCCTACTAAGGCTAAAATTTATAGCCCACATGAAAAGAATCTCGATCTGAGAACTGTAAGTTGTTTCTTCATATGATATCCAGAAAGATCAAAGGGCTATCGATTCTACTATCTTTCCCACTCTATCAAGATTGTTGAGACTAGGAATGCCAGATTCATTGAGGACACTGAAAACTATGGGAGCACGAACATTAGAAATTTTATTTTTGAGGAACAAAGGACCGTAACTCCAATCATAGTCAATCAAGATCACATGGATATTAATGATGTAGTCCATTCTGCAATTACTACATAACACCATGTAGAACCTCATATACCAACCACTGGTGAGGAAAATAAAGATCAAAATCACACCCAACAAGAAGAACCATTGAGAAGATCTTAAAGAGAGAGAAGGCCTGTAAATCGAGACGATTACATCGTATACTTACAAGAGCACGACTTTAACATATGGGTGGAAAAGGATCTTGAATCATTTACACAAGTCAAACAAATTGCTAATCCTTCTCGCTGGTTTAATGTCATAAAAGACGAGTTGAAATCCATATAGGACAATAAAGTATAGAATCTTGTAGAGTTACCCACTGGAATAAGGCCGATTGGTTGTAAATGGATATTTAAAACCAAGAGGGACTCCAAGGGTAATGTCAAAAGATATAAAATTAGACTTGTTGCCAAGGGTTTTAACCAATGTGAGAGCATTGACTTTAAGGAGACTTTCTCACCAATATCTGAGAAAGACTCATTTGGGATCATAATGGCTCTTGTATCTCATATGGATTTAGAGTTACATCAAATGGATGTAAAGACTGTATTTCTCAATGAGGATCTGAATGAGAATATATACATGTTGCAGCTCGAACGTTTTGTAGTTAATGGCTCAAAACATTTAGTTTGTAAACTAAAGAAATCCATTTATGGGTTGAAACAGGCAACACGACAGTGGTACCTAAAATTTGATAAAATAATTTTCTCTTATGGCTTTATAGAAAACACTGTACATGAATACATCTACATTAAAATCAGTGGGAGTAAGTTCGTTATGATAATTTTATATGTTGATGACATATTATTGGCTAGCAGTGATATTAGGATGTTGAGCGACACCAAGAAATTCTTGTCTCAAAGATTTGAAATGAAAGATCTTGTTGAAGCCTCTTACGTCATCGGCATTGAGATTCGTCATAACAAATCACTTGGACTGCTTAGCTTGTCACAGAGGGCCTATATTACTAGGGTACTTGAAAGATATGGCATGTAAAATTGTGGTTCCGGACAGTCACCCATTGTGAAGGGCAAAAGATTTAGCCTATTTCAAAGTCCAAAGAATGATTTGGAAAAGAATCGAATGAAAGAATTTGCATATGCATCGGTAATAGGGATCATCATGTATGATTAAGTTTGTACGCGACCGGACATTGCCTTTGTTGTTGGAATGTTAGGTAGATACCTATCTAATGCATGAATTAATATTGGATAGCTATGAAGAAAGTATTAGGGTATCTATAGAGAACAAAGGAATTTAAACTCACATACAGAAGATCTGATCAATTGGAGTTGATTGGATACTCAGACGCAGATTTTGCTGGTTGCATTGACACTAAGAAGTCCACCTAGGATATATATGCATCATGGGTGGAGGAGTTGTGTCTTAAAAAAGTGTGAAACAGTCTACCACAGCCTCGTCCACCATGGAAGGTAAATTTATTGCCCGTCACAAGGCATCTAAACAGGCATTATGGTTTCAGAGTTTCTTCTCAAGTTTGTGGGTTCTTGAGTATATCCCGAAATCATTGAGAATATTTTATGATAATTCAGCTGTTATTTCCTTCTCCAGTAACAATAAGCATTCATCAAGGTCAAGGCATATCAACATCAAATATCTTATTGTAAAGGAAAGAGTTCAGAATCATTAAGTGTCCGTGGAATTCATTGGCACTAAGCAGATGATTGTAAATCTGCTCATTAAAGGGCTCCCTATCACGTTATTTCAAGAGCATGTGACATCCATGGGAGTCATTGATCCCACATATGTTTTCAGTTAGTGGGAGTTGAGCGTACTTTGATTTTTACAGACATTTAGAGATCTCATTTTATACAGTTTTGATGATTTTGATATAAAGATTTGTTTCTACTTCTCTATATGTATGCACAAATTTTTTGAGTAAGTAGAACTACAATCATATCTCGTTGGAGACATGTAAAAGCTTCAAGACCTCTTAAGGATAGGCACATATCATCACACTACGTGTGTAATTCTTATACCACATTTTCTAGTTCATGATATATATCATTAAGATTGAAAGTACTTGTGACTGTGCTTAGCCTCACTTCGCCTAAATTAAATGTTGTGACGACTACCGCGGTTCGATACTGACAGTCTTAATAGACCAGATTGAATAGCATTACTTTTATTGTTCAACAATTTCATTGGTTAACCATTTGGATATTTTCTTAAAAATTAAAACTCATTTTCAACATTATTCTATATGATAATCATTGACATTACTCAATGAGGCCCAAGTGGGAGAATGTAAGAACTTTATGTGGTGGGCCTTATTGATCAACAGTCTGAATTGTCCTATCAGTTAGACTATGTGATTGAGTAACTAGTGGGCCTCACTTTAGGTGATCCACTACGTAATTTTTTGCGCAGCGGTGCGTATTAGGGCTGGAACACTATAACTATTTTATGCAGAGAACAATTTGAGTTGAACCACGGTACAACAATGTGGAGCAGTAGGAGAGAGAGTTATGATGGGATTCAAACTCTCATCTCCACAGCTTCTATATAAGAGAGAGCTGGGTCCCCGATCCTACACAATGACATAACCCTAAGTCCCATCTATTATTCTGTATATTTGTGTGAAGGAGAGGAAGACTACAATAGAGGTTTTTTGGTATTCTAATCTGGTATCTATAGCGTCTCAGTTAAGTAAGCCATCCGAACCCTAAATCTCTATGTCTAATGCACAACAGATCTCTAGGATTTCTACATCTAGAATATGTTACAGTTGGATGATCGTATTCAACTATAAAAGATTCCATTTGAACATTAGGGTTTTCCAAATCGGAACCCATATCAGCAATCAGCAGATTCGAAATTTGAATCCCATATCTGCAATTAGGGATTTTAATATTCGAATTCCGCATCTACAGATTAGGGATTTTGAACCCTTAATTAATTTAGGAATTTCAAATCTAAAAACCCCAAATCCAGATAGATTAGGGTTTCAGAAATCCCAAATCAAATATTGGAGTTTTTCGAATCCCTATATTTAGAAACCATCTATTGGGGATTTCGAGTCCCAATTTCAGTATAGGGGAATTCCAGATTAACCCCAAATCCAGACATGCAGTTAGGGATTTGAATTCCCAAAATCAGCATTCAGGGATTTTTCCCCAAATTAGGGATTTCAGATTTGATTCCCAAATATAGCAAATTAGGGATTTCGAATCCCAAAATCCAATATTGGTGATTTCAAATCCTAAACCACATAATCCTAACATCTATTAGGGATGCCAGAATCCAAATCCCCAATCTAGATTGGTATTTTTTTCGTCCTGTTAGGGTTCTTACCATGTTTACCTGCGATTACCGAAGACCATCAGTCATCTGCGGCACTCAGATCAACGAATGCAAGTCGTGGCTAGCTGTTTTCCCTTTCTTCCTCCTTCAACGACCATTACCGACTTTTCTGAGTTGATCTTTGAAAAGGCCGAGCTAAGAGTCCTGGAGGGGGGGTTAATAGGACTATGCCAAATTAAAAATTTTAATGCGGAATTAGAAAGAAATAAATAAAGATAGCATTTATCAATCCCACAAAGCAGAAATAAATAGCAACCTCAAATGCACAAGTATTGAGAGGTTGATACAGATGTTGTTCTAAGGACAACCTTACACCAAAATCCAATGGCTTATGGTAGGACAACCTGATTTCTAGAACGGTCTATGTATCAAAATCCCAAACCAATACAGAGGAAAATAAAGATAGCAAAGAAAATAAACTAAGCTATTACAGCATTCCCACAATTACATAAAACAGATTACAACATTCTCCACGAAGGCTGAAGGAAAAATTACAACATTCACAAAAAGCCACAATCAACCAACCACCACTACACCAGATATTATACTGGTTCGTTTGTGTGTACACCAACTGTTAAAAAATAGCTACACAACTACTTCACTCCCAATATCCTCTCCCTCGAGATATTGGCTTTCACTATGAAATAGGTTTTTCAAGGTTCACCTAAAACCTTCACAATTGTGTCTTTCAAGTGGGCTTACACAATTCAAAAACCCTACACTCTGAAATTTTTTGGATCACCTCAGATAAACCAAAAAAAGATTTTTCCTGGCACAACCTCAAAAATCAAAAAGAGATTTATAAAAATGTACATATACTTATCTGGATATTCTCCTTTGATAAAGCCTGATAGAACCAATTCGAAGTAGATGTTTAATGTCAAAAGTCACTTATGAAAAGGGTTCTAAATGATTTTTAGATTAAATCACTTTGGGCTAGCTTGATTTGATTTTGATCTCAAGAAGGGAAAAAACTTAAATCCCTTCTTCAAATAAGATTGGAATAGAGAACTCAAAATCAAATACAAAAAGCTAATTAAAAGAGAATATTAAACGAGCACAATATAGCTTAAGAATATCACAAACTTATCTCTCAGAGTGGTGTCTTGATTTTGCTTGAATGACCTACCAAACTCTGAAATTCGTGCTATATTTACAAGTGAAAAAATTGTTCACTCGACTGGCCCAGAGGTCAACTCATCTGGTCGAAGGACCAACAAGAATTCAAAATTTCGGGCGCGATAAGATAAGATATATCCTCGACTGGTCGAAGGACCAAAAAGAATTTAAAATTTCGGGCATGATAAGATAAGATAGATCCTCGACTGGTCGAGTGGCTGGCTTGACTGATTGAGCCATGCACTCGACTGGTCGAGTGGAACTCGGAAAGGTTGTTGGACTTTGAGTCTAGCCTGCTCCACTGGTCGAACACTGTTCACTCGACTGGTTGAGCAGTCTCCAGGACTGGTCTAGTGTCCAACAAAAATTTTGAAATCCACAACAAACCTTGGACTGGTCAAGAAAATTCTTAGACTAGTCGAGCCAGTACTTGGACTAGTCAAACATAAGCTAGGACTAGTCAAGAAAAAGTCTACAAAATTATATCATGACCCAAAATAAGAATTTAATCAATATAACCTAACATATGGTCAATATAGGGTCATTCATACCTTATAGGTGAAAATTGAACATTGAAATATCGTTTGCTTCGATTGATAGTTTATTTTGAAGTACTTGAAGCTTGTCAATGTATATTTGAAAATGAGCTTGAAGTAGTGACCTTGTGACTTTGAGTTTCAACTTGAGAAGATTACTTGAGCTTGAATTCTTTAAGTAAAGCACATTGTCTTGATATAGTTGAAACTTGGAAACTTGATCTAACACTTAATGTTGTACTTGAATCTCTTATTCTTGTACTTGAAGTTCTTGATGTAGAGTCTCTTATTCTTGTACTTGAATGTAGGTAAGGATGATATACAGTTGAGCTACACAAGATACAGATTCCAAAAAGTTTTGGCACTACAAAATTTGATAAATCTAAGAGCTAGATAAGATAGCATTCACAATCTGCCCCTTTGTCAAAGTTGTGACAAAACAAAATACATTAAAATATGCATAATACACACAATAAAGAATCATGCACCACTAGTTAAGAAACCAAATAGCAAACCAAATACTCCCCCTCAATATATTACTCCATAGAATTCAAGAGGAGAAAATTTGCTATACTTCTCTTCTCCACTCCCTACACTTCTCTTCTCTACTCCACATTGTCCTCATTTCATAAAATTTATAGAATCAATCCAATATCATTATGAAATAGGCAAGCAACACAAATTCTTCCCATTTTTGTCACAATATGACAAAGGAAAGAACTTATAACTGAAGATGGAAGTAATAAGAGCGATGAGTAATGAGAGAAGAAGGAAGTTCAAAATAACATAAATATGGGCAAGATAACCAGTTAAACATGTCCACAATAACAAGAAAACATGACCAAGCAAATAAAGTCAAGAGAAATTCAAGTATAAAAGTTATTACATATCAGATATTTAAAAACTAATCTGAACCAGAAGAAGGAGCAGGTATGGAAGGATTAATTTGATGAAGTCCCTTGTTAATATGCCTAAGATATTTGCGCATATATTTAAATTGCATTTCTTAGAAAATATGCATACCTTCAACCTTTTCTTCAAGAGAGCGCAGACGCGCCTCAAAATCAGAAGGCTAATAATCAAGATCAGCTGCATAGTCAGATTCAATCTCATTAAAAATGTCATCCATATTGATATCATCTTGAGGCAAAGCATCCTCCTCTTTAATTGCTTTTGTTGCTCCTCCAACACCTACATTAACTTGGCCTGGAGCCAACCTCAAATTCATCTTATTTATGTTTAAGTTGTTGAATGGTAGATGGTTAATGGGAGCTTCTCCAATAGGCATAGCCACTAGACTATGGGTGGTTAATACATTTATAAGATAAGCAAAGGGTATGTCACTATGACCTGGATGGAGACGAAACTAAATCATGATATAACAGATAAGCGAAGGAAGACACATAGAGACTCTAGTAACAATAGAATGAAGAATATGAGCCATGAATGTAGTAAGCTTGATTTTGTTACCAGATTGAGGGTAGACATTTAAAATGAAAATCCGATGAAGAACCCTATATATAGGTAACAAAAACTTGGAGGTGAGTGCATTCTCAGTACTCCATTCTGCATCCATATTGTATAAAATTCTAGTAAGCATTCTCTTCTCATATTTAGATGGTTTTGCTACAAGTATATGAATGGGAATACCATCATCATTGACTAGTATATCCATTAACCCAGAAATTAAGTGACGGTCCACTTCAATTGGACCTTCTCTGGTTGTAATTACAAATGTTAGATTCTCAGTAGAGAAGTCACTAATGCAAGCAAACATAGCCTGTGCAATGGAGCGGTATGCCAGTTTGCCCCAATATAAAATGTTATCCCATCCTACAGATTAAAGGATAGGAACAACACCTAATGGTGCCAAATGATCAGGATTAACAGTCCATTCAACTATCACGTTGCGTACGCGAATATCCCACATATAGTCGAGATCTTCCTCGGGTGACCGAAGATGGCGCACCGTGATAGGAGCAAAATGAGAAGAAGAGGAACCACGAGATCCTTTCTTCTTGTTTCTACTCTCCATTGTAACAAAGAAATCAAGGAATACAAAGATTGTAAAATAGGCAAGAAGGGTTTCTAGTTCATTAGATTTTTTGATAGAAAACCCATAAAACAATTATAAAGCTTAAAATAAACCACACCAATGAAGAAAAGGAAGTGCAAAGGACTTAAATGTAAAAGGAAATTGAAAATAATCCACTAACCATGGAGGAATCGAAGATGGGTTCGACTGGTTGAGGTAGGGCTTCTTAGAGAAGAAGACTCAAATGAAGAATAAAATGATTTTCCCTAAATGCCAAACCCGTGATTCACGACTGGTCGAGTACATACTTGATCAGTCAAGCCATGACTGGTCGAGTATATACTCGACCAGTCGAGCCTCGACTGGTCGAGTATGTACTCGACTGGTCGTACACCACACAAAATATGCAATTTTACATTATATTTGAGTTTAAAAAATTTCAAAATAATAAATATAAACATTATGATACAAATAGACAAATCATCAGTTCATATTGCACATACCAAAATCGAATTTCAATTTTGCAAACTTATTTTTTTGAGCGGTTTTGTGAATATGTCAGCAAGTTGATTCTCGATTTGAATATATTCCAATGAAATTATCTTGTCTTCCACCAATTCACGAATATAGTGATATCTAATGTCAATATGCTTGGTTCGTGAATGTTGAATTAGATTTTTAGAAATATTAATTATGCTTGAATTGTCACAAAATAAGACTATAAATTCTTGTGCAAATCCATAATCACTTAGCATTCTCTTCATCCACACAAGCTGAGTACATGCATTAACTGCAACAATATATTCATCATCTACTGTGGAGAGTGATATAGAACTTTGTTTCTTACTTAGCCAAGAAACCAAACAATTTCCAACATAGAAACAACCACCGCTGGTTGATTTACGATCATCAATGTTACCTGCCCAATCAGCATCCGTGTAACCAGCTAATTGCACACTAGTATCATGTGGATACCAAAAACCAAGATTAGCTGAACTAGCGACATATCACAAAATACACTTAACAGTAATCAGATGTGACTCTTTAGGGTCCGACTGATATCTAGCACAAATTCCTATGCTAAAAGCAATATCAGGTCGGCTCGTAGTTAAATAAAGTAAACTACCTATCATATTGCGATACAACTTAGGATCCACACTCTTACCTGTTGAATCCTTAGAGAGTTTTAGAGTAGTACTCATTGGAATATCAAAATTTTTCCCACTCTCAAATCTGAACTTTTTAACTAAGTTTAGAGCATATTTGGTTTGAGAGATAAAGAAACCATCAGGGAGCTGTTTGACTTGCAACCCTAGGAAATAGTTTAGTTCTTCAACCATGATCATTTCAAAATTAGATTTCATAATATCTGCAAATTCAACAGTCATGTTAGTACAAGTAGATCCATAGATAATGTCATCAACATAGATTTGAACTATTAGTATGTGATCATTATGTTTTTTTACAAACAATGTTTTATCAACACTTCCCATTACAAAGTTATGACTTAGTAGAAACTTAGTTAACTTTTCGTACTATGCCCTGGGAGCTTGTTTCAAACCATAGAGTGCCTTTTTCAGGTGATAGACATGATTAGCATGCTTAGGGTCTTCAAAACCCTTTGGTTGTTCAACATACACTTCTTCATGCAAATCACCATTTAAGAATGCACTCTTTACATACATTTGATATATTTCAAAATTTTTAAAGCACGTAATGGATATAAATAGTTTGATTAATTCAAGACGAGCTACTGGGGCAAAGGTCTCATCATAATCAATGCCTTCAATTTGAGTGTACCCTTGTACAACCACCTTATCCTTGTTTCTAATAATATTACCAAGTTCAGCAAACTTATTTTTAAAAATTCATTTTATTTCAATAATGTGTTTATCTTTTAGTCTTGGAACTAAGTACCAAACATCATTTCTAACAAACTGATTGAGCTCTTCTTGCATTGCTACAATCCAGTTTTCGTCAGTAAGGGCTTCTTTTACGTAAGCCGGTTCTATCTGGGATGTAAAGCACACGTAGTTACACATATCTTCTAGTTGTTTATGAGTACGCACACCAGTGAGAGGGTTTCCAAGGATTTGATTAGATGCATGGTCTTTGACTGTCCGTAGTTCAGTGTTAATTTGACTAGATGAAGAGTTTGGTTTATCAAATAAAAAAACTTCACATTTTCTGAACTTGATACAGGTGTATTCAAGTGATCATCTATAAACACACTGATGGACTCTTGAATTACACCAGTTCTCTTGTTAAGAATCTGATATGTTCGACTATTTAGAGCATACCCTAAAAATATCCCTTCATCACTTTTGGTGTCAAATTTACCCAGATTTTCTCGGTCACATAAGATGTACCACTTGCTACCAAAAACTCAAAAGTATTTGATAGTAGGCTTCTTATCAAACCACATTTCATAAGCAGTTTTACTATTTAATTTTCTAATGTAAACGCGATTAATTATATACTAAGCAGTATTTACCACTTCCGCCCAAAGATTTTTAGGAAGTTTCATACTATTTAGCATTACATTTATCATTTCTCGAAGTACTCTATATTTTCTTTCCACTACACCATTTTGTTGTAATGTTTTGGGCATAAAATATTCATGTAATATTCCCTGATCATTGCAAAATTTCTCAAAACTGCTATTTTTAAACTCAGAACCATGATCACTACGTATCTTAGTGACTTATGATTTTTTTCAGTTTGGATACGTTTAAGTACCCTTTTTACTTCATCGAGAGTTTCTAATTTGTCTCTTAAGAAGACTACCCAAGTATACCTGGTAAAGTCATCTGCAATCACCAGAAAATACTTTTTACCACCTCGACTCTCCGTTCTAGTTGGTCCAATGAGATCCATGTGGAGAAGTTCGAGTGGTTTAAATTTGGCATTGGAGTTCACCTTTTTGTGAGTACTCCTGGTTTGTTTATCAATCTAGCATTCGCCACATATTTTATATACTTTCTTTACTTTGGGTAGACCTCTTACCAATTCTCTTTTGCTCAATCTATATAAGTTACGGTAACGTATATGTCCGAGGCGCTTATGCCATAATTCAGTATCATCAGTTTGGACCATGTAGCATGATAGCTTAGATGAGCTTGAATCACTAATAATGTAGCAGTTTTCAAAAGTTCCGCAATCAGTTAATATTACAAAACCATTCGTATTTAAAATTTCATACCCTTGGTTGGTGAATTTTACGCTATGATTATTATCACATATTTGAGAGATGCTTAATAGATTATGTTTTAAACCTTCTACATATAAAACATTCTCAAATAAATGGAGGTTAAAGAGTTGAACCGTACCTTGGCCAATAATTTTACAGTTGCTACCGTCACCGAATGTGTCTTTAAGATTAGTGAACAGACCTTTGTCACCTGTCATATGTCTGGAGCAACCGCTATCTAGGTACTACTTTGAATGGCTCAAAGCTTTGAAAGCAGTGTGGGCAACCAAATAAGTAACCTTAGGGACCCATTTCATTTCTGTTTTGGGTTTAAGAGTATAGGTGGTCTTCTTATGTTTATAATTGTTATAAGTCCTACCCACTGAGTTAGATTTTAAGAGCTCCTCAAGCAAATCAACAATTTTTTCAACTAAAGGGTTACGACTCTAATTTCTATAGTTGATATGATTGCTTTTAGGTTTAAAAGTCAAAAAAAAATTAGAAATTTTAGAATTATTTTGATTCAGACTTTTCCCTTTTAAGTTAGAAGACTCCCATTTAAAAATTTTGGGTGGAGTATTCTTATTCTTAGGAGGAATACTTTTATCATAGCCCAATCCAGATTGATTGCCACATTTTCTGGATCTGAATAAAAAATTTTATAATTTAGGATCACCTTGGGCATACCTCCATGTGTCATTCAAACTCAAAAGCGAAGAGACTTCTAGTTTTAGCTTTTCATTTTTAGATTTTAATTTTTCAACTTGGGATGTTTTGAAATCTAAGTCGCACTTAGTTTTTTCAAAGCAATCTGAAAAGTGTGATTTTTCTAAGACTAGATTATCAAATTTCTCCTATAGTTTTTAAAACTTTTCTTTCTAAAGATTTAACTTTACAGCAATTTTGTAACTTTCCCTGTATAGGGCATCATAAGCATCTTGAAGGTCTTCTTCATTTTCATTGTCACTATTCAGATTTTCTTCACTGGTTGAATCATCATTATCTGAAAAAGTGAACTTGGCTAGAGTCATTAAGGCCTTAACATTATTAGCCGACTCAGTTTCAGAATCTTCTGACTCAGAAGAGACTTCTGAGCAGGAAGAATCATCCCATGTAGCCAACATACCTTTCTTTTTATACTTGTCCTTCTTAGGACATTTGTTTGCTAGATGCCCATATTCGTGGCAGTTGTAGCATTGGCTATCTTTTAAAGATTTCTAATTTTTAGATCTAGGTTTTTTCTTTTCAATAAGTTTTTGTAAATCAACTCTCTTTTTACTTTTGAAAATGTTGTAAAACTTTTTAGCTAAAACAGCCATATCATTTTCAGAAGTTTCTAAATCAGAATCATTACTATTTTCATGAGAAATAATTTTAGAAGACTTAAGGGTGATTGACTTACTTTTGGGTGCCTTAAAATTTAACTCATAGGTTTGAAGTGACCCAACTAACTCTTCTACCCTCATATTATCTGTATCACGTAGTTCTTGGATCACAGTCACTTTTGAATTGAACCGTTCAGGCAATGAGCGCAGTATCTTTGCACAGACTTTACTTTCTTAGACCTATCACCAAGACCCCATATAGAGTTGACAATGTCATTCAATCTTGTATAGAAGTCCATGAAAGTTTCACTTTCTTCTATACGTATTTCCTCAAGTTTAGTTGTGAGGATTTGGACTTTAGATTTCTTAACAATTGTTGTACCCTCGTGTGTCATTTCTAAAATATCACAGGCTTGCTTTGCAGTATCACAAGATATAATTCTCTTGAATTCATCTGTTGATAGTGCGCAAGTAATTGCATTTAGAGCCTTTGCATTGGCCCTACTCTCACTTTTCTGAAGATTGGTTCAAGTAAAATAAGGTGAAACTTTTACAATTACAGATCCATCAGTACTAGTCGCTTCAGTGGTATGGGGTCCAATTGGTCACTGTGGATTGCCATATGCTCTTATCCATGGAATTTAAGAAAATCCTCATTCTGGCTTTCCAATAGGCATAATTGGAGCCATCAAATGGTGAAAGCCTAGTGATTGAGAGATTATCAAAATTTGACATCTTAAAAAGCTCAGATCGATTAGCTCAGGAATTTAATCTAAATAACAAAGATAAAAATGAGCTATTAGACTTTGATACCATTTGAAAAGGCCAAGCTAAGAGTCCTGGAGGGGGGGGGGGGGGGTAAATAGGACTATGCCAAATTAAAATTTTAAATGTGGAATTAGAAAGAAATAAATAAAGATAGCACTTATCAATCCCACAAAGCAGAAATAAATAGCAACCTCAAATGCACAAGTATTGAGAGGTTGATACAGATGTTGTTCTAAGGACAACCTTACACTAAAAACCAATGGCTTATGGAAGGACAACCTGATTTTTAGAACGGTCTGTGTATCAAAATCCCAAAACAATACAAAGGAAAATAAAGATAGCAAAGAAAATAAACAAAGCTATTATAGCATTCCCACAATTACATAAAACAGATTACAACATTCTCCACGAAGGCTTAAAGAAAAATTACAACATTCACACAAAGCCACAATCAACCAACCACCACTACACCAGATATTATAGTAGTTCGTTCGTGTGTACACCAACTGTTAAAAAATAGCCACACAACTACTCTAGTCCTAATATCCTCTCCCTCGGGATATTGGCTTTCACTATGAAATAGGTTTTTCAAGGTTCACCTAAAACCTTCATAATTGTATCTTTCAAGTGGGCTTACACAATTCAAAAACCCCACACTCTGAGATTTTCTAGATCACCTCAGACAAACCCAAAAAAAAAAGATTTTTCTTGGCAAACCTCAAAAATCAAAAAGAAATTTACAAAAATGTAAATATACTTATCTGAATATTCTCCTTTGATGAAGCCCCGCAGAACCAATTCGAAGTAGATGTTCAATGTCCAAACTCACTTATGAAAGGGTTCTAAATGATTTTTAAATTAAATCACTTTGGGCTAGCTTGATTGGATTTTGATCTCAAGAAAGGAGAAAAACTTAAATCCCTTCTTCAAATAAGGAATAGAGAATTCAAAATTAAATACAAAAAGCTAATTAAAAGATAATATTAAATGAGCACAATATAGCTTAAGAATATCACAAACTTATCTCTCAGAGTGGTTTCTTGATTTTACTTGAATGACCTACTAAACTCTGAAATTCGTACTATATTTATAGGTAAAAAAACTGTTCACTCGACTAGCTCAAAGATCAGCTCGACTGGTCAAAGGACTAATAAGAATTCAAAATTTTGAGCACGATAGAATAAGATAGATCCTCGACTAGTCGAGTGGAACCTGGAAAGGTTGCTAGACTTTGAGTCAAGCTTGCTCGACAGGTCAAGCACTGTTCACTCGACTGGTCAAACAGTCCCCAGGACTAGTCAAGGGTCTAACAGAAATTTTAAAAATCCACAACAAGCCTTAGATTAGTTGAGAAAATTCTTAGACTGGTCGAGCCAGTACTTGGACTAGTCAAACATAAGCTAAGACTAGTCGAGAAAAAGTTTACAAAATTATATCATGACCCAAAATAAGAATGTAATCAATATGACCTAACCTATGGTAAATCTAGGGTCATTCATACCTTATCGGTGAAAATTGAACATTAAAACATCGTTCGCTTCGGTTGATAGTTTATCTTGAAGTACTTGTATATTTGAAGATGAGCTTGAAGTAATGACCTTGTGACTTTGAGTTTCAACTTAAGAAGATTACTTGAGCTTGAATTCTTCAAGTAAAGCACATTGTATTGATATAGTTGAAACTTAAAAACTTGATCTAGCACTTGATGTTGTACTTGAATCTCTTATTCTTGTACTTGAAGTTCTTGATGTAGAGTCTCTTGTTCTTGTATTGAATGTAGGTAAGGATAATATACAGTTGAGCTATACAAGATACAGATTCTAAGAGGTTTTGGCACTACAAAATTTGACAAATGTAAGAGCTAGATAAGATAGCTTTCACAATCTTCACCTCCAATTTTCGAATGGTTTCCCAACAACATGTCAACGGCAAGAGTGAGGAGCTCCGTTTCTATCTCTAAAAAGTGAGGGGAGCTCGCTCTCTTGGGCAACTCGTTCTCTCTCTCTCTTTTTGCACTTGCTTGTAACGAGAGTGGTTGATGCTGCGGTTTTACATAAGGACCCGATTTCATTCCATTCGAGTACACAGACCTGATTTTAGTCCATTCGGACAAGCGAACCTGTAAATTGTCCATCTCTATTCAGGTCCACTTCTTTTTGGGCCCACTGATTAGATCTCATTGTATCAGGACTTATTACGATTCAGGGCCATTGTATCTAGGCCGTTGTATCTGGCCTCCTCTTGGGAGCTACACTAATGTTGCTCATTAGTTATGGGCATCTAGTTGTATACATACAACCTGGTACATTTAATAGATGGATAGTATGGTAGATGAGCCTTTCATCTTATACAATGGATCAGTTGCCCCCATCTTAAGAAAGTGATGCAAGAATCTCATCATATAGTTAAACTATTCTATATCAGACACCCATCTTATAAATGATAAGAATTGAAACATGATGCTCATTAATGACATCCATACCATATAGAGTCTTGATTTAGAATGATAATAAGCCCACTACCCATCCTTCTAAGTTGATATAGACCATTGAGTATATAATGTGAAACCTATACATATGTTTCACTTTAAAGTTCCTATATGTTCCAATGATCAATACCGACCATCTTGTGGGCCACATTAGACTCACTTAGATATAATCCATTGAGAGGTAGGATTATAATCGCGTTCCTAAGTCTATATTAGTAGTGTTGAATTCAGTTGTGTTAGCCACCATAGTGACCTCAATCGATGAAAATTCTACAAGTACAGACTTGTAACATTGGGATAAGGAGGATTGCATACAGTTGTGTTCATGTTTTTATGCGTATGGTAACGAAAACACAGACGATTACCGTTTGATAGTCACATGAAAGGGTGAAGCAAATGGTGCTAATGATGTAAAGCTGAAAGACTCATCTCACCCACAGGTGTTGAGTGTCTCAGTTTTACATAATTAACACCACTTGGCTTCATGTTCAGGAGGATCACTGACATGCTATCATTACCTCCCACAGGAGGAATGATGATGTAATAGATTCTCACCAGGATATGATGGTTGGGCCCATCAACTACTTGGATAATTCTGTTGATGCCTCCCTTAGCAACCGAATTAATTATCTTTGCTTGATATTTGTTTACATTCACGAAATTGCTTTGTGAAATAATGAACTAATGTGAGTATATATGTATCTCTTCTATTTCAGTCTCAATTCCAACTAATATGCATCAAGTCCTTGCCCTAAATGGATCTAATTATGCTCAATGGAAAGACTCCATTGAAATTGTCCTGGGCTACCTACAATTAGATCTTGCCCTGATAACACTAGAACCGCCAAAACAATCTAATGATGCCACTAAAGAAGACTATAATCGATGGAAGACATGGTTTAAATCAAATGATACATGCCTGAAAGTCATAAAGTATTCGATTTTTGAATCTATGAAGGGTGTCATGCCTAAAATAGATAAGGCTAAAGCTTTCCTGACTGAAATGGGTAAACGCTTCAAGAAATTTGATAAGTCTGAAGTGGGCATTCTTTTGAATAAATTGACTCGCTCATCCTATGACGGAAAAGGAAATATCCGTGAATACATTATATAGCAGATCGAGGTTGTTTCTAAGATCCGTTCTCTATGGCTTATACTTACTGATGATCAACTAGTTCATTTGATCATGAACAACCTACCTCCCCATTTTAGCACATTCCTGGTAAACTATAACACTCTGAAGGACATGTGGACATTGGATGAACTAATCACTCAGTGCGTCCAAGAAGAAGACAGGATCAGGCAGATGGTCAAAGTTCAAAATGTTAATATGGTGACCTCAGGTCATGGGCATGGGCATGGGAATAAAGGTAAAAGGAAAAGGAAACATGGTTCTAATAATCGATCCTCTAGTCCTCCATCTGAAAACCATGAGAATCAATCAGAAAAAGGATCGAGCCACAAATGGGCTAAACGAAATGATTGTTTCTTTTGCAAAAAGGTAGGCCATCAAAAGAAAGAATGTGAAAAGTATAAGAACTGGCTCATAAAGAAAGGTAATAATTCTGTTCTTATCTGTTTTGAATCTAATCTAACCGATGTGTCGGTGGATTCATGGTGGATAGATTCGGGAACACCTATTCACATATGTACTTCTACAAAGGAATTACTACAGGCTAGGCCACCAACTAATGTAGAGTGCTCAGTATACGTAGGCAATGGTGTCAAAGTAGACATGAAGGCAATTGAAGTCTATTGACTTAAGTTAGAGTCTGGTTATTTTTTAGATTTAGTAGATACATTTTGTGTGTCATCTATAAGACGTAATTTAGTTTCAATTTCCTATTTGGATAAGTTGGGATATTCATTTTAATTTGGAAATAAAAGCTTTAGTATTTACTTTGATTCGATTAAAGTTGGGATCGGCTCTATGGTGAACAACTTATACTAGTTAGACTTAATTGCCTCTCACGTCTATAATGTTGATGCCTTGCATGGAAATAAAGTAGGATCCAAGTGAAGGCTAGACTATGAGAATTCCTCCATGTTGTGGCACAGGCATATGTCATATATCTCATGAGAGATTGGATAGACTTGTGCGAGAAGGAATTCTACATTCCTTAGACTTCTCCGACTATAAAGTATGCATTGATTGCATAAAAGGAAAACAAACCAAAACTAGAAAGAAAGGTGCAACAAGGAGTGTAGGTCTCTTAGAGGTCATACATATAGACATTTGTGGACCATTCCTTATGGCTTCATAGAGTAGACACAAGTATTTTATTACCTTTATAGATGACTACTCTCGTTTTGGGTACCTCTACCTTATAAATGAGAAATCAAATGCCCTAGATGCTTTTGAAATTTATAAGGCCGAAGTTAAAAACTAACTCAATATAAAGATTAAAGTTGTCAGATCTGACCGTGGTGGTGAATATTATGGCAGATATGACGAATTAGGTTTCAATCTAGGGCCATTCGCTAGATATCTAAAGGATTGTGGCATTGTTACCCAATACACTATGTAAGGCCCGTATCATAGACCGTACCATTCTGTATACTCTCGCAATTCTCCCCGTTGAATTTCAACAACCAGCAACCTATAATCGACGTTTTCCCGCGACCCTAAATCACATTCCATAGATCTGAGTCGACTCGACTTAAAACTTATACAATTGTGACCATGTCGTTGCCGCGGTTCCAACGTAGCGACTTGCACACCGATGCGATACCTAAGCTAGAAGTTTTGGGCCTGCATTTATTTCGAAGAAACGCCGCACATTGTGAATCTCAAGAGAATATCTACCCAAACATCACATCAATCAATCAATCAATCACTAGTCAAGTACACAACCCATCCCTCTCTTACACAAGTCATCCCCAAAGTCAACTCTCTCTCTCTCTCTCCACCTATCCCTTTTCTTACACACACCCATCCCTCTCTTACACCACCCATCCCTCTCCTCACATCCTTCTTACAACACCTTCCCTCTCTCCTTACATCTCATCTCTCTCTCTCATTCCCTCTACCATTCTCCAAGCAACCAAAGAGAAGGTGGACGTCTAAGCTTTCCAAGAAGAGAGCCTAGTGTGTGTCCCACTTCCTACCCCTAAACTCCCATCTCCACCCTTCAATCCTCATCTTCCACCATCAAAGTTGAAGCCTATGAGCTAAGGAATCAAAGGAGCTAAAGAAGAAGACCAACGGTGGGTGATCTAGGATTTCCACCATTGATCTTGATGATTTGAAGGCCCACCTGTGGTGGGACCCATTTGATGTATACTTTGTATCATGTATAAGGAGGGCTCATAGTGGCGGAGTCCCTCCCCTCCACACGATTTCTCTCTCTCTCTCTCTCTCTCTCTCTCTCTCTCTCTCTCTCTTTCCCTGTTGATGGCCCACCACCATGATGTAAGTATTTTATCCATGTCGTACACTTAGTGGACCACACCGCTGTCCAAGTGGGGCCCACCTCACTACCATGTCCGGAGCCTACCTTGCTGTCTATTTTGAACTAGCCCAGATGAAGGGAAAACACTAATATCAGCTTTTATCGAAGCTGGTGGGCCACAAACGTGGACCCACCTAGATGAATATGTCATATCCCCACTGTCCATCTATGGACGGTGGAAACCCACCTAGTGTGTGCTATCCACACATAGGCACCACATGATATATGTGTTTTAGCTACATTGTCCACTGACTGGGATAGTGGGCCCCACCGTGATGCATGTGTTATATCCAAACCATCCATCTATATGGATGTCAGCAAGTTTTGTGGGCCTGATCCTGAGGTACATGTTATATCCCAACTATCCATCTATATGGACGTCAGCAAGTTTCGTGGTCGGATCATGAGGCGTGTGTTATATCCCAACCGTCCATCTGGACGATGGGAACCACCCTCCTATATAGCTGTTGTATTAACGTCAACAAGTTTTGTGGATCTAATCATGAGGTATGTATTGCACCATACCGTCCATCCATTTGGTAGCGTAGGACTCACCCCACACGTGTTGCACATGTGGGGGTGGGGCCCACCTTAATGTATCTATTGTATATCAGCACCGTCCATCTGGACAAGCTGTGTGGGGCCAACCATGATGTATGGGTCACATCCACGCTGTCCGTTTACTGGACGGGTGGGGCCCACATTGATGTATGTATTTGATATCTGCACTGTCCATCTCTGGATGGTCCCATGTGGGGCCTACCTTGATGTATTGTTGTATCTGCATCATCCAGATGGACGGTGGGCCCTGGATGATGTATGTGTTGGGCACCATCTAGCAGAGGACGGTGGAACCTGCATGATGTTTGTGTTTTGTCCATATCATCCATCCCTGGACGTGGGCCCCATGTAATGTATGCATCCAAACCATCCAGACATTGGGACGGTGCTACTGCACTATGATGCATGTGTTGTATTAATGCCTTTCGTCAAATGGGACCCCCATGTGATGACCACCGCAATGTATGTGTTTCAACCATGTTGTCCATCCATTTTTGGGCGTGAACCCGCCCCACACGTGTTGCACGTGTGAGGGTGGGGCCCACCTTGAGATATGTGTATATCCACATCATCCTCATGGGACCCACCTTTTATATATATATATATATATATATATATATATATATATATATATGTATATATATATGTATGTATGTATTTTACATCTGCGTTGTCCATTGCTAGACGTGGGACTCCACCGTGATGCATATGCATATTCGCACCTTCCATGGACCCCACGTGATGTAAGTGTTTGATCCAAGCTCTCCATTTGGTGGGGCCCATTTAGAATGTGCAGGGCCCACCTTAATGTGATGTATTTATGGCTCGATGTGATGTATATGAGGCCCATATGTGCGGCCCAATGTGATGTATATATGGCCCATATGATGAGGCCCAATGTGATGTATATGATGCCCATGAGTGAGGCCTAATGTGATGTATTTAAGGCCCATGGGGCATATCCCAACGTGATGTATATGAGGCCCATGAGTGAGGCCCAATGTGATGTATTTAAGGCCCATGGGATGTAGCCCATTGTGATGTATTTGAGGCCCATGGGTTTGGCCCAATGTGATGTATATGATGCCCATTGTGATTTGTGATTCCACCATGACGTATGTAATAATGTTTATGATGCCCATTCATCTTCCTAGTTGGTTCTAAATGGGTCATGCCTTGGGAGAAATGATGGTTTAATGTCCACATTGTAAGAGCAATGATGGTTAAATGTCCACATTGTAACCCTTCCTAAGGCCCATTGTTAGGCCCTTTCTCATCTTCCATTAGTGAGCTAACCCAAACCGATGGGCCCCCATAATTATTAGGCCCATTATTGATATGAGTAGGCCGTCTAGGCCCATCTTTGATATGAGAAGAGTACATCATCATCATATAACATTCTCAGTATGACTTCATGATATAGGCCCATATGCATCATATGTATGCATGATACAAGGAATGACTAATCAAAGCATATGCCCTTGGGCAGATTGTTTATGGGACTCCTTGATAGGCGAAGTTATCCCACATGAGCACGAGGTATGTGAAGGATTGCTACATGACTTATAGTGTGATTCATGCATCTCGCATTTATATGACATGATTACTGTACGCCCTAGCGATATCAGGGTCGTAGCCTCCACGGGCATATCGTAGATGGCTGGATTATACACCAAAAATCTTTTTCTACATGGGGTGTGATAGATGTCCCTGGGTGAAATTCTTTAGACCCTTATGGTAATAGGAGGTTGCGCCAACGTCTAAACCGAGTGGATGCATGAGCGCCAAGTACCAAATACTAGGAGGTCGCGCTTCCAATATGTCCTCGGTTAGAAGGGGGTGCGGGCTTACCCACCCCAGAGGAGGAGGCAAAGCTAGGCTAAGTGTGACCAGCTCTAGGAATGGGTCCATTATTGACGAGTTGGGCCTGATATTGGCAGGTAGATAGTGAGTCTCTTCCACTCACCTAGTTACGCACAATGGGGCGGCAATCTGGTTTGGAGTGTACTAGACCCCAATGATATTTCAAAGATGAGCTATATTGATATGTGAATTTAGATGAGGACTAGCATGCTTACATTGCATCTCGCACATGACATTTGGCTACGTAGGCCTTGTATCGCATGACCTCGGTTGGCCGATAGCATTCATGCCTTGCATCGCATGGCCTCGGTATAGTCGATAGCATTCATGCCTTGCATCACATAGACTTAGTGCGGCTGATAGCATTCATGGACTTACCAGCATGTTTCCGCATTACTTTGACATTGCATATTTGGCACTTACCTTGCACACACACTTACACCACCCACTAAGTTTTCCATAAGCTTATGCATAACTGTTTTGTGCAGGTGACGTTGGATCACAGCAGTGCTGAGGCAAGAGCGTGTGGCAAATCATCTTGAAGCTTTTGTATATTTGTATTTCCCTTTCCTCATTGTACTCAAACGATTTATTATAGTGGATATATTGTGATGTTGTTTTGTGACTTGGTTATACTTGTGGTTATGCTCCTTTACAAAAAAAATCATATTGAAAATCCTCTTTATAGGATCCTAGGATTGGAATCTGACATATAGGTGTCAAGAGCTGAAAATGGGGTATACGGAGGTTGTCGGTGCCGAATTCGGTGATCGAGAATTCTATGTGCCTAGTTTTCGAATTTGGGGTGTGACAAACTATGCCTGGTACTCCAGAGAAGAATAGTGTGGCTGAAAGACATAATCACACCCTTATAGATATGGTGCGAAGCATGGTTAGCAATTCGACATTACCAGAATCTCTATGGGGTGATGAGATCAAAATCGCAGTTTATATACTTAACAAGGTCCCCAGCAAAGCAGTAAGTAAAACCTCTTTTGAGTTGTGGAATGGGAGAAAACCAAGTCTCCGATATCTACATGTTTAAGGTTGTCCTGCTAAGGCCAAAATTTATAACCCGTATGAAAAGAAGCTCGATCCGAGAACTGTAAGTTGTTTCTTCATAGGATTTCCAGAAAGATCAAAGGGCTATCGATTCTACTATCTTTCCTACTCTATCAGGATTGTTGAGACTGGGAATGCCAGATTCATTGAGGAAACTAAAAACAGTGAGAGCACAAACATTAGAAATTTTGTATTTGAGGAACAAAGGACTGTGACTCTAGTCATAGTCAATTAAGATAATGTGGATATTAATAATGCAGTTGATTTTCCAATCACTACAGAACACCATGTAGAACCTCATATACCAACCACTGGTGAGGAAAATAAAGATCAAAATCACACCCAACAAGAAGAACTATTGAGAAGATCTGAAGAGAGAGAAGGCCTATAAATCGAGACGATTACATTGCATGTTTACAGGAGCAAGACTTTGACATAGGGGCGGAAAAGGATCCTGAATATTTTACGTAAGTCAAACAAAGTGTTGATCCTTCTCATTGGTTTAATGCCATGAAAATGAGTTAAAATCCATGCGGGACAAGAAAGTATAGGATCTTGTAGAGTTACCAACTATAATAAGGTTGATTGGTTATAAACGGATATTTAAAACCAAGAGGGACTCCAAAGGTAATGTCGAAAGATATAAAGCCAGACTTGTTGCAAAGGGTTTTAACTAATGTGAGGGCATTGACTTTAAGTAGACTTTCTCACCAGTATCTAAGAAAGATTCATTCAAGATCATAATGACTCTTGTAGCTCATATGGATTTAGAATTACATCAGATGGATAGACTGTATTTCTCACTGCGGATCTGAATGAGAATGTATATGTGTTGTAGCCCGAGTGTTTTCTAGCTAATGGCTTAGAACATTTGGTTTGCAAACTAAAGAAATCCATCTACAGGTTGAAACAGGCATCACGACAGTGGTACCTAAAGTTTCATGAAGTAATTTCCTCATATGGCTTTGTAGAAAATACTACAGATGAATGCATCTACATTAAAATCAGTGGGATTAATTCATTATGATGATTTTGTATGCTAATGACATTTTATTGACTAGCAGTGATATTAGGATGTTGAGCAACACCAAGAAATTCTTATCTTAAATATTTGAAATGAAAGATCTTGGTAAAGCTTCTTACGTCATCGGCATTGAGATTCGTAGTGAGAGATCACTTAAACTACTCAACATGTCACAGAGGGCCTATATTACTAGGGTACTCGAAAGATATAGCATGCAAAATTATACTTTTGGACAGTCAGTGTAAGACCCGTATCCTAATACGTACCGTTCCGTAGGCTTCCGCGGTCCTCCTGGTTGAATTTCAGCAACCCTCGACCTGTAATTGGCTTTTACTCGTAACCCTGAGTTGCAGCCCATAGATATAAGTTAGCTCAACTCGAAACTTGTATCCTAGTGATCACGTTGTCACCGCGGTTCCAACGTTGCGACTCGCGCATCCGATACCCGGACCAGAAGATGTAGGCCGGCGTTCATTTCGAGGAAAACGCCACATGTGCGAATTCTGAGAAAATCTCTACAACATATCCCATCAATCAATCAATCAATTAAGTACACACCATATCACAAGTACAAGCAACCCATCCCTTTCCCATTCCCAAAGTCAACTCTCTCTCTCTCTCCACCCATCCCTTTCTTACAACTCCATCACTCCACCCATCACCCATCACTCCATCTCTTTTCATCCCATCACTTTCCTCTCTCTCTCTCTCTCACTCTCTCTCTCTTCACTCCCAAGCAACAAAAAAAATCAATGTCTAAGCCTTCCAAGAGCAACCCAAGTGTGGCCCACTTCTCTAACACCCAATCTCTCATCTTCACTATCAAAACTTCATCATTTACCGTCAAAAGTTGAGCATAGGAGCTAAGGAAGCTAAGGGACTAAGAAAAAGGTCGATAGTTGGGTGATCCACCATTGATTTTTATTTTTAAGTGCCCACTTGTTGTGGGACCCACTTGATGTATGCATTGTATAAGGGAGGGCCCAATAGTGGCGGGGTCCCTGCCCTTCACGTTTTTCCTCTCTCTCTCTCCCTCTTTCTCTCTCTCTCTCTCCTTTTGTTTGTGATGTTGTGGCCCACCCGTTGATGCTTGATATTCAAACCGTCCATCCATAGATGATGGGTCCCACACGTGTGGACCCACCTGAAATCAGATTGGCTGGAGTACCTCATACCAGCATATAGTTAGATTAACGTCAGCAAGTTCTGCTGGTCCTACCGTGGAATGTGTGTCATATCCTACACCATCCATCCATTTTTTAGTAGGTGTGTGGGGCCCACCCCACACGTGTTGCACATGTGGGATGGGACCCACCTTGATGCACATGTCTGATCATCCAGACCATTCATTAAACAGACGTCTAGTCCCTGGACATTGCGAACGTTGCAACACCATTAAAACAAAATAATAATAATAATATAACATATAAAATAATATCATACACACACACATGTAATATATATGGAGGTGGGCACCACGTGGGATGCACCCACCGTGGCAACAGCTTAGATGCTGTAACGTGGGATAAAATCCACACCGTCCATCTATCTGGTGGGACCCACCATAACGGTATGTGTTTCATTTGCACCATCCATCTAGACGGTGCCATGTATGCCCCACCATGATGCAGTGCTTTATCTGCACCATCCATCATCCTCGTGATGCATGTCTTGTAATCCACATTGTCCATCCAGACATGGGTCTGGATAGTGGACCATTTTAGAAATAAATAAATAAATAAATGAAGCACGTTTAAATCTTTGGTGGGCCACGTATGTGGACCCCACCCATGATATATGTGTAACATCCAAATCGTCCATCCATTTGGTGAGCTCGTCCTAAGGCCTGAGATTAAAAATAAGACAAATCTAGTTATCAAGTGGACCTCACTACCATAAACAGTGGGGATTGAACATCCAGCATTGAAACCTTTTGGGTCACAGAAGTTTTGGACCAATATGAAATTTGTTTTTCCTCTTAGTTCAGGTCTTTATGAACTTATGAACAAATTGGATGGAAAATAAACGCTATGGTGGCCCACTGGAGTTTTAATAGTGGAAATCATTATCACCATTGTTATTTGTGGTTTGGTCCAAATGATCTTTTGATATGATTCATTTTTTTGGATAATACTCTAAAATGATCTCTAAAAATAGATGAATGGTGTAATCGATGCGGCCCATGTGATGCAGCCCACTTGATGTATTTGAGGCCCACATGATATGGCCCATTTGATGTATTTGAAGCCCACATGATGCGGCCCATTTGATGTATATGAGGCCCATTGGTGAGGCCCATATGATGTGGCCCATTTGATGCATGATGACTCATTGGAGTGGCCCACATGATGCGGCCTACTTGATTTATATGAGGCTCATTGAGATGTATTTGAGGCCCAATGTAATGTATATAAGGACCATAAGTGAGGCCCAATGAGACGTATGTGAGGTCTTTGTGTGGGCCAAATGTGATATATATGAGGTCCATTGCGATGTGAGATTCCACCATGGTGTATGTAATGATGTTTATGGTGGTCATGCCTTGGGAGCAATGATGGTTAAATGTCTGCATTGTAAATCTCCCTAGGGCCCATTGTTAGGCCCATACTTGTAGTGTGTAGGCCATCTAGGCCCATCTTCGTTATGAACAGAATCCATCACCTTATAACATGTTTAGTACAGTTCTATGATTCATGCTCATACACATCATATGTATGCTTGATATAAGTGACTGATCATAGCATATGCCTTCGGGCAGATTGTTTATGGGCTCCCTGATAGGCGGAGTTACCTCACATGAGCGCTTGATACGTGCAAGATTTTTACATGACTGATAGTGTGATTCATGCACTTCGCATTTGTATGACATGATTACTGTACACCCTAGAGACATCAGGGCTATGGCATTCACAAGCACATCATAGATGGCAGGATCGGACACCGAAAATACTATTACTAGCATCGGGCGCCATAGATGTCCCTGGGTGAAAATTTCTAAACTCAATGGTACCAGAGGATGACTCCAACATCGAGACCGAGTGGATACATGAGCGCATGAGGGCCAAATACCACGAGGCCACGTCTCTCACTTTGTCGTGGTCGGTTGGGAAAGGGTGTGGCCTTACCCGCCTAAGGATAGGGGGGATTGCTAAGCTGAGTATGACCAGCTCGTGAATGGGTCCGCTATCAACATGCCGGATAGGTATTGGCAAACTATTGGTCAGGCAAATAGTGAGGTTTCTTACACTCACTTGGACTGCGCGCATGAGAAAGGGGCAGTATCATTGGAGTGTACTAAACCTCGGTGATTATCTAGAGTGAGAACTATACTGATATTTGATACTCTAGTAATGAGCTACATTAATATGTAGATTTGGATGAGGATTGGCATGCTTAAGTTACATATCGCATCGCATGGTCATGATATTATCGATAACATTCATGTCTTCCACCGCATAGCCTTGGTACAGCTGATTGCATCCATGCACTCATCAACATGATTATGCATTACTCTGATATTGTATTTTGAGCACGTTTATATTTCGCATACACTTACACCACTGTAACACTCATATCCTAGCCTGTACCATTCCGTAGGCTTTCGCGGTCCTCCCAGTCAAATTTTGGCGACCCACGACGCATAAATAGCAATTGTGTGCGATCTTGAGTATATCCTGTATTTCAGAGTTAGCTCGACCCGAGACTTGTACCCTTATGACCGCGCCATCGTCGCGGTTCCAACGCCACATTTTTTGCATCGAGGCGATACCCAGGCCAGGAGATGTGGGCCCACGTTCAATTCGAGGAAAACATTGTGTATTTACAAACCCAGGACAATCATTCAAATCAATCACATCACATCCCATTAATCAATCACCTCACATGTCAACTACAACACCCATCCCTCAGCAACCCCAAAGTCAAAGCAACCCATCCCTTACATGTCAAGTACACATCACCCATCACTCACCATCCCTCTCTCTTATCACTTATCTTACATCACACTCTCTCTCATCTCTCTTATCTCTCTCATCTCTCCCATCTCCCCAAGAAACTCCAACATCCAACATTTCCATGAGAGAGAGGAGAGCTAGTATGGCCCACCTTCCTACCTCCCATCTCCACCATCCAAGCTTCATCTCGGCCGTTGAAATGCATTCCATGGAGTTCTAGGACACATCAGTGGGAGAAGAAGTCCAAGAAGATCGAATGGTGGGTGTTTCTATAGGCCTAGATTTCATTTTTTATGATAGGCCATGTGAGGCCTACCCATGTGAGGCCTACCGATTGATGGTATGGATGTCACTTTGGACCCTAGGTGTGGCTGATGGCCCACCTTGATTCTCATGATCATTCCATGATGGGGCTATTCTCCATGAACCCCATCATGATGTTTATTTTCCTTGCATGGATAGGGTCATCTAAACCTTGCATTTCGGTGGATAAAGGATCTTCACCGTTAATTTTGATCGGTGGGCCCATATGTAATGGGACCCACTTGATGTATGTTCTGAATCATGGAAGGGAGGGCCCATTGTGTCGAGGTCCCTCCATCATCACGTGTCCCTCTCTCTTTCTCTCTCTCTCTTTTCTTTTTATGTGATGATGTAGTTGTGTGGCCCACTTAGATGGACCCCACCTTGATGTATGTCTTATCCACACCATCCAACCTTTTCGGTGGCCCACCTAGGCAGCACGCCTATAGGTGGGGCCCACCTTAGATGTGTGTTAGGTGCAACCGTCCAGCGTCCAGGGACACTGGACGTGGCTTCACAGTGAAGTGTGCACTGACCGTGTGGTGCTGAATGGCCAACCAAACAAAAAATGTAATAATATATATTTATATATTTAATGTTTTGGGTGGGCCGCTCATGTAGGCCCCACCTTGAGGTATGGGTCCAATCCACGATGTCCATCCCGTTCCCCAGATCATTTTAGGCATTGAGCAAAAAAATGAAGCCAATACGATAATCTAATGCGCCATAGCATAGAAAAATAATGTTTTTACCATTGAAATCCACCCTGATGTTTCTATACACCAAAACATGTCGAATATTGGGTTTAATGGGTCTGTCTTGGGCCATAGAAACCAATGGTTGGGTTGAATTTTACTGATACAGACCCCACCTATGCTGAAAAAAATAAATGTAAGGCAGCAAGCGCTGCCGCTGACGCCATAGGACGTGCAACAGCGTCCTACTGCTGCGTCACGGGTGAGAGGGGCAGGGACCGTGGGTCCCAACTGCAGGCCCCACCATGATGTGTGCTGCACATCAAGGCCGTGCATTTGATGGGTCCCCTTCATATATGGGGTTCCCCCAAATATCAGCCATATAAAGAACTTAGGTGGCCCACACCATCTTCAATCATGTGAAGACATGATAAACCATATAAAAGCACTTGTTGGGGTACATCTGAGGTTTGGATGCACCTGATACTTTGTCTGACCCCTTAACCTTGTAGGACACACATAATTGATGGGTTGGATTTGTGAACTACATATTGGTGGGCCCAACGAATGATTATTAATATTTTATAAAGGGTAAATCCCTCAACTGTTGTATGTGGTGTGCCCATACAAGCCACAGTTTGACTTGATTTTTAGTGGCCCCACCATGATGTGTGTATTATACCAACACTATTCATCCATTTTATTAGGGTCGTGGGTCTCATTGTCTTGAGAGGCCCACCCTACTTATGTGCCCCAATCATGGGCCGCCTTAGGCAAGCCCACCATGATGTATGTGTTGGACCCACTATCCATCTTTTTATTTGCCCAATCATGGGCTGCCTTATGAGGCCCATCTTGATGTAATTGTGGCCCATTGTTGAGACCCACCTTGATATATATATAAGGCCCATGTGGTGAGGTCCATCTTAATATATTTGTGGCCCGTCTGTTGGGGCACCCATGATATATATGAGGCCCATGTGATACGGCCCAATGTGTTGTATTTGAGACCCATGGGTAAGGCCCATGTGATACGGCCCAATGTGATGTATTCGAGACCCATGGGCAAGGTCCATTGTGATGTATTCGAGGCCCATGGGCAAGGCCCAATGTGATGTATTCGAGGCCCAATGTGATGTATTCGAGGCCCAATGTGATATGTTCGAGGCCCATGCGATGCGGCCCACTTGATGTGTATATGGCCCTTATGTGAGGCCATGAGTTCATTATATGTTTGGCTCTATGTAGGTCATTCCTTGGGAGCAATGTTGGTTAAATGACCACATTGATGGGCAATGTTAGTTAAATATCCACATTGTGACCTTCCCTTAGACTGATTGTCGAGGCATTCCGATTGTCGAGGTCGATTATCGAGGCCAGTTATCGATACCGATTATGAGTATGTGACAACATATCATTATGATACCTACACCTTGGAGCCCACCTTGTGTATATATTGGGCCCATAGGAAAGTCTAGTTTATTACGCGATAGAGAGAGTAAGGAAGCCCACTTATTGTACTTAGACTCAACTCTGCCCTCGATGGGGGATATTGTGACGCTCCATCACTGTGATCACATGTGGGCGGGAGCACGTGGGCGGACACTGAGTGGGCGGGGCATGAGGACCTGAGCGAGCTACCAGTGATTGGCAAGCTACTGTGCTGGCAGTCTACTGTGCACACAGTGAAGGTAAAACTTTATCCTACATTGGGAGCATTGTCTGATGTGGAGGTGGCTATAAGTTGGATTCTTTCCTTAATTTTCGTGTTGCGTTTTAATCAGTGAGCCTATCTTGATATTTGGACTAGATCCACTGTCATTCTGTGGACCCCCATCATTTATATACATGTTGTGATAGATGATTGATTAGAGCATATGCTATTGGGCTGAGATGCTTATGGGACTCCTTCTAAGACGGAATTACCCCAGATAATCGCGCGATGCGCGCAGGTTTGATGTATGGCTTAGATGAGGTTGATGGTATTCGTGACTCGTCAGGATTTGCATATTGCATTGCATCCTCGGTATCTGTTATTGTCTTATTATGTTTTGCATTGCATAGCCTTGATATGTCTGTTAGCATTCATGCCTTGCATCGCATAGCCTTAGTACGGCTAATAGCACTCATGGCCTTACCAGTATATTTTCGCTTACTTTGATATCGTATGATTTATGATCTTGTCAGTATTTCTTCTTATTTCGATATTGTATGATTTATGGCGTTGTATTTGTGTGCTTGACACTTATCTTGCTCACACACTTTCACCACCCTCTAAGCTTTTTATAAGCTTATGCACGATAGATGGGTGCAGGTGGTGTTAGTTATAGAAGCATTGAGCATGGAGTGTGCAGCGGTCTTCTGGAGCTTTGATTTTGATATATGTATTCCCCTTTCAGCACTGTATTCAAATGTTTATATTAGTGGATATGTGATGGTGATGTTGCCTTTGTGATTTGGGTAAACTTGTGGTTATGCTTATTATGAGACAAATGTACATTGAAAAATCCTTCTTGTAGGATCCTAGGATCGGAATCTGGAGTATGTGTGTTGGGAGCCGAGAATAGAGTACTACGGAGGCTGTCGGCACTAGATTCGGCGATTGAAAATTTTGTGAGCCCAATTTTTGGGTTTGGGGCGTGACAGCCACCCACTAAGCTTTCTATAAGCTTATGCACGATTGATACGTACAGGTGATGCTAGGACGTAGCCGTAGCTTCGCCTTAGTAAGAGCATGCAGTCAAGCTTCAGGAGTTTCCGTTATTATTATATTGTATTTCCCTTTATACGCATTGTATTGTAAAGTTTTTTATCATAGTGGATTTTGTGATGGTGTTCTTGTAGTTATTGTTCATGGGTTATACTTATGGTTATGCTTATTATGAATCAAAATCATATTAGTAATCCTCCTTATAAAATTCCAAGATTGGAACCTGGTGTATGGGTGCCGGGAGCTGAGAATGGGGTACTACGGTGGCTGTCGGTGCCAGATTCGGTGATCAAAAATTTTATGAGCCCAGTTTTCGAATTTGGGGTGTGACAGTCGCCCATTGTGAAGGGCGACAGATATGACCTATATTAGTGTCCAAAGAATGATTTAGAAAAGAATCAAATGAAAGAATTTTCGTACACATCAGTAGTAGGGAGCATCATGTATGCTCAAGTCTGTACACGACCGGACATTGCCTTTGTTGTTGGAATGTTGGGAAGATACATATCTAATCCAGGAATGCAACATTGGATAGCTGCAAAGAAAGTATTATGGTATCTACAAAAAACAAAGGACTTCAGATTCACATACTGTAATGCCACGAAAGTCAAGGGTCGAGCTAAGGCTCAACTCCCGAGATCCGATGCATCACTTATGCAACATAGATAATGGTGTTTACATGCTGTCCATATTAGTGCATTAAACTTGAGTGGGATTATACTAAAATAACATATCATACTCCAGGTGCAATTAATTAAGTAAGCAGAAGACTTAAGTACTTGTATTATAAAATGAAAGTGTTTTACCATTCGGAGTATGAGTCTGTTCCAGGCTAAATATATACAAGTGTTTGTTCCAAAATTTACAAAATATCAAAATGTAACTATCCAACTAATCTATAACCCTATAATCCCGATGACACAGCTCTAGGTCTGCACGGACCCGCCCGAGAGCTGAACATAGGAGAACTCCTCCTCCTTGTCTAAGAAATCCGGCTCCATCGCGTAAGCCTTACCATAACCTGCATCTAAATCAGAGTCTGATTGGTGTTTTAAAACACCGTCCTAGAGTGGGAGTGAGTGATCAACTCAATGGTACTATAAGGCAAAGGCTAACATGTTATCAATTCAATTACACTACCAAAAAAAGGGGCAAAGGCTACGGATTAAATCCGTAGCCATAGACCTATGACTACGGATTCAGTCCGTAGCTAGTCCGTAACACGACCGTCGTCGTAAGTGCCATAACGATAGGTCTGGAACCTATAGCTATGGATTAAATCCGTAGCTATAGGTCAATGGTTACGGATTAAATCCGTAGCAATTATATCTGTAGCAAAAAACTTAAATAGCTACGGATATTATTTGTAGCTGAAAGTCCATAGCAATAGGCCAAAATTTAAAAGGCTACACCTGTCTGATTATTGGCTACGGATTTAATCCGTAGCTATATGTTAAATAGCTGCAGATATAATTCATGGCAATTATATCTGTAGTAAAAACTTCAAATAGCTACGGATATTATTTGTAGCTAAAAGTCTGTAGTAATATGCCAAAATTAAAAAGGCTACACCTGTCTGACTAGTGGCTACGGTCAATATCTGTAGCTATTTTGTACATTGAAAAATTAAATCATTTGTTCATTCAATTACCACCTGTACAATAATTCATTCATTTAATTACAATCATTCATTCATTCAATTACAATTACAATCCTTCATTCATTCAATTACAATTACAATCCTTCATTCAATTAATTACAATTACAATCAATTACAGTTACAATTACAATAATGCTGAAAATACAAATCTTTGGCTTCATTAGAGAAATGTGCTCGACTTCACTGTGAAATTTTAACAGCTTCGTATATTCCATCATCCTACAAACAGTCATGTCATTCATAAATTAGAATGCCCATTGGAGAAAAGAAAGACAGTGAAAGAAGTGCATCACGTATAACCACTTTTTTTTTCTCAATGAATTAAAAAAAAACTCAAAGAGGAATGAAATTGACACAAAAGAAATGGTCTCACCATATGATTATAGGTTTAGGTTTAGGTTTTGGTTTAGGTTAAGGTTAGGCTATAGGTTATAATTAAGTTTAGGTTATAGGTTAAGGTTTAGGTTATAGGTTTTGGTTTAGGTTTAGATTAAGGTTTAGGTTATAGGTTATAGCTTTTGAGAACTTGATTACAGGTTAAGGTTTAGGTTTAGAAAATCGGGTTCGGGTTCGGGATCGGGTTTAGGTTTGGGTTTTCAAGTTTGGGTTTAGGTTAGGGAGTTGAGATTAGGATTAGGTGTAGGTTTGGGTTTAAGGATTTGAGAAGACATTTAAGTTTTAAGTTTAAGTTTAAGTTAAAGGTTTCAGGAAAGGTTATAAGTTTAGGTTAGGTTTATGTTTAGGTTTAGGTTTAGGTTATAGGTTATAGCTTTAGGGAATTGAGAATGGGTTATGGTTTAGGGAAAGGTTAGGTTTAGGTAATAGGTTTTAGAATTTGGGAATAGTTTTAGGTTATAAGTATAGGTTTAGGTTAGGTTATAGGTTAAGGTTTAGGGATTCGAATTTAGGCTATAGGTTTAGGTTTAGGTCTAGGTTTAGGTTTAGGGAATTGAGTTTAGGTTATAGGTTTAGGGAAAGATTAGGTTTAGGTAATAGGTTTTGGGATTTGGGAATAGTTTTAGGTTATAAGTATAGGTTTAGGTTAGGTTATAGGTTAAGGTTCAGGGATTTGAGTTTAGGTTATAGGATTAGGTTAGGTTTAGGTTTAGGGATTTGAGTTTAGGTTATAGGTTTAGGTTTAGGTTTTATGTTTAGGTTTAGGTTTATGTTTGGGTTTTAGGATTTGAGAATGGGTTCGGGTTTAGGTTATAGGTTTTGGTTTCAGTTTAGGTTATAGGTTTTGGGATTTGAGAATGGGTTCGGGTTTAGGTTATAAGTTTTGGTTTTGGTTTAGGTTTAGGTTATAGGTTTTTGGATTTGAGAATGAGTTATGGTTTAGGTTTAGGAAATCGGGTTCAGGTTCGGGATTGGGTTTAAGTTTGGGTTTTCAAGTTTAGGTTTAGGTTTAGGTTAGGGAGTTGAGATTAGGATTAGGTGTAGGTTTAGGTTTAGGGAATTGAGTTTAGGTTATAGGTTTAGGGAGAGGTTAGGTTTAGGTAATAGGTTTTGAGATTTGGGAATAGTTTTAGGTTATAAGTATAGGTTTAGGTTAGGTTATAGGTTAAGGTTTAAGGATTTGAGTTTAGGTTATAGGATTATGTTACAGTTTTGGTTTAGGTTATAGGTTTTGAGATTTGAGAATGGGTTCGGGTTTAGGTTATAGGTTTTGGTTTTGGTTTTGGTTTTGGTTATAGGTTTTGGTTTAGGTTATAGGTTTTTGAATTTGAGAATGGGTTCGAGTTTAGGTTATAGGTTATGGTTTTGGTTTAGGTTATAGGTTTTGATTTAGGTTATAGGTTATAGGTTTATGTTAAGGTTTAGGTTAAAGGTTTTGAAATTTGAGAATGAGTTCACGTTTAGGTTATAGGTTTGGTTTTGGTTTTGGTTATAGGTTTTGGGATTTGAGAATGGGTTCGGGCTTATAGGTTTAGGTTTAGGTTATAGGTTTTGGTTTAGGTTATATGTTTAGGTTTAGGCTATAGGTTTTCATTTTGGTTTAGGTTTAGATTATAGGTTTTGGTTTAGGTTATAGATTATATGTTTTGATTTAGGTTATAGGTTATAGGTTTAGGTTTTAGGTTTTGGTTGTGGTTTTGATTTAGGTTATAGGTTATAGGTTTAGGTTAAGGTTTTAGGGAAAGGTAATAGGTTTTGTTTTAGATTATAGGTTATAGGTTTAGGTTTTAGGTTTAAGTTTAGGTTTTGATTATGTTATAGGTTATAGGTTTAGGTTTAGGTTATAAGTTTTGGGATTTGAGAATGGGTTCGAGCTTAGGTTATAGGTTTTGATTTTGGTTTAGGTTATAGGTTTTGGGATTTGAGAATGGGTTCGGGTTTAGGTTATAAGTTTTGGTTTTGATTTAGGTTTACGTTATATGTTTTTCGATTTGAGGATGGGTTATGGTTTAGGTTTAGGAAATCGGGTTCAGGTTCGGGATTGGGTTTAAGTTTGGGTTTTCAAGTTTAAGTTTAGGTTTAGGTTAGGGAGTCGAGATTAGGATTAGGTGTAGGTTTTGCTTTAGAGAATTGAGTTTAGGTTATAAGTTTAGGAAAAGGTTAGGTTTAGGTAATAGGTTTTGGGATTTGGGAATAGTTTTAGGTTATAAGTATAAGTTTAGGTTAGGTTATAGGTTAATGTTTAGGGATTTGAGTTTAGGCTATAGGTTTAGGATTAGGTCTAGGTTTAGGTTTAGGGAATTGAGTTTAGGTTATAGGTTTAAGGAAAGGTTAGGTTTAGGTTATAGGTTTTGGGATTTGAGAATAGTTTTAGGTTTGGATTTTATGTTTAGGTTTAGGTTTAGGTTTGGGTTTTGGGATTTGAGAATGAGTTCGGGTTTAGGTTATAGGTTTTGGTTTAGGTTATATGTTTAGGTTTAGGTTATAGGTTTTGGGATTTGAGAATGGGTTCGGGCTTAGGTTACAAGTTTTGGTTTTAGTTTAGGTAATAGGTTTTGGGATTTGAGAATGGGTTCGGGTTTAGGTTATAGGTTTTGCTTATAGGTTAAGGTTTAGGTTTAGGTTTAGGTTTAGGGATTTAAGAATGGGTTCGGGTTTAGGTTATATGTTTTGGTTATAGGTTATAGGTTTATGTTAAGGTTTAGGTTATAGGTTATAGGTTTAGGTTATAGGTTTTGGTTTAGGTTTAGGTTATGGTTTAGGTTTAGGAAATTGGGTTCAGGTTCAGGATTGGGTTTAGGTTTAGGTTTTCAAGTTTAGGTTTAGGTTTAGGTTAGGGAGTTGAGATTATGATTAGGTGTAGGCTTAGGTTTAGGGAATTGAGTTTAGATTATAGGTTTAGGGAGAGGTTAGGTTTAGGTAATAGGTTTTGGGATTTGGGAATAGTTTTAGGTTATAAGTATAGGTTTAGGTTAGGTTATAGGTTAAGGTTTAAGGATTTGAGTTTAGGTTATAGGATTAGGTTACAGTTTTGGTTTAGGTTATAGGTTTTGGGATTTGAGAATGGGTTCGGGTTTAGGTTATAGGTTTTGGTTTTGGTTTTGGTTTTGGTTATAGGTTTTGGTTTAGGTTATTGGTTTTTGAATTTGAGAATGGGTTCGAGTTTAGGTTATAGGTTATGGTTTCGATTTAGGTTATAGGTTTTGATTTAGGTTATAGGTTATAGGTTTATGTTAAGGTTTAGGTTTAGGTTAAAGGTTTTGGGATTTGAGAGTGAGTTCACGTATAGGTTATAGGTTTTGGTTTTGGTTTAGGTTATAGGTTTTGGGATTTGAGAATGGGTTCGGGCCTAGGTTATAGGTTTTGGTTTTGGTTTTGGTTATAGGTTTTGATTTAGGTTATAGGTTATAGGTTTAGGTTAAGGTTTAGGTTTAGGTTATAGGTTTTAGGATTTGAGAATGGGTTCGGGTTTAAGTTATACGTTTTGGTTTTGGTTTAGGTTATAGGTTTTGGTATTTGAGAATGGGTTCGGGTTTAGGTTATAAGTTTTAGTTTTGGTTTAGGTTTACGTTATATGCTTTTGGATTTGAGGATGGGTTATGGTTTAGGTTTAGGAGATCGGGTTCAGGTTTGGGATTGGGTTTAAGTTTGGGTTTTCAAGTTTAGGTTTAGGTTTAGGTTAGGAAGTCGAGATTAGGATTAGGTGTAGGTTTTGCTTTAGGGAATTGAGTTTAGGTTATAGGTTTAGGGAAAGGTTAGGTTTAGGTAATAGGTTTTGGGATTTGGGAATAGTTTTAGGTTATAAGTATAGGTTTAGGTTAGGTTATAGGTTAAGGTTTAGGGATTTGAGTTTAGGCTATAGGTTTAGGATTAGGTCTAGGTTTAGGTTTAGGGAATTGAGTTTAGGTTATAGGTTTAGGGAAAGGTTAGGTTTAGGTTATAGGTTTTGGGATTTGAGAATAGTTTTAGGTTTAGGTTTTATGTTTAGGTTTAGGTTTATGTTTGGGTTTTGGGATTTGAGAATGAGTTCGGGTTTAGGTTATAGGTTTTGGTTTAGGTTATATGTTTAAGTTTAGGTTATAGGTTTTGAGATTTGAGAATGGGTTCGGGCTTAGGTTATAGGTTTTGTTTTTGGTTTAGGTAATAGGTTTTGGGATTTGAGAATGGGTTCGGGTTTAGGTTATAGGTTTTGCTTATAGGTTAAGGTTTAGGTTTAGGTTTAGGTTTAGGTTATAGGTTTAGGGATTTGAGAATGGGTTCGGGTTTAGGTTATATGTTTTGGTTATAAGTTATAGGCTTATGTTAAGGTTTAGGTTATAGGTTATAGGTTTTTGGATTTGAGAATGGGTTATGGTTTAGGTTTAGGAAATTGGGTTCAAGTTCAGAATTGGGTTTAGGCTTAGGTTTTCAAGTTTAGGTTTAGGTTTAGGTTAGGGAGTTGAGATTAGGATTAGGTGTAGGTTTAGGTTTAAGGAATTGAGTTTAGGTTATAAATTTAGGGAGAGGTTAGGTTTAGGTAATAGGTTTTGGGATTTGGGAATAGTTTTAAGTTATAAGTATAGGTTTAGGTTAGGTTATAGGTTAAGGTTTAGGGATTTGAGTTTAGGTTATAGGATTAGATTACGGTTTAGGTTTAGGTTATAGGTTTTGGGATTTGAGAATGGGTTCGGGTTTAGGTTATAGGTTTTGGTTTTGGTTTTGGTTTTGGTTATAGGTTTTGGTTTAGGTTATAGGTTTTTGAATTTGGGAATGGGTTCGAGTTTAGGATATAGGTTATGGTTTTGGTTTAGGTTATATGTTTTGATTTAGGTTATAGGTTATAGGTTTATGTTAAGGTTTAGGTTTAGGTTAAAGGTTTTGGGATTTGAGAATGAGTTCACGTTTAGGTTATAGGTTTTGGTTTTGGTTTAGGTTATAGGTTTTGGTTTAGGTTATAGTTTTTGGGATTTGAGAATGGGTTCAGGCTTAGGTTATAGGTTTTGGTTTTGGTTTAGGTTATAGGTTTTAATTTAGGTTATAGGTTATAGGTTTAGGTTAAGGTTTAGGCTTAGGTTATAGGTTTTGGGATTTGAGAATGGGTTCGGGTTTAGGTTATAGGTTTTGGTTTTGGTTTAGGTTATAGGTTTTGGGGTTTGAGAATGGGTTCGGGTTTAGGTTATAAGTTTTGGTTTTGGTTTAGGTTTAGGTTATATGTTTTTGGATTTGAGGATGGGTTATGGTTTAGGTTTAGGAAATCGGGTTCAGGTTCGGGATTGGGTTTAAGTTTGGGTTTTCAAGTTTAGGTTTAGGTTTAGGTTAGGAAGTCGAGATTAGGATTAGGTGTAGGTTTTGCTTTAGGAAATTGAGTTTAGGTTATAGGTTTAGGGAAAGGTTAGGTTTAGGTAATAGGTTTTGGGATTTAGGAATAGTTTTAGGTTATAAGTATAGGTTTAGGTTAGGTTATAGGTTAAGGTTTAGGGATTTGAGTTTAGGCTATAGGTTTAGGATTAGGTCTAGGTTTAGGTTTAGGGAATTGAGTTTAGGTTATAGGTTTAGGGAAAGGTTAGGTTTAGGTTATAGGTTTTGGAATTTGAGAATAGTTTTAGGTTTGGGTTTTATGTTTAGGTTTAGGTTTAGGTTTGGGTTTTGGGATTTGAGAATGCGTTCAGGTTTAGGTTATAGGTTTTGGTTTAGGTTATATGTTTAGGTTTAGGTTATAGGTTTTGGGATTTGAGAATGGGTTCGGGCTTAGGTTATAGGTTTTGGTTTTGGTTTAGGTAATAGGTTTTAGGATTTGAGAATGGGTTCGGGTTTAGGTTATAGGTTTTGCTTATAGGTTAACGTTTAGGTTTAGGTTTAGGTTTAGGTTATAGGTTTAGGGATTTGAGAATGGGTTCGGGTTTAGGTTATATGTTTTGGTTATAGGTTAAGGTTTATGTTAAGGTTTAGGTTATAGGTTATAGGTTTAGGTTATAGGTTTTTGGATTTGAGAATGGGTTATGGTTTAGGTTTAGGAAATTGGGTTCAGGTTCGGGATTGGGTTTAGGTTTAGGTTTTCAAGTTTAGGTTTAGGTTTAGGTTAGGGAGTTCAGATTAGGATTAGGTGTAGGTTTAGGTTTAGGGAATTGAGTTTAGGTTATAGGTTTAGGGAGAGATTAAGTTTAGGTACTAGGTTTTGGGATTTGGGAATAGTTTTCGGTTATAAGTATAGGCTTAGGTTAGGTTATAAGTTAAGGTTTAGGGATTTGAGTTTAGGTTATAGGATTAGGTTACGGTTTAGGTTTATGTTATTGGTTTTGGGATTTGAGAATGGGTTCGGGTTTAGGTTATAGGTTTTGGTTTTGGTTTTGGTTTTGGTTATAGGTTTTGGTTTTGGTTATAGGTTTTTGAATTTGCGAATGGGTTCGAGTTTAGGTTATAGGTCATGGTTTTGGTTTAGGTTATAGGTTTTGATTTAGGTTATAGGTTATAGGTTTATGTTAAGGTTTAGGTTTAGGTTAAAGGTTTTGGGATTTGAGAATGAGTTCATGTTTAGGTTATAGGTTTTGGTTTTGGTTTAGGTTATAGGTTTTGGGATTTGAGAATGGGTTCGGGCTTATGTTATAGGTTTTGGTTTTGGTTTAGGTTATAGGTTTTGATTTAGGTTATTGGTTATAGGTTTAGGTTAAGGTTTAGGTTTAGGTTATAGGTTTTGGGATTTGAGAATGGGTTCGGGTTTAGGTTATAGGTTTTGGTTTTGGTTTAGGTTATAGGTTTTAGGATTTGAGAATGGGTTCGGGTTTAGGTTATAAGTTTTGATTTTGTTTTAGGTTTAGGTTATATGTTTTTGGAATTGAGGATGGGTTATGGTTTAGGTTTAGGAAATCGAGTTCAGGTTCAGGATTGGGTTTAAGTTTGGGTTTTCAAGTTTAAGTTTAGGTTTAGGTTAGGAAGTCGAGATTAGGATTAGGTGTAGGTTTTGCTTTAGGGAATTGAGTTTAGGTTATAGGTTTAGGAAAAGGTTAGGTTTAGGTAATAGGTTTTGGGATTTGGGAATAGTTTTAAGTTATAAGTATAGGTTTATGTTTGGTTATAGGTTAAGGTTTAGGGATTTGAGTTTAGGCTATAGGTTTAGGTTTAGGTCTAGGTTTAGGTTTAGGGAATTGAGTTTAGGTTATAGGTTTAGGGAAAGCTTAGGTTTAAGTAATAGGTTTTGAGATTTGGAAATAGTTTTAGGTTATAAGTATAGGTTTAGGTTAGGTTATAGGTTAAGGTTTAGGGATTTGAGTTTAGCTTATAGGATTAGGTTACGGTTTAGGTTTATGTTATTGGTTTTAGGATTTGAGAATGGGTTCGGGTTTAGGTTATAGGTTTTGGTTTTGGTTTTAGTTTAGGTTATAGGTTTTTAAATTTGCGAATGGGTTCGAGTTTAGGTTATAGGTCATGGTTTTGGTTTAGGTTATAGGTTTTGATTTAGGTTATAGGTTATAGGTTTATGTTAAGGTTTAGGTTTAGGTTAAAGGTTTTAGGATTTGAGAATGAGTTCATGTTTAGGTTATAGGTTTTAGTTTTGGTTTAGGTTATAGGTTTTGGGATTTGAGAATGGGTTCGGGCTTATGTTATAGGTTTTGGTTTTGGTTTAGGTTATAGGTTTTGATTTAGGTTATTGGTTATAAGTTTAGGTTAAGGTTTAGGTTTAGGTTATAGGTTTTGAGATTTGAGAATGGGTTCGGGTTTAGGTTATAGGTTTTGGTTTTGGTTTTGGTTATAGGTTTTAGGATTTGAGAATGGGTTCGGGTTTAGGTTATAAGTTTTGGTTTTGGTTTAGGTTTAGGTTATATGTTTTTGGAATTGAGGATGGGTTATGGTTTAGGTTTAGGAAATCGAGTTCAGGTTCAGGATTGGGTTTAAGTTTGGGTTTTCAAGTTTAGGTTTAGGTTTAGGTTAGGAAGTCGAGATTAGGATTAGGTGTAGGTTTTGCTTTAGGGAATTGAGTTTAGATTATAGGTTTAGGGAAAGGTTAGGTTTAGGTAATAGGTTTTGGGATTTGTGAATAGTTTTAAGTTATAAGTATAGGTTTAGGTTTGGTTATAGGTTAAGGTTTAGGGATTTGAGTTTAGGCTATAGGTTTAGGTTTAGGTCTAGGTTTAGGTTTAGGGAATTGAGTTTAGGTTATAGGTTTAGGGAAAGCTTAGGTTTAGGTAATAGGTTTTGGGATTTGGGAATAGTTTTAGGTTATAAGTATAGGTTTAGGTTAGGTTATAGGTTAAGGTTTAGGGATTTGAGTTTAGGTTATAGGATTAGGTTTAGGTTTAGGTTTAGGGATTTGAGTTTAGGTTATAGGTTTAGGTTTAGGTTTTATGTTTAGGTTTAGGTTTATGTTTGGGTTTTGGGATTTGAGAATGGGTTCGGGTTTAGGTTATAGGTTTTGGTTTCGGTTTAGGTTATAGGTTTTGGTTTAGGTTATAGGTTTTTTGGATTTGAGAATGGGTTCGGGTTTAGGCTATAGGTTTTCGTTTTGGTTTAGGTTTAGGTTATAGGTTTTGGTTTAGGTTATAGGTTATATGTTTTGATTTAGGTTATAGGTTATAGGTTTAAGTTTTAGGTTTTGGTTGTGGTTTTGATTTAGGTTATAGGTTATAGGTTTAGGTTAAGGTTTTAGGGAAAGGTAATAGGTTTTGATTTAGGTTATAGGTTATAGGTTTAGGTTATAGGTTTAGGTTTAGGTTTTGATTTATGTTATAGGTTATAGGTTTAGGTTTTAGGTTTAGGTTTAGGTTTTGATTTATGTTATAGGTTATAGGTTTAGGTTTAGGTTATAAGTTATGGGATTTGAGAATGGGTTCGGGCTTAGGTTATAGGTTTTGGTTTTGGTTTATGTTATAGGTTTTGGGATTTGAGAATTGGTTCGGGTTTAGGTTATAAGTTTTGGTTTTGGTTTAGGTTTACGTTATATGTTTTTGGATTTGAGGATGGGTTATGGTTTAATTTTAGGAAATCGGGTTCAGGTTCGGGATTGGGTTTAAGTTTGGGTTTTCAAGTTTAGGTTTAGGCTTAGGTTAGGGAGTTGAGATTAGGATTAGGTGTAGGTTTTGATTTAGGAAATTGAGTTTAGGTTATAGGTTTTGGGAAAGGTTAGGTTTAGGTAATAGGTTTTGGGATTTGGGAATAGTTTTAGGTTATAAGTATAGGTTTAGGTTAGGTTATAGGTTAAGGTTTAGGGATTTGAGTTTAGGCTATAGGTTTAGGATTAGGTCTAGGTTTAGGTTTAGGGAATTGAGTTTAGGTTATAGGTTTAGGGAAAGCTTAGGTTTAGGTTATAGGTTTTGGGATTTGAGAATAGTTTTAGGTTTGGGTTTTATGTTTAGGTTTAGGTTTAGGTTTGGGTTTTGGGATTTGAGAATGGGTTCGGGTTTAGGTTATAGGTTTTGGTTTAGGTTATATGTTTAGGTTTAGGTTATAGGTTTTGGGATTTGAGAATGGGTTCGGGTTTAGGTTATATGTTTTGGTTTTGGTTTAGGTAATAGGTTTTGGGATTTAAGAATGGGTTCGGGTTTAGGTTATAAGTTAAGGTTTAGGTTTAGGTTATAGGTTTAGGGATTTGAGAATGGGTTCGGGTTTAGGTTATAGGTTATAGGTTTATGTTAAGGTTTAGGTTATAGGTTATAGGTTTAGGTTATAGGTTTTTGGATTTGAGAATGGGTTATGGTTTAGGTTTAGGAAATTGGGTTGAGGTTTGGGATTGGGTTTAGGTTTAGGTTTTCAAGTTTAGGTTTTGGTTTAGGTTAGGGAGTTAATATTAGGATTAGGTGTAGGTTTAGGTTTAGGGAATTGAGTTTAGGTTATAGGTTTAGGGAAATGTTAGGTTTAGGTTTTAGGTTTTGCGATTTGGGAATAATTTTTGGTTATAAGTATAGGTTTAGGTTAGGTTATAGGTTAAGGTTTAGGGATTTGAGTTTAGGCTATAGGTTTAGGTTTAGGTCTAGGTTGAGGTTTTGGGAATTGAGTTTAGGTTTTAGGTTTCGGGAAAGGTTAGGTTTAGGTAATAGGTTTTGGAATTTTGGAATAATTTTAGGTTATAAGTATAGGTTTAGGTTAGGTTATAGGTTAAGGTTTAGGGATTTGAGTTTAGGCTATAGGTTTAGGTTTAGCTCTAGGTTGAGGTTTAGGGAATTGAGTTTAGGTTATAAGTTTAGGTTTAGGTTTACGTTTAGGTGTCAGTTTGGGTTTTGGGATTTGAGAATGGGTTCAGGTTTAGGTTATTGGTTTTGGTTTTGGTTTAGTTATAGGTTTTGGGATTTCATAATGGGTTCAGGTTTAGGTTATAGGTTTTGGATTTGAGAATGGGTTTAGGTAATTGGTTTTGGGATTTGGGAATAGTTTTAGGTTATAAGTATAGGTTTTGGTTAGGTTATAGGTTAAGGTTTGGGATTTGAGTTTAGGCTATAGGTTTAGGATTGGGTCTAGGTTTAGGTTTAGGGAATTGAGTTTAGGTTATAGGTTTAGGGAGAGGTTAGGTTTAGGTAATAGGTTTTGGGATTTGGGAATAATTTTTGGTTATAAGTATAGGTTTAGGTTAGGTTATAGGTTAAGGTTTAGGGATTTGAGTTTAGGCTATAGGTTTAGGTTTAGGTCTAGGTTGAGGTTTAGGGAATTGAGTTTAGGTTATAGGTTTAGGTTTAGGTTTAGGTTTAGGTTTCGGTTTGGGTTTTGGGATTTGAGAATGGGTTCGGGTTTAGGCTATAGGTTTTGGCTTTGGTTTAGCTTATAGGTTTGGTTTAGGTTATAGGTTTTAGGTTTAGGTTTATGTTTAGGTTATAGGATTTGAGAATGGGTTCGGGTTTAGGATACAGGTTTTGGTTTTGGTTTAGGTTATATGTTTTGATTTAGGTTATAGGTTATTGGTTATAGGTTTAGGTTTTAGGTTTTGGTTGTGGTTTTGATTGAGGTTATAGGTTATAGGTTTAGGTTAAGGTTTTAGGGAAAGGTAATAGGTTTTGATTTAGGTTTCAGGTTTAGGTTTAGGTTTTGATTTATGTTATAGGTTATAGGTTTAGGTTTAGGTTTAGGTTATATGTTTTGGGATTTGAGAATGGGATCGGGTTTATGTTATAGGTTTTGGTTTAGGTTATATGTTTAGGTTTAGGTTATAGGTTTTGGGATTTGAGAATGGGTTCAGGCTTAGGTTATAGGTTTTGGTTTTGGTTTAGGTTATAGGTTTTGGGATTTGAGAATGGGTTCGGGTTTAGGTTATAAGTTGTGGTTTTGGTTTAGATTTAGGTTATAGGTTTTTGGATTTGAGAATGGGTTATGGTTTAGGTTTAGGAAATCGGGTTTAGGTTCGGGATTGGGTTTAAGTTTGGGTTTTCAAGTTTAGGTTTAGGTTTAGGTTAGGGATTTAAGATTAGGATTAGGTGTAGGTTTAGGTTTAGGGAATTGAGTTTCGGTTATAGGTTTAGGTAAAGGTTAGGTTTAGGTTATAGGTTTAAGTTAAGGTTGAGGTTTAGGTTATAGGTTAAGGTTTTAGGTCATGGGTTTTGATTTTGGTTATAGGTTATAGGTATAAGTTAAGGTTTAGGTTTAGGTTTAGGTTTAGGTTTAGGTTATAAGATATAGGTTTAGGGAATTGAGAATAGGTTAAGGTTTAGGTTTAGGAAGTCGGGTTTGGGTTCGAGATCGAGTTTATGTTTGGGTTTTCAAGTTTAGGTATAAGTTTAGGTTAGGGAGTTAAGATTAGGATTAGGTGTAGGTTTAAGTTTAGGGATTTGAGAATACATTTAGGTTATAGGTTTAGGTTTAGGTTTTAGGTTTTAGGTTAAGGTTATATGTTTAGGTTAAGGTTTAGGTTTAAGTTAAGGTTGAGGTTTAGGTTATAGGTTAAGGTTTTAGGTCATGGGTTTTGGTTTAGGTTATAGGTTATAGGTATAAGTTAAGGTTTAGGTTTTGGGATTTGATTAAGTTTAGATTATAAGATATAGGTTTAGGAAATTGAGAATAGGTTAAGGTTTAGGTTTAGGAAATCGGGTTTGGGTTCGGGATCGGGTTTATGTTTGGGTTTTCAAGTTTAGGTATAGGTTTAGGTTAGGGAGTTAAGATTAGGATTAGGTGTAGGTTTAGGTTTAGGAATTTGAGAATACAATTAGGTTATAAGTTTAGGTTTAGGTTTTAGGTTTTAGGTTAAGGTTATATGTTTAGGTTAAGGTTTAGGTTTAAGTTAAGGTTGAGGTTTAGGTTATAGGTTAAGGTTTTAGGTCATAGGTTTTGGTTTAGGTTAAGGTTATAGTTATAGGTTAAGGTTTAGGTTTAGGTTATAAGATATAGGTTTAGGGAATTGAGAATAGGTTAAAGTTTAGGTTTAGGAAATCGGGTTTGGGTTCGGGATCGGGTTTATGTTTGGGTTTTCAAGTTTAGGTATAGGTTTAGGTTAGGAAGTTAAGATTAGGATTAGGTGTAGGTTTAGGTTTAGGGATTTGAGAATACATTTAGGTTATAGGTTTAGGTTTAGGTTTTAGGTTTTAGGTTAAGGTTATATGTATAGGTTGAGGTTTAGGTTTAAGTTATAGGTTAAGGTTTTAGGTCATAGGTTTTGGTTTAAGTTAAGGTTATAGGTATAGGTTAAGGTTTAGGTTTAGGTTTATGTTTAGGTTATAAGATATAGGTTTAGGGAATTGAGAATAGGTTAAGGTTTAGGTTTAGGTTTTGGGTTTAGGTTTAGGTTTTAGGTTTTAAGTTAAGGTTTAGGTTTAGGTTAAGGTTGAGGTTTAGGTTATAGGTTAAGGTTTTAGGTCATAGGTTTTGGTTTAGGTTAAGGGTATGGTCCCTGCAAATACAGATATAAACACAGCCATCCGACACAAATGCGAGGCCCTTCCAATGCTGTCCATAAAAAATGGATAGCTTCATCATGGTCATAATAGCGGTTTTCTCTTTCCAGGGAACCCCGCTCTTCCGAATAGCTCCGACGCACATCCGAATCTGCTCCATTAATTTCGATCAAATACATAAACACGGCCTATCCAAATGGCCAGGCCCCTCCAATGTATCCATAGGAAATGGACAGCTTCATCATGGTCATAACAGCGGTTTTCACCTTCCAAGGACCCCCGCTCATCCGGATAACTCCGACGCACATCCGGGTCTGCTCCATTAATTTCGAGCAAATTTAATGGAGCAAATACGTAACCACTTGATCCCAAATACTTACTTTATAAAAGAAAATCTCCCCTATTTTCTCAAATTTTCCATTTCGATCCTTTTTAGCTCAAATCCATGTCAATGCATGAGAATCATGCATAAACATGGATTTTAAGCAAAATACATGAGGGAAATTACAACATAGATATCATGCACACGATATCACATAATGTATTGTTTAATGAACTCCACATGTGCATTCTTGACAAGAGACGTACCAGATGCTTGAATCTGAAATATGCAGCTCCAACCCTCCCACATGCAACATCCACCTAAAAGAATGCGCATAACCGTCATGCTTGAGTAATCAATATAGGAATGTACAAGTAAAACTATAAAACCAGAGATACTCACTGCATTTTCAAGATCTCCTCCATAGTTGACGATTCATTCTAAAGCCCTTCTCCCTCCTCCTTTACCCGGGCTTGGGACCGGCAATGCAAGGAATTGCATTGGCGGAGTTAAAAAAGAGCTTAGGCTCCATTTGGTTTTTAAAAAAATGTTTTTTATAAATACTAATGTGATGACCAAATGGAGCCTAAGACTATAAATATGTTCAAATATAGAGTACAAAATTCATTCAATATTAAAAGAAATAAAAAAAAAAAAAAACAAGTGCCAAATTAGTTCAAAATGCACACAACAAGTTCAAAATTAGTTCAAAATGCACACAACAAGTTTAAAATTAGTTCAAAATGCACATAACACATGTTCAATTATACAGTACCAAATTTGTTCAAATTATTGAATTCTCAAAGCCTCTTTCCCCTATTGCACAAATGATCCTGGACCGGCCTCTCCAAGTGTAGATGCGAACCCATCTTCTTTCCACAAAGGAGCATGAGGTTGTATAACCTCAGTCAAGACAACAACAAAAGCTCCATCCTCCAACGGTTCGCAATGGACAATTGCATTTGGATTAACTTCGTGTACTTCACCATGAGCAACTACACCACGTTTTCCAAAACCAAACAAGTCGCATCTCTTACCGATATATATAATATCCGACTACATTTACACATAAAATGGCATTGGTATTATTAGCGTTTATAATATAATTGTAAGCTCATTATAGTAAAAAATTTATACGTGCATACTGACGACGCCTGAGTAGATTTAGCGACTGTTGGTGATGAGAGATTTTGAGTATACTGTCTATCTTTCTGCATATCAACCAATGTTTTCTTCATCTCAACTATATCTTAGGTCATACCATCTAATTTTTTCTTCGCCTGAGATAACTCTTGAGTTACGCTCTCTTTTTCTTTTGTCACATTCTCTACCTTTGAACGAGCAAGGGCTGACTTTTTCAGTCCTACCTTGCTTATTGAGCAACCTAGACCCCGCATTCGCCCTCTATTGTCAGACCCAACCAACTGTAAAACATTGTAAATTAAGTTATTAGGATATTCATAATTACCATAAAACTTAAGTAATTTTTAAATTTTATTAGTACCTCTGTAAGGGCATCATCCATGCCGGTCATCCTAGAAGCAGGATGGCTACTATAGAGCTCATCTAGTTTTTCCTGTAAAAAAATACAAATGAATGCAATATAATTCAAAGTTATACTTAGGCTTTTCATAAGGGTACTAGTTAGTGGTACGAGGGATGCACTTACAGCAAGGTCAGGATATTGGACAACTTTGTCCTTTCTTGTATGGGCTCTTAAGAAGACTTCACATCTACCTATCTCGACATCAGAGGTAAGATTCTTCTCCATCGCCTTTGGCACATTACATATCATTCAAATACACATCATTAATAGATTTAGATGAATGATAATTCAAATTTAAATTCAATTTTAAACTATAATATCTATTTTTAAATACATACCATCTTATGGCGAGTAACAGCCATGCTGTGCCTCCCAAGACACGCAGGTCCTTTTAGCTTGGCCCGATTGACTTTATTCATTGCGCTTACCCTCTTGAATTCCTCGGTGGTACGTTGATCCACGAAGGCCTTCTAATCCTCCATAGGGATACCTGGGGGGGCAGGACCATCTCTTACAGTAATAGGATCCTTGTTTGTAATATATTTTGCAGTCAATCTTCTCTTATAATTCCTACATGCTTCATTGATGCGTTTTGTAACGTAATCAAGACTTGCAGCCCAACTTTGACCCTCAAACTCATAAAACTGTAACAATCTTTCTGTGACCATATGAATTTGTTCATGAGGCACTTGGCGAAAGTCCAAGTATATGATCGGGATATGAGAACGGGTGAGGACACCGACATGCGATGCAAAGTCTCTATGATCGAAACAGTCCTCATTCGGTTGCCCGAATTCATTCGTCTTTAGGACTTTTTCCTATCAGGTGGCACAAGTAAAGAGACCCCCCTAGTAATGCCTCTTTTTTAGATGAAGAAGAAACTGACACAATTACATAAAAAGAATAACAGTTATATATACACATCATTGATTACTGGCAATATATAAGGAAAAGGAAATTTACATATATAATTAAGGAGAAGTATCTTATTACCTTTGGTATTGCTTGAATCTGTACTCCCAAGCACCTGCGCACCCAATACCTCTGGTTGTGAATCCATGTGCCTATTTCTTCCCTAATATGAAAAGATAAGAAAAGATTTTTTTTTAAAAAAAGCTAATAGTTAAGAAATAATTTAGATCACAGATAAAGTACAAAAAATTCACTATATTATCCAAACCTTGTTTAGATTTCCTCCAATAAATATCATTCTGTTACATGCTTAGAAAATACAAACAAATCAGTAGATTCTCTTCGATCGTTTTCTTTTCTTTGTTTTCTCGACCACAACACTGACATCTTCAGATTCATTGAATATCAACTCATCAACCATTGCTAATGAGGTGAGATCAGGTCCTGCATCGGCATTACTTACAGCCTTTAATCGTTCCGATAGAACACACATCTCTTCTTCAACAAAAAATTTTTTGGGAACCTCCAAGACCACATGCCAGTCAGGATTTTTTGGATCTCTAGAGTAGAAAACTTGCATGGCATGCTCTGCAAGAATGAAGGGCTCATCACCGACTTTGTCTGAACTGTAAAGACTAGCCAAATTTACTAATCTCAAATTCACTTCTGCATCAAAAGAAACACCATGATGTGTCACTTTCACCCAATCATAGTTAAATAGGACGGGCTTGTACCCTGTTCGGTACTCCAATTGGATAATTCTATGAAGGACTCCGTAGTAAGGTTGATTTTCATCCACTATATTGATATCCTTAGCACTTGATCGAAAGGTTGTCATACCCTCTATCCTAACCCCACTGTTTTAGTTCGTTTTATTCTCCTCATAGTCCTTAGTGACAAAGAGGAAACCATTAATATAATATTTATTGTATTGCATAGAAAAAGCTAGAGGTCCTCTCACAACATCTTTAAATTCATTATCGTCAGATTCAATGAACTCTGGCTGCCTCTTCAACTAAGATATGAATTCGTCCTCGCTAGGAACCCTGCAAGAAATCTTTGTGCTTCCTGTGCGATATTCGATAACATTGTTATATTGAAATCGCATAAAGTAAGGAAGATATATATATATATACATATATATATGAGCTTATTATACATACCATTCCCACTCGTCGTAGCTGGGATGACTCATCAGTACCCATCTACGAGCTTGTTCGTATTCGATACCCACTAGGATAACACTTTGACCCGAACCTACTGGACCAACATCGTCATCATTAGGGTCATCATCAACAATATCTTCCAACTTACGTAGTCCTGGAATGACTCTGTTAAACCGTTTTTTCAGCTTTTCCAGTAGGCTTGTTTTCTGTTTTCCTTTATATTGGTTGCAGAATATAACTGTCTCCTCTTGGATGTACTGCTCTGCAATACAACCCTCAGGTCGTGTCTTGTTACGGACATAGGCCTTGAATGTCTTCATCAACCTGACAAAGTTAATGATACATTATATATACATGCAAATGTAGATGTTAAGCCGATTTATTCTTATTAAGCTCACAACGTACCTTTCGAATGGATACATCCATCGATAGTATACAGGACCACATATGCGAGCCTCGTAAGCCAAATGGATCGACAAATGCATCATAATGACAAATATCGATGGCGGGCATATAGTCTCAAGCTGACATAACATCCTAGCCATGCCTCTCTTGAGAGTAAGGAGTGTTTGAAGGTCTACGGTTGTCGAGCACAAGGCATTAAAGAAGGTGCAAAAGCTTGTAATTATAGGACGAATGACCTTTCTATCCCTGAATGCATGCTGGATGAGAACTGGGAGCAGATGTTGCATCAACACATGGTAAGAATGAGACTTCATTCCCTTTAAATCCACGCAATCTTCCTTTACGATGGTCCTCCAATTCGCACTAAAATCGATCGGAACACGCAGCTCATGCAAAGTCTGGATGAAAAGTTTTTTCTCTTCTTTTCTTAGACAGAAAGGACTTTGTTTCTGAATCACCTTGCCATTGTTCTTTTTCAGCCATAGACGCTTCTTAATTCTCAATTGTTTCAGGTCCCTATGTGCATTAGCATCATCCTTGGTTTTTCCAGGCATGTTCAACATCAAGGCAACAAGGATTTCACATATATTTTTCTCAATATGCATGACATCAAGGTTATGACGCACGGAAATATCTTTCCAATACTCCAGATCAAATAATATAAACCGTTTGAAGAACCACGGTGATTCAACATCATCCGCTAGCTCTTGTCGGCCTCCATCAATACCCCTTATATTACTCTTCCCAGTCTTCCCCCACTACATATTCAAGTTCGCGGTTTGTCTTTTAACCTCAATCCCATCCAGATGGATCGGTTGACGTCGTATCTCTACCTTCTTGTTGAACGTGCCAGCACTTGTGTCCTTCCTAACCTGTTCTGACATTGGTAACCATCATCCGTGGCCCATATAAGCATGTTTCTTTCCATATTGGCGTCACAAAGAATCTGTGTTAAGACCACATATAGGACAACCATACTTACCATTTGTCCTACAACCAGAAATGTTACCATATGCTGGAAAGTCATGAATTGTCCAAAGCAGAACGACATGCATGTTGAATTTGTTTTCATGGTATGCATCGAACATCGTGACCCCTTCTCGCCATGACTTTTGCAGTTCATCAATCAATGGCTGTAAATAAACATCAATATCCTTTCCCGGTTGTCGCGGTCCCTCAATGAGCAAAGTCAACATAGTAAACTGAGGTTTCATGCAAAGCTTTGGTGGAAGGTTGTACGTCACACACATACCAGGCCATGAACTATGCGACATACTGAAAGTGCCGAATGGGTTAAACCCATCTGTAGCCAAACTCAATCGAACATTGCGAGGCTCAGCTGAAAAATCTGTATACTTGTCATCAAGATTCTTCCATGCAATAGAATCAGCCGGATGCTCCAGCTTTTCATGTTGAAATTTTCTAGTTAAGTGCCAAGACATTTCTTTCGCCAACCATGGCACACTGAACATTCTTTGTAGCCTTGGTGTTAATGGAAAATACCTTAACACCTTCCTAGGTATTGTAGATCCTTTTTTCTCAGAACTCATTTCAGTCTTGTACCTAGAAGTTTTACAATTTAAACAAATGGTTTTCATCTCGTTCTCTCTCCAGTATAAGATGCAGTCATTTGGACAAGCATGGATTGTCACATAATCAAGACCTAACTTTGTAATGATCTTCTTCGCTTGGTAGGTATTAGTTGGGGCCTTGTTACCGGAAGGTAACACCTTCTTTAGTAGTTGAAGGAGCTCTGATACAACTTTTTTCACTCCATCCATGATTCACCTTTAATTTGAAAAGCTGTACAATGAAAGTCAGCACGGTGAAATCTTGGGCCCCAGGGTATAGCTCAGCCATTGCGTCTCATAGATTTGCTTCAAACTCATTAGTTTCATTTTCTCCGAAGACGCCTTCAACTATAGGGGTCACGTTGGGCTCATCCTGTACAACTTCATCTAGGTTATGACCACCAAGTTCTTGAACGATCGCGTTGTGAACCTCATTTAAGTTCGAGACACTATGGTATTGTTGGGAACTTGATTCACGTACAGTACACTTAGGTGATACATGTTCCCCATGCATGTTCCAAACCCTATAGCTTGGGTCGAATCCATTTTTCATTAGATATATTTCCATATCATCATAAGAAACCGGAAAACATGCACATCTACAAGTGGTGCATGGACAAGGAACAAATTCTCTACCAGGAAGGTTTTCTTGTGCAAACTTTGAAAAACTTCTGATTCCAGAAAGAAAACGTGGGTCAGGGAAACTTAGTGTCATCCACTCCCTATTCATTACAACCAAATCTTGATTAACCAATGGGTCCATTTTCAACCTGCACCTTACCAAAAATTAAAGTTGAAAATTAACCTAATGCACCATCCTCCTCAAAAGTTGAAAATGAAGGAAGTGCTATCAGATGATTGGACCCATACAGATATTATCTACCAAATACAATGTATTAAGGAGTTTGCAATCATTGTATTTTTACAATAAATTAATAATGTAATTAATAAGTAAAATATTAAACCACTTACATAGATGAAAAGTCTCGCATGCAATTCTAATATATCAAGCTAAATGATGGATCGTACCAGTCAAAGACTTCACCACACAAGGGCAATGGAATGCTTACAAAGACCTAGGATGAAGAAACCACACAAATATCAGCTCTATCCAAAATTTCTTCAACCCACATTAAGTTTTAATGGTGAATTACCATTGTTTCCTGTGCATCCAATCCATTCATATAGTATTGGCTCATCATGATGAAAAAAACTACCCAAAAATTGTATTATTCTGAGACTGAAGTGGACCATACGATGTATATATACAATTTTTAGGTATAATTTTATAAGTGGCCAGACTAGGAGTTGAAACAGCCTGATTTTTTGAATCAAAGCCAAAAATGTTTACCCCCAAGCTTGATTCCTGATGAATGCAATGCAGTGGATTAACATGTTTTATGACACGTGTGGTGGATGAGTCACCAGCATTTTAAAAAAATGGTGTAAATGCACATGCTAGTCTAGCACTTCAATCATATTTCTTAATGTATATGAATAGGGGTGCACATTTACCTGTGCCAGTAAATAAATAAATAAATAAAAACATAGAAATTCAAATTGATGTCACAATCTGATAAACCCAAAAAAAATAATTCTGAAATTCCTTTCAGGATCTTAAGACAATCCACTGACATCACCATCATCACCTTTAAATCTCATCCAATCCACCCTAATCCCTTTAAAATTGCTTGGGACGTGTTTGGTTCAAGGGATTAAAAGGGATTGGAAGGTTTAATCCCGGGATTGGCCAGGCATCCTAAACAGACCAGAAATAGCAATCCCGGGATATAGCAATCCCATAGATCTTGCACCAATCCATTGATGCAACTATCATTACCTTGAAATCTGTACAATCTACTCTAATACCATCCAAATCCATCCAATCTGCCCGGCCAAACAGGCCCTAATGGTGGGCATTCAATCACCATAGTTTCCTATGGTGTGGTCCACCTGAGATTTGGCCCTAAAATGAAGTTGAAAAAATGAATGGCCTGCATACACATATTATGGTGGAGCCCACAAAGCATTTTTAGGGCCCGTTTGGCGGGAACGGATTGGCTACTCCCCCTGCCACTAGCCCCGTGGATGGTGGTCGGTGCTCTGTGGGCCCTACCATGATGTATGTTTTTCATCCATTCCGTTTATCCATTTTTAAAGATCATTCTATGGTATTATCCAAAAAATTAGAAGGATATAAATCTTACGTTGACCACACCACAGGAAAACAATAGTGATTGGATATCCACCATTAAAATCCTCCTAGGGCCCACTGTACTGAATATTTGACATCTAATCTGTTGATTAGGTCATACAGACCTAGATGAAGGGAAAAAACAAAGATCAGCTTGATCCAAAACTTTTGTGGCCCCAAAAAATTTTAATGGTCAACGCTCGTTCAACACTGTTTCCTGTAATGTGGTCCAATTGAGAGTGGAATATATCTCATTTTTGGTCTCATATTTTAAAATTAACTATAAAAATATATCGACGGCATGGATGAAACACATACATCATGGTGGGGCCCACAGAGCACCGACCAGCAGCCATTGGCTGGTGGAGCCCACAAAGCATATTTAGGGCCCGTTTGGCTGGGTGGATTGAAAGGGATTGAATGGTATTATGGTGGATGGCCTGGATTTCTAGGTATTGATGGTGTTGTTAGTGGATTGTCTTCAGATACATGGGATTGCTATATCCCTGGATTGATATCCAGTCTGTTTGGCACACCCGGCCAATACTGGGATTAAACCTTCCCATCCCTTCCAATCCCTCGAGCCAAACACATCTCAGGGATTGGGATCAGATCACCGACTTGTTTGACGCCCGACCAATCCCGGATTTAACTTCCAATCCTTCCAATAACATCTAGATTTCAGACACAGAAGGGGCAAATCCTTCCAATCCCTTCCATACATCCAATCCCTTCCATCGACTAGCCAATGCCCTTACATTTCAGAAACAGAGAGAGGGGAATGTGGGTTGAACCTCTGAAAGATTTGAGAAAGTGATAAAGAGGGAAAAAGAAATAAACTAACCGTACGATGCTTCTTCTTCTTCTCCTTTATGCAGCGAAATGGGTTTCGGGAGATGCGGAATGCGGCCTTGAGACAGGGAGAGAGGATGAGGGAGATCAGGAGATGAAGAGAGGGCAAGGGAACGAGAGAGACTGAGTGCGAGAGAGAGAGAGAGAGAGAGAGAGAGAGAGAGAAAGAGATGGAGACAGAGATGAAGAGACGGGTTTCGGTTTTGAAGGGCGGGAGAAAATGGGGATGGGTTTCGGTTTTGGACGGGCGCGTGACAGACAACCCTGAGTTGTTTTAAAATTTTAGTTACGTGGGGCCCACTGTGATGTATTTCATATATCCACTCCATCCAATAAATTTAAATTATTATTTTAAGTATGATAAAAAATTTATTTAGATCAAATCTTTAAGGTGACCATACAACAAATTAACAGTAAACATTTAATTTATATTATTTCTTATGGTGTGGTCCACTTAGATATTTAATCCACATAATTTTTGGGCTCATGCAATAAAATTATATATCCAAATTTTTAGACGGCTTAGATCAAATACATATATTCCAATGGACCTCGTGGATCCCCCTAAGCACCATCTATATTTAATATGCTTTAGGTTGAGAGGTACGCTTTAACTACAGAGCATTTAGGCTATAGCTACGGATTAAATCCATAGCTATTTTGCTACGGATTAAATCCGTAGCTAAAAGCTTTCAACTTCCATAGCCATTACTCGATTTTTTGGTAGTGTCAATCAGTAATGATAAAGCAATACAGTAATCACTTTCTAATCACTCTTGTTAATGCAGAAATGATATGAAGTAATAATGCATGCGCTCGCCTACACTCCCTCAGCGGCTTCATCTCACAATCACGCATGGTAAACTCCCTAAACTTGCGCTTCCTCGCCAAAGCACATGCAATGCGGTGCATGGTCATGTTAGCTAAGTATTTGATTAGGTTTATTCATACAATAGATTCGAAAAGCTAAGGTACCTTCCTTTATATCATTAACCCAAACAAAAGATCCATCTAGGGTCGTCAATCTTAGTTACTCACATACGATAGACAAGTTGTAGGGCATCACTCCTAATGAAAAGTAGTGGATAGGTAAGTTCACGAGTTTACACTCAAGGTCACTACGGAGAGGCTCGTCGCCTCAGCGTAGGCCTAGTTTATACTCGAGGTCACTACGGAAAGGCTCGTCACCTTAGCGTAGGCCAACAACTCGAATACAGTGTCCCATACCACCATATTCAGCTCACGAGTTTGGGTTGTTCACTGGTCACTACGGGGAGGCTCGTCACCCCAGTGTAGGCCGACAGCTTGACCACGGTATCCCATACCACTATGCTAAAGTCTTAGCGGATCATGGTACCATAGTTGAGACAGATTTTACATTGGTAAGCGGTACCTTAGATTCAAACAGCAGCGTCCATACATGGTAAACACACAATAGGCCAATCAGGTTATTTGACAAGTTCGATTAGTACGAACGCATGCTAAAGTAATCGACATAGAGCGCATAAGCACTCCATGTGGCCTAACCACTGTCGACAATCACCGTACGGCTCAGATTCTTCGAACATATCCAGTGTTGCGAAACTAGTTTAGCCACTCAATCGGGAATCATTACCGATTGCCTAGACTACGTAGTAGTCCCAATCACACTCAAATATAATAGGTAGTCACATATGTTGGTCATAACAGCATTTAACAAATAAATCAAATATAATTCTCATTTAAGCATTTTATCAAACACATTAAACATGTTATTATACATATGCATTTCACCCATAAATCACTTAGTAGCAGTTTACATTACATGGAGGAAACTATAAACATAGATAAGGTAGTTGAGAATCCCATCTCAATACCCTTAGTAAAAGTAATTTATCAAACAATTTCCCATTCAGACATTTTATCAAATACTTAAACTACACATTACTACACACATGAACTAAATTAGTTGTAGCATATATTATGGCAAATCCTTTCATAAAGGAGTTGTCATTTATACAACAAACATATATTCTAGATTAATATTCATAGCAGGCACAAATCATAATTTCAATTTCATTCAAACATTTCAACAAACACATGGAATGCATTATGTATTCACATAGTTCACACACATGTATAATTTATTAAATACATCGTAACTAAGATCATATGGTAGCAATCAAGTACATAAATCATTACTGACATTGAAAGCCTTGAAAACCATAACCTAAACGTTTATAGTCCGCACCTTTTGTCGGTTTGCTCGTTTCGAACTCAGTTCGAATCCTACGCTTCCGTCTACAGAATAACGACTACCTAAATCATGAAATAGATTAGTTATTTTATCGATTCCTCTATTTAAATTCTTAAAACAAGATTAAGGTTAGGATTCCTTTCCCAAATCGTAGCTAGATTTGATGGTGTAGTAATGGTTGGGTGGTAAATCAAGGCGTGGAATCGTGGGAAAGGATCCCAGCAATGATCTCCCTATCTCTCTCTCTTCTCCTCACTCTTTTCTCCTCTTTTCCCTCTTCTCTCTCGTAGGGTTAGAGAAATTCGTATGGAATGAGAGAGGGGTGGTTTAAGGGCCTTATATAGGCTGAAAAGTGGTGTAAATGGCCCCAAGGCCATGGTATACTTAGGTTATAGCCAAAGGGCGACTATTTCTGACGAATGGGGCTTATCTGAAGGTCTATTACCTGTCTATGTCACGGAGTAAGTCCCCTAATAATAGATCTATGTCAGGTTATGATTTCAGTATGATCGGATCAATGGATCGACCGTGGAGGACCCGTATTAGATTAACAGTCGTCGTTACTCGATTAGGGGCACAAGTATACCAATAGGCACATGGAAATTTTCCTGATCTAAGGGTGTAGTTGGGTCAGAATCTGAGGGTCTGAAGTCTTCAATTTCACCCGTAAGCGAACAGTCCAATTCACTTGAGTTCTGGTTCATTTTCTAAAGATATTTATATTTCTCACACACTTCGCTCAAGGCTCAAGTTGTGTGTTTCTAGATACTATTTGGGCTCGATTCTCGCAATGGTTGTCAAGCCCAATAAGGCGGTCATAACCTTATAGTTTCACGATTATCGGACTTTCGATGTGCAGTCCAGGTCCGATACGGAGTTTCAATGTGCTCCCAAGAGTAACTGGGTTTTGGAATTTCTCATAGGTTTTCAAGTAATGTTGAGTTAGCGATTTTAATAGTTTTGGGTCTTGCAGTTTGTATAGATAGTGGTTCAAGCTAACCCACCAATTAATTCAGCTTAGTACTTAATTGATTTTCATCTAATTTCTACAGTACACGGTCCTTAGGGATTTCTGCCTGAGGTGGTACTCGGGTCTTTATACGGATTTTTTCGAGACGTTGCACATACAGAAGATCTAATCAATTAGAGTTGATTGGATACTTAGACGCGGATTTTGCTGGCTGCATTGACACTAAGAAGTCCACCTCGGGATATATCTTCATGATGGTTAGAGGAGTTGTGTCTTGAAAAAGCGTGAAACAGTCTACCACAGCCTTGTCCAGCATAGAAGCTGAATTTATTGTCTATCACGAGGCATCTAATTAGGCACTATGGTTACAGAGTTTCTTCTCAGGTTTGCAAGTACTGGAGCATATTCCGAAACTATTGAAAATATTTTACGATAATTTAGCTGCTATTTCCTTCTCTAGTAATAACATGCATTCATCAAGGTCGAGGCATATCGACATCAAATATCTTATTGTAAAGGAAAGAGTTCATAATCATCAAGTGTCCGTGGAATTCATTGACACTAAGCAGATAATTGTAGATCCGCTCACTAAAGGGCTTCTTATCACGCCATTTCAGGAGCATGTACATCCGTGGGAGTCATTGATCCCACAGATGTTTTCAGTTAGTCGGAGTTGAGCGTACTTTGATTTTTGCAAATATTTAGAGATCTCATTTTATATAGTTTTAACGATTTTGATATAAAGATTTATTTCTGCTTCTCTATATATATGCGCAAAATTTTGAGTGAGTAGTACTACAGTCATGTTTCATTAGAGACATGTAAAAGCTTCAGGACCTCTTAAGGATAGGCACATGTCATCACACTAAATGTGTAATCCTTATACCACATTTTCTAGTTCCTAATCTATGTCGTTAAGGTTGAATATATTTGTAACCGCGCTTAGCCATACTCCGCCCAGATTAAATGTTGTAATGACTACCGCGATTCGTTGCAAATAACCTTAATGGACCAGATTAAATGACATTACCCGTATCATCCTAAAATTACATTGGTTAACCATTTGGATGTTTTCTCAAAACAAAAGTTTTCTAAAATTATTTTTCGAAGGACTAATCATTGACATTTATCAATGTGGCCCAAGTGGGAGAATGTAAGATCTCTATAAGGTGGGTCTATATCGATGAATGGTCCAGATTGTCCTACAGACTGGATGATGCAAACGGTTATACCAGTGGACCCCACTGCGTTGTGATTTCAAAATAGTCTGCGTAAGGGGTCAAAATGTCATAGTTGTGGCTACGCACACAGCAATTCATGTTCTCCTAGGATTCTGAAAGTGTGGAGCCGTGGGAAGAAGAGTTGTGATGGGTTTCAAACTCTTCTTCACCACAACTATATATCTAGTGTTATGTCCCCGATACAACATACAAGTCAGAAACGTCAGTTCCATCTAAATTCTGAATTCACGTGTACGGAGAGGAAGATCTAGTAATTCTATATAGAAAATCTGTTATCTTATTATTCTTAGCAATGGCGTCTCAGTTAGGTAAGCCTTCCGAACTCTAGATCTCCATGTCCTATGCACAGGAAGATCTCTGTGATTTCCGTATTTAGATAATCTTACATAAAATTGACCGAGAACTTTATGAAATTGACTGCGAACTTTGAAATGGCCAAGCTATATGTCATAGAGGGGGGGTGAATAGGACTATGCCAAATTTTAAGATAAATATAGTTGAATATGAAATAGAGAATAGATAGCACTATACACCAATCACAGAATATGAATGGAAAGCAACCTAAAATAGAGAATTAGAAACACAAATTGTTCTAAGGACAACCTTACACTGAAAACCAAAGTTTATGGTAGGACAACCTTATTTCTAGAACAAATAGAGAAACAGAAGCACAACGTAATAAAGAGATAGAAAAAATATAATGCTGAAATATAAATCTAAATTATTACAACATTCCCCACTGTGCTTGAAATGTAAAATTTACAACATTCACATTCACACATACATTCCACAATTCTGAATGATAAAAGATAGGAAACATAAATCACACATCCACAACATAAAGAGTTATAGTGGTTCGCCTGTGTGTTCACTAACTATTAAACAACAGCCACACAGAATGCTACTCCACTCCTAATATCCTCACACAGGGGATATTAGCATTCACTATCAAAAAGGTTTTCATAGGTTCACCCAAAACCTTCACAATTGTGTCTTTTTCAAAAGGGCTTACACAATTCAAAAACCCTCACTTCTGAGTTTTCTGGCTCTCCTCAGATAACCAACAACTTTAAGATTTTTCTGGCTTAACCTCAAATAAAACCAAATAATGTAAATTATACAAATTGTAAAATACCTGATTTTCTCCTTCGTTGTAGCAACCCAGAAGAACCAAGTCAGAGTAGAGATTTGAATGTCAAAGTTCAATGTCCAATACTCACTTTATAATAGTTCTAGGTTCTAATAGATTTTAAATTAAAACAAAAGGGCTAGCTCTAATTGATTTTGATTCCAGAGAAAGGAAAACAACAATTCCTCTTTTTCAGATTAGATTGGAATGCAAGAAACAAAATCAATTAACAAAGCTAAAGAAAGAGAATATTAAATATGCACACTTAGCTTAAATGGAACACCGACTTATCTCTCAGAAGACCGAATTAATTTAGCTTAAAGTTCATGTTTTATTCTGAGATTCGTGCTCTATTTATAGGTGACCAAATCACACCTTTGACTGGTTTAAGGACCTCTACGACTGATCGTAGAACAATAGATATTTGAAAAATTCGGGCGCTATAAGATTTGGCAATTTTACGACTGGTCGTAGGTAGTCTACGACTGGTCATGGGTCTCCTACGACTAGTCGTAGCTTCACACGACTAATCGAAGAAAGTTGAATTTCAGTATTGTACATTAAGTCGTAGCTCTATGACAGGTCGAAGATGTAGTCGACACTGTACCTAGGACTGGTCGAACAGTCCCCAGGACTAGTCAAAGCCTAATAGAAAATTTTTAATTTTTGTAACAAACTTACGACTGGTCCATGAATTTCTTAGACAGGTCAAAGCAGTGCTAGGACTAGTCGAACAAAGTCCAGGATTAGTCTTAGAATAGACCAAACTCACTTATAGAAAACATATGAATTATGTATCGAAAATGACCTACTCTAAAGGTTAACCTAAGGTCAGTCATACCTCAGGAGTGAAGTAAGGACATTGAACATAGGAGACAAGTGACCTTTAAAAGTAGTGAAGGTTGAAGTCTTGATGGAGTTCAAACTTAAAAGCTTCTTGAGATCTTGAGGTAGAACTTGAAAGCATCTTTGAGATTCTTGACTTATGAACAGTGCTTGTCAACCTAAGTTGATCTTGAGTAGAGCAATGTTTTTCACAGATGCAAGCTTCATAACAGTGTCTTTGGCACCACAAATTTGACAACACAAAGGGCTATAAATTATGGCACTTACAATCTCCCCTTTTGTCAAATTAGTGATAAAATACACTTTCAAGATATGTTACATAACACAGTATCTGATTAAAGAATCATGCACCAGTTATTATCAACCAGCATCCTGCAGACTTGTAAATCAATATTCAGTCCACCTCTGCACACTTCTGCTCACACCTCTGCACATACTCCCCCTGAGTAGCATACTCATAAAACAAATATACAATACAATGCTACTCCCTCCTCATGACAACATCCATATCCATATACATATCTATAACATATCCATACTCCCCTTTTTTGTCACAATAGGACAAAGGAAGCACAAAATAGATGACTGAGGAGTAATAATCAATGAAAAATATGAGAGCTAACTAGTCAAGATATGAGAACATAGCATAAACAACACACATAATGCATAAACTGAGCTAAGTTAAAGAGAGTGACAAACTCAAAACAAGTTAGGAGTAATAAAGTTATTACAAACCAGTAAACTTAAAAATACTAATCTGACCCAGATGAAGGAGCAGGAATGGAAGGATCAAGTTGATGCATGCCTTTGTTCAAGCGCCTAAGATATTTGTGCATATATTTGAACTGTAAATCATGGGCAACAGACATATTTTCTATTTTAACATTAAGACCCTCAACTTTATCTTCCAATGCACTCAGACGTGCATCAAATGAAGAAGGCTCATAATCTGGATCATTTGTAGAATCGAACTCAAGCTCTTCAAAAATATCATCCATGTTAATATTATCAGGAGGAAGATCACTAGCTTCTTCCTCATGTTCAGCTTCAGCACTGCCAACACCATCACCTTGGCCAGGAAGGTAATCCAGTTTCATCTTATTGATATTGAAATTGTTAAATATCAGATGATGGATAGGGGCCTCTCCAACTGGCATGTCAACTGACATATGTGTAGCTAACACAGTCATCAAATATCTAAAAGGAATGTTACTATGACCAGGATGGAGACAAAACTGAATGATGAAGTGACAAATCAAGGATGGTAAACAAATGTTAATACCTCTAATAACAGAATGAAGAATATGAACCATGAAGGACGTCAATTCAGATTTGTTACCCGACCGAGGATACAAATTAGACACAAAGATTTTGTGAATAATTCTGTATTTGGGTAACAAATACCTTAAGGGAAGCGCATTCCCTTTATGTGTCCATTGTACATCCAAATTGCATAAGTGATTAGTTAGCTACGTTTTTCAGTGAAAGAGGGTTTATCATATAAAGTATGGATAGGGATACCCTCATCATTCACTGGAATATCCATAAGGGCTAAAATCAAATGTCGATCAACTTCAAATGGCCCTTCTCTAGTGGAGATAGACAAAGTTAAATTTTTCAGAGAGAAAGCACATATGCATGCAAACATGGATTGGGTAATGGACCGGTCTGCTGGCCCACCCCAAAGCAATAAGTTATTCCAACCTACAGATTGAAGCATAGGAAAAATATCAAAAGGAGCAACATGATTAATATCAACTAGATGCTCAACAATAACATTACGCAATCGGATGTCCCGAACATAAGATGGATCGTCCTGAGGAGCCCTAAGATGACGCTTAGTGATAGGGGCTGATCTGGAAGAAGAAGACAGACCACGGGACGTTGATTTTCTTCCTTTAGAAGCCAAATGCAACAAAGATTTCAAAAATATAAAGAGTTGCAAAAGATTGAGAAAAGGGTTTTCTCAAATCAGATTTTTCAAAAGAAAAACCCCAAATCTCAACTAAATTCGAAATCGACAACTCCAAGAGAGAAATAGAAGCAATCTAGACACAAATCTACAAGTAAAATGCAAATGGAGCACTAACCTTGAAGATTTTGGAAGATGGGTTCGACTAGTCGTGTGTCAGCCGTTGAAGAGAGAAGTTAAAATGAAGAAGAAGATGATTTCTTCCAAATTTTAAGTGAATCCACGCGATTCACGACTGGTCGTGGATATACACGACCAGTCGTAGCACGACTGATCATGGATACTCACGACTGGTCGAGTACAGGCCAAAAAATCTGATTTTTGTATATTTTTCAAGATTTGAAAACTAAACTAGCAAATATATACAATATGATACAAATAGGCATAATTAATCATTTTAAAATACACATGCCGAGATCAAATTTCATTTTTTAAAACTTGTTTTTGTCGAGCGATTTAGTGAAAATATCAGCACGTTGATTCTCGATAGAGATATATTCCAAAGATATAATTTTTTCTTCTACTAATTCTCGAATATACTCGAATATAATGAAATCTAATGTCAATGTGCTTAGTACGAGAATGTTGAATTGGATTTTTCAAAATATTTATGGCACTAGAATTATCACAATATAATAACATAGAAGCCTGTTTAATTCCATAATCACTTAGCATATGTTTTATCCAAACAAACTGTGTACACGCATTACCAGCTGCGATATATTCAGCTTCAGCTGTTGAAAGTGATATAGAACTTTGTTTCTTGCTAAACCAAAAAACTAAATAGTTTTCAATATAAAAACAACCACCACTGGTTGATTTTCGATCATTAAGATTACCAGCCCAGTCAGCATCCGTGTACCCAACTAATTGAACACTAGTCTCATGTGGATACCAGAGACCGAGATTCATAGTACTTGCGACATATCGTATAATCCGCTTGACAACAGTCAAGTGCAATTCTTTAGGTTGAGACTGATATCTAGTGCAAATACCGACACTTAGAGCGATATCTGGTCTACTAGCAATTAAATACAATAGACTACCAATCATACTCCGATGTAATTTTGGATCCACATTTTTACCTGCAGAATCTTTTGAGAGTTTTAAGGTTGTACTCAAATGAGTATCAAAGTTCTTACCATTCTCAAATCTAAATCTCTTAATCAAGTTCATAGCATATTTAGATTGAGAAATGAACATTCCATCAGGTTTTTGTTTTACTTGCAACCCGAGGAAATAATTCAATTCCCCAACCAAGCTCATTTCAAACTGAGATTTCATAAAATCTGCAAACTCAATAGTCATGTCAGTACAGGTAGATCCATAAATGATATCATCAACATAGATTTGTACTAATAAGATGTGATCCTTATGTTTTTTAATAAACAGAGTTTTATCAACACATCTCATTTGAAAATTATGATTTAATAGAAACTTTGTTAATTTCTCATACCATGCCCTAGGAGCTTGTTTTAAACCGTAAAGTGTCTTTTTAAGACGATACACATGATCAGCATTTTTGGGGTCTTCAAAACCCATTGGTTTTTCAACATAAACTTCCTTATGCAGATCGCCATTTAAAAATGCACTTTTCACATCCATTTGGTAAATCTTAAACTTTCTAAAACACGCAATGGATATAAAGAGTCTGATTGATTCAAGACGTGTTACTAGTGCAAAGGTTTCATCATAGTTAATACCTTCAATTTGAGTCTAACCTTGTACCACTAGCTTAGCCTTGTTTCTAAGTATATTGCCAAGTTCGTCAGACTTATTTTTAAAAATTCATTTGGTTCCAATGATGTGTTTATCTTTAGGTCTAGGTATGAGATACCAAATATCATTTCTCACAAATTGGTTAAGTTTTTCTTGCATCGCAACGATCCAGTTTTCATCAGCAAGAGCTTCTTTTACGTTAGTTGATTCTATCTGCGATGTAAAACATACATAATTACATATATCCTCAAGTTGTCTACGGGTACGAACACCAGTGAGAGGGTTTCCAAGAATCTGTGTGGTTGGATGATCTTTAATAATCCTTTGTTCAGAATCAGTTTGATTAGATGAAGTATCAAGTTTATCAATTACAAGAACTTCATCATTATCTGAACTTGAGACAGGTGTGCTTAAGTGATCATCAATGACCACATTGATGGATTCTTGAATCACACCGGTCCTTTTATTCAGAACCCTATAAGCACGACTGTTTAAAGAATATCGTAGAAAGATCCCTTCATCACTCTTCGTATCAAACTTTTCCAGATTTTCACGATCTCGTAAAATATAGCACTTGCTGCCAAAAACTCGAAAGTATTTGACAGTAGGCTTTTTATCAAACCACATTTCGTAAGACGTTTTATTATTACCTTTACTAATGTAAACCCGGTTAATAATATAGCAAGCTGTATTGACTGCTTCAGCCCAAAGGTTCTTAGAGAGCTTCATACTATTTAACATGACATTAGCCATTTCTTGAAGCACTCTATTTTTCCTTTCAACTATTCCATTTTGTTGTGGAGTTTTAGGCGCTGAAAATTCATGTAATATTCTCTGGTCACTACAGAACTTATCAAAACTGATATTCTCAAATTCAGATCCATGATCACTACGAATCTTCTTGAGAACCTTTTTCAGTTTGAATCCTTTTGAAAACCTTTTTTACTTCTTCAAGGGTTTCTGATTTGTCCCTTAAGAAGACAACCCATGTATATCTGGTAAAGTTATCTAATATTATCAAAATATATCTTTTGCCACCTCGACTTTCCGTCCTGGTAGGTCCTACTAGATCCATATGCAGAAGCTCAAGTGGTCTTGATATGGTATTGGAATTCACCTTTTTGTGTGAGTTCCTTGTTTGTTTGCCAATCTGGTATTCACTACATATTTTATCTAATTTTTATAGTTTGGGTAAACCTCTTATAAGTTCCTGTTTGCTCAATCTATATAGATTTCGGTAGTGTACATGTCCAAGATGTTTGTGCCATAAGTCAGTATCGATTGTATGGACCATGTAACATGATTGATTAGATGAGCTGGATTCGCTAACAATATAGTAGTTTTCAGACGTTATACGTCCAGTTAGTATTACTGAACCCTTGTTGTTTAGAATCTTACAACTTTGATTAGAAAACCGTACACTATGGTTATTGTCGCATATTTAAGATATGCTAAGCAAGTTATGTTTTAGACCTTCAACATATAAAACATTTTTAAACAAAGAAAGGTTATAGAGTTTAACAGTACCTTGGCCCATAATCTTGCAATTGCTACCATCTCCAAAAGTGACTGAACCGTCAGTCATGTCTTTGAGATCGGTGAATAAAGCCTGTCACCTGTCATATGCCTGGAGTATCCACTATCTAGGTACCACTTAGAATGGCTTGTTGCTTTGAAAGCGGTGTGGGCAACCAAGCAAGTGACCTTTGAAACCCACTTCATAACCATTTTGGGTTTAGGAGGATAGCAGGTCTTCTTTCGATTGTAAGAGTTATAAGTATAACCTAGTGAGTTAGACTTTAGAAGCTCCTTAAGTAGATCAACTATCTTTTCTGCCAAAGGACTTTGGTTTTTCTTTTTATAGTTGATATGACTTTTAGGTTTTTGAAAAGACTTAAAGTTTTTAGAAAATATTTGATCTTTCCCTTTTGAGTTTAAGATCTCCCCTTTACAAACGTGGGAGAAGTATTCTTCGGTTTAGGAGGAACACTCTTGTCATAGCCCAGACCAAATCAATTGCCATATTTTCTTGATCCAGATAAGAGTTTTTCTAATTTAGGATCACCCTGGGCATATTTCCAGGTTTCCTTTCAACTTATGAGAGAAGAGACTTCATGTTTTAGTTGTTCGTTTTCAGATTTAAGATTTTCAAACTGGGAAGTTTTAAACTCTAAATTGCATTTTGTCTTTTCAAAATAGTCTGAAATATGGGACTTTTCTAAAACAAGAGATTCATAAATTTCTTTGAGTTTAGAAAATTTCTCTTTTCGAAGTTTTAATTTCACAGCAATTTTACAACTTTCCTTGTATAGGACATTGTAAGCATCTTGAAGATCATCTTCATTTTCATATTCACTATTCAGATTTTCTTCATTAGTCGAGTCATCATTATCTGAAAAAGTGAATCTGGCTAGAGTCATAAGGGCCTTAACATCACACCCTGACTCAGTTTCAGAATCTTCTGATTAAAAAGAGATTTCAAAATCAAAGGACTCATCCCAAGTAGCCATCATACTTTTCTTTTTTGACTTGCCCTTATTAGGATATTTGTTAGCCAAATGCCCATACTCATGGCAGTTGTAACATTGACTGTCTTTTAAAGATTTTCTAGTTTTAGATTTAGGTTTCTTTTTATCAAATGCTTTTTGAAAATCAACCTTCTTTTTACTTTTAAAAATTTTATAAAATCTCTTTGCCAAAAGAGCCATATCATCCTCAGAGTTTTCTAAATCTGAGTTTAAATCATTTTCAGAAGTTTTTAAAGCAATAGATTTACCTTTTGGAGCTTTAAAGGTTAACTCATAAGTTTGTAATGAGCCAACTAATTCCTCAACCTTCATATTGTCCGTATCATGAAGTTTCTGGATTGCGGTTACTTTAGAATTGAACCGTTTAGGAAGTGAGCGTAGTATTTTAGCACATATCTTGCTTTCAGGAATTTTATCGCCTAGACCCCACATAGAGTTTACAATGTCATTTAATCTGGTATAGAAGTCCATGAACATTTCATTTTCTTCCATACGTATTTCCTCAAATTTAGTTGTGAGGATTTGTATCTTAGATTTCTTAACAATTGAAGTACCCTCGTGTGTCATTTCCAATATATCCCAAGCATGTTTTGCAGAATCACAAGATATAATTCTTTTAATTCATCCGGTGATAGTGCACAAGTAATTGCTTTTAGTGCTTTAGCATTTGCACTACTCTCAGTTTTCTGAAGTGTGGTCCAAGAGAAATATGGTGTAATTTTCATAGATTTTGAACCATCAATCCCGGTTACTTCAGTGGTAGGAGGGGTCCATTCATTCACTGTGGATAGCCACACACTTTTATCTATGGATTTGAGGAAGATGCTCATCCTGGCTTTCCAATAGGCATAGTTGGAGCCATCAAAGGGTGGAGGCCTAGTGACTGATAGGCTATCAAAATTTGACATCTTTTATATAGCTGAGATCGTTAGCTTAGGAATTAAATCCAAATAAAAGAAATAAGAGCGAGCTATTAGGCTTTGATACCACTTGAAATGACCAAGCTATATGTCCTAGAGGGGAGGTGAATAGGACTATACCAAATTTTAAGATAAATACAGCGGAATATGAAACAGAGAATAGATAACACTATACACCAATCACAGAATAGGAATGGAAAGCAACCTAAAATAGAGAATTAGAAACACAAATTGTTCTAAGAACAACCTTACACCAAAAACCAAAGTTTATGGTAGGACAACCTTATTTCTAGAACAAATAGAGAAACAGAAGCACAATGTAATAAAGAGATAGCAAAAATATAATGCTGAAATGTAAATCTAAATTATTACAGCATTTCCCACTGTGCTTGAAATGTAAAATTTGCAACATTCACATTCACACATACATTCCACAATTCTGAATGATAAAAGATAGGAAATATAAATCACACATCCACAACATAAAGAATTATAGTGGTTCGCATGTGTGTTCACCAACTGTTAAACAACAGCCACACAGAATGTTACTCCACTCCTAATATCCTCACACAGGGGATTTTAGCGTTCACTATCAAATAGGTTTTCACAGGTTCACCCAAAACCTTCACAATTGTGTCTTTTTCAAAAGGGCTTACACAATTCAAAAACCCTCACTTTTGAGTTTTCTGGCTCTCCTCAGATAATCAACAACTTTGAGATTTTTCTGGCTTAACCTCAAATAAAACCAAACAATGTAAATTACACAAATTGTAAAATACCTGATTTTCTCCTTCGTTGTAGCAACCCAGAAGAACCAAGTCGGAGTAGAGATTTGAATGTTAAAATTCAATGTCCAATACTCACTTTATAATGGTTCTAAATTCTAATAGATTTTAAATTAAAACAAAAGGGCTAGCTCTAATTGATTTTGATTCCAGAGAAAGGTGAACAACAATTCCTCTTTTTCAGATTAGATTGGAATGCAAGAAACAAAATCAATTAACAAAGCTAAAGAAATAGAATATTAAATATGCACACTTAGCTTAAATGGAGCACCGACTTATCTCTCAGAAGACCGAATTAATTTAGCTTAAAGTTCATGTTTTATTCTGAGATTCGTACTCTATTTATAGGTGAGCAAATCACACCTTCGACTGGTCTAAGACATCTACGACTGATCGTAGAACAACAGATATTTGAAAAATTCGGGCGCGATAAGATTTAGCAGTTTTACGACTAGTCGTAGGTGGTATATGACTGGTCGTGGGTCTCCTACGACTGGTCGTAGGTTCACACGACTAGTTGAAGAAAGTCGAATTTCAGTGCTGTATATTGAGTCGTAGCTCTACGATAGGTCGAAGATGCAGTCGACACTGTACCTACGACTGGTCGAACAGTCCCAAGGACTAGTCGAAGTTTAACAATTGATTTTTGTAACAAACTTACGACCGGTCCATGAATTTCTTAGACAGGTCGAAGCAGTGCTAGGACTAGTCGAACAAAGTCCAGGATTAGTCTTAGAATAAACCAAACTCACTTATAGAAAACATATGAATTATGTATCCAAAATGACCTACTCTAAAGGTTAACCTAAGGTCAGTCATACTTCAGAAGTGAAGTAAGGACATTAAACATAGGAGACAAGTGACCTTTGAAAGTAGTGAAGCTTGAAGTCTTGATGAAATTCAAACTTGAAAGCTTCTTGAGATCTTGAGGTAGAACTTGAATGCATCTTTGATGACTTGTGAACAGTGCTTGTCAACCTAAGTTGATCTTAAGTAAAGCATTGTTCTTCATAGATGCAAGCTTCATAACAGTGTCTTTGGCACCACAAATTTGACAACACAAAGGGCTATAAATTATGGCACTTACAAACTTTAATTTGTGGCTTCTTCGATGGAGGCACCATTTCGTCCTTCCTTGATAAAAGAAAATGAAGAAAAAGAAGTAACAGTTTGTGGTGGGTATTCTCATCCTGGAAAAAAAAAAAAAATTCAAACAAAGGGATGGAAATAATAAAATTTCAAGAAGAAATAAAAAGAGAGGAGAAAATTTGAAAGAGAATAAAAGATTTAAGAAAATGGGTTTTAGGAGAAGGATATTCTCGGAGGAAGAGGAGAGAATATTATACAAAATGGATTTTTGGTAGATAAATATTCTTATATGAAAAGGAGAGAAGATTTTAGAAAATGAGTATGTGGTCGTGGTGATATTGACGTTGGGAGAAAATCCTAAAGTTCAGTTTGAAAAGTATAGTCAGGGTCGTTCCAAAAAGCCGGTTTACAGTGAGAAAAAACTCATTAAAGGATCTTTGATACTCTCGCATAGTACATGGTTGGTTCCTAAAAACTACTAAGAAAACGCGCACATGGCATTCAGGTAGCTTAATTTAGACCCTCCAGATTTTGATGGAGGGCACATTTATGGAAAATCACACAGATTTGATTTTATGATTCATGGCCATATAACTGGCGGTCAAAATGAAAAGTGGAGAGTCAAATTCAACTAACAAATGCCCGTTAGAAGTTTGGGATTTTACTGAATCCTTGCCAACTTTTGGAAAATGACCTATCTACAGTTGGTCTTGCAATTTGGGTGCTTTGATATGAGCTTGTGTACGCCATTTGTTCAATTTCCGAGGATCAACCATCACACTCAGCCAGAGTATTAAAAAAACACCACTTGTGAGTTGTGAATTCAACACAAAAGGCCCACTTTGTACTGTGGCGAAGGACTGCAACCTTTATGAATTAACTCAAAGTAGCCCAGTCTTATGTACGACGGGGACCACTACTGGCATTTAAGAATTAACTCAAGAGACCCACTTCGGTACGAAGTGTACTCGCCCTCCGTACTGGCATCTGTGGCGACATCTGGGCCATTCACTAGGTAGGGCACCGTGTTAGTGTGCCCTAGACCAAAAAGTACGGAAACGGATTGGCTACTCCCCTGCCACCCGCCAATGGCTGATGGTCGGTGCTCTGTGGGCCCCTCCATGATATATATGTTTCATCCATGCCGTCCATCTACTTTTCTAGATCATTTTATACTACGTGAACAAAATTGAGGTATATCCAAGTCTCAAGTGGACTACATTACAGGAAACAGTGCTGAATGAACTTCAACCATTAAAAACAATTTGGGGGCATAAAAGTTTTGGATCAAGGTGATCTTTGTTTTTTCCCTTCATCTAGGTCTGTATGACCTAATCAACAGATTGGATGTCGAATAAACAGTACAGTGGTCCTTAGGAGGATTTTAATGGTGGATATCCAATCACTATTGTTTTCCTGTGGTGTGGTCCACGTGAAATTTATATTCCAATCATTTTTCGTATCAAGCGCTGAAATAATATGTAAAAATGGATGAACGGAATGGATGAATCACATACATCATGGTGGGGCCGCATAGCACCGATCCGTTCCCAAAATTTACCGGGTCTACCCGTCAGTTTAGGTCATATGTGCAGGTTGGATATGAACCATTTGCCAGTTATTCCTAACCGTCCTTTTTTTTTCTCGTACAAGTGTGTCCCACCTGATGAGGCAACGAAACTTGACTTTTGCATCTAAGGGATGCTCAAAATGGCCTTTCCTGATGAATGGTCTAGATATCGGCCCACCTTGCACGAGCGAGTATACTTGCATTAACAGTGGTTCATCCATTGCACAGCTTGTATGCATGCAAAGCAATCATACAGTCCAAATCACGAGGGCCCGGATACAGGGACCATTGGGTAAATCGATCGTGGTTGGGCTGATCTTGACCTGACCCATTGCTGACCAGTGACACACGTGGACAGTGTATGGGCACATAGACGCTTGTATCGCTAACATTTTCATATCTGTAGAATATGGCCACACTTTGAAGATTAAATTTCAGTATGAGGAGTCAAATCACTTGCTGTCCATTAATTTTGTAGTTGTACCTACCCAATGAGTAGACTGACCAGACTTTTGCGTGATGTAATTTTCATGCATACTTAACACTTTGGCCGGCCTTTCATCCATAAATCCCTCGTGAACAACTTCAGAAAATATAAACATTTTTCTGAAGGTGCCCTAGTGAAGCTCTTGAAATTGTAGTAATGAGCCGCAATGTATCAAAGTATGGAATATGGCGGAGCTATAGAATGTAGAATAAATTCTAGTGAGGTGATTAGAACTAATTAAAAATTATGTCAATTAAAAAAAAAACAATTGCCTAGTTTAAACTAATTACTAATTAAACTAAACTAAGCAATGTAACTCTAAAGGCTTCCAAGCCAATAGAGGATCCAATCACATAAGCTACACTAGTTATGCAAGTTAAGCGACTAGCCTATATAAGATAGCGTATATGAGTGTGTGGGATGTGATTCCTATCAATCATAAACATTTATCTAATCATGCATCATATTTAAACATTAAAGACACATAAGCATAATTAAATAAATGTGTAAATAGCAATCCCAAACACGATCATATATAGTGGTTGTGCTACGTGCCCACTCCACTTCCGGTGGATGCACTCAACCCACGAGTGTACCGGATTTCACTATCAGATGTTTTAAATCAGGTTAACCTCTAACCTTTACAGTCCTACATAAATACTCTAAAGTTTATGCCCTACACAAGAGCAATGGTCCTACACAAACACCCAAGTTTATATCCTACACAAGGACAAGGGTCTTAATCCCGAACCCGACAATTTAGGCCATACAGGCCAAATTCCTAATCATAAACCTAAGATTTATGCCGTACACAAGAGTAAAGGTTCTACGTAATAACCAACAAATTTAGGCCCTATACAATAACCAAGGTCCTACATAAAAACCCAGTTGAGTTTGTGGATAGAAAACTCTTGGCCTTAATCATAAACTAAGAATGAGGCTAACTCACAGACTCCTAACAATGACAGTTATCGGATTGAGTCCCTTTTTATAGCTCCTTTTAAGTTGCTTGATCTTCGCTCTCATGTGCTTCGATCAGCTCCCCGATGCTCCCCCTATCATGTTGTTGCTGCTTTGTCAAGGCTTCAGCTCCACGATCAATCTCCTCGCATTTGATGCTTATTTCAAGATGACCAAGGTGATGAGAGTGGGTTAAATCTCCTATTACTAATGAGAAGCCGTTTTACTTAGGGAATTCAATCGATGGACACTCTAGGGTATCATAGAGAGTATAAATATACCTATAAGGTTGGTCTCAATATGCTAAAGAAGGCAAGAGATCATGTTCTTCCTTAATAGAAGCATGGAATGCTTATTTGAGTGATGAATCACAAAGAAGAGGACATGAATCTCAATGGAAAAGAGTTCTAAGCTATAGATTAGGCTTAAGATGCACTAGAGTCTCTTAAATACCAAAATTCATAATTTTCTAAAAGATGTGGATGCTATTTTTATAACAAAAAAGTCTTAACAGATCTTTAACGGCTATATTTCGGTTGCACCTAGGAGGTCTTCGGTCAGACCGAATTTTCTCTCGCTCAGACCGAATAAGGACCAAAAGCCGCTGGACATTTTGGCCATTTTCGGTTGGACCAAAGCTAACCTTCAGTTGTACTTCGTTCGGACCAATTTTATGGATTATTCAGACATGTACATTTGATATTTTGTAAATTTTGAAACAATACATGTTACATTCAGCCTGGTACCATGCTCATACTCTGGAGGTTGCGACACCCTCACGTACTTATATGTGTGTGTGTGTGTGTTTCAGTCTTCCACTTGCTAAATTAAATTGTCTCTGGAGTATGATATGTTGTTTAGTATAATCTCCCTCATGTTTAATGTACTAACATGGACAACATTTAAACATCATTATCTATGTTGCATAAGTAATGCGTTGGATCTCGGGAATTGAGCTTTGCTCGACCCTCGAAATCCAGGGCATTACAAGAGTCCTCTGATTTACCTATAGAATGCAAAATGAGCATGTTTCCTCAGATTTCTACTATAAAAACCATACAGACAGATGATAGAAGTATAAAGAAAAATCAACACATTATCCATGTCCAAAATATATATCTAGGCACAACCTTCAATATCCAAAAATCACAACATAACCACTAAAATATCCTAAAACTAAATCGATCTAGAGGGGCCACGCCCTATGACGTCATCCTGCTGGCATGAGAGACGTGTCGTAATCCGCCGCACCAACCTTTGAAGTGAATGGATCACTTCTCCCATGGACTACACCATAAGCTCAAGTCGAGACTGTCACTTCAGTTTTGCACTTGTTGGTCCCTAATGTGTGCAAGAAAATTATCCTAAGAAGTAGGGGCTGTAGGGGTAGTGGGTAGCAACTGAGTGTCGGTATCTGCCTATGCGGTGTCATATTCCTTGTCCTGAATTTCTTCTTCTTCAGATATCAGACCACCGGATTCATGCACGGAGGAAAGATTCATGTAAGACCCGTATCCTAGACCGTACTGTTCCGTCAACTCCTGCGATCCTCCCGATGAATTCCGGCAATCTGCGACCTATAATCGACATTTGCGCACGATCCTAAGTCATATCATGTAGAATTGAGTCGGCTTAATCCGAGACTTGTATCATTGTGACCGCACCGTCGTCGCGGTTCTAACACTGCGCCTTGCATACCGATCCGATACGCTGGCAGGGAGATATGAGCCGGCGTTTATTTTGAAGAAAACACTGCGCGTTTGCAATTTTAAGAGAATCTCTACAACATGTTCCATCAATCAATCACTCAAATCAATCAATCAATCACCTCATGTCAAGTACAAGAGTAACCCATGCTTTCTTTCTCCACAAGTCAAGCAAACCCCAAAGTCAACCAATCTCTCACCTCACCCATCACTCACCTCACATCCATCACTCCATCACCCATCACTCTCTCTCCTTACATCTCATTCTCTCTCTTTCTCTACACCATTTTCCAAGCAACAAATGAAAGAGTGTGGACGTCCATGGTTTTTCAAGTGAGAGAAAAGTAAGTTTATATGGCCCACTTCCTCTCCCAAAATCTTTCATCCTAGCCATTCAACTCTCATCACCCTCCATCAAAGTGAAGCACAAGGAGACCGACGTTCCAACGAACCAAGAAGATCGAACGGTGGGTGCTTCTATAAGCTAGATTTCATGATTTTATGATGGGCCAAGTGGGGCCTACCAATCGATGGTATATATCTCAATTGGGACCCTTAATGTGGCCAATGGTCCACCTTGATTCTCATTATCATTCCATGATGGGGCCATTCTCCATGGACCCCATTATGATGTTTATTTTCCTTGTACAAATATGGTCATTTAGACCTTGCATTTTGGTGGAGGAAGGATCTCCACCGTTAATCTTGATCGGTGGGCCCACGTGCGATGCGACTCACTTGATGTATGTTTTAAATCATGCAAGGGAGGTCCCATAATGTCGGGTCCCTCCATCACACGTGTCTCTCTCTCTCTCTCTCTCTCTCTCTCTCTCTCTCTCTTTCATTTCTTTTCATGTGATGATGTGGCCATGTGGCACACCCGCATGGACCCCACAATGAGGCATATATTTTATCTTAGCTGTCTATAGGTGGGGCCCACTTTATATGTTTTATTCCACCCCATCTCTCATGTGGTGGCCCACGTGGGCAGCCCACTTGAAATGCACACCTGTCCAGCGTCCCTGGACGCTGGACATTGAATGGAAAACACAAATATTAGCCTTGGTTCAAGGCTATTTGGGTGAGCCACTTGTATAGGCCCCACATAAATGTATGGATTCAATCCACGCCGTCCATCCTAATTACCAACTCGCTTTAGGCATTGAGCCGAAAAATGAAGCTGATCCAACTTTCTGGTGGGTCATACCTTAGCAAACGGTAATTTTCACAAATTCACCTTAACTTTTCTACACGCCAAAAGATGCCCAATATTGGGCTTGATGGATTGGTTATGAACTATGGAATCCATTGGGTGAGTCGGATTCACCTGATGCGGGCCTCATGGACGAAAATATGCATTTTCAATATATATATATATATATATATATATATATATATATATATATAACATGCAGCAAACGCTGCTGCTGCCAGAGGCACGCAGGCAGCGCCTGCAACATTTGGCGAATGGACAGTAGCCCCAGAGCCCAGCCGTGGGCCCCACCATGATATGTGTTTTGTATATCCACACCATCCATCTTGTAGACCCTTAGGGCAGTGGGCCGCCCTTCAAATATCAGCCCCATCTGAAGCTCAGGTGGCCCACATCATAGGGAACAGCGATGATTACATGGCTGCCATTGAAACCCATTTTTGGGTTCACAGAAGTTTTAGATTAAGATGAAATTTGTTTTTCCTTTCCATCCAGGTCATGCGTGACCTTATCAACAGGTTGGACGGCAAATAAGCATTATGGTGGACCTCATGTGGGACCCACAAGGATGTATGCGTTTTATTCGCACTGTCCACTGCTGTGGACGGTGGAACCCACGAGACTGTATGTGTTTTATCAATGCCGTCCAGCCATATGGCTAGCTGCTAGATGGCTAGTGGCCCCCACCATGATGCATGTGCTGCATCCAAACCGTCCACCCATTTTAAAAGGTCATTTTATGATATGAGCTAAAGAATGAGTCAGGTCCATAGTTCATGTGGACCCCCACCATGATGCATGGGTTGCATCCACCATTTGGCAAGCTTGTATTACAAGCTTGAGGCTAAAAATAAGACAGATCTATAGTTCAAGTGGACCCCACCTTGGTATATGTATGGGGCCCATCTTGATTTTTTGTGACCGCCCATTGAGGCCCACCTTAGTATATGTATGAGGCCCATTTTGACTTATTTGTGGCCGTCCATTGAGGCCCACCTTGGTGTATATATAAGGCCCAAGTGATTAGGCCCATCTTGTCATATTTATGGCCGTTGTTGAGGCCCACCTTGATATGACTGTAAGGCCCATGATACGAGGCTCATTGTGATGTATTCAAAGGCCCATGGGATATGGCTCATTGCAATGTACATAAGGCCCATTGATGCAGCCCACTTGATTTATATAAGGCCCATAGGATGCGGCCCATTTGATGTATCTAAGGCCCATGGGTCAAGGCCCATTGGGATGTATACAAGGTCCATTGCAATGTGTGATTCCTCCATGGGTTATGTAATGATGTTTATAACGGGCCATGCCTTGGGAGCAATATTGGTTTGACGTCCACATTGTAAGAATAATATTGGTTTAATGTCCGCATTATAAATCTCCCTAGGGCCCATTGATAGGCCCATACTTACTGTGCGTAGGCCATCTAGGCCCACCTTCGTTATGAGGATAGTTCATCACCTTATAACATGTTTAGTGTAACTCCATAATTCATGCCCATACGCATCATTTGTATGCTTGATATGAGGAATGTTTGATCATAGCATACGCCAATGGGCAAACTATTTACGGGACTCCTTATGAGATGGAGTGCCCACATTATCGCGTCGTATGCGCAGGATTGTTGCATGACTGGACAATGTGACTCATGCATCTCGCATATGTGTGACACGATTATTGTATGCCATAGTGACATCAGGGTCGTGGCCTCCACAGACACATTGTGAATAGCTAGATGGGACACTGAAAATGCTTGGCTCTAGCACTGTGGGCACGTAAGATGTCCTTGGGTGAAAATTTCAAAACCTCCTTGGTACCAGGAGATGCTCCAACATCTAGACCAAGTGGAATATGAGCATCGATGCCTATACCATGGGGTCGTGTCTCCCACTGTGTCGTGGTCGGTTGGAAGGGAGTGTGGCCTTATCCGCCCGAGTGAGGGGGCTATAAGCTAGGCTGAGTATGACCAGCTCGTAAATGGGTCCGCTATCGACGAGCCAGGGCCGATATTGGCAGGCGGATAGTGAGGTCTCTTCCACTTGGCTGTGCAGCTAGGGAGGAGGCAGTCAGTGCGGAGTGTAATAGACCCCGATGATTTCTCCAGAGAGCAACTATACTGATATGTGGACTTATTGAGCAGGAATTGCATCTCCATTCATTCACTATCTAGTCGGGCTGGTGGTGTGTAACTATTTGCTACGTGTACCATTGCATGGTCAGGATTTCGGTTGGGCGCGTGACTAACCTGAGATCAGGCCACATTGTGTCTGACTATCCAAATTTAGGTATGGGACTGGTTTAGATAGAAGTCCCTTGTGATGGACCCCATAGTCTGTGATACTTCGTACTATCATCCCGACTTCACATTCCAGCATGGTCATTTCATTCGCACCGCATATCACATTGCATCCACGGTACTTAGCATTTTAGGTTACTATGTTTTGGCACTTATATGGCCTAGATGAGGTTGATGGTATTCGTGGCTCATTAGGATTTGCATATTACATTGCATCCTCAGCATCTGTTATTATCTTATTATGTTTTGCATCGCATAGCCGCGTTACAGCTGATAGCATTCATGGACTTACCACGTATTTTCGCATTACTCTGATATTATACACTTGGCGCTTGCCTTGCACACACACTTTCACTACCCTCTAAGCTTTTGTAAGCTTATGCACGATAGATGCGTGCAGGTGGCATTAGGTTGCAGCAGCGTTGAGTTTGGAGCATGCAGCTGTCCTCTGGAGCTTTGATTTCGATATATGTATTTCCCTTTCAGCATTATATTCAAATGATTATATTAGTGGATATATGATGATGATGTTGCCTTTATGATTTGGGTATGCTTGTGGTTATGCTCCATTACAAAAAAAAAAAAAAAAATTCATACTGAAAATCCTCCTTGTAGAATCCCAGGATCGGAATCTGGCGCATGCGCGCTGGGAACCGAGAATGGGGTACTGCGGAGGCTGTCAGTACTAGATTCGGCAATCAAAAATTTTGTAAGCCCGGTTTCCAAGTTTAGGGCGTGACAATTCATCTTCCTAATACTTTGCGCAGTGAATTTTGGAGCTGATATAGATGCACATTTGGCTTTTATCTTTCACATTAGAGGAGTCATCTGAAGTGGATTCAGATTTCTCCATATCATCCCATGTTGCCACCATTACCTTGCCTTTAGATGTTGTTTTGCAGGGGCAATCAGGGGCAATATGTCCATAATCTCTATAGTTGTAACATTGGACATTTTTATATGGTTTAGTGGATTTTCCTTTATGCTTGTCCACATTCTTGTCCTTTTGTCACAACTCTTCTCTCTAGTAATTTTGAGAAATTTCTTAAGTGTATTGGCTAATTCCTCTGCGTTCACATCATCACTCTCACTTTCTGATTTAATTTCTTTATGTTCATGTGAATGCCTATATGATGATTTGAGGATGGTTAGTTTCTTACCTTTAGAGAGGGTCTTAAAGTGTAGTTCAAATGTTTGTAGTGAACCTATAAGTTCTTCTACTTTCATCTCATCTATATTCCTACACTATTCTATTGAGGTTATTTTGAGAGTGAACCAATCCGGCAAGGATCTAAGAATTTTACATATGCGTCCTTCAGGAATCCTTTCTCACAAACCCCACATGAAATTGTAAATATCATTTAGTTTAGAATAGAATTTCATGAAAGTTTCAAACTCTTCTATCTTAATTTTTCAAATTTGGTGGCTAAGAGCTGAAGCTTTGATCCTTTTACTGTGCTAGTTCCTTCGTGGGTGATTTCCAATATATCCCACGCCTCCTTCCCCATTGTACAAGTCAATATACGTTTAAATTCATCAGGGGAAACTGCACAATAAATAGCATTGAGAGCTTTGGCATTATAGGTATACCTACCTCTCTCGGTGGCACTCCATTTAGATTTTGGTTTGGGAGCGCTCACGGTGCTACCAATAACCACCACATGTTTCATGGGAATTGTTCATCCTTCTGCCACAATATCCTAAATTGAATGATCTAAGGATGCTAGAAATATCCTCATCCTGCCTTCCAATAAGCATAGTTAGACCCGTCAAAGTACGGTGGTCGTGAGATGGCATAACCCTCTTGACTAGACAACATTCTTAAGCTCCTAGGATTAACTACGGGCGGTTAAGCCTTTCAGGAGGAACCCGCTCTGATACCAATTGAAATAGTGGTAATGGGCCACAACACGTCTAAGTTCAGAATATGGTAGAGTTATAAAATGTAGACTAAGTCCTGGTGAGGGGTGACTAAGACTAATTAAAAATTATGTCAATTTAAAAATAACAATTACCTAATTTAAACTAATTATCAATTAAATTAAACTGAGTAATATAACTCCAAAGGTTTCCAAGCTAATAGACGGTCCAATCACATAGGCAACACTAGTTATGCAAGTTAAGCAACTAGCTTATATAAGATAGTGTATATGAGTATGTGGGATGTGATTCCTATCAATCCTAAATATTCATCTAATCATGCATCATATTTAAACATTCAAGACATATAAGCATAATTGAATAAATGCACAAATAGCAATTCCAAATACGATCATATATAGTGGCTCTGCTACGTGCCTACTCCACTCTCGGCAGACGCACTCAACCCATAAGTGTACCGGATTTCACTATCAAATGTTTTAAATTAGGTTAACCTCTAACCTTTATAGTCCTACACAATGACTCTAAAGTTTATGCCCTACACAAGAGCAACGATCCTACACAAACACCAAATTTTATGTCCTACACAAGAACAAGGGTCCTAATCCCGAACCGGACAATTTAGGCCACACAAGCCAAAGTCCTAATCCTAAACCTAAGATTTATGTCATACACAAGAGCAAGGGTTCTATACAAGAACCAACAAGTTTAGGCCCTACACAATAGCCAAGGTCCTATACAAGAACCCATTTGAGTTTGTGGATAGCAAACTCTTAACCTTAATCATAAACTAAGAATGAGGCTAACTCGCGAGCTCCTAACAATGAGACTTACTTGTCGGATTGAGTTCCTTTTTGTAACTCCTCTTGGGTTGCTTGATCTTCGCTCTCACGTGCTTCAATCAGTTCCCTGATGCTCCCCCTATCTTGTTGTTGCTGCTTTACTAAGGCTTCAGCTCCACGATCAATTTCCTTGCATTTGATGTTTATTTCAAGATGACCAAGGTGATGGGAGTGGGTTGAATCTCCTATTACTAATGAGAAGTTGTTTTACCTATGGGATTCAATCGATGGACACTCTAAGGTAACATAGAAACTATATATATACCTGTAAGGGTGGTCTCAATACGCTAGAGAAGGCATGAGATCATGTTCTTCCTTAATAGAAGCATGGAATGCTTGTTTGAGTGATGAACCACAAAGAAGAGGACATGAATCTCAATGGAAAAGAGTTTTAAGCTATAGATTAAGCTAAAATGTACTATAGTCTCTTAAATGCGAAAATTCATAATTTTTGTAAAGATCTGGATGCTATTTTTATAAAGAAAAAGTTCCAATGGATCTTTAATGGCTATATTTCGGTCGCACCAAGGAGGTCTTCAGTCACCGAATTTTCTCTCGATCGGACCAAATAAGGACCAAAAGCTGCTGGACAGTTTTAACCATTTTTGATTGGATCGAAGCTAACCTTCGGTTGTCGTCGGTCAGACCGAATTAGGGTCATGGTTTGCTGGACTATTTTGGCCCATTTCAGTCAAATCGAAGCATTCTTTGGTTAAACCGAACTTGTCATTCGGTCAAACCAAGTCCAACCGAATAGCAGCCAGATTTTCCTGTTTTGTTTTTGTCTTGCAATGGCCATCTTCGGTCGCACAGAAGGTTGTTGATCTCAACTATTTATTTTAGCAACACAAACCTCTAATGCCAAGCCAAACATGATAGGATATAAGATCTTGTGGCTTAAGGGATGATCAAAATGGGTTATCCTAATGGGTCCAAATCATCTAGAGGTTAAGAAGTTGTTTTGGGATAAGGGTTAGGATCACCAAGGCCACCTGTTTACCTGTTCTTGCTGCCTTAATGCTTCTGCTCTGTTGTGTCTTCAGTCTTCACTTTCCAAGGGCTCAACCAACTTTACGACATAATGACTCACGTGATTGACAAACCAAGGTGCCAAAATGAGTGCACTAACAATTCTACTCATTCAATCTAATTACTTCCCAAATCCTACCAATGCTTTCAAAGCTTCGAGACCATTATCGAAACTGATAAATGGTTGGGCAAATGGTATACTCATGTAGAAGCACGGCATGGTGACACATGAAAATAGACTAATATATATGATTGTATCTGTCTTTCCTTGCACAAATATCTAGCCAATACTTTTCTCCTTGCGGCATCTTCAACTTTTTGGAGTCGATCGACCAATACTTTTCATTTTGGATGAGGCTCAATGGGTCCAACCATCATGAATGTTTGTGCCTTTACCTATCTCCCTTTTAGTGAACCTATTTATTCAGGTTTTTCCGTAAAAGATAAACATTCCTTTATCCTTTCAGACAAGAACAGTAAAGCTTATTCCACTTTCATGGCTATCCAACGCAAATCTCAAGATGAAGTTGATGATCAAGAACACACGACTTTTCTCCTAATGTAGATCTGCCATTTTTTGATGTATAAGCGCTCTTCAAATTATGAAGGAATACATTCATCTAGCCGAGGCACTTGCCCAAGGACATCAGCTTGCCTTTACACCATACGTGTTCGGTCACTTATATCAGAGTATGTTCTAAGCGACCACCAAAGGTTTTCACCATTTTGGCGGACCTATTTAGCTAATTCAGATCTAGCTTTATTAATATTTTGAGGTAACTTTTGTCAAATCAGTTCCCACTGGGTTGGATTTTGCTTCTTTCGGCCATCACAACATCCTTTGCCCTGAAATTCACCATTATTTTGCCGAGTATATGAACTTCTTTCTTTCTTTTAACCTCAATAAATCTAACAATTCTTTATGTCCTTTCAATAACCCCAAATTTAGTCTGACCTAGTTCACAGAAGAATATGAACCGACTGATATCGAGATCGATGGTCTCAAAGATCAAGCTTGAAAAAACTATTTAATTTGTAGAGACCACCCATATGGTGGCACATTAGATCCAGGTGTCAATTCCAAGGTCGGGATTGAGCTATATTGCCACAATCTCCTTGCTCATCAGTTCAGTTTGGCGTAAGGCATTCCTTATCCATTTATCCATCAAACTTGTAACCAACTATTGAGGGTCAAATATTATATATTATCCTCCATTTATATCTTGGTTTTATGAACGTGATAATACTTAATGTTCTATTTTACTCAAGTTTGTGTTGCAAGGTGAATTTAAGAGCTTGGATTAAAAAGGGTGTTAAAAGCATGGATTTGATGCTCAAGAATCACCAAGGCAAGGGATGGATCTTACGAGACCAAGATTGAAGAATTCACATGCCAAAGATCCAAGAAAACCAAGTGAGGAATGAAGAGAATCAAATATTTGAAGTGAAGAAAAGGAATCCTGAAATCATCTTTAAAAAGAATATTCTGAAACTCTGGGTCATTTTGTGAAATTATGCAAAGTGAAGTCTATTTTGGAAAACTGCGTAGAGTGAAGTCTATTTTAGTAAACTACATAAATTTGAGGCGGTTTCTAAAGTTTTCCAACTAGTTGCGAAAGTTAGAGTTCCACAACTATAAATAAGACTTCCTAAGATGTTCCTAAGTATCTTTTAGGGTTTAAGGAGTGGAGTAAAAGGGTGAAGAAGTCGTCGCCAAGAGTATTTCTTCTTCTTCCTTAGTTGTTTTCATGCTTTCTTCTTGGGTTTTAGATCCAATCATGTCTATGGTTGATTAAACCTCTTAGTTAGGGCTAAGAGGTGAAGCTTATAGCATGATGGGATGTTTCTATTGCTTTAATTAATGTTTATGTTGAACTCCATAGATTATAATTTAATATTAAAGGAATACTTTCAGTTTTTAAATGTTTTTTGTTACTCAAATTACAATAGATCTGCAATAGCTTTGAGTATCTTCTTTTCCTGATTTGAGATTGTGAAATTAGTAAGTCCTATTATTCATCATCGTTCCTTGGGCATGGTAAGGTGATGGAATCCTTCCTAATCTTCACAATTCTCCTGCTTTGAGATTATGGGATTAGTAAATCCTGTTGTTTGTTATTGTTTCCTGGGCATGGTTTGGTGATGGAATCCATGTCAATTATCATAGTTCTCCTTCATTGAAAATTAGATCAATGGAAATTCAGATTTGGTTTTATTGATATATTTTCCAATTGGATAGGATAGGACTCTGATTTTAATTGTGTTACTTGAATCAAGCAAGAGGGCTCCCTGATCACTACAAGTGGATCCTTAGCACCCTAGTTCCCACCTTTAAATTCTTAGTTTTAATTACTCTATTCACAATTACTCTCTCAAATAATTAAGAATTAGTTTCACATCTTCTTCTAGTTAATTTCATAAACATACAAGTTTCAGTTCTTGTGGATTCAACCTTGGTCTTACCGAGATTATTACTACATCGTGACCCTACACTTGGGGCTGTGAACAAGTTTTTGGCGCTGTTGCCGGGGATTGACGGTTACATTTTCTAGATTTAATTAGTTTGGGAATTATGCTAAGAGTATGATTTTTTCTACTTTCTATTTTTAGGTTAGGGTTTTTTTAGAATTATTTTAGATACTAACTTAGCTTTCTATTTCTAGATTTAAAAACTTTCCTAATTTGTTTTTAAAAACTAACTTTTCTCTCCATTTCCAAATTTAGAAACTTTCCTAATTTATTTTTAGAAACTAACTTTTCTATCGATTTTCAGATTTAGAAACTTTCCTAATTTTTTTTTAGAAACTAACTTTTCTTTCTATTTCCAGATTTAAAAACTTTCCTAATTTGTTTTTAGAAACTAACTTTTCTTTCTATTTCTAGATTTAGAAGTTTTCCTAGTTTATTTTTAGAAACTATTTTTTTAAGAAACTAATTTGTTCTTAGGACTAACTTTTTGTTTTATTTTTAGGTTAGGGTTTTTTCTGATTTATTTTTAAAAACTAACATTATTTTTTGTTTTGTAGGATCCTAACGTAGAACTCTCCAAACCGGTAAACTCCTTCTAACTACTCCTCTACTTACTTTCCATATTGCTGTAGGATTTTTCTTTTATTCTATTTTACGATTAGGTTCAGGATTAGAGTTTCACCATGCATATGCAAGAGTGGGAACGTCAGTATACTAAACTAGTTTTAGAGAATGAGAGAAATTGTGAAGGGCTGTCAGATGATTATATTAGGAAATAACCTATGTCTCAAAATTTTTCTGAAACCATCATCAAGAACCAATCAGAATACAATGCTCCACCAATTAAGAAGTACGCGATCATAGGCAGGAGAATAATTACACTCCACAAATTATGAAAATAGTACGTGATTATTGGGGTTATTATATTTATGAGAGTGGGAACTATTATCATCCTTCAGACAAGAAGAAAACAATGAGAGATTATATTTTGGGTGATAATATGTAACAACAACCATCAAACTCTCCCACCTATGACCCATATGACTATGATCAGTGGAAACATCAACATTGGAGAGATGAACCAACAATTGATTATAGTGACTATTCTCTAGGTCTTCTACCTTTGAAATACAACAAAAAATGATCCAAGAGGATTCACTTCATGGTTACACAGACGATTTTCCTAGCATTAGAAAAATGATAGAAATGCTTACATTGCGCCTTGATAAGCTAATGGAGGCTAGTTCACCCCAGCCTCAACACAATCTAATTCTTCATTCCTAACTCTCTACTTATGATTAGTGGAAACATTAAGATTGGGAAGTTGAATCAACAATGCATCATAGTGACAATTCTCTTGGGTCCTGTACCTTTGAGATCCAACAAGAAACAATACAAGAGAATTCACTTTAAAATTTCACATAAACTTTAGAACTCATCCAACAACACACACTCTAAAGATTACAAGAACTTATAAAAGATATACAATAGTTAGGTTCACGTGATCCGATTATGGAGAATACTGAAATTGAGAATGAGGAGTTGAATTCTGTTAATGATCATATGGGTCAATTTTTCGGAGTAACTGTCCAAAGTAAAGATCAAGAGACATGGGTATCTTTCAAATATAATGATACTAACACGGTTCACTCACATAATACACTTGGCTTCAATGAGGAGGAAGAGACTAGTTTATTCGAGCCTCAACCCAACCTACAAACAGAATGTAAGGAAAGCGATCCCATCCCACTTGTGAACTACACCGAATTAGTAGATGATGAGTATTGAGATGACATTCATGAGTTTAAAGCACAAATTCCCCTGGAATCGATCTCAAGTTTGGCCTAGGTAAATGATCAAGAGGTACAGGAAGTTGTCAACCATAATGATCTTTGCCACTCATTTAACATGTCGGATTTAAATGTGGAGGATAAGCCCCTTTCAATTGACCCTTCTAACTCTTTTAAGGCGTATTTAGACTACATCCCTAATTTGGATGATGATTTGATTAGGGAGATAGATGACTCACTTGATATGACTCCGATATTTGAAACTACCCAATAAAGGCCACCAATTGAGTAGTCATCCCTTAATAATAAAAAGCCTCTATTAATTAGTATCAATGAACAGAGTCTTCATATCAATGCGCCTACTGATCCATAATCTGTCTATATAGGGCAAGGCAAGATACATCCAGTGATGATGTATTTTCACCAAGATGAAGGGCAAGAGAGCACGCTTCACTCGATTGTCAAAGATAATGGAGTAACTGGGCATATCATCACAGACCTCAATGTGAAAAATGAGCCCCTCTAAAATGAATCTTTCCACTCTTTGGAAGATCGGTTGGCATATTTTACAGATTCAAATGATCTCATGATAAAAGAAATAATGGATGCCTTGCAAAACAATACCTCGATGGTTGTTACTGACTGAGAGAACCCTTATTCTGAAGCCCCTCCTTCCACAGATCTTGAATGTTTACCATTAAGGGAGGAGGAGTAGCCGAAAGTTAAATCGAAGCCTGAAACTTCAGAATATGTTGAGATTACATCACCTACTGAGAATTTCTCTAAATTTTATCTACTTGTAGTCTCTGATTCACCATGTTGCACTAACTCTAAAACTTTCTGTCTCAGGTGAATCATATGTACTTTGGACACCTCAGGAGATTAAAAGGAAACTTTATGCTGAGGTCCACAAATTTCTCTAGAAAATCATGCTCCATGGCATCCAAGCCTATTGTAAAAAGGGCTTTTAGCTGATCTTATTATGAAATCTACTGAGAAATTTATCAAGATACTGGCCGGAGGAAGAATCTTACGGCATGACTAAGTAGTTTTCTCCTATCTTCCTAGTTAGATTTATTGCTTTCAAAGAATTTAGGATTAGGATAGTTTGCTTTTAGCCGTTTAGGATAGTTTACTTTTTGCTATTTCGGAAAGTTTGCTTTCTAATGGTTTAATTCTTGTGCTAACCCATCTTCACATTGAGATATTTTGAAAAAAAAAATCTCAGAATTTCTTCTTCAGGTACTACCTTTCCACCACTTCCTTTTTCTTTTCGTTGCCCCATTTACATTGAATGTTTATCTCTTTTACATTGAGGACAAAGTAAATTTTAGGTTGTGGGGTGGGGATTAGGCACGCTAATCAGTTGTTTTCTTAGTCTTTGGGCGAAGTTATGAAAATTTGAGAAAAGGTTCTGAAATTTCTGCAAAGTTAAGTAATCTCGAAGTTAATCCATGAATTAGAATTATAAGATACTTAATGTTTATGCCTTATGTCTCTTGGATTTTTAGTCCCTTCGGAGATCTCAAAATTAAATTAAGTCATTGATCCTCGATTAGAAGTTTTAAACATTGATTGAGTCATGATTTCATATGTCACATCTAGCTTACACATTAAAGTGTCAGTTTGATATTGAATTGTTAACTTGATGATTATTAAGCATGGAAGGAACCAACCTAGGAAATTTGTCCATCATGTTTAATGGGAAGAATTGAAAAGAAAGAAAAAGAAAATACCCAGCTAAAAAACAATTGTCATCGAAATGGGCTACCTATTAAAGATCTTTAAAAAGGTTGACATAGCATGAAAGCCATCAATGGAAAAATCAAAATCTGAAGGAATAAAAGAGGGAACTTTAAGATGAACTGTAAGGCAAGTTTCGGTTTAAGTTTTGGTTCTCTTGAATGCTCTTTTAATTATCAATGTTATCATGGAAGTGACGAATTGAACCTTTGATTGTGATAAGTCTAAACTTCATTATACACCTATGGAACTCAATGTTTGGAATTGTTCTAATTGGAGGATTAATGCTTTGAACTTGATTATGAAACTTGACGAGTGTTAAAGTTTAGGAGAAGGTAATACACAACATTGATGTATTTAGAATTCTATTATCTAGATTGTTTTCTTTAAAACCACTTAAGCTTATAGAAATTATCCTGTAGTTCTCAAAATATTTTTCGCATACTTTGCCCGAGACTAGCAAAATGCTGGTTGGGGATTGTGTTAAGGGTCAAATATTACATATTATCCCCCATTTATATCTTGGTTTTATGAACATGATAATGTTTAATGTTCTATTTTACTCATGTTTGAATTGCAAGGTGAATTTAAGAGCTTAGATTGAAAAGGGTACTAAAAGCATGGATTTAATGCTCAAGAATCACCAAGGCAAGGGATGGATCTTACGAGACCAAGATTGAAGAATTCACACACCAAAGATCTAAGAAAACCAAGTGAGAAATGAAAAGAATCAAAGATTTAAAGTGAAGAAAAGGAATCCCGAAATCGTCCTGAAAAAGAATATTCTGAAATTTTGGGTCATTTTGTGAAATTGCGCAGAGTGAAGTCTATTTTGGAAAACTGCACAAAGTGAAGTCTATTTTAGCAAACTATGTAAATTTGAGACGGTTTCTAAAGTTTTCCAACTATGTGCGAAAGTTGGAGTTCCACGATTATAAATAGGACTTTCTAGGATATTCCTAGGCATTTTCTAGGGTTTAAGGAGTGAAGTAAAAGGTGGAGAAGTGTCACTGAGAGTTCTTCTTCTTCTTCCTTAGTTGTTTTCATGCTTTCTTCTAGGGTTTTAGATCCAATCATGTCTATGGTTGGCTAAACCTTTTAGCTATGACTAAGAGGTGAAGCTTGTAGCATAATGGGATGTTTCTAATGCTTTGATTCATGTTTATGTTAAACTCCATTGATTATAATTTGATATTAAAGGAATACTTTCAGTTTTTAAAGGTTTATTGTTACTAAAATTAGTAGATCTGCAATAGCTTTGATTGTCTTCTTTTCCTGATTTGAGATTATGAAATTAGTAAGTCTTGTTGTTCACCATCGTCCCTTGGGCATGGTAAGGCGATGGAATCCTTCCTAATCACATCACGTGAACCAAAATGTCAAAAGACTACAGTTGCAGGTTATGTCAAAGTTGTTTCTACAACTTCAACCGTTCAAGCATCTACAATGCCTTTAGACCTTCTGAAGATTTTAGAACTTAGACATCATGTAGCCCCTCTTCCTACATCTCTTAATGCTTTTGGTCAGTCGATCTCGAGAACTTCAGGTATTCCTTCTTTAGCCAAAGCTATAGTAGCTTTCAAAAAATATTATAAAAATATTCTTTGGAGATGGAAGAGGCATATAAGAGACAAAATGACGCTTAGTTCAATAAGGCCTTTAACAAATGGTAGAGAGAAAAGAAAAGATTGGATGATCCCAATCTTCCTTTTAATCTCTTTCTCAACCATAATGGACTAATTCTCATCCTTTTCCACGTTCCAACCGAGCTCTAGGCCTTTGAGAGACAACCTATCTCTGCACTGCCTCCTCAGGCTGAGACATTGATCATAGATATTCCGGTCGGTTCACAACTCTCTCTCACATAGAAAGACTTTATGCTTCTTATTCTGAAGAGTTTATGAGTGTCATTCATCGACCAAAAAGTCACACTCAGGAACAAGTAATCGTGTATAAACATATGGAATCTTTCAGTCTCCTTTTGCATTAGATGACCTCGTCATTCGCTCGTGATTAGGGTCAAGGAGTTGTGGAGTCAAATATGTCAATGATGCAAGATTCATATAGTGTGGCTACTCATGTGATTCCAATGTCTTCCATTCAATCTATTCCATCCCTAGAACTAACCGAGCAAATAGATCTTATCTCTAAGCATAGGGTGGTCATCCTGGATGAAGCAAAAGAAGTAGAAGATGAATTCTCTCATCCTGCTGAAGTTTCTTCTAATCGATTTGTACCCACAGAGATCCCTACAGCTAATGCTCCTGCTCTATTATATATGTTAATTGATACTTCTAGTGCCTTGCCTTCATCACCTGAGGATACCGTTCCTACAGAAGATATTTTATCCTTCTTCGACCAACCCTTCACCAGTGATACCTTAATGACCGAGTCTGTAGCGCCTTCATCGAAACTCTAGCAACTTTAGGAGAAATTACAAGTTCTCATACACTCCAAGGCTTCTGACATCATTTCTTCAGTATCAATCGAACTACTCAATCTCCTTATGCTTCACTACTAAACTCTCTCGATCTAACGAATCCCTGTCGACCAAGATGCTTGTACTCTATCAATTTTTAAATCTAATTTATGAATGTCAGGATACAGTCATGGTGGTCGACAAACTTCAGTCTAAGCATACAGTTTTTTTCCTCAAAATGACGGGGGTTACAACCGCTCGGGAACAACTTTCCACCATTTATGATAAACTGAAGGAGTCAAATTCAACTCTAACTGACTTGAAGTGTCAAATCTCAGTGATGGAGGATAAACTAAAGGCACTAAAGGAAGAGGAAAAGTCCTTAATTGAGATCATACGTGGTCAGAAAGCTAAGGTCAAGACATTGAGCATCTCCATGCAAAAGCATACTCCATTAGTTAGCCAAATGGTACATTCGGCCTCAAAGACTAAAACTGCACTCGACTAGTGTTGGAGTGGAAAAATCATTGAGATACATATGTTGTGCAATCACACAACTATAATAAGTTGCGCAAGGGAGTTATTGTTGTTACGCGACTACACCACTTAAATAAGTTTCGCGATTGCATAATTTGACCAAGAAAATATCAAAATCTGCCTCATAAAAATTGAGCAAATTGTGCAAAAGTTGGACCTCGCCACACGTGAATGCCTATAAATACCCCTCATGTCTTCTAATTTGGGACTTACTTACTTCTAAAGAACTTGGAGTAATTAGAAGATCTCACTGAAGAGAAAGGTATTGATGAGCATTCGCGCAGCAACTCTTCTTCGGGAGAATACACTGGCCATAGTTAATGTATCCCAGAGAAAAAAGAGATCAAAGTTAAAGCTACAAAGTATTTCTAAATGAGTTACATGACCACGTAACTTATCAGTCTAGCACAATCATGCAACTACTTTACAAGATTTAAAAAAAAATCGAGTATATCCATAAGTTGCAAACAATATCTTTCAAGAGTATATAGAAATAGCTCAAAATCTTCTCAACTTTACTATCGTTTCAAAAAATCTTTAACATGGAATGAAATGCTGCCGAAATTACACTTTTCAATGATTATTTAATGTTTACAGCACTTTATTTTAAAATCAAGGGCAATGTAAGGAATGTAATAAGAACTCGGATTAATAAAGTGTAGATTAATGTTCTTTTACCTGAGCTTTTTTATTCTTATAATGTAAATATTCTAAAATCATAGTTTTTATCAAAATAAAATGGTGACTTTACTAGGGATTGAACCCAAATATTTGGTTGGAATATTTACACTCTAATGATAATGTTAATGTCACGCCCCAAATCTGGAACCTAAGCCCTACTACTTTCCAAGTCCCGAACTCGGGTCACGATAGCTTCCTCACCACTCGCCGGACTTCGTGAATGGTTAGCAAACTTTCTAAATGTCAAACGCAGCTCATGGCAGTTGATTTTTTTTAATGGTTAATCTGATTAGGTGGTTACTCATTTTATACATGGTATCAACGCATATCCAAGAAATGAACATGTTCGACATGTCACACATATGATGGTGCACCAACTCAACAATGAAGGAGAAGAGATAACAAATTCCCTATAGCTCCTGCACTCACCATGCTACTCAACATATCCTGACAAAGTTAAATCATCTGTATGAGCAAATCACAGCTCGTGAGTCTATTGTGTACCAAGAGTAAAACGCGGCTTATCAAGGCACTCCCGTAAAGACATCTAAAACAACCACAAGCATACTATTTATCAAGCATGTTATCATAGGTGAGCATGTTATCAACTAAGCATATTATTAAAGTTTTTCAGGTTATCATAAATCATGTGATCAATTTTAGGCATACTACTCGGACGAACGATCATGAATCATAAGGATAGCCAATCATCATGTATAAGATAATCAAATTTCATATTCCACTATAGAGCATACAATGGAAAAGTAATAACAAAGCTAGTGTCTAGTTAAGATGATAGTACACAGTATCGCAAACCATGGGGTTCATCACAAGGACTTCTATCCAAACCAGTCCCATACCTAATTTGGATAGCTAGACTCAATATGGTAAACTCCTGATCACAGGTTAGTCGCGTACGTAAATAAAATCATGGCCATTGCGAAGGTAGACATAATGATTTAGTTACGCACACCAGCCCGAGTGGATAGTGGATGAATGAATACATGATGCAATTGCTAAAGTGCAAGTCTTACTCAGTAAGTCCATATTTTAGCACAGTTCATAACTTAAAACATCATCAGGGTCTAGTACACTTCTGACACTGGTTGCTGCCCATCGGGCGCAAGACCAAGCGAGTGCAAAAGACCTCGCTATCGACCTCGTCAGTGGTACACAAAAACTACCTGGTTCATCAATAGCGAACACATTTCATGAGCTGGTCAAACTCAACTTAGCATATAGCCCGTGGCACCTATGCGGGTAAGGTCAAACCCCCTTCCAACCAACCCCGACACAGTGAGAGACGCGACTTACCGGTATCAAGTCATTGTGTGCTCATGAATTCACTCAGTCTAGACATTAGAGCATCCTTCTAGTTCCATAGGATTTAGGAACTTTCACCCAGGGACGCCTGTGGCGCCCTATAACCTCAATAGTTCCAGTGTCCATCATTCACCAACCACAACAAAGCTACGGGACCACCTCCCAGGTGACTCTAAGGAGTAGATATATGTGTCACACATAGTGCAGAATACATGAATCACACTATCCAAGGCATGCATCAAACCTGCGCGTATCACGCGAATCATGTGGAGTGGCCTATCTCATATAGAGTCCCCTAAGTGTCTTAAGCCGAATGGCATATACTATGAACAATCATCATCCACAACAGGCATACAAATGATGCGTATGAGATATGATAATGTATATTTATAAGCATTATGCATGAGAATTGTAATACTACATTAAGCATAAAGTATTGTTAAATCAATATAAAGCAATGCTAACTTAAATGCAAGAGGAATGATACCTCTAATATAAAATAAGTGTCGCATCAATATAAAGAATGTACCATGTCAATATAAAGAAAGTGCCATGTCAACCAAAAAATGCTATTAGCAAACATTCATTGTAACCCTCGCAACAATCATTAATGTAACACCACAAAAATCATAAGGTGTCATACCAACATTTTACGCCGAATTATCCAAGTAATGCAAGCTTATGCATAAAGTACATAGCATATAAGAATTCACATGCATCATCAATATCATGGCCATCATTTATTTATCACCATTCAGGCATGAAGTAAAACATTGTTATCTTATGCATGAGATCATCGTGACCATCAACATGTGCATTATTGTCACTTTGATATCAATATCATCTCCAATGTACCAATATCAAGCAAAGCATAGTGATTATACACATATCATTGTCATTAGTATCAACATGTGCATGATTATCAATGATGATATCAACTTCATCATCCAATGTAATGATTATCAAGTAAAGCATGGTGATCAACTAGCATATTTTGTCATCATATACATGTACATACTATCATCATCATTATCATAAAAGATCACTTCTGCTTCATGATTAACATATGCAATGTCACAACTACCATAAACAACTAATTCATCATTAATGCATATGTCATCAATTTACCATCCATTAAATCATCTCCATAATCGATATTAACCCTGTCATAATCACCATCAATTAGATCATATCAATTATTTCAACCAACAACTCACCATCATCATTATCATGTTATCACCATGTATCATCATCTCGACCATTATTATGTGTGTCCCACCTAGTGTGACTTCCATATTGACATTGGACTACACGCAAGGCATGGGGTTGTATAGATCAAGTGTGAGTCTCACTTGGTGGACCACTAGGCCAACTCCAAGGGGTAAACTTCCAACCACAAGGCCTTCAATGGTGTGGATCCAAATACAACTAAGTGAAACCTGCACATTTTACCATCAACTATAAACAATGCGCAATCTCAAACATAAGGACAACATGCTAACATCTTTCATGCCATATATCATATTGGGCCCACTAGCCACATATACAAGCAAACTAAGAAAAAGCCCAATTATCCAGCTTATGGATTTTGAAATAGGCATTGTTAAATGTGATCCACTTGACTAGAGGTAGTGTGCAAGGCGTACTGACCACTAGGAAATAGGCCTGCACAACGGGCTTAAGGAAGGTTACCATAGTGGGCTTTTCACTCCTCAATGATTTCTCTTAGTGTTGGGCCCACTTCGACCTTAGGGTTGTCTCATTTAGATGGGCCCAAGACCACCCATACCTTAAGAAAACAACTGAGTAACAAGATCAGTCTACTACATATTTTACAAGTTGTATAACACCTATTTACAAAACATGCTAAGTGGGCCTCATCGGATGAAGGGAATGGCATATATAAGACAGCCCATACTAGATGGCCCACCTAAGGTTTTGGGCTTACCAATACCAAAGAGTTATTTTCCATGGTTTAGATGCTGCATTAAATGCTCTAGGAAGGTGGTGGACCCCATTAATGTAGCCCACATGAATTCTATATCAAACAGACTTAAGGTGCAAGGTTGGTTCTAGGCCATTTTAGAGTCAGATTCATGATCACGCGAGGCCTACATCTGGTGAAAGAAAATAGCCACCAGGTAGCTCTATATATGGGCTTTATAAATTATAAGGCAGGCCTCATTGTTTGGGTGTGTACAAATTACGGTGATGGCCCAAACATGGGTACTTGGAGAAACTGTGCAGGAAACACAGTGCAGAATTAGTTTTGGCCCAAGTTTGAGTACATCTCATGATCACAAGGGACAACCTTTCAGCGTACCATCAGGTACCCTTAGTATTCCTATATATGACTTTAAAAAATATAAAATGTGACCAACTTATTATGTACACATAATATTTGGTGTAAGGCTAAACATAGGTATTTTAAATTTCTGCATAGAGTTTTCTACACAACCATGCCTGGACCGATTTTTGGACCTACTCCCTAATCATGTGGGGTAAGACTTAGCCTAAGTAAAATATTATTTATCTATTCATTGGTATATGTTAAAGGTTTCAAGTGGTGACCTACTCATATCTTCTGCGTGGGGTCCATTACAGAGGCCCAAAGTTGGTACAAAAAATTAAAAAATAAATAAAATAAATAATAATAATAATCAGACAGTTTTCAACAATGGGATCTGTCACAACTTAGGGCCCACTTTCCAAACACTTGGAGATCATTCCTAACAAAAAAGTGGGGCATCCCAGCTCACTTATATAAGGATTAAACATCCTCCAAAGTGGGACCCTCAACTAAAGAGCGTGGGGCCCACCACAAGGCGTCAAAGAGACCTACATGCAATATAGTTAATTATTTAGAAAATTTTCAGTAAATAGAGAAAGTACCAATGAAAGGAAATAGATAGAATGACAAGTGGGTCCCCCACGCTCGCAAAGCATAGATAAGAGACACATCAATACACAATCTCAAATGCCTCTCTTTTAGGTTAAGATGAATATTTTTTTGTATGTGCAAGTGCTATTGAGATTGTACATGACTTGTTCTACTACTTATGATGACTGGATGGTGTTTATGGAGGTATTCGAACTAGTGCCCATTTTATTTAATAGATTAAATGGAATTTCTTTGTTGTGGACTTACCATCTTATGTTATGTGGCTTTTGGAGAAAAAATCAATTTCTATCGCATCCTTGAATTGAATATTTGCCCTTGCGGCTTGAATGGAATAATTGCCCTGTGTGGCTTCGATGGATTATATTCGTACAACATTGCGTTGGTAAGTTCCGCTTATTGAACAATGATTGGCCACTAGTTGAAGATGTTACCTTTAAAAGTCCATATTATGTCGAGTTGTTGAACTATGTTGGCTGACGAATCCTCGCAGTGACCTTTAAGCTCTTATAAATTGACGGATTCAATTGAAATAATAATAATTGGGCTATCTATACATTTCATGACATACGGACTTTACCGGGTGGTCAATATAAGACGTGGAGTTTTTCTTAGGTCACTATAGGTCGCACCATAGAGTACTTTATTGAATGATCTTAAGTTATCATCATGTGCATTCAACTACCATGGGTTGTCTTTCTTGTATGGCATTTTCCGGGTGCCAAGTTCTCCTTAGGGCGTACTCTAGTGTACTTTTTCGGGAAGCTAGATCACCTTGGGTGTTTTCGTTGCATTATCTTTTCCGAGTGACTAGTGTCCCTTGGACGTACCTTGAGTACTTTTTCGGGTGGCTAGTTCTCCTTGGGCGACCTTTTTCCAACTGGATGAGATCCCTAAGTCTATGAGCATGTGCATGCATCCATGCATTTAAACAAGAATATTATTGTAGAATTTTTTTAACGTTTGCGCATCCGATAAACTGTCTTGTTATTACGATGGTCATTGTAAAATATTCATTCTAGACTATTCCTGATAAGTTTGCTTAATTGTCATGGTGTTTGATAAATCTTGAAGGTTATACATCACTAGGATAGACATTTACGCTATCAAACCATATTCAGTGTGCAGGAGACCTAGCTGATGTGCATGCGGGTGTTCATGTGGAGTATGGGGAGCAAGATTTTAGAATTCATTAATGTTGAATTTGTATTTCATATATTGTAAAGACTTACGACATTGGTTTGTATAAGCATTCGGACAGCCACTCGAATATATTAATATGCATATTAGAACTTCATTTACGCTTGATTTGTTTCCATTTCGCTAAACTACTAACTCTGAAAATGTGTGTGTGTGTGTGTGTGTGTGTGTGTGTGAAATTTGAGCCATCTTTAAAGGTTAACACTCAGGTTTTTAGAAAACGGGTAGTATACTCGGGTTTCGGGAACCGGGGTGTTACATAACGAGTCATGCTTTGTTGAATAATTCCATAAATCTTATGGATTACATCAGTAATGTAATCCCAATACCATTAGAGCCCATTTGGATTATGAATTATGTCAATAATGTATTATAAAATCATTATCATTACAATTTTATAATGATTGTTTAAACATATGATGTAAATTTGAATTTCTCACTTGAAAATGGAGATGAGAAAATAAGGATGCTTTGAGACAACAATCTGAGATGAAAGTGAATGCCACAAGTTGCACGCTCGCAATTCCACCCAAATAATGGCTTTGTAAAGGGCAAAGTACTCGAGGAAATGGATAAAGAAAAATCTCCAAACTTCTTTCACGTAGAGTAATTTCTAATTTCCAAGAAAATGTCCTTTTACATTTATTTGGAAGAATATTTATACAAAAACCTTAAACTCTAGCTTTAATCCTAGCCCTTAGTTAAGATATAATATTAAATCTTGACCACACATTTTCTAAATAGCCAAATAAAGACAAGACCAAATTTCTAAAGCAAATAAAGAAATAACTAAATAAAGACAACATCAAATTTCTAAAATAAAGAAATTAACTACCCAAAATAACTCAATTGTTTTCTAGGATAAAATAAAATATTAAAGTGACTCAATCTTCATTCATACATATCGTAATGTTGATCTTCATCTATGACCTTTCCATAGCAATGCTTGGAATGTGATCCGGAGTAGTGATGTCGCATGGTTTCTTAGATTGCCTGCCAATAACATATAATTCATAGGTCAAATGAAAATGACTTGGTTAGATTGACCTTTGTAATCATTGCTTAAGACATGCCCTTTTGTTAAGTCAAATATTGACTTTTGACTTTTTTTTTCCTTTAGTTTAGTAGTCATGATGTCATGCCCCAAACACGAATATCGGGCTCACAAAATTCCCGATCGCCGAATTCGGCACCGACAGTCTCCATAGTACCCTATTCTCGGCTTTCAGCACTCATATACCAGGTTCAATCCTAGGATCATACAATGAAGATTTTCAACATAAATTTGTTTCATAATAAGCATAACCCACAAATAACAACCAACAACATCATTACAAATCCACTATGATCAAAAACTTTGAGTACAATGCGTAAGGGAAATACAATATCGATAATCAAAAGTTGCAGAAGTCGGCTACGCTCCAAGCTCAATGCTGCTGCGGCGTCTAGCATCACCTGCACGCAACAGTCGTGCATAAGCTTATAGAAAGCTTAGAAGGAGATGAAAGTGTGTACGTAATATACGCATGCTCAGAATGCAATATCAGAGTAATGCGGAATATACTGGTAAGTCCATGAATGCAATCAGCCATACCAAAGTTATGCGATGCAAGGCATGAATGTTATCGTCCATATCAAGGCTATGCGATGCAAGGCATGAATGATGTCAGTCATACCAAGGCCATGCGATACGAGATGCAACTTAAACATACCAATCATCATCCGAATCCACATATCAATGCAGCTTATCACTGGAGCATCAAATATCAGTACAGTTTTCACTCTGGATAATCAGTTGGGTCTAGTACACTCCAAATGGCACTGCCCCTTCCCGGGGCACGTAGTTCAAGTGAGCATAAGAAACCTCACTATCCACTTAGCCAATAGCCTACCAATACCTATCCGGCACGTCGATAGTGGACCCATTTACTAGCTGGTCAGACTCGGTGTCACGCCTCAAACTCGAAAACTAGGCTCACGAAATTTTCAATCGTTGAATCTGGTGTCAACAGCCTCCATAGTACCCCATTCTCGGCTCTCAGCGTCCATACACCAGATTCCGATCCCGGGATCCTACAAGGAGAATTTTTTTGTATAATTAACTCATAATAAGTATAACCACAAGTTTACCCAAATCACAAAGGCAACATCATCATCACATATCCACTAATATAAGCAGCTGAATACAATGCTAAAAGGGAAATACATATATCGAAAACCAAAGCTCCAGAAGACCGCTGCATGCTTCAAGCCCAATGCTGCTGCAACCTAACATTACCTACACATATTTATCATGTATAAGCTTATAGAAAGCTTAGAGGGTGGTGTAAGTGTGTGCACAAGGTAAGTGTCAAGTATATAATGCAGGTCCATAAATCATACAATGTCAAAAATACTGGCAAGTCTATAAATCATACAATATCAAAGTATGCAATGCAGATCGATTATGCAATGCAGAGACATAAAGAACTAAATATTAGATACCAAGGATGCAATGCAATATGCGGTGCGAATGAAATGACCACGCAAGAGTGTAAAGTCAGGATGATAGTACGTGGTATCACGGGCTATGGAGTCCATCACAAGGGACTTCTATCCAAAGCAGTCTCATTCCCAATTTAGATAGTCAGACTCAATGTGGTAAACTCCTAATCTCAGATTAGTCACACGCCCCAACCGAAATCCTGGCCATTGCGAAGGTACACGTAACAAATAGTTGTGCGCCACCAGCCCGAGTGGATAGTGAATGAATAAATGAATGAGTATGCAACTCTTGCTCAATAAGTCCACATATCAATACTGTATATCTTTATGATCATCACCGGGGTCTAGTACACTTTACGTGCAATCATCACCACCGGATGCGCAACCATGCAAGTGGAAAAGACATCACTATCCACTGGCCAGTAGTTAAACAATATCTACCCAGCACGTTGATAGTGGACCCATTTATGAGCTAGTCAAATCAGTCTAGCTATGCCCCCTATCCTCGGGCTAGTAAGGCCACACCCCCACCCAACCGACCACGACACAGTAGGAGATGCGGCCTACTAGTATTCAGCAATTGGGCGCTCACATATCCACTCAGTCTAGACTTTGGGGTGTCTCCTGGCCACGGAGGTTTAGAGATTTTCACCTAGGGACATCTATGGCTCCCCGATGCTAGTAATAGATTTTCGGTGTCCCATCTAGCCATCCACAACATGCTTGTAGAGACTACGGCACTGATGTCGCTAGGGCATACAATAATCACAACACAACACACAATGCAAGATGCATGAGTCATACAATCAAGTCATGCATCAATCCTACGCATACCGTGCATCCATGTGAGACAATCTCCGCTTATCAGGGAGTCTTATAACAACCTGCCCAATGACATATGCAATGGTCAACCACATCTCATAACAAACATGCAAATGATGCATATGGGCATGTATTATGATGTTATACTCATAATCGGTATCGATAACTGGCACTGATAATTGGCTTATACAATCGGCCTCGATAATTGGAATCAACCTCGATAATCAGAATCGGCCACGACAATCAGAATTGGCCTCTATAATCAACCTCAACAATCGAAATCGGCCTTGATAATCAGAACCAGCCTCGACAATTGGAATAGGCCTCAATAATCAGAATCGGCCTCGATAATCAACCTCAACAATTAAAATTGACCTCGATAATCGAAATTCACCTCAATAATCAACCTCGACAATCAGAATCGGCCTCGACAATCGGAATCGGTCTCGATAATCAACCTCAACAATCAGAATCTGCCTCGATAATCAGAATCAGAATTAGCCTCGATAATCAGAATCGGCCTCGATAATCGTAATCAGCCTTGACAATCAAAATCGACCTCGATAGTCGAAATCAGCCTCGACAATCGGAATCGGTCTCGATAATCGAAAATGGCCTTGATAATCAAAATCGGCTTCGATAATCGACCTCGGCAATCGGAATCGACCTTGATAATTGGAATCAACCTCGATAATCAGAATCAACCTCGACAATTAGAATCAGCCTCGATAGTCAGAATCAGCCTCGACAATCAGAATTGGCCTCGATAATTGACCTCGGTAATCAGAATCGACCTCGATAGTCAGAATCGGCCTCTACAATCGGAATCGGCCTCGATAATCGACCTCGGTAATCAGAATTGGCCTAATAAAGGTCCTAAGGGAAGGTCACAATGTGGACATTTAACTATCATTGCCCATCAATGTGGACATTTAACCACCATCTCTCCCAAGCAGTGGCCCACATAAATATCATTACATACATTATAGTGAAATCACGCATTACATCGATCCACACATTCATCGCATTAGGCCTCACTCGAGGGCCACACATATACCACATCGGGCCTCGCCATACGAGCCACAAATACATCACAATGGGCCTTATCAAATGGGCCTCAAATACATCACAGCGGGCCACATACCTGGGCCTCAAATACATCACAGTGGGCCACATACCTGGGCCTTAAATACATCACAATGGGCTGCATGACATGGGCCTAATACCCATCATGATGGGCTGTATGACATGGGCCTAATACACATCACAATGGGCCGCATGACATAGGCTTATACACATCACGATGAGCCACATGACATGGGCAGCAAATACATCACATTGGGCCTCAATCATATGGCCAATATATATCACATCAGGCCCCAAATGCATCATATGGGCCGCAAATACATCATATTGGGCCTCAATAATGGGTCGCATATACAACAAGCGGGCCGCACTACTTGGGCCTCATATACATCAAATGGGCCACGTGTCTGGGCCTCAAATACATCACAATGGGTCACAACCCATGGGCCTCCAACACATCACAATGGGTCACTTCACATGTGCTGCACCAACGAGCCTCATATACTTTGCATTGGGCCACATTCGATGGGCCCAAAAATTGATGGATGGCAAGGATAAAACATGTATATCATGGTGGGCCTCATGGACAGCCCAAGGCCCTAAACGGATGAACAGTATGTGTACATCACATACTTCATGGCCTCACATGATAGATGTAGCACATGTGCAAGGTGGGCGAGGTAGATACAACACTTACATTATGGTGGGATCCACGCATGTGGGCTGAATGGTAGGGATGAAACACGTACATCACCGTGCGTCCCATGGATGGTGTACACGTGCAACACATCACTAACGTGGGCCCCAAATAGTACCGTCCAGGGATGAATGGACTTGATGTACAACACATACATGGGGTGGGTCCCACCGTCCAATGTGCTGGATGGTGTGGATCGGACCCATACATCACATCGACCTCTCACAATACTGTCCAGATGAACAGTGTGTATGTAATATATATATATATATATATATATATATATCAAGGTGGGGCCCCACCCCACACATGCAACACTTATGGGTGGGTCCCACCGTCCAAACATTGTCCATGTAGATCTGCACCATCTAAACATTGGACAGTACCATCCAAACATTGTCCATATAAATCTACACCGTCCAAACATTGGACAGCACCATCCAAACATTGTCCATGTAAATCTGCACCATACAAACATTGGACAGCACCGTCCAAACACTATCCAGCACCATCTAGATATGTGGATGGTGTGGTCCATAACACCGCCCAAACACTGTCCAGCACCGTCCAAACATTCTGGACGGTATGGATTAAACAGATACCTCACGGTGATGTCCCACTATCCAAATAATGGACGGCTAGGATAAAACAGGTACATCACACGTGGGTTCCACATGCTAGACAACATGTATGTACAACACATACATCGAAGGAGGGCCCTCACCCAGTGAAACGTCCAGATGGACAGCTGGATGGGATAGATACATCAAGTGGCCCACAGAACTTTTAAATCGAGTAGATATTTATGTTTTTCCCTAGTCCAGGTGTGCTGGACGGTGCCAGCAGCTGACCCGTCCAGGCCTCCTGGCCGACTGGATGGGCTAGCCATCCAAATCATGGGCCCACTTGCTGGACAGGGGGGGTGCACACATAACAGTGGGGTCCACAACACACGGAAAGAGAGAGAGAGAGAGAGAGATGGAGAGAAAGAGAAAGAGAGAGAGAGAGAGAGAGAGAGAGAGATCAGATGGAGGAGGGGCTTCGCCACTATGAGCCCCTCATGGTTTACAACATAAACATCAAGATGGGTCCCACCACAAGTGGGCCCTTAAATCATCAAGAGCTAATGCTATGAACAGTCACTGTTTGATCTTGGACTCCTTCCACCGATGTGATCTAGAGCTCCAAGGGGTGAATTTCAATGGCTGAGATGGACTTTGGATGGTGGGATTGAGTGGTAGGGAGTGGGCCACACCTAGCTTCTCTTCCTTGGACGTTGGAGTTTTCTCCTCTCCTTAAGGTTGCTTGAAAAATGGAGAGAGAGAGGTGATAGGAGAGAAGTGATGGGAAGAGGGATGGGTGAAAGGTGATGGAGTGATGGGTGTACTTGACATGTATGGGTTGTAAGAGAGAGAGTTGACTTTGGGGTTGCTCTTATACTTGACATGATGGGATGTGATGTGATTGATTGATGAGACATGTTCTCTTAGGTTTGTAAATGCGTGGCATTTTTCTCGAACTAAATGCAGGCCCACATCTCCTGGCTCGAGTATCGCCTCATCATGCAAGACGCGGAGTCAAAACCACGGCGACAGCGCGGTCGCAAGGGTACAAGTCTCAGGTCGAGCCGACTCAGATATACAGGATGCGGCTCAGGGTCACGCATAACTGTTACCTACGCGTCGCAAGTCATTGAAATTTAACCGAGGGGACTGTGGAAGCCTATGGAATGGTATGGCTAGCATACGGGTCTCACACTCAGCCTAGCAATTGCCCCTACCCTCGAGCGGGTAAGACCACACCCCCTTCCAACCGACCATGACACAGTGGGAGACGCAGCCTCCTGGTATTTACCATTGTGTGGTCATGTATCCACTCGGTCTTGACGTTGGAGTCATCCTCTGATACCATCGGGATTAAGGATTTTCAATCAGGGACATCTATGGCACCCCGATGCTAGTAGCAGTATTTTCGATGTCCAATCTAGACATCCATGATATGCTTGTGAAGGTTATGGCCTTGATGTCGCTAGGGTGTACAAAAATCATTTCACACAAATGCGAGATGCATGAATCATACCATCCAGTCATACAACAATCCTGCACGTACAACGCGCTCATATGGGGCAACTCCACCTATCAGGGAGTCCCATAAATAATTCATCCAATGGCATATGCTATGATCTATCACTCCTCATATCAAGCATACATATGATGTGCATGGGCATGAATCATGGAGTTATACTAAGCATACCCGTATGATGATGATGTACTCTCCTCATATCAAGGTGGGCCTAACAATTATGGGGGCCCAACAGTTTGGGTTAGCCCACTAAGGGAAGATGAGAATGGGCCTAATAATTATAAAGGGCCCAACGGTTTTGGTTAGCCCACTAAGGGGAGGTGAGAATGGGCCTAACAATGGACCCTAGGGAGAGTTACAATGTGGACATCAAACCATCATTGCTCCCAAGGCATGGCCCATCATAAACATTATTACATACATCATGGTGGAATCATACATCACATCGATCCTCATATACATCGCTTTAGGCCTCACTGAAGGGCCTCACATTCATCGCTTTGGGCCTCACTCATGAGCCTCACATGTATCACATTAGGCCTCATACAAGGGCCTCATATACATCGCATTGGGCCACATCCCATGAGCCTCAAATATATCACAATAGGCTACATCCCATGGGCCTCGAATACATCACAATGGGCCACATCCCATGGGCCTCTCATGCATCACATCGGGCCTCACTTATGGGCCTCATATATATCACATTAGGCCTCACCATCTGGGCCTCACATACATCACACTGGGCCTCACTCATGGGCCTTATATACATCACATCGAGCTGCATCACATGGGCTGTAACAATGGGCTTCATATACATCAAGTGAGACCCATCGTCCTAATTGGACTATCTACACCATTCATCTATTTTTAGAGATCATTTTAGAGCATTTCCCAAATAAGGAACCATATCGAAATATCATCTGGACCATTCCACAAATAGCAGTGGAGATAATGGTTTTCACCGTTAACAATTCACAGGCCCACCAAAACGTTTATTTTCCAATCTGTTCATAAGGTCACAAAGACCTGAATTAAGAGGAAAACAAATTCCATATTGATCCAGAACTTCTAGAACCCCAAACGGGTTTAAATGGTAGGCGTTCAACCCTCCACTAGTTTTTGCGATGTGGTCCATCTGATAGATAGATCTGTCTTATCTTTAGTCTCAAGCCTTGAGACGAGCTCGTCCAACAGATGGAAGATCTAGATGTAACACATAACTCATGATCAGGACCACACTTGCTGACGTCACTACAGCAGCTATATAGATGGTGTGACCCAACAGATGCATGGTGTGCATACATCATGTGAGACCCGCAGAACTGCTGGGGGGGGCCCACACAGATGGACAATTTGGATGTAACACATACATCATGCAGTAGGTCCCATCCAGATGGACGGACAGTGTAGGATGAAATACATGCATCATGTGGGACCCACAGAACCTGATGACATCAATGCATCAGCTATATAGCTGATGTAAAGTTGTAACACCTCTCACTTCTGGTATGTGGGTGTTACCATTTAAACTAGTAACAATGGGATTTCGAAACTCGACTAACACACGAACTAAATTCAACAAATGCAGGATGGGGCTTCCAATCACCACTGAAGCCGTCCATCAGAGACCCTAGGGCCATGTGGAAGCCTACAACAAACATAAGGGTAAGCTAAACTGAACCACCATAATTTAAAGCATCTTACAAATCACCTGGTCGGAAAGTATACAAGATAATACACTGGTGATCAATCCTCGAGAGCTAGTGTATAGCCAACCAAGCAATCATTACTTCTAAAACCCCCAGTTAACCATTGAGACCAATCTCCCAACCGATCCATCCCTTGGATTGATGTATGGTAGGCAGAATGGAGCATGGGACGTGTAATACGGCCCACCTAGGCCTCACATCTACCCCAAACTGGGCCGAGGCCCCTATATAGGATGCCCAAGACGAATGGACGGAGTAGATTTATCGCAAGCATTATGGTGGACCCCACACATGGTATAAGTGCACCTAGTGTACTCATGCATGATGTGCACTGGTCGCGTCTTGTGTCACACCCCAAACCCAAAAATCGGATTCACAGGAATCCCGATCGCCGAATCCGGTGCCGACAACCTCCGTAGTGCCCCACTCTCGGCTCCCAGCAATCATGTGCCAGATTCCGATCCTGGGATCCTACAAGGAGGATTTTCAGAATGAATTTTTTTTTGTAATGGAGCATAACCACAAGTTTACCCAAATCACAAAGGCAACATCATCATCACATATCCACTAATATAATCATTTGAATACAGTGTTGAAAGGGAAATACATATGTCAAATCCAAGTTCCATAAGTCAGCTACATGCTCCAAGCTCCACGCTGCTGCAACCTAACATCACCTACACGCATTTATCGTGCATAAGCTTATAGAAAGCTTAGAGGGTGGTGTAAGTGTGTGCGTAAGGCAAGCGCCAAGTAAACCATAAAGCCCATAAATCATACATCATTGGAATAAGCAAAAATACTAACAAGATCATGAATCATACGATATCAGAGTAAGCGAAAATATACTGGTAAGTCCATGAGTGCTATCAGTCGTACCAAGGCTATGCGATGCAGGGCATGAATGCTAACGGCCATATCAAGGCTCTGCAATGTAAAACATAATAAGATAATAATAGATGCCAAGGATGCAATGCAATATGTAAATCCTGACGAGCCACAAATACCATCAACCTCATCTAGGTCATATATCAAAGTTGCGTTTATCGCGCGATCATGTGGGGATAATTCCGTCTCACAAGGAGTCTCATAAACATCTTAGCCTAATGGCATCTGCTTTAATCAATCATCCATCACAACATGCATACAAATGATGGGGGTCCACAAAAGGATGGCGGGTCTAGTCTAAATATCAAGATAAGCTCTAAACAAAGAATACTCCAAACCTAATACTGCATATCCTTCCATCGACGGTAAGGGGTGATATAGACTACTTTGTCGAAGCTCACTGATTAAAACGCGGCACGATAGTTAAAGAAGGAATCCAACTTATAGCCACCACAACATCGGACGATGCTCCTGATGTGGGACAAAGTTTCACCTTCACTATGTGCACAGTAGCCTGCCAGCACAGTAGCTTGCCAATCACTGGTAGCTCGCCCAGACCCGGTGCTCCCGTGGTCCCGCCCATATCAGTGTCCGCCAACGTGCGCCCACCCACATGTGGTCACAGTGATGGAGCGTCACAATATCCCCTACCGAGGGCAGAACCGAGTCTAAGTACAATAAATGGGCTTCCTTACGCTCTCTATCATGCAAGAAACTGGACTTTCCTATGGGCCCAATATATACACAAGGTGGGTTCCAAGATATAGGTATCATGATGCTATGTTGTCACATACTCATAATTGATATCGATAATTGAAATCGGCCGAATAAGACCTAAAGAAAGGTCACAATGTGGACATTAAACCATCATTGCCCAACAATGTGGCCATTAAACCAACATTGCTCCTAAAGAGTGGCCCATACAAGGGATTCATACACAACTTAACGGGTCATACATACATCGCACTGGGCCTCAACCATGGGTCTTTAATACATCACAATGGGCCTTACCAATTGGGCCAAAAATATATCACAATGGGCCACATCCCACAGACTTCAAATACGCAACAGGAGGGCCCTGCACCTGGGCCTCAAAACATGCAACAGGTAAGCCCTGCTCATGGGTCAAAGATACATCATGATGGGCCACACGTGTATTAAAGTGGGCCTCTCGAATGGGCCACAAAATACATCAAAGTAGGCCTGATGGATGGGCCACAAAGTACATCAAGGTGGGCCTCACAGATAGCCACAAAATACATCAAGGTGGGCCTCGTGGATGGGCCATAAACACATCAAAGGTGGGCCTCATCCCAGAAAATGAATGGACAGCGTGGATGAAACACATTCATCATGGTGCGCCCCACATGCTGACGAACAGCGTGTATAAAACACATACACAATAGGGAGCCCCACCGTCCAGGGGCAAATGGACAATGTGCATATATATTACATACATCAAGGTGGGTCCATCCCACACGTGCAGCACGTGTGGGGTGGGCCCCCACATGTCTGCTAGAAGGGTATGCAGTAGGGATAAAATACATATATCATGGTGTCCCACGAGGCTGGGCAGCGTGAATATACAACACATACACCATCTTGGGCCTCGCAATACAATCCATGGTGGGATGCCCCGAGTGAATAATCTAATCCGTTCACCGTCTCGGCCACCTCAAATGAGGTCAAATAGACTCTGACTATGACTGGTTTGAGTGAAAAGGGACTCCAAAGAGGGCCCTAGAGTGTTTCAACAGATGGGCATTAATACCCTTAGTACGGCCCATTCGAGACTCATATTTGCCTCAAAATTTGGCACATGGCCTAAAATTATAAAGAGAAGATGGTGAATGGTGTGGATTAAACAATTTCATCATGGTGGGGTCCACGTGTGGTGTCAGCCCATAAATGCTTCCACCCTCACCGTCACTGGACAACAACGTCCAAGGACTTACTCTTTTTTTTTCTTCATCTCTTTCTTCCTTTATTTTTATTTTATTCTACTATATGGGGCCCACTAGTGGATAATCCATTCCATCTATTATATCGACCAGCTCTCTATGGACCAAAAGAGTCTAATGATGGATAAGTCCACCACTTATACACACAACAGTAGGTATTATAAGGTTCCAACAGTGGGACTTTGTTTCCCTCGGTGCGGTCCACAAAGAACTAAGATTTGTCTCATTTTTCAACTCATAGCCTAAAACTACATGGGGAAGGTGGTGGACGGCATGGATTAAACAAATACATCAAGGTGGGGTCCATAGTTGGGACGCCTCCACCCCATGTCTGCATGGTTGATGTGAGGGGTGCTCCCACTACCACCATCGGTTGTGATGTGGTCCACCTGATGGTTGGATCGAGTAGATTTCTGGGCTCCACGGTTAAAATGTGTCAGAAAATGGACGTAGGATCTAAGAAATACATCAATATGGGTCTCATGAGTAAAAACTCACTCCAAACCTCCCATGCAAAAAGTAAGAAATGACGTGGTTAGCCCAACCCCTTAGTATTTGTGGTATGGCACACTTGGGAATCGGATTGGCTTCACATTTCGGCTTAACGCCTAAAATGGGCTGAGGAATGAAATGGAAGACGTGGATTGGTTGCATACATCAAGGTGGGGCCTACAAGGACAGCCTTTCCCAATAGCTTTGAACCAAAGCTAATATTTGTTTTTTTTTTCCCACTTAACGTCCAGCGTCCCTGGGCGCTGGACGGTTTGAGTTCACACGTATATAAGGTGGGCCCTGTTCATGCGGGCCACCAAATGATGGATGGTGTGGATACAACACATATAAAGTGGGCCCCACCAATAGATAACTTGGATAAACTACATGCCTCATGGTGGGGTCCATCCAAGTGGGCCACACGGCCACATCATAACACAAAAAAAATATGAAAAAGAGAGGAAAAAAGAGATAGAAATAGAGAGGGACACATGTGATGGAGAGCTCCGCCACTATGAACCCTCCCATGCATTCAATCATACATCAAGTGGGCCTCAACAAATGTGGGCCCATCAAATCAAAGATCAATGGTGGAGATTCCATCTCCAACAAAATGGAAGGTCTAGATGACCTCTTTCAAACTTAGAAAGTAAACACCATGATAGGGTCCATGGAGAATGGCCCCATCATGGAATGATCATGATAATCAAGGTGGGCCATCAGCCACATCTTAGGGTCCAAAGTGAGATCCATACCATCGATCGGTAGGCCTCACTTGGCCCATCATAAAAACATGAAAACTACCCTATAGAAGCACCCACCGTTCGATCTTCTTGGTCCGTTGGAAAGCTGACCTCCTTGTGTCTCACTTTGATGGTGGATGATGAGAAGTGAAGGGTTAGGATGAAGGATTTGGGGTGGGAAAGTGGGCCACACAACTCACTCTCTCTCTTGGAAAACCATGGACGTCCACACTTCTTGCTAGCTTAGAATTTGTGTTGAGAAATGAGGGAGAGAGAGAGGGTTGTAAGGAGAGGTGATGTGTGATGGAGTGATGGATGTGAGGTGGTACTTGAATGTATGGGTGTGTAAGAGAGGGTGAGAGAGAGTTGACTTGCTGGTTGCTTTACTTGTGGAGAAAGAAAACATGGGTGTGTGTACTTGACATGAGGTGATTGATTGATTGATTGATTGATGGGACATGTTGTAGAGATTCTCTTGGGATTACAAATGCGCGGCGTTTCCTCGAACTGAACGCGGGTCCACATCTCCCTGCCAGGGTATCGGATCGGTATGCAAGATGCGACGTTGGAACCGCAGTGACGATGCAGTCGCAATAGAACAAGTCTCAAATTAAGCCGACTTAAATCTACAGGATACGACTTAGGGTCGCCCGCAAACATCGATTATATGTCGCAGGTTGCCGGAATTCGACGGAAAGGATCATGGGAGTTGACGGAACAGTACGGACTAGGATACGGGTCTTACATCTTGCTAATCAAACTAGCTTTGACCGAGCCCTCTCACAAAAAGTAAGAAAACTCCTCCCGCCCATTTTGGATTTGAAACTGACGGACTTCAACCTCCAAAGTGGCCCACCCTGGGCACTTTCCGAACGATCCAAACCGTTCATTAGACTCGTGGGCCCTATCTAATCATAATTGTATAGGCTTTTATGCCTATGCAAAGGGATGAGGATTCTGGAGTAGAACCGTTCAAAGACTCACACGTGGCTAAGATCTGAGCTGTGGGACCAATCTAGGGCTGCATGGGTGGCCCACGATTGGCCTGCTCGTGCCATCCCAGCCGTCCATTTTCCAAGCAGAGCCACGCTCTCCCATATCCAGAAACAGCCAAGCAAGGGCCTGCACCAAGGAAAGCAAAAGGGGATTTTCCTTTCTAGGAAGTAGGTACTGGCTTGATCTCAGCCACTCCCTGGGCCACGTGGAGGGATCATGACCCTTCTCTGTATAGTGGTACGAGATTATGGAGAGAAATACTTCATCTCGCAAGACAATGATGAAAACCTGAATATCTCGTGAGATATTCTGAAACTAACGTTTGGAGTCCAAAAGGTGGGCCCCATGCTAATCAGAGGTCCCATTTGGTCCACTCAAACAGACTAGATCATGTCGAAATACGTAAGGTAGCATTTTTCCATTAACGACCACTCCATCTTCCCCATTAAACCATTCGACCCGTGATCACGAGATGGGCCCCACAGGGCCTAAAAATTTACCTTTCTAGTAGGCCAAGGCATCAGCAACCCATCCCTGGGGTTAGATTGGCCCCATGCAGGGCCATTATTCAATCACAACCATTGCAAGGGGAGTCATTTTCCAACCATTGGGACTCTCCCTCCCACTGCTATAAAAAGAGCCCTGTAGCCCTCAGGATTCACACCAAGGAGAGAAAGGGGAAAAGAGAGAGAGAAAGGAAAGATAGAGAGAGGGAGAGCTGAGTGAGCGAGTCAGCTCTACTTGGCCCATCTATAGCTCGACTCGGTCGAGAGAGAGAACTGTGTTGAGTCAACCCGACTGACATCAGAGCTAGCTAGGTAACAGCTTACCTCACTCCGTTCTTCCATCCAACAGCACCTACCAGTTGGGGTTGAAGTCAACATAAGCAGGGCCAAAACGAGCCTTCACCATGGCCGTGTATTGACCCGAAACCAACCTTCACCATGACTAATTATTAAGTCGAAACTAGCCTTCACCATGGCTACTGTGTATTGGGCCGAAACCAACCTTCATCATGGTTGTGTATTGACCTGAAACCAGCCTTCACCATGACTATGTAATGGGCCATGACCAGCCTTCACCATGGCTATGTATTGGGCCGAAACCAGCCTTTACCATGGCTGTATATTGGGCCGAAACTAGCCTTCACCATGGCCGTGTATTGGGTCGAAACCAACCTTCACCATGGCTATGTTTTAGGCCGGAAATAGGTCTAGTAATAGCTCCGTTTTGGGGTTAAAACAGGACCTCTAGTCTAGCCATAATCCAGGTGAATAAAGGGTTTCAACTGGTCCGAGAAACAAGCTTTCATCAGGTCCATTTTGGGCTGTAGAAGTCCCAGCAAATGGTCCTAATTCCAATTGAAAACTGGCCCTTAGAAGTCGTGAGTGGGAGGTGGAAACAACTCTTAGCTGGGCCATGATCTAGGCCAAAATCAGCCTTTAAACGACCCGCGTTTTAGGCCAAGTTTAGCCTCGGATCTTGACAGTAAAGGAGATTGAATGTGGGTCGTAAGCCATCTTCAGATGAGCATGGTTCAAGCTAGAGTTCAGCCTCAAAGATGGGCTTGAAGCCATCTCCAATGGGCCTCGCCATGGATACTGGTGGGCCGCACGTTAACATCAGTGGGCCGCACCCTGTATGGGACAAGGGGGCCACACGTTAGCAATTGGTGGGCCGCACCCTGTGTGAAATAGGTGGGCCGCACCACTTTTGGAAGTCAAGTGGGCCACACTTGAGGAAAACCTCAGTGGACCGCACGTTGATATCTGGTGGGCCATGCCTTACATATAGTGGGCTGCACCCTACACAAGGTGGGTGGACAGCATTATGGAGTTCCCTAAGCCAAACTTTAGTGGGCAGTAGGGGCTTGGGGACAGACCAGTTAATGGCCACCTTTGGGTAGTGATGGCTGGGCCGGACCAGACCCAGATCAAGCCTTAGTTTTGGCCCATTACAGGCCTAGCTCGGGCCTCAATGATCGGGCCATAGTTGGTGGGCCTAGTTACATTGAGCAGGCCCAAGTTCCTTTGATTTTCAAGCCCCTTACAAACCCCATTCATTTCAAGGGTGTGGACGCCTTCTAATGCAAATTATATGATTGGGAATAATCTTAGGAAAGTTACTTGTGTGACCTTGGGCCGTGAGATCTACACAGGAATTCGGATTAAGGTCAGGACTCCAACTCTCCAGGTGATGATTTCCTTCCCCTTGAGCTTTCCATCTATAAACTGGATTAGGGATAGTCTTTTATAATATCTTCTGATGATATCCTAGAAGAGGGTGATCAATCGATATGCTTGCCTCTATACATGCTTTATAATCTATTTGGCCATTTGTTAGCTACGATTTGTATACCTTAGAGGCGACTAAATCCTTAGTTTACTTGTATGTAGGACTGGTTGTATAAATTGTTGCTTCATCATATGCCTTAGAAATGATTAACCCACCTAATTAGTTTACCTAGAATTTAGTAGGATTCTCGATTTGTTGATTTAATTAAATGTCCTAGAACTATTCAGAATACTTGATTAATATGCTTTAAATTTATTATAGTACTTGATTAGTTTCCTTGGACACATGTTTTAAGAATTAATTGACTAATTACTCAAATGTGTGAATCACTTAATTAGTTTCTTTAAGAAACATGTTTCGAAACTGATAGGTTATGAATACATGACCCTTGCATTGTATGTATACTTAAGTATTAAATCATGCCTGAATCTCCATATGATTGAAGTGGTTGCAAGTCACATATTATCTGAAATCTCTCTAAGGGAACCACTATTTGAAGAGAGTCCGTACTTAGGTTGAAATGGAATGAATTGTGGAAACGTTAGACCCTCAACATGGAGGTTACGGTTAGTGGCAGTAGGCTCATGGGATTTACCATCTATGGTGTGATTTCACCTGCCAGACTATGGAATGATCCCTTTAAACACTTGTTATTACTGCTGTTTATTCACGATTGAATCATACATACCGTCTCACTTTAACCGCCGTATTTAATGTTTTCAATATTTCATTCCTAGTCGGCATATGATGGTAATCCCCATATATGGAAAGTTGATTAGCCACGTGTTGATGGATTCTACACACACCCTACAGCAGTAGACTCAAGGGCCAGGGTGGTGGTCATAGGACACTATACCCGAGCCGTCGGCCTACGCTGGTGACGAGCTCCCGTAGTGACCTTGAGTTTATTTAAACTAGCTGATTGTAACTAGACTAATAATGGTTCGGCTAATCATGCATACATGGTACAGACTAGCGTCTATCGCTAAAGTACGTGATATACGCACTCTGTTCGACTGAATGAGCATTCTCAGGTAGATGATTACATGGGTGACGAGCCCAATGTCCGCACGGATGAGCATCCCCGGGGTGATGATTGCATTCAAGCATCCATACATATAATAAGATTGCATTTACTATGTTTGGGTTGCCTATATGTTTTATGTTATTTCTTATCCAAGGTGGCGGTGTGTAATCATGAGGGGAAATCACCCTGAGCTGGCCACTCATTCATCAATGTTCAACCGTACAGAGGATACAAGAGCAGCGTTGGATGACTACATAGCAGGCCACGAGACTGCTACCATCGCGACGAAGGAGGAACCATTCGAGGATGAGCCGTACCAGGAGGTGGAAGCTTATTTTGGATTAAATCAGTAGACTATTTGCTTATTATCATTTCAATACATTTTGAGATTCAAGGTTTTATATATGAGCCCTAGCTGAGTGGCCCAGGATATTCTAATTGCTTAAGCTACATTTATACTACGCTTAGTTCCGTTAATCGCACTTTGGTTTGGTTTGATTATCTTTTTTATTATCAGTAAACACCTAGGTTTTCAGGAAATGAGTTGTATACTCGGGTCCCAAAAACTGGGGCGTTATAAGTTGGTATCAAAGAGGAGTATGAGATAGCCTGGCTGTGGGATCAACATACAAAACCTTAAGGGATTAACTGAGAAGAAATCTAGGAATTTTCCCTTAGAAAGTAGGTAGGATGAATAAACATAGAAACAGAACACTTAGGTCCCTTAAATATTAGTAGTATAAACAATTGAACCTATAAAGAAATCCCCAATAGCTAGAACTTAGAGTATGAATCACCTAGGGAAGAACTTAGAATCTCTTGGGAAACGCCAAGTTGGTCATCTGAACTTAGAAACAGGAACCTTAGTCCGCTTGAAATGATAACCAAGAGTATTAGTTAGGCAAAAAAACTAAACTTGTACGCCATGTGGCAGGCAAGGTAGCAAGACCCCAAAACTTTATGTTGCTTCATAACTAACTAAGATCATTTTTTCAAACCTGAACTATGAAATTTTGATCACCCAAGAAGCCATGCCACCTATGCTATGATCATACCAGACCCGTACGGTCGACATTCACCCCATTCCATCGACTGAGCACTAGTGGGAGCGCAGCCCTGTCTATACACCAGGCCTTCCGCCTGGAGTGGCAAACGTGGACACAGGATCAGAAGCAGTAGGGGATTCTCCTTCCCCTCAAGTCATCCCATCAGGACTACCCTCACAATATTTTGAGCGATGGACACCTTCAGCTGAACCTTCAGCTGGTGCATATGCAGATTCACCGATAGGGGCAGCGGCCTTTGCAGCTTTTGCGCAGATGGCCGCCACTATGCAACAACAACAGGATACGTTCGCAAGACAACAGCAGGACGTGCACGCACTGATGATGCAGACTCTGTGGGATAGAGACTATAGGGCGGCATCCTGAGATAGGGATGCCAGGGGCACAGACATATTCGACCGATTCCTAAAGCTACGACAGCCGACCTTTAGGGGCGCACCTGACCCGGTTCTGGCTGAACATTGGTTAGCGAGGATCGCCAAGATGATGGGGCTGCTAGAGTGCTCCAATGCTCAAAGGGTCAGCTTGGCCACATACCTGCTCAAGGGAGAGGTTAAGAACTGGTGGAACAACGTGTAGAGAGGCGTACTAGCTGGGTATACCTGGACATGAGCTGGCTTCAAGACAAAGTTCCTAGAGAAGAATTTTCCGTAGTCGTGCCGAAGCGAGAAGATCGCGCAGTTCCTAAAGCTAGAACAGGGAAACCTAACAGTCGCCCAGTACAAGGTGAGGTTTGATGAGCTATCCTGATATATACCCAAGGCCCTCGAGGTCGAGGAGTATAAATTGGAGAAGTTTAAGAAGGGGCTAAAGCCCAGGATATAATCTCGGTTGTGCACTTGGGATTTCGGGGACTTCCCGGAACTGGTAGACAAAGCGATGAGAGTAGAGAGAGATTTCAAACGCACCATCTGCTCCCGCCTCCCAGCCCGAGACGCCTCCCAACCAAGGCAGACTCCTCCTGCTCCGCTTGTTCCAGCAGGGAGATTCAGGTTCTACCTACACGAGCTCCGCCTTTACCTTCCGGTGGGGGTTATGACTACTGCGGTAGGATAAACCACATTGCCTGGAATGCTTCAAGCGGATGAGAGATCAGGGCATTTCACTCTCGGTGAACCATCCCCAGCAGAACCAGGTGGCAGCCAGGGCAACGCCCAGACCCCAGCAGCCTAGGCAAGGACCCCCAGCTCAATTGAGGGCTCCCCTGGTAAGAGTATATGCAATTGCTACCACGGAGGCTGAGCAGGACCCCCTTCAGACCATTCATGGTACCGCTCACATTAACGGTACCCCTATACTCACTATATTTGATTCTAGTGCAACTCTATCTTTCATTGATTTTACTATTACATCTAAACTAGAACTAAACATAACCAGGATGCATGCCCTCTTAGTCGTAGCATCCTCAATGGGAAATTTTATAGAAACAAACAAGATATGCAGAACATATCCCATCACTCTCGCAAATCACGAAGTGACTGTAGACCTAATCATCATGCCCGTCAGACAGTTTGATGTCATCCTAGGGATAGACTGGCTTACTTTGGTGCGCGCAGTCATGGACTGTCGTGGCAAGACAGTTACTATATCCGTCCCCGGGCAGGCCTCCTTCACTTTGAAAGGGAGGGGCAAATGGGAAGAGTTTGAGAGCTTACAGGTTCTAGGCGAAGACAAAACAGTAGAAACCATTATCAGTAGGACACCAGTTGTGCGAGATTTCCTAGAGGTGTTTCAAGAAATACTAGGGCTACCTCTTAGGCAAGCAGTGGATTTTTATATCGATCTCAAGCCAGGGACCGCCCCTATATCACTTCTCCCATTTCGCATGCCTCCTTGTAAGATGGAGGAGCTAAGGAGTCAGATTGATGAGTTGTTAGCTCAAGGTTTCATCTGCCCCAGCGTTTCTCCCTGGGGAGCGCCAGTTCTCTTTGTAAAGAAGAAGGACGGGTCGATGCGTCTCTATATAGACTACAGAAGGTTGAATGATGTGACGATCAAGAACAGATATCCCTTATCATGTATCAACGATCTATTTGACCAGCTTAAGGATGCCAAGTATATCCCTTACCACATATCACATCTGTGCCACGTGGGGCCCACCAGATATACATATATGCATATATCATATATATATATAATATTTTTTTGAAGAAAACAACGTCCAACATCCTGCGTCAAGCGTGCTGGACGACCTGGACACAGACATCAACAAAGTGGGGTCCACGGGCTAGATGTAGCACATCGTCAAGGTGGGCCCCCGTCCAGTGGGCCACACGTGCTGCTGTGCAGCAAGAAGGAAATACATATATCACGATGTGGCCCATCAAATGGACGGCCTAGATCATATATCACAATGGGGTCACAACACATGGGAAAGAGAGAGAGAGAGAGAGAATCATGTGATGGAGGGAACTCCGCCACTATGAGCCCTCCTAGGATTACAATACATATATCAAGATGGGTCCCAAATAGGATCCATACCATTAATTGGTAGGCCCCACTTGTTCATCACAAAAATCACAATCTAATCCTATAAACACCCATTGATTGTCTTCTTCTTTAGCTCCTTAGACTCCTTAGCTACTAAGCTTCTTCTTTAAGGGTGGATGATGAAGATTGAAGGGTTGGATGGTGAGATGTGGGGGTAGGAAGTGGGCCTTGATCTTTTCTCTCCTTAAAGCTTTTTTGCTCATGGAAGCTAGAGAAATGGTAGAGAGAATGAGAGAGAGATGGAGTGAAATGGTGTTGTAAGAAGGATGGGATGAGAAGGATGGGTGGTGTAAGAGAGGGATGGGTGGAGAGAGAGAGAGAGTTGACTTTGGGGATGGGAGAGAGATGGGTGTCATGCTTTGTTGGCAAGAGAGGGATGGGTTGTGTACTTGACTTGTGATTAATTAATTGATGTGATGGGTTATAGAGATTCCCTTGGGATTTGTAATGGGTGGTGTTTTCCTCAAAATAAACATGAGCCCACAACTCCTGGCTTGGGTATCACATTGGCGCGTGAGACGTGGCTTGGAACCGCGGCGATGGCACGGTCGCTAAGGTACAAGTCTCGAGTTAAGTCGACTCAGATATATGGGATGCGACTTAGGGTCGTACACAAACACCGATTACAGGTCGCAGGTCACTGGAATTTGATCGAGAGGACCACGAGAGTTTAAGGAACGGTACGGACTAGGATACGGGAGTAACACATGACACTCGCACTTGAAATGACTTAATTCGTTATGGAAGTAACATGGCCCTCTCTATTTTTAATTTCTTTTGATTATGATGAATTTTATTGTAAAATGCAATAGAAGTAAAGGGTTTTAAAATTTTAAATTCTTAATTTTAATAGAATTTCCATCTACATCAGCCCTTATTTCTCAAAAGAAGATAAATCTACTTTGTAATCATACCAAAAGTAGATCTCCTTATTATTGTCGTTGCCAATCTCTTAGTGTAGAGAGTCTCTCTTAAATCTATCTCAAATTAGGAGAGATGAGAGGTTTTGCATGTGTCTTTATAAGGGCTAGACTAGATCAAATCCATCTATATGGTAAACCCAACTCAGGTAGTGTGGATCATATGGACCTAAGGGTATGTGGGTGTAACCTACCTGCTCTCTCTCTCTCTCTCTCTCTCTCTCTCTCTCTCTCTCTCTCTCTCTCTCTCTCTCACTCAAGAGGTGATGAACCTACTCAAGAGGTGATGAACCAACAAGGAAGATGTGAACATCTAAGTTCTCTCTCTTCTCCCTTTAAAATAAGATATTATGCAGAAGGAGCTAGGGTTTCAAAAAAAAACACAACATATGGTACTCCACCACCCTACAGATGTTTATGTACACTATAGACCTCTTCATGCTCTTTCCAATGAGTTTCACTTTCACATGCTTTCCATCCAGATGTGTCTGTGAGTTTTCTTCAATACTTGAGATTGAATGGCTATGTTTACGTAATTACATCATACTCCCAACTAATCTAGACCGTTTAGGATACTAAACAAGATGAAATCTATCAAAATAAATAACTTTCTAACGATTTACAACTCGAGAATGATATAGAACAAACCACCTCTTATAAACTGTAAAAATATGATATTTAAGTATCCAATAAAATCCAACCCAACCATGAATCATCACCCACAAAATAACATAAAGCAACGGGCCAAACACATCCATACTCAATTTACCAATTAAAATAGACCCAATGTGTCCAAACGATCATGATTTCAATTTTTATCGTCAACGATACGGTAAAGCTAAAACTGAAAGATCTCCTCTCTATACATTGATGCGTTAAAATTTTAAATGGTCATTTCTCACTAGAGGTAGAACAATCTATAAAGTTAGCATTTTGAATAAGTGCACTCATCTACGCAATTTTTAAAAAACAAGCAAAGATCTAACGATGGAATCGCTCTAATATTGCTCTGATGGATTTTATTATAAAATGCAACAGAATTAAAGGATTTTTATAAAAAAAAATAGTTCTTAATTTTAATCTAATTCTCGTTTAGATCATCCCATGTTTCTTAAAAGAAGAAGATGAATCTACATTCTAATCATACTTGAAGTAGATCCGTTGATCCTTATCGTCGTCCATCTCCCAGTGTAGAGAGTCTCACCTATATTTATCTTAAATAAGTATATATGGGAACTTTCATTTATATCTTGGTAAGGTATAGATCATACCAGAGCCATCCATATGACAGACCCTCCCAAGTAGTGTGGATAATGTGGACCTGAGGGCATGTGGGTGTGACCCACCCTCTCTCTCTCTTGCTTAAGAGGTAATGTCTCAAGGTGGGGAGATGTGTGTTAGGGGACTACGAAAGCAAACCCCAAATTCATACCACATGACAATTAGAAAATGTAAATAAATATGCACAAGTACACACAAATTTTACATGAAAAAATCCTTGTGGAAAAAAACCATGGCACAGAGTGACAACAATGACTATAAAAATGCAAAGTATAAGAGATGGATGAACTTACAATCAGAAAACCCTCTTTTTTTCCTCTCCAAACCCTAGAAATGTTTAAGCCCCGATTGTAATACCTTAATCCCATAATTATACCCATATATATACATATACATATATATATATATATATATATATATATATCATAATAACCAGAATAGGAAATTAATCATGGAATTATACAAAATCATGACTGTCATCAATTTAAACACCATTTTGTTCTGGTGTGTGTCTGACTGTGTTATGTCATATGATCACATCATCTTTACAAAACTGGTTAAATTCATTTAAAGTAAATTTTCAACTATTATCCATCCTTAACACTTTCAAATTTTCTTGTGACTGTTTTTATACCATCGCCTTCCATACTTTGAAGGTGGTAAAAACTTTTGAATTATACTTTATGAAGTATACACATACCTTTTTAAAGTAGTTATATATGAATGATATAAAAAATGATGACCCCCTCCAAAAACTATGGGCAAAGGCCCCATACATTAGAATGTAATAAGCAAGGACCCATTTACTAACATTTTTTCCCGATTTAAAAGATAATTGTAATTGTTTCCCATATATAAAATACTCACATATTTTTAAATGAACACTTTTAAAAGCATGGATTAAGCATCGATCAGAAAGTACATTCATATCATGCTCTCTTATGTGACGTAGAAAAGCATGCCACAAACGTGCCGACATGGACTCCACTAGAGACATTGCAGCTCCACTCGAAATCGTATTTCTGATCAACTTATAAATGTTATCACTCCACTATGCTTTCATCACTATGAGTACTCCTTTTGAAAATTTTAGGACACGATTAAATCTAATAAACTTACACTCAAGTGCATTGAAAGCTCTCAGGAATATCATATTCTTCCTCAGCTCAGGAACGTGTCTAACATCTACGTGATGTGTTCCATTTTATCAAACATCTTGATGCACGTCGTTTCGATTCCAACAACTTTACAGGTAATGTCATTGCCCATAAACACTTGTCCATCATCTCACTAATTGTAACTGATGAACCAATATCGCTAAAAGTCATTTGGTATGAAGCCCCTAAATCCAAAATATACTCATCGTTGAAATAGCTGAATTTAAATGCGTTCAAGATGTCATCACCATCCACCTCTTTGTTAGATTCTACCATGTTGGCTGCCTTAAGCACTTCGTATGATTTTCCCCCCTTTTGGCTTTAGGATTTTGATAATCCTTCTTCATGTGCCCTGTCTCCCATAGTTCCGACACTTCATCTTTCCGTTGCCCTTAGACTTAGACCATGATCGTGAGTATCCCTTCTCCCGCTCGGAATTCCTTTCCCTAGCTACCGATGCATCCATAAATGACCTTGCACTATTGTCTTTCTTTCTTAACATCTTCGACTGAAGGGCTAAGATGACAATCTCGACATCAATAGTCTATACCGTAAAACATAGTGTATACAAAGATATCGTAAGACTCTGAAAGAGAGTTGAACAGAATTAGGACTTGATCTTCCTCATCAATCTTCACTTCCACACTCGTCAATTACATAGTATTTGATTAAATGCATTAATGTGATCATTAAGATCCGACCCTTCTACCATCTTCAGATTATAGAATTACTTTTTTTAGATATAAACGATTCGAAAGAGAATTCATCAAGAACAAGCTATCTAACTTCCTCCAAAGTCCTGAGGTGATCTTTTAATCAAGGACATTACATAGGACGTCATCCGCCAAACATAATTGGATCGAGGTTTTCGCCCTCTCATCTAATTCTTCATACTCTTCATCGCTCATAACATTGAACTCTTCTCTACACCATGGAGTGCGTGTTGCAGCCCTTACTAAACTAAAAGGCCTCTCATCTTCACCCTTCATAGTTCGAAGTTACTTTTATTGGTGAACTTCTGTATTTCATACTTCACGTTTGATCCCTTACTCATCATGTCTTGGATCTAAACTCAAATCCCTAATGTTAGCTCTGATACCACTTGTTGGGGGATTGTGGAAGCAAACTCTGAATTCGAATCCCATGACAATAAGCAAACACAAACAAAGCATACACAACTACACAAATTTCATGTGAAAAAATCCTTGCGGAAAAAAAAAAAAAAAAACCATGACACAAAGTGTTCACAACCCCAAGTGTAGGGTCGCGATGTAGTAATAATCTCAGTACGACCGAGGTCGAATCCACAATGACTAATCTTATGTGCCTTCTGAAAACAACTAGAACTAGAACTAGTAAAAGATGAAACCTAAATTTGGAATAGGTGAGATAATAATTGTGAAAAACGTAATGCTAACTTTGAAAAACTGTGAAATTAAAAAGTGGAAAAATAGGGTTTCCAAGGATCCACTTGTAGAGATCAGGGCGATCTATGCTTGATTCATGAACACAACTGGAATCAGAGTCTTATATTCATCTAGTTGAAAGATAGTTCATTAAAATTCACATCAGAACTTCCTTTGGTCTAGTCCTCAATAGATGAGAGGTATGAGAACTAGCATTGATTCCATCACAAAACCATGTCCATGAGATAAAGCAAACAACAGAATTTACCGACTTACAACCAATCTAAGAGAATTATGAAAGTTAGGGAGGATTCCATCATCCAACCATGCCCAGGAGACAATGGTGAACAATAGGTCTTCCTAATTCACAATCTCAATCTAAAAAGAATATACTCAAAGCTATCACAGATCTATTGTAATTTAAGTTACAACAAACCATTAAAAACTGAAAGTATATAACCAAAATCAAAAAGAGTTCATCACATGAATCAAAGCCATAGGAAGCAACCCATCACGCTACAAGCTTCACCTCTTAGCCCTAGCTAAGAGGTTCAGCCGATCACGGACATGATCAAACTAAAATCCTCTTAGAAAAACAAATAAATAAAGAAAAAGAAAGAAAGAACTCTTGATGATGAAGCTGGCCGGCCGTCCTCTCTTTCTCAAAAACTTCACGTCCTTGAATATCCTTCACGTTCTCTCTCTCTTTCCAATTATAAGAGTGGAGAAGGTCGGTGGCTGGAGAGAAATCGGTGGAGTTTACGCAGCAATAGCCGCGTGCGCAGCGAAAACGCGAAGGCAAACTTGAGTTTGAGGTGATTTTCGAGGACCCAATTCTGACTTCATGGTTGGAGTCAGGACCCCTTTTTAGAGATTTTGGATGGCCTGGATCTTGTATCCGACCCTGCCCTTGATCAGAGAACGACCCACAGTTGCCGGATTTCACGGACACAGGGTCTGTGGAAATCAGCTTGCGCTGATGCTTAGTGGGGCCCATGATTGGAGTCAAAGGAGAAATCCACTCCGTCCATTGGATTTATGGCGAAAAACTGGTAAGGAAGGGATATTTTTGGCTGTCCGTTGATTCGGTACACTGAATATTTTCTTCCACCGTCCTCCTGCGTTTGAACTTGATTTCAGTGTCTACACGTGCATGGTAGTACTTGGACACCATAGCTAGGGTCAGCTCCACCATCCGGAGACAGTGGACGGTTCGGATCACCCATCGGAACGATGATGGTGGGCCACTCATCATCTCAGCGCACGTATGTGTGGACGCTATGAGCAAAGAGAGAGACAGTCTCTCTCAATTTGGAATTATCGGGTCAAACTGCATTTGACCCGACCGTGCATATGGTGCACTGCGGCTATGTACCTTCTGTGCACACGCACCCATGAATATGGGGTCCATAATGATGTTTTTAAAGCATCTGCACCATCCATTCGTTGACCCATTTAATTTGAGGGGTTGATCTCGAATTTGAAGTATATCCAGAGATCAGTTGGGCCTCGGATCAGTTATTTATGGCTGATATTGTCCACTAGACCACTTTCACAAAGATCCAATGGTTGAAATTTTACTTATACGGTTATTTTATAATCCTCAGGCCAGATATAAAGTTTCAAGCCAAACGGATGGTGGTAACCCTATGATCTTGCATTCAGGACGATTTTCAAGCTTTTTCATCTTCAATTAATTGATTTTCTCAGATCTTTGTCATGTGAATTCTTCTTTCTCGGTCTCCTAAAATTCGTCCCTTGCCTTGGTGATTTGTGAGCACCAAATCCATGCTTTTAGCACCCTTTTCAATCCAAGCTCTTAAATTCACCTTATAACAAAAACATTATTAAAATGTAACGTTTAAGCATTATCATATATGTTAAACCAAGTAATAACTGGGGTCTAATATGTAATATTTAACCCTCAACATAAAGCGATAATGATCATTATGAAAATGAAAAGTACAAGAGATGGATAAAGTTATAATCAGAAAACCCTCGTTTTCTCCTATCTAAACTCTAGAAATTTTTAAGTCCCGATTGGTATTCTCTAATCCCATAATTACACACACATATATAACGTAACACCAGGAATAGGAAACTAATCATGTAATTATGTAAAATCGTGCATGTCGTTGATCTAACCATTGATCGATTGACATTGATCAAGTAGTCCTCGATCGATCGAGCCCCACATGTTTGATCACTCGAATGTGCTCAAAATTGTCTAGAGAGTTTAGAATTATTTTTGAATATTTTCAATTGATCAACCCGACAATTCGATCGATCGAACCGTCCAAAACTGTCTAGAGACCAATCTATATAATTCAAGGTGAGCTCATATTCCATGTACAGATTGAAGACATCTGACAACAATGTGGACGTCCAAACTCTTTCTCTTCTCCCTTTGACATAATATCTTATATAGGAGGGGCTAAGGTTTCATAGGAAGAACAACATATGGTGCTCTACCACCCTACCAACATCTATCTACCCCACTCTAAATGACGTTTTTACCTTCCTAATCCATGCACCCCAACTATCTAAATTCCTCCACTATCCGTGGTCACCATCCTTGGACAATTCTCATGCCACCTAAGATATGGATCAAATCAAATCATAGCCATTAAATGTCATGCCCCAAACCTGGAAACCGAGCTCACAAAATTCACAATCGCCGAATCCGGTGTTGACAGCCTTCGTAGTACCCCATTCTAAACTCCTGGCGTACATACGCCAGATTCCGATCCTGGGATCCTACAAGGAGGATTTACCAATGTACATTTATCTCGTAATAAGCATAACCATAAGATTACCCGAATCACAAAGGCAACATCATCATCACATGTCCACTAATATAATCATTTGAGTACAATATTGAAAGGAAAATACATAAATCGAAAATCAAGCTCTAGAAGACTGCTGCACGCTCCAAGCTCAACGCTGTTGTGACCTAACGCCACCTGCACGCATCTATCATGCATAAGCTTATAGAAAGTTTAGTGGGTGGTGAAAGTGTGTGTACAAGGTAAATGCTAAGTAAGCAATATCAGAGTAATCAGAGTAAGCAGAAATACTAACAAGCCCATAATCATACAATATCATGCTGATAGGCCCATAAATACCATCAGCCTTATCCAGGCCATGCGATACAAAAATATAATAAACCAATATCATATACTGAGGGAGCAATATAGATCAGCTATGCAATGCGGAGATAGTAAGCCAAATACTATGTGTTGAGGATGTAATGCAATATGTGATGCGAATGAAACGACCAAGCTGGAGTGTGAAGTCGGGTTGATAGAACATAGTATCGCAGGCTACGGGGTCCACCACAAGGGACTTCTATCTAAACCAATCTCATACCTAAATTTGGATAGTCAGACTCAATGTAGTACATCCCTGATCTCAGGTTAGTCGCGCGCCCAACCGAAAACCTGACCATGCGATGGTACACAACAATTAATTGCGCACCACCAGCCCGAGTGGATAGTGAATGAAATGAATGCATGAGTATGCAACTTCTACTCAATAAGTCCACATATCAGTATGGTTCCTCTCTGGAAAATCACCGGGGTCTATTACCCAAACCAGGTTGCCGCCCCATCGCACGCAACAAGGTGAGTGGAAGAGACCTCAATATCCGCCTGCCAATATCGGGCCCAGCTCGTCGATAGCGGACCCATTCCTCGAGCTGGTCAGACTCAGCCTAGCATTACCCCCTCCTCTCGAGTAGGTAAGGTCGTACGCCCTTCCAACCGACCACGACACAGTGGGAGACGCGGCCTAACGGTATATGGCCCTCATGCGCTCATGCATCCACTCGGTCTAAACGTTGGAGCAACCTCTGGAACCAAGAGGGTTTAGGGACTTTCACTTAGGGATATCTATAGCACCCCATGTAGAATAGATTTTCAGTGTCTCATCTGGCCATCCACGAAATACCTGTGGAGGCTACGACCCTAATGTCGTTAAGGCGTACAGTAATCACAACACACAATGCAAGATGCATGAGTCATACAATCCAGTCATGCATCAATCCTGCGCATACCGTGTACTCATATGAGGCAATCTCTGCCATCACAGAGTCTCATAACAATATACCCAATGTCATATGCAATGGTCAACCACATCTCATAACAAACATGCAGATGATGAGTATGGGCATGTATCATAATGCTATGTTGTCACATACTCATAATCGGTATCCACTGATAATCGGCATCGACATTCGGCCTTGACAATGTGAACATTTAACCAACATTACCCCCAAGGAGTGGCCCACATAGAGCCAAACATATAATGGACCCATGGCCTCACAAAGGCCTGATATACAACACCATGGGCCTCACTCAAGAGCTTAATACACATTACAATGGGTCTTTCACACGGGCCCAACATACATCACAATATGCTCCATCGCCTGACCCTCAAATGTATCACAATGGGCCTCATCACATAAGCCTCGACAATCGGCATCAGCAATCAAAATCGGCCTTGACAAACGAAATCGACCTCAACAATCGGAATCGAAACTCAGAATTGGCATCGACACTCGGTCTCGACAATCGGAATCAATCGATAATCAGAATCGATAAATCGGTCACGTCGATCGGAATCGACAAACGAAATCAATCGATAATCAAATTCGGCAAATCAGTTACGTCGATTGGAATCGGTAATCGGTCAGGTCGATCGGAATCGGCAATCGATCACGTCAATCAGAATTAATCGATAATCAGAATCAGTAAATCGGTCACATTAATCGGAATCAATCGATAATTAGAGTCGGCAAATCGATCACGTCGATCAGAATCGGTAATCGGTTAGGTCGATCGGAATCGGTAATCGGCCACGTCAATCGGAATCAATCGATAATCAGAATCGGCAAATCGGTCACGTCGATCGGAATCGGCAATCGGTCACGTCGATCGGCATGGCAATCGGTCACGTCGATTGAAATCGGCAGTTGGTCATGATAATCGAAATCAATCGATAATCAGAATTGGCAAATTGATCATGTCAATCAGAATCAATCGATAATCAGAATTGGCAAATTGGTTACGTCATTCGGAATCAATCGATAATCAGAATCGGCAAATCGGTCACGTCGATCGGAATTGGCAATCGATCACGTCGATCGGAATCAATCGATAATCAGGATCAGTAAATCAGTCATGTCAATCGGAATCGGCAATCGGTCATAACAATCAGAATCGATCGATGATCGAAATCGATAAATCAGAATCGGAATGGGCCTAACTAAGCGTAAGGGAAGGTCACAATATGGGCATTAAACCATCATTGCCCATCAATGTGGCCATTTAACCATCATTGCTCCCAAGGAGTGGCCTACATATAGAGTCAAAACATATAATGAGCTCATGGCCTCATATAAGGGCCACATATACATCAAGTGGGCCGCATCGCATAGGCCTCGAATACATCACAATGGGCCTCACTCATGGCCTCGAATACATCACATTGGGCCTCGCCCACGAGCCTCAAATACATCACATTGGGCCTCGCCCACGGGCCTCGAATACAACAAGTGGGCTGCATCAATGGGCCGCACTAATGGGCCTCATACACATCAAGTGGGCTGTACCAATGGGCCGTACTAATGGGCCTTATACAATCAAGTGGGTTGTACCAATGGGCCGCACTAATGGGCCTCATACACATCATGTGGGCCCTGCTCATGGGCCTCAGATTCAAGCAGGTGGGCTCCATCATATGGGCCTCAAATACACAACATGTGGGCCTATCACACGGGCCTAAAAATACAAGGCAGGTGGGCCTTATCACATGAGCCATAAATACATCACATGTGGGGTCCATGGGTTGGACGACACTGATAAAACACTCACATCATGCGGGGGCCATGTGGATGGATGATGTGAATATACAACACGTCACAAGGTGGGCCTCACGTCCAAGGGACGGACGACGAGGGTATAGAGTACATACATCATGAAGGAGTCCGCCACCATCCCAACCCGATGGATGGTGTGAATAAACAATACATCAAGGTGGCCCCACGTATCAGAAAATAGATGGACAGCGTGAATATACAATGCATACAAGAGGTGGGGTCCAATAGTTTGGACGATCGTGATACAACGCATACATCAGGTGCGTCCTACCATCTGGACAGATACATCATGGTAAGCCCTGCACATCACCGTCCAGTCCAGATGGACGGTGAGAATATAATACATACATCAAGGTTGGGACCCACAGAACTTACTGGCGTCACCACAGCAGCTTATAGCTGGGTGTGGTTAACTAGCCAATCTGCTCCACTCATCAGGTGGGTGGATCTCCACCGTCCAGTTTTGCTGGACGGTACAGATATAATGAATACATCATGGTGGGTTCCACGCGGTGGACAGATGGACAACATGGATTATAAAATATACATCATGGTACGACCCATGCTGTAGCATCCAAACGGATGGTCTAGATGAAACGCTGGGGTCCCCACTATCCAGATGGACGGTGGGAATGAGATACATATATCATGGTGGGTCACACCGTCCCACGTGCAAGGACGGTGTGGATGTGATCAGACCCACCAAACTTGCTGTTTCAATATAGCAGCTGTATAGCAGGAGTGAGGTACTCCAGCCAATCAGCTTCCCAGATGGGTGGGTCCCTTACACTGGAGGCAATTTGTCTAGGTGGGCCCCACCTCTAATGACCACACTTGTCACCAAGGTGGTCCAGCACTCATGGACGGGGTGGATTAAAACCCCTACATCAAGGTGGAATCCCACGTGGGGCTAGCAGTGTGAATAAACACTTAGATCACAGTGGATTCCCACCTGTCCAAAACGGACGGTGGACAATCACGTGCAGGACCCGCATGGATGAACGGACGGTGTGGATATACAAAACATTCACCTAGGTGGGTCCTACCTCCACACGTGTCACACATGTGGAGTAGGTCCCACGTCCAAAGCAGATGGACGGCTGCTGGACGGCATGCACGAAACATATGCATCGGGGGGGGGGGGGGGGCGCGCCCACACCGTCCCAGCAAATCTCCCATCGTCTAGAGATTTGACGGTGGGGATACAACACATACTATCAAGGTGGCTCCACCTGATCTGGACGGCCCAGATGGATTCTCATCAAGGTGGCCCTACTATCATCAAAACGAATGGACGGTCTGGAGATGACATCCATTGATGGATGGTCTGGTGGCCTCTTGTCCTGGTGTTGGATGGACGGCCTGGATAAGGCCCTTCATCAGGTGGGTCTCATGTGGGAGGGTGGCCCACCATGACAGTTATTATTATAATTTTTTTTATTAATAAAATATACATTATATTATGAAATATGATATACCATATATACACGTATGTGTGTGTGAGAGAGAGAGTGAGGTGCCAGCGTCCACTCTCTCTGGACGCTAGGTGGACGGCATTGATAATACACGTACATGGTACACCATGGGTGGTACCACCGTCCCACATGCTGGACGGTGATGTATTCCACCAAAGATCGGGGCCACCTCAAGGTGGGTCCACATAGTGGCCCACCACAGCTCTGGATCAACTAATATTTGTGTTTTCCTTCATCCATGCATGTCCAAACGGACAGGCAACGAGGTGGGGCCCAACACGTGGACGGTCTAGATCAGGTGGGCCACATTCTATCACCAAAAGAGAGATAGAGAGAAAGAGAAAGATACAGTGAGGAGGAGAGGGACCCCGCCACTATGGGCCCTCCCTATATAGTGCATACATCAAGATGGGTCCCACATATATGGGCCCTTTAATCACAAAATCTAATAATAAAATCACCCACCAATTAGCCTTCTTCTTGGTCCGATGGAACGCCAAACTCCCTGCCTTCGACTTTAACGGAGGATGATGGACATTGGACAGTTGGATGGTGGAGATGGGGGGTAAGAAGTGGGCCGCACAAAGCTCTCTCATGGAGCTCTCATGTATGGACGGTTGCTTGCTTGAAAAAAAGGGGGAAAATGAGAGAGAGAAAGAGAGAGAGAGAGAGAGAGAAGATGGGATGTAAAGAGAGAGAGAGGGATGGGTGTGAGTGATGGGTGATGTGTACTTGACATGTAAGGGATGGGTTTGTAAGAGAGAGAGTTGACTTTAGGGGAGGGGTGGTTGTACTTGACATGATGTGGTGATTGATGGGGATTAATTTGACATGTTCTCTCTAGAATTTTGTAATTGCGCGGTATTTCCTCGAACTGAACGCAGGCCCACATCTCCTGGCCCGGGTATCCCCTCAGCGCGAGAGACGCGGCGTTGGAACCGCAGCGACGGCGCGGTCGCAATGATACAAGTCTCAGGTCGAGCCGACTTCGGAATATGAGATACAACTCGGGGTCACGCGCAACTGCCGATTATAAATCGCGAGTTGCCGGAATTCGACCAAGAGGACCGCGGAAACATACGGAATGGTACGGGCTAGGATGCGGGTCTTACATTAAATATCCATCCAGCATGATTTAAAATAATTTAACAATTACTATCAAAAGTTAATGGTTGAAAAATGACATTAACTAATTAAAAACCTTAGATGTGCCATTGCCCTTTTAAACATGGACGATTCAAACCTTAAGATTGACCACCTATTTATGTCAAGGGTAAACCAAGTGGATCTCATGTTGGATTGTGCGTGCTTTGAGAATCTTGATGAAGACACTCAATTACACCTACTTTTAAAGGCAATACAATACTATCGTAAGAAGAGCTAAAGCATAAGCAATCAAATTAAACCTCTCCATCCACACATCCTCAAGTCATGAAGATTTGATGGAGCTTGTACAACCACAAGCCTATTCAAGTTTGGGCATGATAAGTCTCCCAGGCTTCATACTTCCAAGAGATCATTGTCAATGCAAGTGACAAAGGCAATATACAAGGAACCATCCATGGCACCCTTACACACTCACGTGGGGTAGGGAATAAGGCAAATTAACACCTTGTCAGCCCTGATGGTAGAAACTATCCATCCTAACACCAAACCAATCTCCTCATATGAGATGACCATCCAATCACATCACAAGTATGCTCCGGAGCCTATATGTTTAGGGTCATTCGAATGACCTCCATGGACTCCAACTCTACCTTAGCTATCAAGGCATTGTGTTTAATTTCAAGTGCCCAACAACGTTAGAGGCTATACGTCTCAAACCCATATAATATAAACATACTCTATAAGAATCAATTCAAAAAATGACTAATTAAGGTCTAAAAATAATTTTTAAGGCAAAACCTCAATAGTTATTAAGTTTATTTCTATTACAATCATTTCGCTTTTCTTTGAATATAATTAGAATAGTTATTCTTTATTAAGTTATTTTTCTATACATGTACCTTTAAAATCATTTCAGAATACTCAAGTTTAAACTCCTCTTCATTTCAAAGATTTTGCCAAAATTCCTCCATCGATGTTGCATCTTTCCTATGTTTCAAAGCCTTGCGATGGTATTTTAAAGACATAATTTTGTAATTAGCGTCAACACATGGAAACTTTCGTCTAAAGCAATCCAATTGACAATCAAACACATTTTATAAACAACCCCGAAGGATAGGAGGAGGGAGGGTAGAGAGAGATCATGAGAGTATGATAGATGGTTTTCATCTATTTTATGGGCCCTCTATATATAGAATTTGAATGGTTGCTGCAAGGGGCTGAGAAGATAAGTTACTTGACAATTGGCAAAAGACACTTCTATATCTTTTGATTTGAAATAAGGGTGGATGTTGTAATTTAATTATACTGGTCAACTTAACCAACTTGGCGAATATCCCTTCACATTATCTCACTTAGTTTCTATCTCAACTACGAACTGTCATGTCATCCAACTACATACATAACTGCCACATGGGTGCCGTGTCATACAATGGTTAACACAGTGTCAACCATTGATCGAGCCTTAGTGATGTTGAGCCCCAATTAAGCTATATATGGTTTGAACTTGATACATTATGAAGTGCTAAGTCTACCAATTAAATGACCCAACAAGCCCTCTTGAACCTTTGATGCAGCAAAACTTTATTCCATCTTCTCTAACCACTAATCCTTTACACATTTTTTTTATAAATAAATAAATAAATCATTTTCAAAAGATAAAAGGAAACCTTTTTGAAGAGATTCAATTCAGTTTTTTTATTGGACAAAGGAAAGCAACCACAAATAAGTTTATTTTTTGACATAAATATCATGCATGTGGATTAGTTTTCATAATCTTGAAGAGGCTTGTTCCATTACAAGTCAACATAGCATTTAAAGAAGCTAGCTCCATTACAAGTCCTCATAAAGTAGGCCTATTTCACTATTACTTGTCCGTGTTAAAAGTTGTTCATCTGCTGATGAAAGTTGTTTACCTATGCTTTCATTTGCTTATTCACCTTCTCATGCATTGTCGCCTATGTGTGGCTTACCATGGACCGTCTAACCGGTGCATTAAGTGATCCCCACGGTGACGATGAGATGAACCCAAAAATCAGGCCTACTAAACCATACAAAACAACAGACCACTATCATAAGCTGCAAATACACAAGGTGGCCTGCACAATTATTGGACCGGCTTGATTCTTAGGGTGTTCAACTTTCATGGTGGGGAGAGCATGTTGGTCATGTTAGATGGTCTACGGAAAATGAATGGCCTCCTACCTAGAAAGGAAATTTCCTAACAATAAGGGAGATGTGAGTAGAGGAAAACTGAGGGCTTTGTTAGAACGCAGGACTTGGCCAGTATAGGTTAGGTATATTGCCCATTCATTAGGTTAGGTACATTGTCTATGCCTTGAACAGAGATAACGCTGCCCACTATTTAGACAGATCAAACTTCTATAAGAAAAATGAATGGTTGAAAACATGTCCAACAGTACAGTGATGCTTGCCAAATAGGCCTTACATTATAAATAGGGATTTTTTTAAAATGCCACTTTATTATTTAAAATTGACATTGTGATGCCCTTTTTAAAAAATATTTTCATCAAATTACTCTTTAATTCGAGTATTTTCATTATGGTACCTTCGGTTAAATTCTATCTAAAGTAAATAGCTTTTTTCTTTAATAAAATGACGTAAATGCCTTAATATATTTGTTATGTGCTTCCACTGCTGACCAATCAATGAATGCTCTGCCTGGAGTACAATCTCCAGTGGGACCATGATTCTGTACTGACCCCTCCAGTACTGAGGTCGGCACTGATCGGTGTTGTGGGCCCCATTATGGTGTATGTGTTGTATCCACCCCATTGATCCATTTTTCCATCTCATTTTAGGGAAATGGCCCAAAAATGAGGTATATCCAAATGTCAAGTGGACCACACCACAGGAAACAATGGTGACTGAATGCCCACCATTAAAAAATTCTTGGGCACCACAAATTTTGGATCAAGCTGATTTTTGTGTTTTCCCTTCATCGAGGCCTATTGACCCAATCAACAGGCTAGGATGGCAAATAAACATTACGTAGAACTAAGATGTTCTTAATGGTGGGCATTCGATCACCACTGTCTCCAATGATTTGGTCCACCAGAGATTTGAATCTGCCTCATTTTTTGGCTCATTACCTAAAATGATGTGAAAAAAATGGATGTAAAACAGGCCCACAACACTACCCGACTAGTAATACCAGTACCGAGTACTTTCCGGTGTATTAGCTTATATGAAAGAGAAAATATAGGGGCTGTATTTGCTCACGTGACCTTACGGAAATGGATTCAATGGCGTATAAATGGAAATCGGATTGCCTATTGAGTTACTAGGTACGATAAGATGATAAGGCAGTACCGAGTGAACTCAGTTGGGACCACCTTGAATGTACGTGGTCTATCTGGGTGCGGATTAGATACTGACAAGGTCAGTAGCCAAATGGCTACTGAAGTGATGTCGCTAAGCTCTGTGAACCCCATTATGATGCATGTGTTGTATCCATACGGTCCAACCAATTGTAGAGACTGTTGTATGGCATGAGAAAAAGAATGAGATAGATCTAAAGTTCAAGTGGACCCACCACGGAAAACTGTGGGATCAGTCACACATCCAGATGAAACATTTATAGGGCCCAACATGGTGTATTTTTTAGATCCAACCTATTCATAAGTTAACATATAGATAAATGAAGTGAAAACAAAAATATAAGCTTGATCGGAAACTTCTATGGCCCCTAAGAAGTTTTGAACGGTGGATGTCACTATCCCCACTGTTTTCTATGGTGGGTTTCACTTGAACTTTAGATCTATCTCATTATTTTTCTCATACCATAAAACGATCTCTCCCAATGGGTGGACAGTATGGATACAATGCATGCATCCTGGTGGGGTCCACGGAGTTTGGTGACGTTGCCTCATTAGCAATTTGGCTACTGACCTTGTCAGTATCTAATCGGTGCCCGATCCATCCACACTGTCCATCTATTTTTAAATCTAAATTACCGAGTTGAGCCCAAAATCGAAGCACATCCAAAGATCAAGTGGATCATATCACTGGAAATAGTGGGGATAAAGATTTCCACTATTGAAACCTTTCTAGGCCCTAACAGTGATGTTTATTTGTCATCCAACCTATTCATAAGATTATACAAACATGGATGAAGGTAAAACACAAATATAAGCTTGGTCCAAAACTTCTATGGCCCCCAAGAAATTTTATGTTTAATTCAATTGTTCCCAATGGTTTGGTCCATTTGAACATTAGATATGCCTATTTTTTGGCTCAATTCATAAATTTATCTGGTAAAATGGATGGGCGGAGAGAATAAAATACATAAATCATGGTGAACCCTACATAGTTTACTCAGCACGCTAATGGTGGGCATATAATCACAGCTAAGGATCATATAATAGAGAGATCATAGAAAAGAGGTACTATAAGATTCATTGTTCGAGGCTCTAAATATTAGGGTTTTTAATTATGACTATGGGTTGAGCAGCGAGACTTGCTATGAAGTGACATCACCAACTTTTGTGGGCCCCACTATGATGTATGTTTTGTATCCACACCATCCATCCATTTAGAGAGATCATATTAGGGGATAATCCAAAGAATGAGTCAGGTCCAAAGCTCTAGTGGTCCCCACCACAGAAAACAGTGAGGAGAGTGACGCCCACAATTAAAAAGTTCTAAAGGCCACAAAAGTTTTGAATCAAGCTAATATTTTTGTTTTCCCTTCTTTCATGTCTACTTTAACACGTGAACAGGTAGGATCTCAAATAAGCATCATGGTGGATGTCACGCCCCAGACTCGGTAACAGGACTCACAAGGAACTCGATGGCCGGTTCTAGCCACAACAGCCTCCGTAGTACCCCATTCTCGGCTCCTTAGGCAGGTTCCAATCCTAGGATCCTACAAGGAGGATTTCCATAATAGTATAATCATTTTCCAATATGAGCATACCCAAGATCACAGCAAGTACGTCTGAGAATAACAAAGGGCACACATCACAAAATCCACTAAGAATTTGAACTTTTACAAGTTTACATAAGGTCCAAAAGGACATACACAAGATGATAGGAAAAGAGAGAGAAATCAGCAACACTGGAGTCCTCACTGCTCAACTCTACTTCACGCTCTGCTGCTACGACGCCTGTCTAGAGTCTCCTACACGCATCAATCGTGCATAAGCTTATAGAAGCTTAGAGGGTAGTGTAAGTGTGTGATATCGGTGCACAGAAGAATAGTAGGAGATGCAAGAAGGGAAACATGCTCAATGAGGATATCACCAGCCTTACCAAGGCTTATCATGAATATGATGCAATGAGTACAGGACGCCATACCAAGCCAATGCATGAAGGGGCTTATACATCCAATGCTAATGCGATGCAAGTAATGTCAGTGCTCATATCCAAACCACATATCAAGTACATTTTCAATCATAAGGAAATCACCAGGGTCCATTGCACTATCGAATGACTGCCGCTCTACAGACTCCGCATAGTCAAACGAGCGTAAGAGACCTCACTACCCGCCTGTGGAAAGCCAATCACCAACAAGGCCTGAAGGTAGCGGACCCATTTACGAGCTAGTCAGACTTAGCCTAGCAATGCCTCCTCACACTAGGCAGGTAAGGCCACACCCCTATCCAACCGACTACACGACAGTGGGAGTCGTGGCCTAACAGTATAAGGCCCTTGTGCGCTCATAATTTTCACTCAGTCACGGCGTTAGAGCAGATCCTTGGTACCATGGAAGTTTTAAAAATTTCACCCATGAGCATCCTATGCACCCGGTATGCTCAAATAATATTTCCAGTGTCCACTCATACGACCATTTACGAATATCCCTGTAGAGGCGAGGCCCTGATAAAGCAAGGGCGGTATCATCATGAAATGTTATGTCAATACATGAGTCACACACACAAATCATGCACTAGCTGCAGGCACACAATGTGCATAAGGGGAGAAACTTCATCCCTCAATGACCACCACACAATGTAATCAATTCATATAGATGATGCATATGGGTCATAAAAATGTAAGTGTGCTACCTGCGAAATATGGAATCCTCTGTCCCAAGGAGGGTTGAGGTCTAGGCACATAGACAGGTATTCTAAGAAGAAGATAAGTCCTCTAGTGGGAGCCCAGTACTTTGGGATGGCCCACAAACTAAGAGAGTCAAAATCATAAGGAGGAACGGTCTTAGCCAGGCCCAAGGTGGGCCTTCAACCACCTATAAGGGCCTCTATGGGCCTACCTTAGGGCCACCAAGGAGGACATCCAACCTCAACTGGGTCCCAAAAGGTAGTCTGCTACATATGCAAAAAAAGGTCCAAGGCACAATCAATCCATGGCCTAGTGGGCCATACACTAAGCCCAAAACAAAGGCAACCTGGTGGGCCCTTAAGCAAGGTTAGGGCCCAACCATAAGGGTCATGGGTTCACTCATTGTGGTGGGCCTAATGGGCAGCCCATTATGCCAACATATGGAAAATCCTTATATTTTTAACACAAGTAAGTTGGGCCTCACATCTCGGCCCAAGTATGGATCTCATCTACTTGGGTATTTGGCCCATAAGACCCATCACAATGACATGGTAAATATAGGACTCAATGGTTCAATGTGCCTATCAAAAGTTCTAGCCCAACCAAGGCTATAAGGCCCATACTTAACTAAGAGACTAGCCTAAGAAGAATCTCATTTGGGATGGGCCTTTCATCATGCACTAATTAAGCCCAAAAAAAATATAAAATTAAAATGGTAAGATACTGACTTAAATCCTACTCAAATCTAGTGGGTCATATTGTCCCAAAGAACATCTATAGGCAACAATTATTGGGCTCAATGCCAAATTCCAGCCCACCCAAATTTCTGGGTTAGTTGGAGTTTAACAATAGAAGTATTTCTTAGTATAATTAATTCCCAATGGCCCACACACATCATTATGGGCCCCACCATATGAGAGAGGATATGCAACACATATATCAAATGGATCAGGCCGTTGGAATACAGGTCCAGCAGTAGCCTAAGATAGGGATGTCCCATGTGTATGCAGCCCTATGGGCCCGGGGTGTCTGGCCCAAAAATCTACCTAATGGGCCCCAATTGAATAAAAAAGGGGAGGATGATCAATCCCCTAAGGACCCCATATGGATGGGTGGTGGGATATACAACACATCAAGGTGGACCCACGAAGCAGGCTGGATGCCCCAGCCTGGGCATCCCTGCCTAGCAGGCCACTTCCATCCGTACCACGGCCAGCTCAAATGTTTGTTTAGTCTAAAATTTGGCAAGGTGATACTTCCATAGGTGTTCCACACCCCCACAAAATTTTAGAATTTTTGGACACTTATAAATATTTTAATTTATTTAAATGAAACAAACTGTCTAGAAAATCGGACTGACCTGGACGACCCAACGTGGTGGGCCAGTCTGGCCCTTGCCACGGTGTGTACAGGGGTCCATTAGAATTGAAATTTGGTAGGTGGGTCCAACCATGGGTTGAACACACCTTCACAAAATTTTACAATTTTTAAACATCTATAAATATTTTAATTTATTTAAAGAAATCAATCTGTCCTAAAAATTGGATTGATCTGGACACCATATTGTAATGGGCCGGTCCAGCCACCACCATGGTGTGTACATGTGTCCATTGGCCCCAAACGTTTGTATATGGATCCTACCATGAGTGGTCCACCTCTTTATACAATTTTATGATTTTTAGAAACTCATAAATATTTTAATTAAATTAGGAATTTCAATCTGTCCAGGAAGAGATGTTGCTGTCTATGCCTTGTTTACCCAATAAGGTGGGCCCAAACTTCATCCAGGAGGGGGAAAATGGAGGTTTAGCATTTTCTTCATAAAATACAGTAAGGTGGGGTCCACAAAAGTGGCCCATCCCTTAGAGAAACCAAGCAGAAGTGTATGTTTTCCCTCCATACATGTGGGCTAGACAGCCCAACAAGGTGGACCGCCCACCCCTATGGGCCTCCTTTTTGGGTACCATTTCATGGGTCATCTGAGGTATGACCCACCACACCTCAAGGTGGGGTCCACACCTTCTCATTACACCCCATAATTATAAAGAAAATAATGGAAATCATGATCTAAAAATCCATTCCAAAGATTGAACATGACAGTCCATGCAATAGTCCAGATTTTTAGACAGCAATACATGGTTGGACACATTAGCCTATATCTCAATAATCTCAGCCATAAAAAGGGTGTGTGGCTTTCCTCAGTGGGCTTCACATATGTCCAGATCACAGACTAAGACTAGGACACTTGCATGCATTGATTAAGGTGTCCAAAGATCATGGAGTTGGGAGCTAAGGGCGTCCCACCTTGCTGGATTTTATTTTTTTATTATTTTGGGACATCCTAGGCCCATTAAATGGGCCACACACACATCATCATCCACACATTAGAGAAAAGAGAAGAAGAAAAGAAAGTAATCCGGCCATGGGGGGTAGGGCCCCACCACTAATGGGCCCTCCCAAGAGTCAATCTCAACCATACAACAATGTTACTTGAACATGCAACATTAAACTAATGCATACATGATCTATGACTAGAATGGGTGGTTGGAATGCCATCCCAACATGACTTTTAGGGTCTAGATGCCCTTGAAATAAGGTGGATGATATAATACATCATGATGGGGTCCATGGAGAATGGCCCTATTATGTTTCACGATATGCATGTAGGATGGGCCAAAAGGCCACATCCATGGGGTCAAATGGGGTCCCCACTATGGATTGGTGGGCCCCATATGATCCACACAAAAGAAATAAGAAGATTTTAAGGGTAGAAAATCAGATCAGCAAGATTATAGTTACCCACCTTAAGATCTCTATCAAAACTCCACTCCAAGCTTCTAAGGGTCCAAGGAAGCAAGATGAAGGGTTGAGATGGGTTTTCAATGGAGGGATTGAGGGAAAAAAGGAGGAGAAGGGGCTGGAAAAGAGGGAAAGGGGGCTGGATTTTTTTGCAAGAGAGAAAGAAAGAGAGAAATGAGGGAGGAGAGAGAGGAATGAGATGCATTTGCTAGCAAGAATGGAGTTTTATTCAAAGTGATGATTACATTTGCTAGAAAAGAGGATGTGGTGGTCTCTCTCTCTCCCTAGAGAAGAGAAATTTTAAAAATTTTCAGATTGGGGAAGAGAAATTGCATGGGAAGAAAAAAATCTCATGATAACTTCTAGAAAAGAGAAAAAGAAAGAGTCATAATGAGTTTGGAGAAGGGAGTCCATCATTGCTAGACTAAGCCATATGTCATCATGGAAATGGTAATGTCATCACCATTGGCAAACGTGCACATGGGGAAACATGCAAATCATGTGGGTCCCACCAAAAATATAATCAATGGTTCAAAAGATACGCGGCCCATAACTTTTGATGGACAGGTCGGATTTTCGCACGAGACACGTCATTGGAACCGCGACGACGATGCGGTCGTAATGGCGTAAGTCTCAGGTCAATCCGAGTTAGGTCTACATGACCAAAATCAAGGGTAACCACAAACACTATCCGAAAGTCGCGAGTCACCGAAATTTGACCGGTACGACCGCGGGACCAAAATGAACAAAATGCATACTTACACACGCACACATGCGAACTTGGGTCGGGTCTCACAATCCTCCCCACCAACAAAGAAATTTTGATCTCGAAATTGATAAAAATTGGAACAACAATATACATAAACATCATCATATATATCAATCGTCAATCAAGAGAAGACAATGCAAGCAATACAAGCAATTAATCATCGAACAAATGGGGATAACGCTCTCTAATCTTGGCTTCACGTTCCCAAGATGCCTCGGCCTCCGAATGATAACCCCATTGCACTTTCACCATGGGAATGACCTTGGTCCTGAGGACCTGCTCCTTCCAATCAAGAATACAAATCGGCTGCTCAATGTAGGAAGCATCCTCACGGACCTCAAGTGGCTACCAATCAATCACAGGAATAATGTCCGACCCACATTTTCGTAACATAGACACATAAAATACATCGTGGATCGCAGACAACTCAGGAGGTAAGGCAAGCCTATAGGCCACAGTGCCTACGCACTCGGTAATCTCAAAAGGTCCAATGAATCTCAGGGCGAGCTTGCCCTTCACACCAAAGAGAACCACGCCTTTCATAGGGGAGACCTTGAGATACACCATGTCCCCGACTGCGAACTCAAGGGGTCACGCCAACGATCAGCAAAACTCTTCTGTCGGCTCTAAGCTGTGCACATTCTCTACATGATAACATCAATAACCTCTGACGTCTGCTGCACAAGCTCTGAACCTAAGAGACGATGCTCTCCAACCTCGGTCCGACAACTAGGAGATCTGCACGGTCTACCATAAAGTGCCTCAAAAGGAGTCATACCGATAGTCGCCTAATAGCTGTTGTTGTACACGAACTCGGTGAGGCGCATATGCTCATCCTAACTCCCCGCAAAGTCGATCACACAAGCCCTGAGCATATCCTCAAAGATCTGGTTGAACCTTTCGGTCTGCCCATCCATCTGCGGATGATAAGCGGTACTGAGACGCAAAGTGACCCCCAGCGCCTGCTGGAAACTACTCCAAAACTGAGACGTAAATCTGGAATCTCGGTCTAAAACGATCGAAACTGGGACACTGTGCAGTCTCACTATCTCCTCAATGAATATCCTCGCTAACCGGTCCATAGACCAGGAAGCACGCACTGGAATAAAATGAGCCGACTTCATCAAACGATCAATGATAACCCAGATGGTATCGTGACCACGCTGAGTCCTCTGTAATCATGCAATGAAGTTCATCGATACGTGCTCCCACTTTCACTATGGAACGCTCAACGGCTGCAAGGGACCAGGGGGTCTCTAATGATCGGCCTTGACACGCTGGCATGTGTCACACTCGGCCACAAAACTCGCAATCTGGCGCTTCATCCCCTGCCAAAAGTACTGCCTCATCATATCATGATACATCTTCGTGGAGCCCGGGTGGATAGTAAGTCTCGATCAATGTGTCTCGGTCATCAGATCACAATGCAACTCTAGTACGTCCGGGACACACAACCGGCCACTAAAGCGTAATCCACCATCGGAACCAATCTGCCAATCTGACTGCTCCACAGATGCGGCCTCTGCTCGATACTCCTGAAGTGATTCGTCCATCTGCTGAGCTTTGATCACCCTAGCCACCAAAGAGAGTTGAATCGATAAGCTCGAAAGCTAAATAATGGAAGACTGCAGGCTGAACTCAAAGTCATACTCTGAAACATCCTCGAGCATCTGCCACCCTCGTACTATCATCTGTGCCACCAGGCCTCGTGGCTGACAGCTGAGCGCATCCGCCACTACGTTCGCCTTGCTTGGGTGGTACTGAAGATCAAAATCGTAGTCTTTCAGCAACTCCATCCATCGCCTCTGCCGTAGGTTTAACTCGGACTGCAAAAATAGATACTTCAAGCTCTTATGATCCGAGAAGAGCTCGAACCTGACCTCATATAGGTAATGCCTCCACACCTTCAGTGTGAAGACAACTGCTGCAAGCTCCAAATCATGAGTGGGGTAGTTCAGCTCATGGACCTTGAGCTGGCGTGAGGCATACGCCACTGGCTTCACGTGCTGCATCAATACAACACCCAAGCCAACTATGGAGGCATCAGTGAAAACAACGAAACCCTCACTCCCATCAGGAAAAGTGAGAACATGAGCGGATATGAGGCGGTCCTTCAAATCCGTAAATGCCTTCTCACAAGCGTCACTCCAGATGAACTCGACGCTCTTCCGCATCAACCGAGTCAGCGGTACTGCAATATGGGAGAAATCCTCGGTAAACCGTTGATAATATCCCGCTAGACCAAGGAAGCTGTAAATCTAGGACGCTTCATGGGCTCCCCCCACCGACTCACTACATCAACCTTCGAGGGGTCCAAGCGACACCCTCCCTCGTCACTACGTGACCGAGGAACTTCATCTACTCCTACTAAAACTTGCACTTCTCCAACTTCGCATACAATTGGTGGGCACGGAGGGTCTCAAGCATAATCCGCAGGTGCTCAGCATGGTCCTCTCGGGTCCTCGAATATACAAGAATATCATCAATGAATACCACCACGAACTGATCGAGGAACGGCCGAAAAACCTTGTTCACCAGCTGTATGAATACGGCAGGCATGTTGGTCCGTCCAAATGACATAACCAGGAACTCAAAGTGACCATAGCGTGTCCAGAAAGCCGTCTTCGAAATGTCCTCCTCTCGGACCCGAATCTATGGTAACCGGAACACAAGTCTATCTTGGAAAAATACTGTGCACTCTGCAACTGATCGAACAAGTCATCAATACGGGGAAGCGGGTATCGGCTCTTGATGGTGACTCTGTTGAGCTCATGATAATCTACACAGAGTCGCAACGAACCATCATTCTTCTTCACAAACAATACCGAGGCTCCCCAAGGTGAACTGCTAGGACGAATGAAACCTAACTCCCGAAGCTCATCCAACTGCTCATGCAGTTCCCTCAACTCCAACGGTGCCATCCGGTAGGGAGCCTTTGAGATAGGCGCGGTACCGGGTACCAAATCAATCTAGAACTCCACCTACCGACACGGTGACAAACCCAGGATCTCCTAGAACACATCCGGGTACTCACAAATAACTGACAGCTGCTCAATACTCTCTGTCACAGAATCCTCAATGACTGAAGCCAAGAAATTAGACAATGGCTCTCCTCTAGGCTCAGCGACGAACTGAAATACTGGCAAGCCTGGAATATAAAACGTAACCGTCCTCGCGGCACAGTCTAAGATGGCACGATACTCCGCAAGCCAGTCCATACCCAGAATCGCATCAAATCCTGTCATCGTCATCACGAATTGATCGGCAGGGAGGAACATCTCGCCCACTAATACCGGGCAAGAAGGACAGCGACGGGTCAGCACAATAGACTTCCCCCTGGGAGTCGAAACGGTCAAGGCCTCAGACACGGCCTCCGACGGAATACCGGTCGATCGGAAAAACTCCTCGGCTATAAAAGAATGGGAAGCGCCAGAATCAAATAAAACATGAGCAACGCAAGCAAAAACAAGAAGAATACCCTCAATGACTCCACCGGTCGATGACTGAGGGTCCTGGCCTGACGCCTGCTGCACAGAATAAAAATGGCCCTGAGCTGGTAGGGGAAGCAAACTGGAAGACTGAGGGTCTTAAGTTTGAGCCTGTTGGGCTGCTATACATACTAGACCCAGGGACCGGACATACGGATATCCCCTCTGCTGGTGCTGCGGCTGCTGCTATCTCTACGGTTGCTGTCTCTGTTGCTGCTGTCTCTACTGAGGAGGTCTACCTAACTACCTTTGCTGCTAAGGAGGAGCCCTAAGAGCGACGGGTGGAAGCTATGCTCTTTACTGCTGTTGAGGAGGACGAGGAGGGGGCAACTGCAGTGGCCTCTGTTGCTGAATGGGGAGAGGGCACTCACGCCTCCGATGCCCGGCCTGTCTACAACCGAAGCAAATGCCAAAAAAGGGGCCAAAAGATGAAGCAGCTGGTGGTGCTACTGATGATGAAGAAGCTACTGTCTGAACTGCGGGCTGCTAAAATCCTAATTTACCCCTCCATCTCTGCTGACGGATTTGCCTGGAGCTGCCGGCTGGTGCTCTCGTCTTCTGGTCTCCACTGAAACTCTACTCTCTCAACCTCTGGGTCATAGCCCAGTCCTCCTCATAAACCAGAGCTTGATGAACAACCTGGTTGAATGTCTCCAAACAAGGGGGCTGGATTTTTTTTACAAGAGAGAGAGTGAGAGAAATGAGGGAGGAGAGAGAGGAATGAGATGCATTTGCTAGCAAGAAGGGAGTTTTATTCAAAGTGATGATTACATTTGCTAGAAAAGAGGATGTGGTGGTCTCTCTCTCTCCCTCGAGAAGAGACATTTCAAAAAATTTCAAATTGGGGAAGAGAAATTGCATAGGGAAGAAAAAAAATCTCATGATGACTTCTAAAAAAGAGAAAAAGAAAGAGTCATGATGAGTTTAGAGAAGGGAGTCCATCATTGCTAGACTAGGCCATATGTCATCATGGAAATGATGATGTCATCACCATTGGCAAAAGTGCACATGAAAAAATGTGCAAATCATGTGTATCCCACCAAAAATGCGATCAATGGTCCAAAAGATGCGCGGCCCATAACTTTTGATGGACAGGTTGGATTTTCGCACGAGATACGTCGTTGGAACCGCGACGACGATGCGGTCGCAATAGCGTAAGTCTCAGGTCAATCTGAGTCGGGTCTACATGACCGAACTCAAGAGTAACCGCAAACACTATCTGAAGGTCGCTGGTCGCCGAAATTTGACCGGTAGAACCGCGGGACCAAAATGAACAAAATGCATACTTACACACGTACACATGCGAACTTGGGTTGGGTCTCACAGTGGACCTTCAGAAGGTTTCAACAGTGGGTACCACTCTCTCCACTGTTTTCTGTTGTGGGGTCCACTCCAGCCTTCGATCCGCCCCATTCTTTGTATCATGCCCTGAAATGATCTTTCAAAATGTATGGACAGTGTGGATACAAAACATATGTCATGGTGGGCCCACAGAAGTTGGTGATGTCACTTCAGTAGCAAGTCCGGCTACTCAACCTGTCAGCAACTAACCTGCGTCCTGGTCGATGGTTCCCACAGTAAATGGATTGACTTTGATTCATGGATCTTGGAAGCCATCGACCGTGGTGGATAGTAATTATGGGGCCAAAGCGGTGTATTTTATGTCCACATTATTCATCGAATTGGAGACGTCATTTTAGGAATGAGCCCAAAAATGACGTAGATCCAAATCTTAGGTGTACAATACCACCATTAAGAACTTCCTATGGCTCATTGTAATGTGTATTTGCCATCCAACCTATTGATAAGGTCACATGGACCTAGATCAAGAGAAATACAAAATCAGCTTGATCCAAAACTATTGTGTGCATTAAGAATTTTTAATGGTAAGTGTTTGATCGCCATTGTTTCATATAGTCCACCCAAGCTTTGAATCTACTTCATTTTTGGGTTCATGCCTTACAATGAGACAGCAAAATAGATAGATGGTATGAATATAAAACACATACATGAAGGTGAGCCCTATAGTCGTAGATCCATCGAACTACTGGCTCTAGATCCACCCAATTTCCATCAAATGACATAGGGATCGTTTGGCACCTTGGATTTGAAGATATTTGAGGGTATTTTGAATTCGTTGATCATTTCGCAAGATGAATTAGAGGGTATTCTGAATCAAGGGGATTTCAAATTCTCACTTTCGAAGAGGGTTGCATTCCCTTTTGCTTGGTTACCCGTCCTTTACCTTTTTTATTTTATTTTTATTTTTTACTCATTTCTAAAAGTTGAAGAGTGGTACATGTGACATGAATGTCACTAAGATATTAATTTATTGTAAACATGACTCACCGCTGATATCCAAAAACAATTAAATTATCAACTGCAACACTAAGGGGCTGTTTGATTTTTAATTTCCCTGGTAAATATAGGTAAATAAATACTTATGACTTACTCCACCGGTTTGAAATATATGCAGTAATTACGTTTTGAAATTCGGTCCATGAGAACCACTTCATTGCATATTTGCATATGTGAGCCCCATCATGATATATGTGACTTATCCACGCCATCCATCCTTTTTAACAACAAATTTTAAGGCATGAGCCCAAAAATGAGGCAAATACAAATCTCAAGTGGACCACACCTTAGGGAACAATGATCTTAAAGACGTCAATGGTTGAAAGTTGTTTTCTCCCTGGGGCCCACATTGATGTTTATCTGTCATCCAACTTGTTCATAAGGTTACACAGTCATGAATAAAGGGGAAACAAAAATATTAGCTTGATCCAAAACTCCCAAGGTCCTCAAGGAGCTTTCAATGATAGGAGTTCAATTCCCATTGTTTCCTGTGATGTGGTCCACTTGAGCGATGGATCTGCCTCATTTTTCTAATCATGCCCTAAAATGAGATGTCTAAAGGGATGGACGGTGTGGATAAGACACACACATCATGGAGGGCCCCACGATTTACCTTTTTTTTTCCCTCCGCTGCGGTAAGGAGGGTTATAAATGAAGTTGGCTGTCAACATCACAATGGAAATTCAACCGGAAATGCAAGGGTAAATAATTATTGCCTGTTTACCTGAAATTACTACTGTAATTAGAAAATCAAACACCCCCTAAAATTACTTCAATAAAATGATCTAACCAATCTAAACATAGCCCATGTAACAGCTAAATTAAAAACGTGGGTTAGTCATTCTATTGTGATCCTATGCTTGTGGCTCATATGAGGCTTTGAATTTCATCATTTTTTTTTTATCAAAATGTATATATTTTAATGGGCTTGTTACAATTATTGCATCAAGCATCACATATGTATTCTAATGGGATGTTAAAATTTATTTAGTAATTGAATTTAAACCCCTATACATATAGTACATAAGTACATAGCTATTTTTGGATCAGGAAGGATCCTGAATCCAAGGTGCCAAACACAAATGGAAAAATTCTGAATCCATGGTATTACATGTCAAGGCATTTCCCATTAAGGTATTCGGAATTCCAGGTATATGAATCTACGGTGCCAAAGGAGGTCTTGTGCTTGGTTGGTGAATGTTTGTTTTTTAAAATTGGACAGTTGGATCTCTTTTAATTTCAACCGTCCAAACAATTCAAAGGCATTTTTGTCATTTATAAAATTAAGTATGTAATCTAACTCCCGTTAAACAAATGAAACGAAAGGTACCCAAATGAAAAAAAAAAAAACGTAAATTAATAAAAATTATTAACGAAAAGAATTTTTTTTACAAAAAAAAAAAAAAAAGGCCACCGAAATGTTATTTACATAACAACAAGGCAGTCTTTTGTAAAAATCCCTTATAAATATCATACCCATACGAAATTCACGTGGACCCACCATGAGCAACAATTTAAAATCACGGCTGAAACCTCTTCTTAAGTTCACGTGGTGTGGCCTGCATGAGGCATGTGAGGTCCGCCGCTGGATGGAATATAAACAACACCGTGAGCCTACACACAAACCTACGGTTGGTATCTCCTCCCCACTCTCCCTGTAGTGTGGCCCACCTGAGCAATGGATTGGGCTGGTTTTTGGCCCAGTCGCCAAATATCGAGAGACAAAACTGGTGGATGAACTGGATGTGTCACGGATAACACGTTTGTTTGTGGTTTAGCGTGTGCATGAATTTTGGTGGTCCATCACGGTGCATCGTAGCTTGAACGATTTTATCATTTATAACGTTTTTTATTCCTCCAATTTGTCATTTATCCAATATCGTATCCATGAAAACGGTGGGACACGCCATGATGATGATAATATATGAAAATCAGGATGCTTGATTTATCTAGTGGGCCACAAAATAAAAACTCTATGGACAGACGCTGGAATGACTCATTATACTGGTTTTGCCCACCCAATAAGCTGATCAATTAACCTGATTTTCATACCAGACGATCATCCTGGTGTGGCCCACATTTTGCATAGATGTGATATGCTGCATCTACAGGGATATACCGCCATAGTATGTGATCATGTCTTTTTGTATACGTAGAAAAAAAAAATGAAAATAATAAAATTCATGCGAATGGGAGTATTTGATTCGCTGGCGGAGTACATTGCTTCATACACGTGTTCTCAATACTTGTACACGTCAGATATATGTAATTACATGATCAGTTCGTCAGCAACCCGAGCTGACGGGTCTTACCATCAATACATGTTGCATTGGAGATTTCCAAATTTAAACGACCTATCAAGCCTTCTAACATTGTGGCCGTAAAGTGGACGGTGGAGAATAAAAAATATACAGCAACGATCCACATTCAACAGAGAAAAAGGCTCATTTAACTGTCCACATGCTAAGAAATACTTAAAATATTTTTGCGATTCCCAATCTCACGACAATGGTATCCTGGTGGGTGTCCTTTCCATCTTTGATTTGTCCAGCTGGTGGGCCATTACTGTATATTGGCCGTGCTTCAAAAGTCAAATTAGACGACTATATAATTCTTTTCTGTTCAAATTCGACTGCCGGTCAGCCTCTTTTAGCTGTCTGTTCATAATTCTCAAAAGTACTATCATCATGGTTAGGATTTTCCACTGGCTGTGGTTTCTTAGATCCTGTTGGATGGATGGTGCAGATCAATTGCACGTTTTCCTTTGGGGTTAAGGGAATGATCACACACTTTCCAACTTATGGTAATTACCACACGTGGGAGCTATGTAAGGCCCAGTGAGAATGTGTATGTGGAATCCAAACTGTGCAACTAGTATGTGTCATCATCTTCACCGTCCATTCCAATAGTCACTCCGATGAAGAACTTAGGTGGGGCACAGCAGATGGAGCTACGTACAATCACGCCTCAACCTTACATATTCACTTTATTTTAGCCTGCTTGAGTTTTGGAATGGCCATGTCCCTTCATCCCGATGGAAGCATCTGATGACTGGGTTGGATGGAATTAGAGTTGTACAATAGTTGAACTGAGTCAAGCTGGCTCAGCTGAGCCACTAGCTGACCGTAGCTTGAACTCGGATCCGCTCGGTCCTAAGGCCTGACCGGCCAGCTCGACTTGGTTGGTCAGCAGCTCAGGCAGTTCAAGCCGAGTTCAAGCTTATGCTGCATTATTTCAAACACATGAAGTGTACCTTCAATTTCTCACCGTTTGTAAAATAGTAGCAGCAGTTTACAGATATTTCTTTAAACACTTGATGTATAGTATTAAAATCAAGATTCAATGTTAGTTGTATTATGTAATGTTTGGGTTTTTTTTTTTTTTTTTGGTGATTTGTTTCCTATTTATATATTCAATGCCACTGCCCAATCTTACAGAAAATGTATCCACCTTAAACAATCTTGGTTAACTCATTTTATCAAACACTTATTGAGCAACATCAATATCAAAATAACCGGTTCACCGAATTAATTCAATTCGAGTTGAGGTTTGATCCAAGTCAATTCTAGCTCAGACAAGCTCAAAAACTTTTCAGAGCTCCAAAATTCCACTCAACTTGCATCAACCACAATTTCAAACCGAGTGGAATCGAACTTTTTCAAGTCAAGTCTAGCGAGTTAACCGAGTTAACTCGGTCCATGCACATCTCTAGGTGAAATACACATGGCATGGTAGACCCTCCATTTCATCTCAAAGTTCCTGTAGGGCATCACCCTTCCCCTATTGCTCTCCCTTGTTTCCTTTGGTGTGGCCCACCGAAGTTATAGCAAATTAGCAATCAGGCTTTACATGGTTGGGATGAGTTGTATAGCATTTACACATCATGGTGGGCCCCACACAGCTGAAGGTGTGTGATCATTCCCCAGAATAAGTGCTTGAGATCTTAAGACAATTGCAGGCATTAGATGCCTACCTCTGCCATTCGTGCAAGCTTAAATTTTTGAGGGTCAACCCGTGAACCTTCATTAATTTCATTAATGATCAATGACAAATGAGTGGACCCCACCAGCTTCTGACGGATCTGGGTCGGACCCTATGTGTTGACCAATCAGTTTTGGCACATCCAATTAGCTCATGACCCAGTGAATGCATGCCTTGAAAAGAAGTGGTGGGCCCCACACATTATCATCGTTCTGATCTGACAGTAGAGATTAGCATATGTAACAAGTCTTCAGCTTATATGGATCTTTGAGCTGGAGGAAATACATTCAAGAATTCCCACCGATCCATGTGGACCTGCTGATCCATGGGTTCATGAATGGTTCACGTGGTAATTACCATATATTCGAACTGTGTGGGGCCCACTCCTGATATTTATTTGGAATCCAGACCATGCATCTGGTGCATGGTGCGGTAATTACCATAGATTCGAGCTCTGTGGGGCCCACTAGTGATGTTTATATGGAATTCAGACCATCCAAAACTCAGGTAAGACACTCCACAGAGGCTGATGTACAATCAATGCCTAAAACCCGTGTATTCAAGTGTCGTGGCGCACCAGAGTGTTGGGATTGCCCCCTCTTTTGGCATGTCCCTTCCTTCAGGTGGGGCACACCTGATAACGGTATTGCATGAAATAAACACAACACGGTGGACCTCTCAAACGTGGACCCTGCCTAGCTTGAAGGTACACTTGGAAGGTACGTGATCGTTCCCGGTGGTTGCACTTGAGGACACGGATTACTTGTTGCCCACACCACCCGCAGCTGTACTGTGGTTTGGTGATGTTTTGGGCTCTGTGGGGGCCACCATGATATATGTATTGTATATCTATGCCATCCATCGGTTTTCCCAGATCATTTTAGGGGATGGACTCGAAAATGAAGTAGATCCGAAGTTCAAGTGGATCACACCGTAGAAAACAGTAGAGATAATGATACCCACCATTGAAACCTTCATCCGTAATGTTTTCTTGGAATCCAACCTGTTGATAAGTTCACGCAGACCTGGATGAAGGGAAAACACAAATATCATCTTGACCTAAAACTTTTGTAGCCCCTCAGAATTCAATAACCACTGTTTCCTGTGGTGTGGTCCACTTGAAAGTCGGATATGCTTCGGTTTTTTTTCATGCCTGAAATGAGCTGGAAAAATGTATGGACGGTGTGGATATAAAACAAATACATCATAGTGGGCCCCACAAGCCCAATATATCAGTGGACCACACCACTGCTGGGGTATCTGATCCACATCCTTGCACATAGGCCTATGGTCAATTTGTTCGGGACCCAACTCAAGATTTCATACGTGTGGAGTTAAGGTTAGGTGATCCAGACCATTCATCCAATGGTCCACATATGGACAGCGATGTGATAGAAGTCTCTCGGATTGAATATCCCAATACTTCAACATTAGCTTTTTAGCTGGTAATCTTGGACGGTTGCTGTACATTTTTCTTAGCTGTCCATTTGTTGGACACGAGGATCCAATGCTTTGGAAATCACAGACAACTTTCTTTGGGTGTTCACCAATCCACTTCGTGCGTGTTAGATAAAGATCTTGATCACCTAACCATGGGCCCCACAGGAAAATGGGAGCCAAGGAGAGCATTCATCCTGTAATTCGTCTTTAAAAAGAGGACAGCAAAGCACACCTCCTCTATTTTGAAAACGAAAAACACGTTTTTTCCCTCTTCGAAGTAATAGACCTTCCTTCCACGGTGGGTCCCACTTGAAGAGTGGTTCGGATCTTGCACTGCGTGTAGGGTCAACATTTCTCGTCAAACGTCTTTTCCTCCTGAAAATTTCAAAATATAATAAGCCTAGAAGAGGTTTGCTACGGGGGTGAGGATTAGGTACGGCCCTTACCGTGCGGCTTTATATTCACACCGCCCATCCGTTTTGACAGAATATTTAGCGCATGTCTCGAAAAATTAAAAAGATCCAATTCTCAAGCGGACCCCAGGGTCCACGGTAATGTCTAATGTTTTGGTAATCTTGATTTACCATATAACCCGTTGATAAGGTCACGGAAACCTGGATGAAAGGAAAAAAGAAATTATGAGATTGATGCATAACTTTTGTGGCCCATTAATGGTCCATTACCACTATCGTATGGTATGATCCACCTGAGAACTGCATCTACTTCAATTTTCGGGCTCATGCTCTAAAATGACATGAAAAAACGGATGACGGGCATAGATGTCAAATACATGCATCTAGGTGGATCCCACGTTAAAGTCCGCGCGTCTTGGTTGAGGCGGGGCTGCACATAGTGCATCTCCATGCACTGCAATACGAGATTTTAGCCAATACAAATATATTGACCTCTTGATTATTCCGCGGTTAAGAAGCGAATTTACATGAGGAGATTCAAATAGTCCCGTTTGGGAGCGTGGATTCGGAAGCCCCTGAAATCAGAACCCTGGATCCGGAACCAACTTTAATCCATGATATATTTGTAGGGTTTAAATTTAATTATTAAATCAATTTTAATATCTTTAATTAGTGAATTAGTGAATGCATGCAATGTTTGACACAATGGCTATAATAAGCCCGTTGAAATATAAAGTTTGTCCAAAAATGAAGAAATTCTAAGTCTTGGATGGACCACAAGCACAAGATCATATTCAAGTAACTAATCAACGATTGTTAACCGTTTATTTAAATGGACAATGTTTGGACGGCACTAATCATTATAGTAAAGTAATTACAGTAATGCAATTGATAATCTTATTGTTTTGGGATATTATTAGTGAGCCATGTGCCCAGCACATATTACATATGCAACGATTGGAAGAATTTCAAATGCAATGCAAGCTCTCTTACCGTATATTCGAAACCCATGCGTGTCAAATAACCGCGGGATTTGAAATAACCTTAAATATCCCAAATCCCGTTTGGAAGGGTGGATTGGAAGGGATTGAATGGTATTAGGATGGATGGCATGGATTTCAAGGCAATGATGGTGTTGTCAGTGGATTGTCTTAAGATCCATGGGATTGTTAAATCCAAGGATTGCTATACTGAGTTTGTTTGGTATGCCCGGCCAATCCTGAGTTTAAACCTTCCCATCCCTTCCAATCCCTCAAACCAAACAAGTCCTAGGCAAATTTGAATGGATTAGGGTGGATTGGATGGGATTTAAAGGTAATGATGGTGTTGTCAATGGATTGTCTTAAAATCCATGGGATTGCTATATCCTGGGATCAGATCACCTAGTCTATTTGGCATGCCCAGTCAATCCCGGAATTTAACTTCCAATCCCTTCAAATATCATCCAATCCCTTCCAATCCGCCCGGCCAAATGGGCCCTTAGGTTTTACTTATTCCATTCTAAGAGGTTTTATTTCTACGTGGTCCCTCGAATTTAACACGCTTGACCCACCTGATGAATGGATGGTACACATTTTTTAGGCCATTGATGTTGAAGGTGGGGCCCACCTTTCATGACTTCAGTTGTCGTGTTACACGTGATTGCTGTATGCACTCGATGGATGCTAACTTAGTGGGCCCACAGAAATGGATGTGAACATTCCTAAAAAGAAAAGCAGCCCTTAGGTTTCTCGTAGCACTCATAAAGTCCTGATGCATCAGAGCGTGAATAGTGTCATGATGCACCATTATATACAAGTGGGGCCCCCTTCGGTTCATTCAAACCTTTGATCATAACTTCCTTACCGTGGATGGGATATTGTAGGGAGTCGTGCGCAATAAAATGCTCTGTGGGGCCCACCGTGATGTCTGCATAGTATCCACTCCGTTCATTAGTTGCAGTACTTAGAGCTGTGATGTGAGACCAAAAATCCAAAGATTCTAAGCTCAAGTAGACCACAATACACGAAACAGTGGCTGGGGAAGCCAACGGTGGAAACCTTTCTGCAGCCGCCAACTACGATGTTTACATGCCATCCAAACGGTTGAGTCCCATTGGGATAAAGTAAAAACACAAAACTAGCCTGATTCAAGATTTGGGTGCCCCCATAATAAGGTTTCCGTAGTGGGTGAACGCGTCTCCACTGTTTCCTGTGGTGTGGCCTACTAGAGTTTTCAATCTCTCCAATTTTTGGACTCAGATTCTAACATGTGCCACCACAACCGATGGATGGAATAGATGCCACACAAACATCACGGTGGAGCCCACAGAGCCTTTTGTTGCAAAGTTCCAGTAAGAAATGTTGTGGGAAATTCGAATCCTATAATTACTCTTTTCCATGGAGTATTTATGTGCAAGAATTCTTTACCTCTTTACAGACGTGACTATAATAATTCACGAGACACTCGCTGTTGGGGCCACCCACTATTCATGTGGTGGGGCCCACCTTGGAATGCCACAGACTAAAATCTGAGCTCACCGTGTGATCCTAACAATTCGAGAGGTGGCCACAAATGGGTGACTAAAACAATTAGTATCTTTGGAAGAATACAAACGGTGGGGCCCATCCGATGAATGGTCCTTATCGTCCTGATACACATGAAAAGGCCCAATCATAGGTGTCTCACGAGTGCCTCATGGGTGTCTATTGTAGTAATTGAGATAGACTGCCATGATAGTTCACCACCATAAATAATTAACCCCGCGTGGTACATACATGTAACGAGATGTGGCATGCAGACTACATCGTCTGTGGAACACACCTCTGTATTACACAGATTAGATAATGTTGACCATCTGGTTCATACTGTTGAATTTGGACCGTTGGGAAATATATATTGATCTATCTACTTCTTAGCGACAAATTACATGGTTAGAATCTTTTGAACGGTATGATTTCCGTCTATGCTCTATTTGGACAGTCCGGATTCTCATTCAAGCCTGACACGTGTATGATGTATAGTCACGAGTGGTTTAAAAATGGTGGTCATCTATCACCTGAATCCACCGCGAAAGCATGTTTCCCAACCCCTTTCCATTGCAGTTGCAGGGACCATGTAGAGAGGAATTATACGTCTAAGAACTCAGGCTTTGGTTAGTATAGACGGTTCTACAATGCTTACGTGTGAGGCCCTTTGTTCGATAGTCTAGACCATTGGTTTGTCGCATACCATGAAAGCCTGACACGTGTCTGATGGATAGTCACAAGATATATAGGATGTTTTATTGACGGTCATAAATTTTATATTTTGTCATACAAATTAACGGTTAGAAAAAGAAATGCAATTTGAAGAAACAATCCTCTACTTTTTACGATTAGTCAATCTGCCGTAGGAAGAAAGTGGCCAATGGTGTAGATTAATGAAATCTGAGCCCCACTTGTCAGAATTGAAGACGCGCATGCACCACACAAAGCCCCGACTCGGGCGTCCTATATTAGATGAGACTAAGGATCCAGCGTATGTCGCCCCACTGGAGCCCACATGCTGAGATGTCTCCATGATTTGAACCGTCCATATTCTCTTGATACCTTTATTAAGCAACTGTCCCGATAAACAAGCTCCAATGGTGATCCTGAGCTTTGATTTTTAGAGTTGAAAGTGATCCGTTGAAAGTCTTCTTTTCCATGTTCTAAATTCATCTACGGATATTGACAGTCACAATCATCCTTTTAGAGTAAGTGATGGACCGTATAATATAAGATTCCGCAACATGGACGGTTTGGATCATCAGATCACTCAGTTTATGAGCTTCCATTTTGAACCTCTCGTTTGAACAAATATTCATTGGGTGCATGGTTACTTGGTTGGAGCTTCCAATCGAGAAAATTCTTGGCTGTTAGCCAACAATGGAGAAATCCAGAGGATGGTTGGTCCGGATCATTAGTGCATGTGATGTGTGCATGTCACATGAAATGGACGGACAGCAACCACTGTGCCGGTGGGCCACCAAACTGCAGCTATTTAAATCATCATTCCAACAGCCGAGGAATTAAAAGATCATGTTCATTTAACAGGTAGGTTCTTTAGGAAAGTAATGAATAACGATCACCTGAAACCTGTTTGTAGCATCAACCACAACCCACTGCATGCGCCAACTTGCCAGGTGTGTATGACATCTGACCCATGAAAAAGACGTGCCTCAGCAGCTAGCTCAAAAATCAGAGTGGTCCAGTCATCAGACCACATTGCCCAAAAGCTATCAACGATTAAAAGAGACCTGCCCGAGAGTCTTGTTTAAATGTGGACCACCTGATGATTGGAGCAGACTGATTTTCTCACCGTTGATCTTACTGTTGGACCATACCTTTTGCATGGATAGATGTCCAGGGTCCCTGTGTATGTGGGGGCCACAGTTCAGTGATCCAAACTGTGGATCTGGTGGGCCTGGCTCTTGACGCAGGGATGAACGTGATGAGGATAACTATCAAATAGCTTAGTATTTTCGTGATGTCTACTGCGATTTTGAGCCAACATAGAAGGGTGTCTAGAATTTGAGCTGTGCTACAAAATCAATTATTCAGACTCTCAAGGGCAACCAATGGGATAAGATTATGAATCAAACTACAACCACTCCTAGATATGCGTTACTATAAATAGTAATATTATACACCGTGACATCTTGCGATCGAGTTTTCGCAAAATCGATGACGTAAGTGTCATGCTTGGCTTCACCAAACATTCACTAATTTAGTTAGATAACTCATTCGAGTTGCAGATCACCCATAAGGTTCGATGATCCGGATAAGCAGCTTATCCATCTTGGCCATGTAACTGTCCACAACCCGCTCTACATCAGCTCTGGCCACCAGTTAGAAAAAAATTACATCAAATAGTTAGCATCTTCTTGTTATGGTTGGATTTATAGTCTCAATCATGCGGGTGTTCCAGAATTGAGTGTGCTAAAAAATTAAGACCCAAGCGCCAATATATACAATTATGACCCAATGGCCAAGATATGCCCATGCCTAGTATGCAGTGCGTGGCTAAGATTGAGTAATATGGATCACCTCCTCAACCACTTGCAAGATTATTGCTATCAATTATACTAAGAAATATAAATAGCAAGTAAAAGTAAATGATTACATTATGCAATGTAAATGACTAATAAAAGTAAAAGGGTTACACTAAGGAATGTAAATGACAGATAATTGAAAGATAGATTTGATTTAGTTTGTTTATATAAGACGATTTTCTTTGCTGAATTCATTTATTATTTATAGCTTTAATCCGGTCATCTAGATGCTTTCAACATTCTAACGGTTGCTATAACCATTTCAGCACGACGTAACCCTCTCTGTTTCTAAACTTGTCATTTGTCCTATAACCGCCTCAACATGATCACTCTTTATTCGACCACTTAGTAGATGACGTGGCATTGCTTGATGCGCTTCAGTTGTATAACTATAGAACCATATTCGTATATCCCCAAAAATCTTCAAATACACCACATAATCCATCTTAATTACACTCAAACCATTCCGGTTGGCTTTCACAGAAATTGGTGACAATGTGGATGAACATTGCCCCCCACGTTGCTTCACCTTTGGGAAAAAGGTGAAAGTGATGTATAACCCCTCTTAAATGCAGTCGTCCTTCAGTATATGTGGCGACATCATAGAAACCATCTTTGACTGATGTAGTCCCCCACATTAGCTTCAATTACCCTTTTTCGAAAGAAGTGCTAACCTCATTGTGACACGTGTACACATATCATACAAAATAAGAAATTAATGATGCCCTAATAAATGTTCTACATCCTTAGCCGATATAAGTGTCATTTTGAACATTCTTCCTCATTCCATACTTTCTTCTCTATCGTTCCTATTTCGAATCCTAAATCTTTCTCTCTCCAATCTTAGTAATGGTTGCTTCATCGTCTTCTTCTTCATCTTTCCATCGGGATGATTTAGTCACTATATTGGACGCACTTTCCGAGAAATGTTTCAATGAAATAGTCTTCAAATTACCAATAATATATTATTATTGTCTGGGACCAGCGTTCTTCCCTAAAGTTGAACCTGAAGAAATTAATATGATCTAGCTGTCCAGGTGAAATAATAGTGATTCAATCTAAATCTGTCCCAGAGCCATCTAATGCTCTAAAGAATCCACGATCCTAGCCAAAACCTCTATCAGAAAGGGATAACTGGTTCGATCACGTTACTGGTTAATATGAAATAATATGGAGAAATTTTAGCATTTACGAATGGATCAAACTTTTCTTATATGAATACATGTCGGATCTTACCATTCTCACAACAACATTAACATTCTAAACCCCATCCACCAACACATTCTTCTTCAGATACGAATTTATGAGTCCAACAATCTTGAACGTTACAAGACTGACCTAACTCCTTCCCTTTAGTGAGGCAGTCTTCCCCAACTTCTCTAAAAAAGAACCAAAACACTTTACCAATAAGGTCAACAAGGCCTATTCACACTTCATGCAAGTGTACCGCAAATATGAAGGCCCGACATTTACTCTGTGTGAATGTTCTCTAAATCACAAGCGAATATGTTCAACTGGCCAAAGTGCTCACACAAGGTCAAAAACTTGGTCTAACGCCTTTTGTACTCGACTACTGTATAAGGGTACTTTTTATATTATCACCAAGGGTATGTATCTTGAAGAAAGACCACTATGGTTTCTTTAGATTTGAATTTATAAATATTTCTGTTCCTCTCTTGTATATTCTAACATTCATTCTGATGTTATTTATATTTCTTATTGTTACCACATTATTCATTCCCCTTAGGAGATCCATACATTTTCTAGCTCTATGGATTCCTTATTTTTTCCACTTAATAAAAGTAAACACAATCGATCTTTCACCTGTTTTCATCATAGAGAGTTCAGTCCAACTTGGTTCATTGGCCGATATGAGAATGAAGATAGCCAGACAGTCTCCCAAATACACTTTACATGAGAGAGTTACCTCATTTGTAGGTATCTCCCCTATGGCTAAGGCCGGAAATGAGTCAGTACTATCCAAATTTGCTCGCTCATCAATTTGGCCTCATTTAATGCATTCTCTGTCGATTCATCCAGAAGACCTATAATCAACCCCCTTTCTCTCAGCTGACTGTCGATAAAATTAAACTTTACCACTCACTTCATTCCACCTTCCAGTTGACCAACCTAACTCTTGATCTTCCCATTTATTCGAACCGACCTCAGATGATAGATACCTTCTCTGATTGGTGGGAGAGTCACTACAAAAGACTGGTTAATAAATCTCCCCAACTCATTATTTCTCAGCTCTTTTCCTCCATGGAGCTATGAGGAAAAAAAGAGCAGCACCTCAATTGGCCACAACTTTCGACTAATAGACAAATAAGCTGCAGACTATATTGGCAATCGTCGTTACCCCACTAACTCCAACAACCAAGATAGCTTCATAACTGAAGCGCCAAAAAGTTACGGTGAAAGGACTTGTTCTCTAGAAATCTCTGCTACCTCAACTATCTCCATCAACTCCCAAGAGGATCCTTTATTTAAGAGCTCCTCTCGGCCCAGCTCCACAACCTCCTATTATAGTCTTCACTTGCACCGGTTCGACTTTACAGGCAACATCCATGAGTCATCCACTGCCAATCTCAGCCAAAATACAACGACAATCTAATCCTTCCTAGGCCAATGTTGTATCTTCATTTAAAAAATACTTCAAAACTAAATATTGGTCAGGGCTCTCCATTGAAGACTATTCTAAAGAAATTAAAAAGGGCCTTAAACGTCACCAAGATACTCATTTAATAAATGCTTGAATAAATGGTCTTAGATATGGAAAGATTAAATAATCATAACCTTCTATTTGATAAGAAATACCTCACTTCATATCACCCCAATCCGCCGCCATTCCCAATTTCTACACGAGTGATGGTGACAATTATAGGAAATCCTCAGTATGTGGATAGTCAATTTGTCACCATTGCCATCTATTCTGATTTAGGTGGAAGCTGCTTTCATTTGCATGCATGTGCCAAGTCTTTCATGTCATATTTTTGCTAATTCCGTTCTTTTTGTAGTTACTCGAGAAGGGTGGACTGCAGAAAAGTGAGTCATTGAGAAGCAACCGCTTCAACAAGTCCAAACTGAGACTGACATTAGTGAACCAACAGAAATACAAGTTGTCGACTATGAAGGGACAATAAGCCCTTCATCCTCATCCTTCTTTAGAGACAACAATTATTAATATGGAGTCTGAATATATGGTTGACTGCCCTCATACTCCAACCATCATCCTTGACTAAGGAGATGAAGAAGAAGAAAGAGATGAGCAGTCCCTGACCGTGACTCCCTAGAGCTCCATTAGAGGATCATCCTCTCGTTCCACTCTTCCTTCTTTTCAACACATTCCCTCAATCGTGGAACCTCTGCCTAAAGAAATTGAAGAACCACTACATTCAAACGCAATGCACGAGGTCGTCATCTTTGACCAAGCAATAGAGGAGGTCCCAACGAATGATATCTTTGTTCCTCCCTCGACACTAATTCTAACATCGGCATCGATGCCGACTGACGATGCCTCGGCTTCTACTGCGACGACCAAAGCTGCACTCCTGATTAAAGACATTCTCTCTTCCCTCCGATAGAGTCTTAGCAACGATGTCATTGTGGGCGAGTCTCCTAAACCTTCCACTGAGTTACAACATCTTAAAGAAGAAATCCAAACCCTCGTATACTTGGAGGTATCAGAATTTGCATTGATCGAAACGATAAAAAAGCTTATCGAACTGATTGATCAGTATCAAGTTTTCTCTCATTTAGATTAGAACATCTTGGCCAAGCTGCCAACACTTAGGGATTTCATGTATTTAATCAAAGAAAATTACGAGCTCCATGCCACGATTAAACACCTTGAATCTAAGCACGTAACAGTGGCATCCTAAGTAGCTATAACTAGTGACATTGCTGAGAAAAGTCGGCTAATCATACGGAACTGAAGAAATTAGAGGCCAAGTTAGAGGATAAAAGCGTACAAAATGTTACTCTAGAAACACAACTAATGATCCAGAAGAAAATCTTTACAGTGGAGAGTCAAAACATGTCTAAAAAAAAAAGTGGTCAGGGACCTGTTCACATATGCCAAAGCTCAAACAGAAGCAAACGACCAAGTTTGACATGTAGTTGTGAAACATCAAACCTTCTTATCAAAGGAGCGACAGGAAAAAGTAAAATTTGTGATCCAACAATTTTCTACTTTTGAGTTGTAGCTTTCTTTTTGCTTCTTGTACCCTTTTGTTGATTAATGGAATCAGTCATTGAACCACTTTTATCATCGGTCATATTTACTTAGCATTTTTCTACTTTTGCAATCGGAATCACTAACTGGTGACATGGCATGCTGAGAATAGGGAGTCGTGCATTGCTTTAGTTGAAATAATTACCATGAAGGCTACATGTTCCTACTTTTTAGGAACGCGAAACATCTTTCCATGCCATAACTACCCATGATGCATCAAACGTGGGATCCATAATTGCCTATTTAAACCACATTAAACCATACTCTTCACTTACATTAAAACCTAAGCATTTCTGAAACTTCCTAATTCCGCAGACATAACCTTGAACCAAAGCTCCCCCTCTTTCCTCAATAGTGCAAAGATCTACTTGAAAGAGATTCGTAATTGTGGCCTTATTGATTATGGTCAATCCTCGTTACTGTTTGACACCAATTTCTTCATCGGAAAAGCCTCTAAAGTTGCTAAATCAAATGTCACACTCGAAGAAATCTTAAAAGTGTTGGAGAAACTGCACTATCTGGGCAACCGATACTTTCAACTCATATTTGAGTTTGAAAGGATCGTTGAGTACTTGAGACAGTAAGCCAATGCACAAGTAGACTCCCTGCCCATGGGCGGTGCTTGCGAACAGGCATGAAACGATCGACTACAGTGGAATCAGATTCACCAATTCAACCATACCTTATACCGAGTATTGTAGGCACAGTGTGCTGAACTTCTAAGAGACATCGAGGAGAATGAACGTTCTTATGCTGCTAAGGTTCTTTCCATTCCAAAGGATCTCCTTACCTTCATTGATTCCCAAATCGCTGACTAGTAGGCTCGATCATGTGTGAACCTCGTTAGGAAGAGGGATGCCGAGGGGTTTCCTCGAATGGTAACAGTGTCGTCCAACTCTCGCATTTATTACCCATCTTCATGGAAGAGGGGGCTAACTAAAAGTTGCAAAAAGAGGATGTCGAGACCAAAAAACTAGTAACTCCTTGAGGAGTTCGAGGAAATAAAGGAAAAGCATGTCTAAACACCTCTTCTAGGTCGATTTACGTTCTTACTTTACTTCCTTTTTCTTGTCTTGTAATGTGGCCAATAGCCTGCTTCCTTTCAATAAACTTCATTTTATTTCATTTTCACGTTGTTCGAATATTGATCATGATCTATGTCATTCCTTAATATAGAATAACACAATTTCCATTAACATTGAATTGACATTCCAAAATATCAAATAATGACATTATTACTACAATCGGTCATTATTCAAATATTTAGGATGTTCGACCAATAAGAACCTTTGGCTATGCATATCATAGAATTGAACTAGAAGGGACTTTGGACGATCAGAGTCGTTGAATGGTTACCTCACTAACCGAACATATGTAAAGAAATGGCATTGATTAAGTCGCTGACGATTCTCACTCGGTCACCAATTTCCTCCTCTAAGCTTGACCGCTCAATACTTAGTTTCTTTTTCTCCTTTCAGTTGTAACCATTTACTGACTGGATCGATATGGATCGGAATTCGTGCGCGTCACTTTTGAAGGAACCCACATTTATTACGGCCAAGTCCTTCTAACAATGAACAGACTTGTACCACTTGACTTAGTCATTCCAACTGTCGCACCTTATTGCATATATTAATTACTCTCAGCAATGCTTATAAAAATACCACTTCCCCCTTGGATTTACATTATGCTTCTGCTTTTGTTAAATTTATATACTTCAAAATCCATGGCTTTTGTAATCTTCTACTCGTAATCGTTGACCCTTTTGAAGGAAATCCTCACTAAGGGAATCAAATAATTCTCCAAGTCCCCTCTCCTTCACAACATCTACCCTTTCACTAGAGATGTCACTAAAGCATCCAAGATTGATGAACCTCTTCGAGAGCTCCTAAAGGTTTTAATAAAATTACAACGTCTTTGAGATATTTATTCAAAGGCTGACTCAAAACAGTAATAATATATTGGCCTGTTGAGGGAACAGTCAGTCATTCATGCATAATTTGAGACTCTCTCGACCCGCTATGATGCTTCTTGAAGGATTGGTTGCATTGGGTCAGTTAGCATCATTTTGACACGGCGATGTTGCAATCACTTGAAGCCCGGTGCAACGATTTGACTGTCGATCTCTTGGAGGCCGCACGCCTATATCCCGACCTTAATCGACCTAACTCTCAAGTGTTCCTAACCTTCATCGAATCTCAGATTGAACTCTATTAGAATCATTCGCGAAAAAGTAGCGCTTGTGAGGAGGCCAAAAATGTGGCTTAAATTATCAGGTTCGAGATTAATACCCTTGTCCCTATATAGGACATAAAGTCTAGGTTCTTGTGTAGGACCTTTGTTCTTATGTGGGGCATACATTATAGAGTCCTTGTATAAGGTTGTAAATGTTTGAGGTAAACCTGATTAAAATCTCCCATAGTGAAATCTGGTATACTCTAGGAGAGAGTGAATCCACCGGGAGTGGAGTAGGCACATAGCTGAACCATTATACATTATTATATTTAGGATTATCATTTGAGCATTTATTTAATTATGCAATGTGGTTGAATGTTTAATTATATGCTTGTATGAATAGATGAATGCTACGATTGATATGTAACATATCTCATACTCACATGTTCGTTATGTTATAGGCTAGTTGCTTAATTTACATATATTAAGTAGCTTATGCAATTAGACCTTCTGTTGGCTTGAAAGTCTTATAGTTACATTGCTTAGTTTAACTTAATTGATAATTAGTTTAAATTAAGCAATTGTTATTTTTAATAGGCATATTTTTACCCCCCCCCCCCCCCTACAAGGATATAACCTACATTCTATAAATTTGCCATACTTCCGCACTTAACGCATTACAGCACATTAACTGCAATTTCAATTGATATCAAAGTTGGTTCCTCCTGAAAGGCTTAACCGCTCGTAGTGTAATCCAAATGAGCTTTAGAATGATGTCTTTCTCTAGAGGGGAGGAGAAGGTTACCCATGATCGTGAGCTTATTAGTGAATCTAGCTTGGGTAAACCTTTTGAGGACAATAGAGGAATTGAACTTAATAGTTACATCATTACCTCTACCCCTCTAGTAATCCAAAGTGGCTTTCCTCAAGTGTGTCATAATTGTGGAACAAGTGGGCAGTTCAAATTGAATGTGCATCTTTTAAAATGACTTAATCCACCTCAGTCACAAATCAAATAGATAAACTCTCCGTGACTGAGAAAGTGACACACCAATCGAGACGTATCCTTAAGGGATCGCCGAAAAAAGTCATGGAGCTCCCAAACCTTCCTAAAAGAATGAATCGGATGAAAGTGCTACTAACCTAATTACCCGGCTTAATTAAAAGTTCAAACTAATGTTAATCAAATGCAATAATAATATGGGTAGGACTATCATAGATAAATAACCTACCAAATATAGATCTCCAACTAAGAAATCACCTATGAGATAAACTTCTAGGAATATCATTCCCCCTACCGAACATAGTTCAGTTTTAAAAAAATTCACACCAAAGTTGGTTGCGAAGAGGAATAGGTGACCATTGAGGTCTATTTATGCTCAAATGTTAAAGCAGAGGATTAAGCCCGATTTTGAGCTAATTAATGAATATAAGGATCAAGCCTCACATACGAGCTTTAATGCAAAATTTGAGGATTTTAGCCTCCCGCATGTGCATATACTTAAATCAGAGGATTTTAGCTTCATATTGTGCTTTATTATTAAATTTGAGGGTCTAGCCTCATTTATCTTGATAATATAGGCTTTAAAGTTGCTGAATTTAATATCATATGTTTAGGGCTTAGATTATTATTGGTTATTCCTATTTTTCATTAAAATCAATTTAAATGACCTTCATTTGCATGCTTCATGTTTTTAATGTTAACATGCATCTCTAACCCTTATTAGTATAAGCATTATAATGGTAAATCTTTGACCTATAGAGTTAGTTCATACTTGATTTTATTGGTATATCCTTTTTGAGCTTACCCTTTGTTAAATACTAACAAAAGGGGGAGAAAGATCAATCCCACCAAAACATGCATTCTCTTGTATAGGGTTTGTTTGTTGTTATAGGTTTGATGGGGGAAGCAACTTAGAGGGAGCAGTGCAAGCATTACATGTCTTAGTGTTTCAAATTGTAAATTTTATATTTGACATGTAATATTTTTAATTGTTTTGGTATGTCGTTGGTATGGACCATGACATGATCTTAGGTTAGGTTTTTGTCATGTAATTGAGAAAGGGGGAGATTGTTAATGTACACATTTTTGTACCCTGGTTTGTTAATACATGAGTCGTTGTGTCAAATAGTTCGTTGAGCCTTTAGAAAGTGAAGACCGAAAACACAAGTAAAGAAGAAGCATCAAGGCGGTAAGAACAGGTAAACAGGTGGCCATAGTGATCTTAACCCTTGACCTAAAATAACCCCATACACTTCTACATGATCTTGACCCAATAAAAATATAATTTGATCATCCCTTAGCCTTAGGAGACTAAGAAAAACATGATAAATAAGGCTAGAAAATGTGAGAATTTGTTATGTAGAAGATAGCCCAAAACAGCAGATTTCAAGTGATATTCGATGGTATCGAGCTGCCATCGAACAGTCTTTAATGGCATCAAAGACCCGGCTGGTGGCATTGTGGCATCGAAGACCCGGCTGGTGGCATTGATCGAGAGTCAGGGATGTCTAGCAACCAAACAGGATTTTATACTAGAATTTTCGATGGAATCGAGGAACCTTTAAGGGCATCAAAATTTAAGCTTTGATGGTATCAAAGACCCCTCGATGACATCGATTTGAGATACAGTTTGTCAAGCAAGGTTTGTGGATTTTTCCCTAATTCTCTCGATGGCATCGAAGCCACTTCTATGGTATCGAAGCATGATATTCGATGGAATCGAAGGTTGGGTCAATGCAATCGAAAGAGGTCCAGATCTGTCCAATAAGCAAACATCATTTTTGTATGGATATTCCAACGGCATCAAACAACCCTTCGATGACATCAACAGATCTATTTTCTGCCCGTTTTATAACCGTTGGAGGTCAAACTTTTATCAAGGGCATTCAGTTCTTGGGCTTTATGATGGGTTTTTGGAGCAATAGAAGGTGGGGTGATTCCATATGTAAAATCCCTCATCCTAAGCCTCTATTCCATCAAGTTCTAAGTCATCTCATTTGTGATTACAACTCTAATGGGGATTCCAATCTCAACATTGAGATGTGCTTAAACTCCTCCATTTCCCAAATATTGGACTTGAGAAATCTTGGTAAACATTTGTTCAAATCTTCTAGGGGACCCATCTAGTTGAATCCCCTAGGATAAATAATTACCCATTAGTTATAGGAGATTTAACCCACTCCCATCACCTTGGTCATCTTGAAAAAGCATCAAATGTAAGAAGATTGATCGTGGAGCTAAAGCCTTGGCGAAGCTGTGGCAACATGATCAGGTGAGCATTGAGGAGTTGATTGAAGCATGGGAGAGCGAAGATCAAGCAATCCAAGAGGAGGATCAAAATGGACTTAATCCGACAAGTAAGTATCATGTGTAGGAGTCTATTTTTGTGCTCATTCTTTGTGTAGGTTAGAGCACAAGAGTTTGTGTTCAAACTCACCTAGGTTCTTTCGTAGGACCTTGACCTGTGTGGCATCAATCCATGATTCTTGTGTAGGACCTAAGTTATTGGTTAGTCTAGTGGTAGACTGAGTGAAAGATACCTCGTTTCAACACTGAGGTCTTGGTATCGATTCCCTAGTGGGGGTGGCTAACAGTGAAGTGTGAATTGACAGTGGGTGTATTAACAAGCTAACAAAAAAAAGTTATTGGTTAGTCGAAGGAAAAAACCAACTCAAGTCCTTGTGTGGGCCTCTAATGTGAGAATATGTGTCGGGTCTGGGAGTAGGACCTTTTGTCACGGTCCAAACTTGGAAAATGGGCTCACAAAATTTTCAATCATCGAATCTTGCGCCTACAGCCTCCGTAATACCCCATTCTCGACTCCCGGCACCCATACACCAGTTTTCGATCCTGGGATCCCACAAGGAGGATTTTCAATGTGAATTTGATTTGTAGTAAGCATAACCCACAAACAACAACCAACAACATCATCACAAATCCACTATGATAAAAAAACTGAGTACAATGCACGTAAAAGGAAATACAGTGATAATAAAGCCAAAACTCTAGAAGCTCTGCAGCACGCTCCTGCTCCTGAACTACTACTGCCTAGCGTCACCTGCATGCAACGGTCATGCATAAGCTTATAGAAAGCTTAGAGGGTGGTGAAAGTGTATGCATATGACAAAAATGTAAGTTTGCAATATTAGAGTAATGTGGAAATGTCGGTAAGTCCATGAATGTCATCAGTCGTACCAAGGCTATGCGATGCAAGGCATGAATGCTATCGGCCATATCAACACCATGCGATGCAAGGAGTGAATGATGTGGCCATACCAAGGCCATGCAATGCGAGATGTAACTCAAGCACACCCGTCCTCATCCGAATCCACATATCAATGCAACTCATCACTAGAGCATCAAATATCAGTACAGTTCTCACACTGGACAATCTCTGGGGTCTAGTATACTCTACACTAGCTTCTCCCCCCTATCCGAGCGCACAATTGGGAAAGTGGAATAGTCATCACTATCCACCTACTAATATCGGGACCGGCTTGTCGATAGCGGACTCATTCCTTACGTTAGTCAAACTCAACCTAAATATTGCCCCCTCACTCAGGCAAGTAAGGTCATACTCCTTTCCAACCGACCACAACACGGTAGAAGATGCGGCCTACTGGTATACGGCCCTCGTGCGCTCATGTATCCGCTCGGTCTCGACGTTGGAGTCATTCTCTTGTACCATCTGGTTTAGGAATTTTCACTCAGGGACATCTATGACACCCCGATGCTAGTAACAATATTTTCAGTGTCTGATCCTACCATCCACGATACGTCTGTGGAGGCCATAGCCCTAATGTCGTTAGGGCGTACAGTAATCATGTCATAGAAATGCGAAGTTTATGAATCACGCTATCAGTCATGCAGCAATTCTACGCGTACCGAGCGCTCAAGTGGGGCAACTCTGGCTATCAGGGAGCCCATAAATAATTTACCTGAAGGCATATGCTATGATCAGTCACTCCTCATATCAAGCATACATATGATGCATATGAGTATGAATCATGAAACTATACTAAGCATGTTATATGGTGATAGACTCTATTCATAACGAAGATAGGCCTAGATGGCCTACTCACAATAAGTATGGGCCCTAGGGAGAGTTACAATGTAGACATTTAACCATCATTGATCTTACAATGTAGACATCGAACCATCGTTGCTCCTAAGGCATGGCCCGCCATAAACATCATTCCATACATCATGGTGGAATCACACATCGCAATGAACCTCATATACATCATGTTTGGCCTCACATAAAAGCCTCACATACATCTCATTAGGCCTCACTCATGGTCTTTATATACATCACATTGGACCTTAACCCATGGGCCTCAAATGCATCACAATGGGCCTCTTATATATCAAGTGAGCCACATTACATGGGTCGCACCAATGGGCATCATATACATCGAGTGGGCCGTATCAATGGGCTGCACCAACGGACCAATATACATCAAGTATGCCGCATCATATGGGTCGCACCAATGGGCCAATATACATCAAATGGGCCGCATTATATGGGCTGCACCAATGGGCCAATATACATCAAATGGGCCGCACCAATGGGCCAACATACATCAAATGTGCTGCATCATATGGGCCGCACCAATGGGCCAATATACATCAAATGGGCTACATTATATGGGCTACACCAATGGGCCAACATACATCAAATGGACCGCATTATACGAGCCGCACCATCTACACCATTCTTCTATTTTTAGAGATCATTTTAGTGCATTAATCGAAAAGAAATGGATCACATCGAAGGATTATCTGGACCATACCACAAATAACAGTTGTGATAATGATTTCCACTGTTAAAACTCCAGTGGGCCCACCATAGCGTTTATTTTCCATCCAATCTATTCATAAGGTCACAAAGACCTGAACTAAGAGGAAAAACAAATTTCATATTAGTCTAAAACTTCTGTGACCTAAAAGGTTTCAATGTTAGACGTTCAATCCCCACTGTTTATAGCAGTGTGGTCCACTTGATAGTTAGATCTGTCTTATTTATTTATTTATCTCAGGCCTTAGGACGAGCTCACCAAATGGATGGACGATTTGGATGTAACACATACATCATGGGTGGGGTCCACGTACGTGGCCCACTAGAGATTTGAACCTGCTTCATTTTTTTATCTTAAACCTTAAGACAAGCTCACCAAGAGGATAGACAGTTGGGGTATAACGCATACATCATGGGAGGTGGGTCCCACCCGTCCAGATTGCTGGACGGTGTGGATACACCACATACATCATGAGTGGGGTCCTCACATCTCGTCCAGATGGACGGCTTGGATTTTAACACATACACAACAATGGCTTCCACCGTCCAAGCATCTAGACAGTGTGGCTACAAAAAATACATCACGGTGGTTCCCACCATCCAGATCACTAGACAGTGCGGATCTAACACATATCTCATGCATGGGTCCCACAGGACTGTCCAGGCACGGACGGCCTGGAATTTAAAACATACATCACGGTGAGGCTGTACATGGCAGATGGAGGGTGTGGATACAATATATAAGGTGGGCCCCACCAACAAATGGATGAGCGGTTGGGATATAACTTGTACCACATGATGGAGTCCATGTGGTTAGCTGACGGCAATACAGCAGCTATATAGCTAATGTAGGTACACCGTCCATTTAGCTTCCTTCAAAGGTGGATCCCACATGGGGCCCACCATAATATATTATATATATTATCAATATTATATATATATATATATGTATATATATTAAAACTAGCCAATCGTCAATATAGTAGCCACCCTGCTGGCCATCCAGAGATGGACGGTCCACGTCCAAACAGATGCAAAGGTGGCTCCACACTTGTGGAACCCACCAACTTGAGTGGATAAAGATGATACTTGTGTTTCCCTTCATTTGGGCCGTCTAGCGGACTGGCGGCAAGGTGGGCCTCACGATCAAACGGTTAAGATTGTCTTGCGTCAAGGTGGTCCACAAGACATCACAAAAGAGAGAGAGAAAGAGAGAGAAGAATGTGAAGGGGAGAGACCCCGCCACTATTGGGCCATCCCTTATACAATACATACATCAAGTGGGTCCCATAACAAGTGGGCCCTTAAAATAAAAACAACGGTGGATCACCCACCTATTGGCCTCCTCCTTTAGCTCCTTGGACTGCTAGGCTCCTTAGCTTGCTCTTTGATGGTGGATGATGAGGAACGGATGGTGGAGATGAGAGATTGGGTGGTAGAGAAGTGGGCCACACTTGGGTTGCTTAGGAAGTTGGATGTTGGGTGCTCTCTTGGAAGTTGCTTGGAATGAGAGGGAGAGGAGTGATGTAAGGAGAGAGAGATGGGCGTGTAAGAAGAGGGATGGGCTTGGCTGAATTTTGGGTGAGAGAGGGATGGGTGGAGAGAGAGAGAGTTGACTTTAGGTAAGGTGGTGTAAGAGAGGGATGGTTGCTTGTACTTGTGATAAGATGTGCACATGACTTGATTGATTGATTGATTAATGGGATGGGTTGTAAAGATTCTCTTAGAATTCGCACGCATGGCATTTTCCTCGAAATGAACGTGGGCTCACATCTTTTGGCCTGAGTATCAGATCAGCACGTGAGTCACGGCGTTGGAACTGCGGTGACGACAGGGTCGCTAGGATATAAGTTTCGAGTCGAGCCGACTTATATCTATAGGCTGTAATTTAGGATTACATGCAAATGCTGATTTCAGGTTGAGGGTCGCTAGAATTCGACCGGGAGGACTGCGGAAGCCTACAAAATGATACAGACTAAGATACGGGTCTTACAACTCTCCCCTCCTAATAAAAATTTTATCCTGAAAATTTGTACAATCATTGCAACTAGACATAACTCATAAAGGAAGAGGAAATATAGCATCATCATATAAAATCAGAGACAGCTTATGAGATATAATATATAATCAATCATCAAAGAGATTGGGATAGTGCTCTCGAATCTTTACCTCATGCTCTTAGGGTCGAAAACTGGTGTATGGGTGCCAAGAGCTGAGAATGGGGTACTACGGAGGCTGTCGGCGCCGGATTCGGTGATCGAGAATTTTGTAAGCCCATTTTTTGAGTTTGAGGCGTGACACCTTTGCTCTTATGTAGGATATAAATCTTAGGTTTAGGATTAGGTCATTGGCATATGTAGCCTAAATTATTGGGTTCAGTAGTCGGACTCTTTTTCTTGTGCAGGGCATAAATTCAGGTTCTTATGTATAACATTAGTCTGTGTTGCCTAAATTGTTAGGTTTGGAATTAGGACCTTGGCCCGTGTGAGCTAAATTGTCGGGTTCGAGATTAGGACTCTTGTCCCTATGTAGGACATAAAGTATAGATTCTTATGTAGGACCTTTACTCTTGTGTAGGGTATAAATTGTAAAGTCCTTGGGTAGGGCTATAAAGGTTTGAGGTAAACATGATTTAAAACCTCCCATAGTGAAATCCGATACACTCTAAGATAGAGTGAGTCCTTAGAAAGTGGAGTAGGCACATATCCGAACCACTATACATGATTGTGTTTGGGATTGTTATTTAAGCATTTGTTTGATTATGCAATGTGGTTGAATGTTTAATTATATGCTTATATGATTAGATGAATGCTAGGATTGATAGGTAGTATATCTCATACTCACATGTTCACTATGCTATAGGTTAGTTGCTTAATTTGCATATCTTAAGTTGTAACGCCCTGAAAATCGAGGGTCAAGTAGAAGCTCAACTCCCGAGTTCCAACGCATCACTTATGCAACATAAATAATGATGATTAAATGTTGTCCATATTAGTACATTAAACATGAGTGAGATTATACCAAATCAACATATCATACTCCAAAGACATTTAAATTACGCAAGCGGAAGATTGTGATAAGTATATAAAGCATATGAGTGGTGGTGAATCCCCAGAGTATGAACATGATACCAGGTTAAGTAATTACATGTTTGGTTCCAAAATATACAAAAAGATAAAGTGTATGTCATCTAAGCCATATCCCTATAGCCCCGGTGATGCAACTCCAGGTCTACATAGACCCGCCAGAGAGTTGCAGATAAGAGAACTCCTCGTTATCGTAGAAGTAAGGCTCCACCTCGTAAGCCTCGACATCACCTAAAGCTACAACAGAGTCTGGTTGGTATTTTAAAATACCGTCTCAAAGTGGGAGTGAGTAATCAACTCAGTGGAGCTATAAGGCAAAGGTTAACATGTTATCAATTCAGTCAAGTAGTAATAACAAAGTAATACAACAAGTATTCTTAAGTACTCTGTTTAATGCAAGGATGATATATAATAATGATGTATGCCCTCGCCTACACTCCCTCTGCGACATCATCTCACAGTTACGGCATGCAACACTCCCGCTGTGCTCAACTCTAACGCCAAAGGCACATGCAATGCGGTGCATGTGCGTAATTAGCTAAGTTCTTAATTAGACCTATTCATACAGCAGATTCGGAAAGCTGAGGTACCTCCCTTTAATCATTTACCCAAACGATAATCCATCTAGGGTAGTCAATCCTAGTTAGTCAAATACGATAGGTAGTTCCAGGTCGCTACGGAGAGGCTCGTCACCTCAACGTAGGCCTAGTTTACACTTGAGGTTACTACGGAAAGGCTCGTCACCTGATCGCAGTCCTAGTGTATACTTGAGGTTACTCCACCGACGCCCTACCAACTGGTAGTCTATTTTCGAAGGCTCATCACCAACCCTACCAGGGACCACAGCTAGGCTGCGCCGGGGTAGGCCTATAACTCGAATACAGTATCACATACCACTGTATTCGGCTCACGAGTTTGGTTTACTCACTGGACACTACGGGGAGGCTCGTCACCCCAGCGTAGGCCGACAGCTAGACCATGGTGTCCCATACCACCATGTTCGGCTCATGAGTCTTAGTGGATCATGGTACCAAGGTTAAATGGGTTTTTCAGTGGTAAGTGGTACGTTAGATTCAAACAGTAGCGTCCATACATGGTGAACATACATTAGATCAATCGGGTTACTTGACAAGCTCGACTGGTATAAGCGCACGTTGACTTAATCGACATGGAGTGCGTAAGCACTCCGCGTGGCCTAACCATTATCGATAAATAACGTACGACTCAGATTCATCGAACGTGTCTTGTGTGGTGGAACGACCTCGGCCACTGATTCAGGAATCATTACCGATTGCCTGGACTACATCGTAGCCCCAATCACATTCCAAAACAATAGCATCACATGTGATAGTCCAAGACAACATGTGATAACCAATCTAAATATAAATCTCATTTGAGCATTTCAACAAACACATAGTGCACATGCTGTTATACATAAGCATTTCATCCATAAGTCACATAGTAGTAAGATAGGTTATATGAAGGAAATTGTAACTATAGATAGGGGGATTGAGAATCATATCACAACACCCTAATTAAATACATTTCAGCAAGCATTTTCTTATTCAGGCATTTCATCAAACACTTAGATTACACATATCACATACGTGTAATAAATTAGTTAAAACATATATTATAACAAATCCTTTCACAAGGGAGTTGCCACACGTACAACAATCATGTATTCTTAAGCAACAACCATGGAAAGCACAAATCATAATTCCATATTCATACAAACATTTCAACAAATGCATGAAATGAATTAATTTCAACATAGTCCATATACATATGTAATACACGAAAAACATCGCATCTAAGCATTTGTGATAGCAATTAAGTCAGTCATAAATCATTAACTACATTAAAAGCCTTAAAAACCATAGCCTAAATGTTTAAAATCAGCACCTTCCGTCAGTAAACTCGTATCGAACTCAATTCGATCACTATGCTTTCGTCTAGGGCACAACGGCTACCTGAATCACGAAATAGGTTAGCTATTTCGTCGATTCATCTACGTAGACACCTAAAATAGATTAGGGTTTGGATTTCTTACCTAGAAATGAAATTGAAATCACCGGTATAGCGATGCAGGTAGGATGATTTAGCACGTAGAGCGATGGGATCTAATCCCAGCAATTATCTCTCACTCTCTCTCACTTCTCCTCACTTTCTCCTTCTCTTTTCTCTCTTCTCTCTCCTAGGGTTTGGAATTTTGTATGGAATGAGAGAGGGGTAGGTTAAGGCCCTTATATAGGCCCAGAATTGATGTCAATGGCCCCAAGGCCATGGTATACTTAAGTTATAGCCAAAAGTTATCTGTTTCGGGCCAACGGAGCTCATCTGGAGGTCCATACCTCACATATGGTCTGAAGAAAATTTCCTGACAATGGATCTATGTCAGGTTAAGTTTTTGGTCTGATCAGATTTGTACATCGACCGTGGAGGACCAGTTTCAATTCAACGGTCATCGTCTCTTAATCAGGGCTACAAGTATATTGACATATGTTGGGAAATTTTCCTGATCCGAGGGTTTAGTTGGGTCAGAATCTGACTATTTAAAACCTTAAATTTAGCCTATAAGTGAACACCCAATTCACTTAAGTTTGAGTTCATTTTCTAAAAATATTCACGTTTCTCACACACTTTGCTCCGGGCTCAAGTTGTGCGTTTTTGGATACTATTTAGACTTAATTCCCGAGATGGTTGTCAAGCCCAGTAAGGCGGTCATAACCGTATAGTTTCACGGTAATCGGACTTGCGACGTGCGGTACAGGTCCAATACGGAGTTTCAAGATGCTGCCGAGAGCAACTAGGTTTTAAGATTGATCCTAGGTTTTTGGGTAATGTAAAACTAGAAATTTTACTGGTTTTGGGTCTTACAGTTCGTATTGAAAGTGATTCGAGCTAATTCCACTGATTATTTAGTTTAGTACTTAATTAATTTTCGTCTAATTTCTAAAGGATTCGGTCCTTAGTGATTTCTGACTAAGGTGATATCCTTAGTGATTTCTGCCTGAGGTGATACTTGGGTCTTTGTACGGATTTTTTCGAGACATTACATAAGTAGCCTATATGATTGGACCCTCTATTGGCTTGGAAGCCTTATAGTTACATTGCTTAATTTAGCTAAATTGGCAATTGGTTTAAACTACGCAATTGTTGTTTTTAATAGGCATATTTTTAATTAGTCCTAATACATTCTATAACTTCGTCATACTTCCTCACTTAATGCATTGCGGCACATTAACTACAATTTCACTTCCTGTTTGCTTCATTTCCTTATATGTCTCCTCATTAAAGCCCTGCCATCGCCTGATTCCGTGTCTAATTCTGTACCCCTTTTACGTCCATGCATCTCCTATGTTGCACCCTTTTCATGTCGCCGATCACACATCACTACTGCGCCCAATTTCAATTGCCTTCCCCAATATCAGTGGTTTTAATTATCAAAACCATCAACGATCAGTAGATCCAGCAACCATCACCTCATCTCCACAACACTGACACATAGTAATGAAACTCCATTGATCGGCTTCGTATCTCGATTCACATCATGCTATATTCACCATCATCGACTGTAGGAAGAGTTTATTGCTCTGCCTTCTCTTGCTATAAAAAAAATGAGAGAGTTCCATGCTCCATTGGTGCAATGTCATTGGCGTAGAAAATTCTATGGTATTGCGAACCACCAAAGTCAGGGGCTGGAACTAATCCACAATGTTGACCATTTATTGAATGATCCTTGCCTGCGTCTATTTATCATTAGGTACATCACACATTCTTTTTTCCTTCTATATCATGCATAAGGAGTTTTTCGTTCATTGCACATTTGATCGCACAAACTATGGATTATGGTCCATTCTTTTTGAAAATTTTCTCCATGGACGAGGACTGTGGGTATTGTTAATGAAACTGATTCTATGTCTAGAATGGATCAACCAAAAGAAATGAATGATTAGAAAATGAAGAATGAAAAATTTATTACTTGGATTTTGGACTTAGTCAATAAGGCTATTGTCGTAGGTCTAACTTCTCATAAGACTGCAAAGGTAATGTGGGATCATTTAAAAATAATTTATCAGTAGATCAATGATGCTAGGTTGTATCGGCTAGAGCATAATTTGGTTTAAATCACACATGGTGATTGGATAGTTATTGTGGCCATTTAGACTGAGATGTCAATGATAGATCCTGACGTTCCAGCAGATGTCATCACCTTCAGAACATGTATGAATGCACTTATGTTTGTCAGTTTCTTATGAAACTACATCCTGTGTTTAAGCATTGTCGGGTCGCATTACTCAATCAAAGTTGCTTCCTGCAATGAGTACTATGATGTCTGATTTGTTGTCGTCTTTGCCATCCGCATTCAAATAGATTATCACACTCGTTACTTCTGATATTTTACAAAAACTCAAAGTTAATAAAACTTATATTGATTTCTCTTGCCCTTCATGCTGTTTATTTGTAACATCTCGAAAAAAATTCGTATAAGGACCCGAGTACCACCTCAGGCAGAATCACCTAAGGACTGTATCCTGTCGTAATTAAGGTAAAATTTAGTTAAGTGCTAAACTGAATAATCGGTGGATTAAGCTTGGGCCACCATTTTCACAAATGAGAAGGCCTAAAACCATCAATACCACTGACTCAATACTACATAAAGACATAGGAGAAATCCCAAGAGCTTGTCACTTTCGGCATCCCTTCGGTCTCCTTGGTATTTTAATTCTAGTGCATCCAACCTATGATAGTATTGTCTCTTACCTCTATAATGTTAAGCCAAACAAAGGGACCTAAGTCATATCCATTGTAAATGAAGCTCGTTTACCCATTTCATTAGTTGGGTCATTATCTTTCTTTTTTCTCCACATCATACATTTACCTTGACTTATGTCTTTCATATTCTATAATTGTCTACTAATCTTATTTCTATATGTCACCTTCAGAACATGTATGAATGCACTTATGTTTGTCAGTTTCTTATGAAACTACATCCTGTGTTTAAGCATTGTCGGGTCGCATTACTCAATCAAAGTTGCTTCCTGCAATGAGTACTATGATGTCTGATTTGTTGTCGTCTTTGCCATCCGCATTCAAATAGATTATCACACTCGTTACTTCTGATATTTTACAAAAACTCAAAGTTAATAAAACTTATATTGATTTCTCTTGCCCTTCATGCTGTTTATTTGTAACATCTCGAAAAAAATTCGTATAAGGACCCGAGTACCACCTCAGGCAGAATCACCTAAGGACTGTATCCTGTCGTAATTAAGGTAAAATTTAGTTAAGTGCTAAACTGAATAATCGGTGGATTAAGCTTGGGCCACCATTTTCACAAATGAGAAGGCCTAAAACCATCAATACCACTGACTCAATACTACATAAAGACATAGGAGAAATCCCAAGAGCTTGTCACTTTCGGGAGTACATTGAAACTCTGTATCGAATTTGGACCGCACGTCGAAAGTTCGATGACCGTAAAACTATAGGGTTATATCCGTCCTACTGGGCTTGACAACCATCGCGGGAATCGAGCCCAAATCGTGTCCAAAAACGCATAACTTAAGTCTTGAGTAAAGTGTGTGAGAAATACGAATATCTTTAGAAAATGTAATGAAACTTAAATAAATTGGGTCGTTCGCTTACGCGTTAAATTGAAGATTTTGGACCGTCAGTTTCTGATCAAACTTCACCCATGGAAAAAGAAAATTTCCCTGCGCATATCCGTATACTTATGGCCCCGATCGAGTAAGAATGACCGTTGATCTGACACAGGTCCTCCACGGTCGACCTGCTAATCCAATCACACTAAAATCACATCCTGGCATAGATCCATTGTCATGGAACTTACAATATGACATATGTGAGTAGTGGCCCTTCCTATATGCTCCGTTTGTCAGAAACAATCACCCTTTGGATAGAAGTTAAGTATACCATGGCCCTGGGGCCATTTGCATCACTTCTGGGCCCATATGTATCCCTTAAACCACCCCATATCTCTCCTATACGATTTTCTCCAAACCCTAGGAGAGAGAAGAGAGAAAAGGAGGGAAAAGAGGAAGGAGAGAAGAGAAATCTTTGGAGATTGCTACAGTGGTTCTCTCCCACTACCCCACGTACTGATTCACCTCCCTACTTCACTACACAATCATTTTCAACTATAATTTGGGTAAGAAAACTTAACCCTAGTATCATTGTAAAGATCCAGATTGAGTAATCGACAAACTAGCTAACCTATTTCATGATTTAGGTACCCGTCGTTCCATTTTCGGGAACATAGAATTCGAACCAAGTCCGAATCGAGAATTCTAACAAAAGGTGTGGACTATAAACGTTTACGTTATAGTTTTCAATACTTTCAATGTTAGCTAATGATTTATGTCTGACTTGATTGCTACCATATCATCTTAGACACGCCGATTTCGATATATTTTACATGTATGAACTATGTTGAACAAAATATGCATCCTATGTGTTTATTGAAATGTTTGAATGAACATGTAAATGTGATTTGTGCTTGCCAGGACTACTAATCTAGGATTCATGTTTATCATATGCATGATGACCTCTTTGTGTGAGGAATTGCCATAATATATGTTGTAACTAATCTAGTCGATGTAATTTTGGCGAAGTGTAACTTAAGTGTTTGATAAATTATCTAAATGAGAAATTGTTGATGATTTGTATTTATTAAGGGTATTGAGATAGGATTCTCAATTACTTTATTCATACGTATAGTTTCCTTCATGTAATCTTATTTGTCTCCACGCGATTTATGGATAAAATGCAAGTGTTAGGTAATATGATCAATGCGGTTGATGAAATGCTCAAATGAGGAATTTATTTTGAATTACTCGTTGAATGCTGAAGTGATTATCACATGTGTTTACTTACTGCATCTGAGTTAGATTAAGACTACAACGTAGTCCAGGCCATCGGTAACAGTCCGTGTACGGGTGGCCGAATTAGTCTTACCATATTGGGTAATTCGATGAATCCGGGTCACATGACGACTGTCGACAGTGGTTAAGCCACAAGGGGTGCTTATGCGCTCCATGTCAATTAAGTCAGCATATGCTCGTACCAATCGAATCTGCCTAATAAACCGATTGACCTATTGTGTGTTTACCATGTATGGATACTACTGCTTGAATCTAAGGTACCCCTTCCAATGTGAAAGCCCACTTTAACCATGGTACCACAATCCGCTAAGACTTATGAGCGGAGCATGGTGGTATGAAACACCATGGTCGAGCTGTCTTCTTATACTAGTGTGACGAGCCTCCCCGTAGTGACCAGTGAGCAACCCAAACTCGTGAGCCGGGCATGGTGGTATGAGACACCGTGTTCGAGCTATTGGCCTACGCCAAGGTGATTAGCCACCCCGTAGTGACCATGAGTATAAACTTTGAACTTGCCTATCGACTGCTTTTCATTAGGAGTGATGCCCTACAACTTACTTACCGTATGTGATTAACCAGGATTGACGACCCTAGATAGATCCTTCGGTTCGGGTCAATAACATAAAGGAAGGTATCTTAGCATCCCAAATGTTCTGTATGAATAAGCGTAATTAAGTACTCGGCTAACACAACCATGCACCACATTGCATGTGCTTTGGCGAGAAAGTTGTACTTTAAGGAGTTTGTTATGAGGGAAATTAGTTGTCAAAGTCACTTATGAGGGAGCTTTGTGCGAGGGCATACATCAGTACTACACACCATTCCTGCATTAACAAAAGTAGCTAGGAAATGATTGTTGTATTGCTTTATCATTACTGCTTAATTGACTTGATACCATGTTAACCTTTCCCTTGTAGTACCACTAAGTTGATCACTCACTCCCACCCTGGGACGATGTTTTAAAACACTAACCAGATTCTGGTTTAGATGCAGGTGATGACGAAGCCTATGCAGCGGAGTTGGACTTCATAGATGAGGAAGAAGAATTCTCCTACATTCGGCTTTCAGGCGGGTCTATGTAGACCTCGTGCTGATTCGTCGGGATTACAAGGACATATGGATTAGTGGGATACTTTACATTTTGATATTTTATCTATTTTGAAACAATACATGTATATATTCAGCCCGGTTACATAATTATACTCTAGAGGTTGTGAAACACTTACCGTTCAAATATATATGTTTCAGTCTTCTGTTTGCTTAATTAAATTATATTTGGAGTATGATATGCTGTTTTGGTATAATCCCGCTCATATTTAACTCATTTATATGGACGAAATCTGAACATCATCATCCATGTTGAATAAGTGATGTGCTGGATCTCGGGAGTAGAGCTTTGCTCGACCCTCGAAATCTAAGAGTCGGAGTTTTTATTTTTCTCTTTATACTTTTGATCTATAACTTCTTTTGAGCTTGTACATTCTAATATTTAATGACCATCTCTGATTTTATCTATATTTGGCTTGAGATATTATTTAATATTTATCAATGATTTCTCAATATATACACGGATATATTTCTTGAAGTCCAAGTCACAAAATTTCACAGCATTTAAATAGTTCTACATGATAGTTGCCACACAATTTGAGAAAAAAAATTAAGGTCTTATATTCGAATTCAGGAGGGAGAATATATCTCTTTATAATTTTAGGCATACTTATGTGATCATGGAGTCATTCATTAGAAAAGATGTCCCGATACACCTTAGCAAAATGGTGTTGTTGAATGAAAAAATAGACACATTGTCAAGACTTCCAACACTTTGATAGCAGAACTTTCGTTCCATGCAATTTTTAAGCTAAAGCTATGTCATACTTAGTTAATCTCATCAACACATGCCTACTAAAATTCTTAGTAATGTATGTCCATATTTTGTTCTGTAGGATTCCCTTCCTACTAACTCTTTATTTCATAATTTTGACTATGTTTATTATATTCATATTCTTTCACATGACCATAATAAACTTTTTTAAAACATGTCTATTGTATGTTTCTTGGAATCAGAGAGACTCAAATGGGATATCATTACTATGATCTTATTACTTTTCGTATTCGTGTATCAAGAAATGTTGTTTTCTTGATAAATATTATATTCCATACTCCCATCTTACCCACTTCGACTACTTCTTCTGTTGATTATAGAGGATTAACTTACTTTTCTGATATTCCACATATGGCAAGTTTATCTCCTGGTTCTTTGCAGGTTTATCAACAAGATGATCTAAGAGTGATCCCTCCTCCATCCCCTCCTACTTCTCAATTGGCGAACGATCTATCCGTTTAAGAGGTACGTCGATCTAGCCAAATGCCACATTCTCCTTATGGACTCGTTATATGTTTTCTACTTTTATGTCTATCTCTATTCCTACATCTTATTCTCAGGCTTTTATATACCAATGTTAGAGGGATGCCATGACTGAAGAATTATGGGCTCTTGTAGATAATCATACATGGGATCTTGTTTCTCATCCCCCTGATCAGCAATTGATCAGAAGTAAACGGATATATTTGATCAACCTCAAATCGGACGGATCTCTTGATCAGTATAAGGCTTGTCATGTCACATAAGGTTATAAACAAGAGTATGGTATAAACTATGATGAGACATTTACTCTTGTTGTGAAAATGAAGATTGTCCGAAAATTTGGTTTGCAAGCTTTGCAAGACCTTATATGGACTAAAGCAAGCTCCTCATGCTTGGTTTCAGTGTTTCCATGACGTTGTGCTTATGACTAAGTTTAAGTAGAGTAGTCATGACCCTTCCTTCTTTACGCGATCTTCCTCTTGTGATATTGTTATCTTACTAGTTTATGTTGATGATTTACTTTTCACAGGTAGTGATACAGCTGGCATAGTGGAACTTCAAAATATTCTTTGCTCATCCTTTCATATGAAAGATTTGGGCAATCTTACATACTTTGTAGTCTCTCGTTCCGATCATGTTATACTTATTAGCTAGCGAAAATATACACATGATCTTATCATACTCATAAATCTTTCAAATCAACGGACAATTGAGACACCAATAGAGTTGAATGTTCAATATGGTAAATGGAATGGTGATTTATTGGAGTAGCCTACCATCTTTCGTCGTCTCATTGGCAGTCTTATTTACCTAACAATGATAAGACCTGACATTGCATTTGTTGTGCAGGTGATTAATTAGTTTGTTACCAAGCCTCATACCTTGCGCATGACTGTTGCCCTACAAATACTTTGATATTTACGAGGAACTATAGATAGTTCCCCGTTCTTTTCTTCAATGTTTCCTCTTGAGCTTGTCACATATTTTGATTCTTAATAAGTGGTTTGTGCTCTCACCCGCCAATCCACTATAGGTTATTGTATGTTTCTTAGCACCCCGCTTATTTCTTAGAAGTAAAGGAAGCAAACAACCATCATCAAGTCCAGCATCGAAGCTGAGTATCGTATCATGTCTTTAGCCTGCAATTTTTAGACTTATTTCAGATTTTAGAATTGATCTATCTAGCTTGACTCTTCTTTATGTTGATAATACCAGTGCTATACAGATTGCTTCTAATCCTATGTTTTATGAAAGGACAAAACACATTGAGGTAGATTGTCACTTTATTAATGAAAAGTTTCAATCTACCATTCTCTCTTTCATATGTTGCATCTCATAATCAAATTGTGAATATTCTCACAAAGAGTTAGATAATATGTCAACATTCTTTTCTCGTATATAAACTATTGTTGGTTGATTCCTTGTATCAATTTCAATGAGAGATAACTAATACCCATTTATGGTAAAATTGTAATATTATAATTTACTTTTCTTCCACCTATGATGAAATTCTGTATATCTTTATAAATATATTTTTTTAAGGCTTACGTTAAATATATAGAATATCACCTCATCCATAGCTCAAGTGGTAGATTGAGTGAAGATATCTCATTTCAACATTGAGGTCTTAGTATGGATTCCCTAGTTGGGGGTGGCTTAGAGAGGAGTGTGTACTGACGGTGGCTTGTACTAACAAGCTAACAAATATATATATATATATATATATATCCAAAAGAAGAATTCTTCAGCATTTATAGCATTTTCCTATATTATCGCGTGAAACTATCAGACAATCCTAACTTGTTATAAATATTGATTTTAAATATATATTTTAATAATAAAAAATATTATATATATAAACAAAAAATGTTTGTAAAACACCTTTTTCATGGTTTTGGGAATAGTCCCACATTGGAAAAGGAGAAGGGATTTTTGTGGTTTATATGTGGAGAGTGGAGTACTATAATATTTACCCACTTAGTCCGAGGAGAATCGGGGTTGTGTGTTCTAGTGCACACACCCGCGCGTGCTTGGTCTCGGGGCTTGGGCACGGGCACGGGCGCGGTCTCGGTCTCGGTCTCGGGCATTGTATGAAGGCATGGGCACGTGAGGCAGTGTGGCTGTAAAGGCACTAGTAGCGCACTTTGCTCTTCGCACATCCGCTTCGTGTCGTTCCTTTACGAACCTAAGCGGTCCCTCCTTTACGAACTGGAGCGAGACATGTGCAAGTTGTGGTGCAACTAAGTGATTAAGGACTAAGTGACTAAGGTAGATGACTGGTTGGAAGAGAGACTAGAGGACTGAATGAGGGTGTCTCAATATATATTAAGGCTAAAAATGTGACTATTGCAAGGAGGTGTAACTCCTCATGCAATTCATTGCAGAGCCATGCTGAAACTGCTGCATGTGGCTAGCCCAACAGCTAGAAATGGCTAGCCACTATCTCACAACAGTTAGCATGCAGCAGCTGTTATGGCTCATGCACAACAGTTAGAAACTACCATAAATTGCCAGTTTTCTCTAACAGCTAGAAACGGTCAATGGGATTTATTTCCCTGGACCATAACTCCCAGCCACCAATGGCTATATAAGCAAGGCCTGGATGGGTTTCCAATCAATCACGACACACTCCAGCAGATCCAAAATGAGAACCACATACTCTCCTATAAACCAGAAGTTCCAGCAAGACAGCAAGGTTCGTTTGAACATTGCTTGAAGATCAGCCCAGCAGAGTGGTCTAAGAACGGTTCATCTGAACCATCGACTGAAGAACTGACCAGTGCAGTGGTCTTCACAATCCTTCTTCTCTCTTTTTTTTTGGAATTTTTTCTTTTTTCTTTCTGCCAGATATTGTGTAACAAAGTTCCATTGGTGGGCCTTCACACACCAGGCTCGTCGTATCTTAGAAGTAATTTTCCCGTAACCTCTCAGCATACTCAATTCACTTGAGTAGGGGCAAATAACACTTTAAGGACAGCGTTACAAATGTGCTTTAGCCTGTCCTAATTTCAATATCAACTTGGATTTTTTAGTTTTCATATTTTACGGAAAATATTATTCTGTGAATTTTCTAACATAACCATCACTTTTCTCCGATTCACAATTCCACGCATCCATCCATGGCCATGCTTGATCTCTACCATTTATTTAAAGACCACTGACTTGATGGCTGAAATCATCCCTTATGTCTACTTTGAATAATTTTCCATCCACAGTGAAGCAAATAGAGGGGTCCCAATGATAAGTCTCTGCCACGTGTACATTGAGAGTTGGCTCGTCTCTTCTATGACTGCCCAGTTCTTGATGGTAGGCATGCGATCCCAACTATTTCTTGTGGTGTGGTCCACTTGAACTTTGGTATGTTTCAATGTTTGGTTTAGCCTTCAAATGTGCTAGCAAAATTATGAAATGTGTGCATAAAACACATATAATAAGGTGGCCCCACATAGTCCCGTCACCAAGAATGTCGGTGGCGTTTGGGCACCACCCAATTTGCTTCCCTCCCTCATGTGGTACACATATATTTGATTATACCCATTTTAGTGTGAAGCAGATTGCGTAGTGTGTTAATCACTATGCTTAGCCTACTAAGTAAACTCTTTGATGTCCACCATGATTTATTTATTTTATACGCTCCGTCCATCCATTTTCCTAGATAATTTTAGGGCTTGAGCTAAAAAATGAAGCATATACAATGTTCAAATGGACCACACCATAGGAAACAGTTGAATTGAACTTCTACTATTGAAAATTTCTTAGGGGCCACGAAAGTTTTGGATCAAGCTTATATTTGTGCTTTCCGTTCTATATAATCTTATCAACAAATTGGATGACAAATAAACATCACTGTGGGGCTTAGCAATGTTTCAACGGTGGAAATCATTATCCCCACTATTTCTTGTGGTATGATCCACTTGATCTTTGGATATGCTTCAATTTTGGGCTCAACCCAAATTAGATGGAAAAATGGATGGACAATGTGGACAGTCAACGTACATTCAAGTTGGGCCAAACTGAGTTTAGTCAGTAGGATAAGAGCGTAGTGTTCGTTTTAGTGACAACCAAAAATAGCCAAATGGGCCCACCTTTCATTAACCAAATTAATCTAATTTTTCTTTGTAATTTTCTATAAAACATCTGCACATTACATCCGTACATTACCATTTATGGTGAAACTCGTTCTTGGTAGTGTGTGCGTATCAACATCCGTAGTACCCCATTCTCGGCCCCCAGCGTACATACACCAGGTTCCGATCCTGGGATCCTACAAGGAGGATTTTCCAACGTACATTTGTCTCAGGAGAAGCATAACCACAAGTATACCCAAATCATAAAGGCAACATCATCATCACATATCCACTAATATAATCATTAAATACAATGCTTTGAAAGGAAAATACATATATCGAGCTCCAAGAGACAGCTACACACTCTAAGCTTTGCTGCAACCTAATGCCACTGCACGCATCTATCGTGCATAAGCTTATAAAGCTTAGAGGGTGGTGAAAGTGTGTGCACAAGATAAGTGCCAAATATACCATAAAGCCCATAAATCATACATCATCTAATAAGCAAAAATATCGACAAGATCATGAATCATACGATATCGAGTAAGCGGAAATATACGGGTAAGTCCATGAGTGCTATCAGTATCAAGGCTATGCAATGCAAAACATAATAAGACAATAACATATGTTTGAGGATGCAATGAAATATGTAAATCCTGACGAGCCATGAATACTATCAACCTCATTTAATGTTTACCATGCAGAAGCATGTCAACCTAAAATACCATATGCTGTGGATGCAAAGCAATATGTGGTGCGAATGAAATGACCAAGCTGGAGTGAAGTAGGATGATAGTATGTAGTACGCAGGCTATGGGGTCCATCACAGAGGACTTCTATCCAAACCAGTCTCATACTTAAATTTGGATAGCCAGACTTAATGTAGTAGACTCTTGATCTCAGGTTAGTGTCGCGCCCCAACCGAAATTCTTACCATTATGAAGGTACACAACAATTAGTTGCGCACCACCGGCCCGAGTGGATAGTGAATGAATGAATGAATGAGTATGCACCTCCTACACAATAAGTTCACGTATCAGTACTATACATATCTGGGATCATCACCGGGGTTTAGTACACTCTACATGCAATCGCCTCCCACTAGACGCGCAACCATGCAAGTGGAAGAGACTTCACTATCCGCTTGGCCAGTAGTCAGCTAATTTCTAGCCGACACATCGATAGCGGACTCAAGCACGAGCTGGTCAAACTTAGCCTAGATATGCCCACTACTATCGGGCGAGTAAGGCCACACTCCCTCTCAACCGACCACGACACAGTGAGAGATGCGACCTACTTATATATGGCCCTCATGCGCTCATATATATCCACTCGGTCTTGACGTTGAGGCGTTTCCTAGCCTCAGAGGTTTAGGAATTTTCACCTAGGGCCATTTATGGTGGCCCGATGCTAGTAACAGATTTTCGGTATCCCATTTGGCTATTTACGACATGCTTGTGGAGGCGACGACCCTGATTTCGCTAGGGCGTACAGTAATCACAACACACAATGCAAGATGCATGAGTCATACAATCCAGTCATGCATCAATCCTGTGCATACCGTGCACTCATGTAAGACAATTTTCGCTTATCAGTTAGTCTCATAACAACCTGCCCAATGACATATGAAATAGTCAACCACATCTCATAACAAACATGCAGATGATGCATATGGGCATGTATTATGATGATATACTCATAATCGATATCGACAACTAGCGCTGATAATCAGCATCGATAATCGGCCTATACAATTGGCCTCGATAATCAGAATCGGCCTCGACAATCGGAATCGGCCTCGACAATTAGAATCAGCCTAGATAATCGGAATCAGTCTCGATAATTGGCCTCGACAATCAAAATTGACCTCGATAATCGGAATCGGCCTCGACAATCGGAATTGGCCTCAATAATCGGAATCGGCCTCGACAATCAGCTTCGATAATCGGAATCGGCCTCGACAATCGAAATCAACTTCGACAATCAAAATCGGCCTCGATAATTAGAATCGACCTCGACAATTGGAATCGGCCTCAATAATCTAAATTGGCCTCGATAATCGGAATCGGCCTCGACAATCAGAATCAATCTCAATAATCAGAATATACCTCGATAATTAGAATTGACCTCGACAATTGGAATCGGCCTCAATAATTTGAATCGGCCTCGATAATCGGAATCGGCCTCGACGATCGGAATCGATCTCAATAATCGAAATAGGCCTTGATAATTGGCCTCGATAATCGAAATCGGCCTCGACAATTGGAATCGGCCTTGACAATCAGAATCGGACTCAATAATCGAAATCGACCTAAACAATCGGAATCGGTGTCGACAATCGAAATCGGCCTCGACAATCAGAATCGACCTCGATAATCGAAATCGGCCCCACAAAGAGCCAACATATAGTGAGCCCATGGCCTCACGCAAGGGCCCCATACACAACATAATGGGCCTCACCAAATGGATATATATTATGATAGGCCCCATTCATGGGTTATATAAAGTGGGCCCAAATAGATGGGCCATAACTACACAAAGATGGGCCTCCTCAAATGGGCCTTATATATATCAAGGTGAGCCTAAACAGACGGCCACAAGTACATCAATGTGAGCCTCACCACATGGGCCATATGCATATCGAATGGGCCACACCAATGGGTCTTATGTACATTACAATGGGCCATATCCCATGGGCCTTGAATACATCACAATGGGCCTCAATAACGAGCCTTGAATACATCACAATAGGCCTCAACCCATGGGCCCCAAATACATCAAATGGGCCTCAACCCATTGGCCCTAATACATCACAATGGGCCTTAACACATAGTCTCCAAATACATCAAATGGGCCTCAACCCATGGGCCCTAATACATCACAATGGGCCTCAACCCATGGGCCCTAATACTTCACAATGGGTCTCAACCCATGGGCCCCAAATATATCACCATGGGCCTCAACCCATGGACCCTAATACATCACAATGGGCCTCATATGTATATCAAATGGGCCACACCAATTGGGCCCATGCATATAAATATCAAGGTGGGCCTCAACAACGGGCCACACCCAAATATAAATGGTGATGATGTCTCCCACCATTAAAATTACCAAGGCCCACCATAGCATTTATTTCCTGTCCAATCTATTCATAAGGTCACAAGGACCTGGATTTACAGAAAAAGCAAATATCATATTTGTCCAACCTTGTAATCTAAAGGTTTTTAATGGTGGACATTCAATCCAACACTGCTTCTATAGTGTGGTCCACGTCATCATAGATCTGTCTTATTTTTGAACTTAAGCCTTAAATGACCCTTCCCCCGTGGTTGGACGGTTTGGATGCAAAACATCCATCATGGTGGAACCCACATAGCAGCTGGGTCCCACGTGCCCTGCTGACGTCAGTACAACAGCTATAGAGCTGCTGTACGGTGCAGCATCAGCTGCTTCAAACGGTAAAGGTGGGTCCCGCATGGGGCCCACCATAATGTTTATATGCCATCCAATCCATTAATGGGGTCACACGGGCCTGGATGAAAAGGAGGAACAAATTTCATCTTGATCCAAAACTTCTGTGGCCCCAAAAAGGGTTTCAAAGGCAACCGTTCAATCTCACTATTTCTTGTGATGTGGTCCACCAGAGTTTTGGATGTGGCTGATTTTTGGGGACGCCTATATACGAAGGGGACCCATCAAATGCCCGGTGTTGATGTTCAACACACAACATGGTGGGGCCCATGTAGGGAACCCCTGGTCCCATCCGCCCGTTGCACGCGCCGTAAGAGGACGCTGCTCGTCCTCTGCCAGCAGCGGCAACAACGCTGCTGATATTTATTTTTTTTAAAAAAACCTATTTTCTGGAGGTTTTTCGTAGGTGGGACCCGCATCTGCAAAATCTATCCCGCCCATTGGTCTTTACTGCTCAAGACAGACCAAATGAGCCCAATATTCGATAAATTTTAGGGTGTAGAAAGATCAGAGTGCCTTTTAACTGTGAAAACCACTGTTTTCTAAGCTATGGCCCATCAGATAGTCGGATTGAATCGAAATCAACTTCGACAATCAAAATCGGCCTCGATAATTAGAATCGACCTCGACAATTGGAATCGGCCTCAATAATCTAAATTGGCCTCGATAATCGGAATCGGCCTCGACAATCAGAATCAATCTCAATAATCAGAATATACCTCGATAATTAGAATTGACCTCGACAATTGGAATCGGCCTCAATAATTTGAATCGGCCTCGATAATCGGAATCGGCCTCGACGATCGGAATTGATCTCAATAATCGGAATAGGCCTTGATAATTGGCCTCGATAATCGAAATCGGCCTCGACAATTGGAATCGGCCTTGACAATCAGAATCGGACTCAATAATCGGAATCGACCTAAATAATCGGAATCGGCGTCGACAATCGAAATCGGCTTCGACAATCGAAATCGACCTCGATAATCGAAATCGGCCTCGACAATCGAAATCGGTCATCGGCCTAATAAATGGCCTAAGGAAAGGTCACAGTGTGGACATTTAACCATCATCCCCCATCAATGTAGACATTTAACCATCATTGCTCCCAATGAGTGGCCCACATAGAGCCAAATATATCGTAGGCCCATGGCCTCACGCAAGGGCCCCATACACAACATAATGGGCCTCACACACATGGCTTAATATATATTATGATAGGCCCCATTCATGGGTTATATAAACATCACGTTGGGCTTGATATTTGGGCCACATATACATCACAATGGGCCTCATACCTGGACCACAAATACATCATAATGGGGCGCAACACATGGGCCGCAACAATGGGCCTCCAATGCTTCACTATGGGCCCTAACCCATAGGTTTTAATAGATCACAATAGGCCACAACCCATGGGCCTTAAATATATCATAATGGGCCTCGTATACATCAAGTGAGCCACATTAATGGGCCTAATACATGTCAAGTGGGCCTTATTAATGGGCCGCATATACATCAAATAGGCCACATCAACGGGCCACACCAATAGGCCTCATATACATCAAATGGGTCGCAATACATGGGCCCCGAATACATCAAATCGGGCTCCACCATGTGGACCCTACACATGGGTCTCATATGCATCAAATGGGCCACGTATCTGGGCCTCAAATATATCAAATGGGCCATGCAACATGAGCCTAATCCATATCACAATGGGCTGCACGATATGGGCCTAATACACATCACAATGGGCTTCGTATACATCAAGTCGGCCTCATCATATGGGCTTCAAATACAAAATATATGGGCCTCATCACATGGGCCAAAAATACAAATAGGTGGGCCCTACACATGGGCCAAAAATACATCGTGATAGGCCTCATGGATGGGACGCACCAATGGGCCTCAAATGAGCCACACCCAAATATAAATGGTGATGATGACTCCCACCATTAAAATTCCCAAGGCCCACCATAGCATTTATTTCCTATCCAATCTATTCATAAGGTCACAAGGACCTAGATTTAGAGGGAAAGAAAATATCATACTTGTCCAACCTTGTAATCCAAAGGTTTTAATGGTGGACATTCAATCCAACACTGCTTCTATAGTGTGGTCCATGTGATCATAGATCTGTCTTATTTTTGAACTCAAGCCTTAAATGAGCTTTACAACATGGTTGGACAGTTTGGATGCAACACATGCATCATGGTAGACCCCACTGTCCAAACAGTGGACAGTGTGAATAAACACATATTGACGTCAGTACAACAGCTATAGAGCTGCTGTACGGTGCAGCATCAGCTGCTTCAAACGGTAAAGGTGGGTCCCGCATGGGGCCCACCATAATGTTTATATGCCATCCAATCCATTAATGGGGTCACACGGGCCTGGATGAAAAGGAGGAACAAATTTCATCTTGATCCAAAACTTCTGTGGGCAGCCTTTTAATCTCACTATTTCCTGTGATGTGGTCCATCGGAGTTTTAGATGTGGCTGATTTTCGGGGACGCCCTATATACGAAGGGGACCCATCAAATGACTGGTGTCGATGTTCAACACACAACATGGTGGGGTCCACGGTTGGACCATGGGTCCCTGGCCCATCAGCCCACAGTGCAGGACGCCTGCGTGTCCTCTCCCTGTTATTGCTGTTGTTGTTATTTTTTTTTGAAAAAAAAAGAATTTTCAAGGTTTTTCAAAGGTAAGGCCCACATCAGCTGAATACAGCCCGTCCATTGCACTCTATGGTTCAAGACCGTTCCAACGAGCCCAATATCCGATGTTTTTCGGTGCATAAAAAATGTCAGGGTGACTTTCAATGGTAAAAACCAATGTTTGCTATCTATGGCCCACCCGAGAGTCGATTGGCTCATTTTTCTACTCAACGCCTAAAATGGTCGATTACAACAGATGGATGACGTGGATTAAATACATACATCAAGGTGGGGCCTATATGAGTGGGCCACCCCATAAGCTTGGAAACAAGCTAATATTTGTGTTTTGCCTTTTGTCCAGCGCCCCTGGACACTGGACGGTTGGGCGTACTGGACGGTTGGGCATAACACATGCATTGAGGTGGGCCTTACTTAGTTGGGCCACCAAATGGTAAATGGTGTAGATACAACACATATACAAGGTGGGGTCCATCCAAGTGGGTCACACAACCATATCATCACAAAGAGGGAAGGAGAGAGAGAGAGAGAGAGAGAGAGAGAGAGATAAATAGGCACGTGTGATGGAATTCATACATCAAGTGGGTCCTATTACACGTGGGCTCATCAAATCGAAAATCAATGGTAGAGATCCTTTCTCCACCAAATGTAAGGTCTAGATGACGCTATCCATACAAGGAAAATAAATATCATGATGGGGTCCATGGAGAATGGCCCCATCGTGGAATGATCATGAGGATCAAGGTGGTCCATCGGCCACATCAAGGGTCCAAAGTGAGATCTATACCATCAATCGGTAGGCCTCACTTGGCCTATCATCAAAACATGAAAAATCTAACCTAATAAGCACCCACCTTTGATCTTCTTGGTCCGTTAAAAAATCGATCTCCTTGTGCTTCACTTTAACAGTGGAAGATGAGAAATGAATGGCTAGGATGAAGGTTTATGGGATGGGAAAATGGGCCACAAAAATCACTTCTCTCCTTAGAAATGCATGGACATCCACCTCTCCTCTCTTGGAATTGTTGATTGGAATTTGTGTTGAGAAAGAGAGAGAGGTGTGGTGTTTGTAAGAGAGATGTGAGTGATGGATGTGAGGTGAGTGATGAGTGAGGTGAGAGATTGGTTAACTTTGGGGTTTGCTTGACTTGTGGAGAAAGGAAGCATGGGTTGCTCTTGTACTTGACATGATGTGATGTGATTGATTGATGGAGTGATTGATTGATGGGACATGTTGTAGAGATTCTCTTGGGATTTGCAACACGCGGTGTTTTTCCTTGAACTGAACGCGGGTCCACATTTCCCTGCCAAGGTATCGGATAGGTCTGCGAGTTGTGGCATTAGAACCGCAGTGATGGTGCGGTCAGTAGGATAAGAGCGTAGTGTTCGTTTTAGTGACAACCAAAAATAGCCAAATGGGCCCACCTTTCATTAACCAAATTAATCTAATTTTTCTTTGTAATTTTCTATAAAACATCTGCACATTACATCCGTACATTACCATTTATGGTGAAACTCGTTCTTGGTAGTGTGTGCGTATCAACATTGGCAAGCTCGCTCTAGGTCCCACCATAAAGATCTCCACGGTTTTCTGTGATGTGGCCCACTTTAGTAGGGAACTGATTAGGTACAGCCTCTGGTGTCAACCTTGATGTGTAATTTGTATATCCACACCGTCCATCCGTTTTTCCAGATTAGTTTAGGGCACGAGCCTCTTAAGAAGTAGATCCAATTTTGAGGTGCACTGCACCCTAGGAAACAGTGGTGATTAAATGTTGAATGCCCACCATTAAAACCTTCCTAAGGCCCACTGAAATGCTCACATTAATGTTTATTTTCCATCCAACCCGTTGATAAAGTCACAAGGACCTGGATGAAGGAGAAAAATAAATATCAGCTAGATCCAAAACTTTTGTAGCTACAAGAAGCTTTTAATGATCAATCACTACTACTTCCAGTAGTATGGTCTACTAGAGGTTTAGATCTACTTCATTTTTGGGATCATGCCCTAAAATGAAAGGGAAAAATGGATGCACAACATGGATATACAAAATACACATCAAGGTGGGTCCCACAGTCAGGGGTGCACCGTGTTGGGTGAGGCCGGGGCTGCATCACTCACTTGAGTATTAGATTTAGATGAGAAATTGACCACTGTAAACGCCACCTTTTACCCAGCGTCTTTTCAAAGTGCTCCCAAACTTTACTTTCCTAAAGTAAGCCATTCTGTACAGGTACACTATTTGTAGACGAAAATACCATTAAATTCATGTCACGCCCCAAATTCGAAAACCGGGCTCACAAAATTTTCGATCGCTGAATCTGGTGCCGACAGCCTCTATAGTACCCCATTCTAGGCTCCCAGCGTCCATACGCTAGATTCCGATCGTGGGATCTTACATGGAGGATTTTCCAACATACTTTTATTTCATAATAAGCATGACCACAAGTTTACCCAAATCACAAAGGCAACATCATCATTATATATCCACTAATATAAACATTTGAATACAATGCTGAAAGGGAAATACATATATCGAAATCAAAGTTCCAGAAGTTAGCTACATGCTTCAAGCTCCACACTACTACAACCTAACGCCACTTGCATACATCTATTGTGCATAAGCTTATAGAAAGCTTAGAGGCTGGTGAAAGTGTGTACACAAGGTAAGTGTCAAGTATGCAATACACTGCCATAAATCATACAATATCGAAATAAGCGAAAATACTGATAAGATCATGAATCATACGATATCAGAGTAAGCGGAAATATACTGGTAAGTCCATGAGTGCCATCAGCCGTACCAAGGCTATGCGATGCAAGACATGAATGTTTACCATGCAGAAGCATGTCAACCTAAAATACCATATGCTGTGGATGCAAAGCAATATGTGGTGCGAATGAAATGACCAAGCTGGAGTGAAGTAGGATGATAGTATGTAGTACGCAGGCTATGGGGTCCATCACAGAGGACTTCTATCCAAACCAGTCTCATACTTAAATTTGGATAGCCAGACTTAATGTAGTAGACTCTTGATCTCAGGTTAGTGTCGCGCCCCAACCGAAATTCTTACCATTATGAAGGTACACAACAATTAATTGCGCACCACCGGCCGAGTGGATAGTGAATGAATGAATGAATGAGTATGCACCTCTTACTCAATAATCACATATCAGTACTATATATCTTTGGGATCATCACCAGGGTCTAGTAAACTCTACATGCAATCGCCTCCCACTGGACGCGCAACCATGCAAGTGGAAGAGACCTCACTATCCGCCGGCCGTAGTCGGCCAATATCTACCGCACGTCGATAGTGGACTCAATCACGAGCTGGTCAAACTTAGCCTATCTATGCCCACTACCATTGTGGGAGTAAGGCCGCACCCCTCTCGGCCGACCACGACACGGTAGGAGACGCCTCTTGGTATACGACCCTCATGCGCTTATATATATCCACTCGGTCTCGACGTTGGGGCATTTCCGGCCTCGGAGGTTTAGGGATTTTCACCTAGGGCCATCTATGGTGGCCCAATGCTAGTAATAGATTTTCGGTGTCCCATCTGGCCATCTACGACATGACTGTGTAGGCTATGGCCTTGATGTCACTAGGGCGTACAGTAATCACAACATAAAATACAAGATGCATGAGTCATACAATCCAGTCATGCATCAATCCTGCGCATACCGTGAGCTCATGTGAGACAATCACTGCCTATCAGGGAGTCTCATAACAACTTACCCAATGACATTTGTAATGGTCAACCACATCCATAACAAACATGCAGATGAAGCGTAAGGGCATGTATCATGATGTTATGCTGTCACATACTCATAATCGGTATCGACATTCGAGTCGATAATCGGTATCGATAATCGACTTATACAATTGGCCTCGACAATCGGAATCGGCTATCTGACAATCGGAATCGGCCTCGATAATTGGCCTCGACAATCCAAATCGCCTTGATAATCGAAATCGAGCTTGACGATTGGAATCGGCCTCGATAATGCGAATTGGCCTCGATAATCGGAATCGGCCTCGGCAGTCGGAATCGGCCTCGATAATCGAATCGGCCTCGATAATCGGAATAGGCCTCGATGATCGGCCTCAACAATCGGAATCGGCCTCAACAATCGGAATCGGCCTCGACAATCGGAATCGGTCATCGGCTAACAAGGCCTAATGAAAGGTCACGGTGTGGACATTTAACCAACATCACCCATCAATGTGGACATTTAACCATCATTGCTCCCAAGGAGTGACCCACATGGAGCCAAACGTATCGTGGGCCCATGGCCTCACGCAAGGGCCCCATACACAACATAATGGGCCTCACACAAAGGGCCTAATATACATCACGATAGGCCCCATTCATGGGTTATATAAACATCACGTTGGGCTTGATATTTGGGCCACATATACATCACAATGGGCCTCATACCTGGACCACAAATACATCATAATGGGGCGCAACACATGGGCCGCAACAATGGGCCTCTAATGCTTCACTATGGGCCCTAACCCATAGGTTTTAATAGATCACAATAGGCCACAACCCATGGGCCTTAAATATATCATAATGGGCCTCGTATACATCAAGTGAGCCACATTAATGGGCCTAATACATGTCAAGTGGGCCTTATTAATGGGCCGCATATACATCAAATAGGCCACATCAACGGGCCACACCAATAGGCCTCATATACATCAAATGGGTCGCAATACATGGGCCCCGAATACATTAAATCGGGCTGCACCATGTGGGCCCTACACATGGGTCTCATATGCATCAAATGGGCCACGTATCTGGGCCTCAAATATATCAAATGGGCCATGCAACATGAGCCTAATCCATATCACAATGGGCTGCACGATATGGGCCTAATACACATCACAATGGGCTTCGTATACATCAAGTCGGCCTCATCATATGGGCTTCAAATACAAAATATATGGGCCTCATCACATGGGCCAAAAATACAAATAGGTGGGCCCTACACATGGGCCAAAAATACATCGTGATAGGCCTCATGGATGGGACGCACCAATGGGCCTCAAATGGGCTTGGACCACACCAAAAATCATTTCACTAGTTACAGGTGTAACATGTGTATCGCTGTACACTATCATTCTATGGGGCATATGGCCACTAATGATGATCAGCACTGTCCAAACATTGTCCAGGTAAATCAGCACCATCCAAACATTTTCCATGTAAATCAGCACCAACCAAACATTGTTTATGTAAATCAGCACCATCCAAATATTTCTCATGTAAATCAGCACCATTTGGACACTGTCCAGGTCATCAGCACCGTCCAAATATCATCCAACACCGTCCAGCATGATCTGGATGGTGTGGATGAAATAAATACATCATGGTGGTGTCCACCATCCAGATCACTGGATGGTGGAGATAAGACACATATATCACAGTGCGTCACACCGTCCCATACAGTGGACGGTGTGGATGAGGCTCATACAGGTGGGTCCCACGTGGGGCCCACCAGATATATAAGTTATATATATATAATATTATATAATATCATATTTTATTATTATTTATTTTTTTTAAAAATGCAAGCCAGCATCCAGCGTCCTGGACGGACGGTCTGGATGCAAGGCATATACATCAAGTGCGGCCCCACACGTGGGGTGGGTCCCACCGTTTCAACAGTGGACGGCTGTGGATATCAGTCCCACAGGACTGCTGACGTCAAAACAGTAGCCAGTGTGCTGCGTAGGACCCATTGTTCAGATGGACGGTGAGACGAAACTCACGTATCATAGTGGTCCCCTAATTTGACAAAACAGACGGACAGTGTTGGATATGCAACACAAACACCAAGGTGTGGCCCACCATCCAGATCTGTTGGATGGTGTGGATGAAACATATACATCACGGAGTGGGTGGATCTCCATTGTCCAGATCTGCTGGATGGTGTAGATATAATACATATATCTTGGTGGGTCCACATCAGCGTGGTCCACTGCTTGGATCAACTGATATTTGCATTTTTACTTCATCCATGGTAGCGAGAAGGGGGGGCCAACAGATGGATGGTTTAGATCAAGTGGGCCACAATCCAATCACAAAAAAAAGAGAGGAAGAGAGATAGAGAGAGAAAGAAAGAAAGAGGAACGTGTGAAGGGGAGGGACCCCGCCACTATGGGCCCTGCCTATACAACGCATACATCAAGTGGGTCCCACAACAATTGGGCCCTTAAAACAAAATCAAGTGCTTATGAACACCCACCTTCAAAACTACTCCTCCTCCTTTCACACTAGGGTGATCTAGCTCCAACGAGTAAGAATCAATAGTTAAGATTGGATTTTAGAGATTGAATGATGGGGTATGAAGCTTCAAGGTGGGTGAAAAATGGAGGAAAGCTTGGACGTTGCTCTCATGGAGTTGCTTGGGAGGATGAGAGAGAGAGGGATGGGTGAGTGAGTGATGGGTGTACTTAGTTATAAGAGAGAGAGTTTACTTTAGGGAAGGGGTGGTTGTACTTGGGGATGGGATAGAGTACTTGACATTCGATGTGACTGATGAGAAATTCTCATGAGATTTACAACGTACAACGTTTTTCTCAAACTGAACGTCGGCCCACATCTCCTGGCCCGGGTATCGCCTCGGTGTGCGAGACGCGGCATCGAAACTACGGCAACGGCGCAATCGCAATGGTACAAGTCTCAGGTCGAGTCGACTCTGGAATATAGGATACAACTCACGATCGCGCGCAATTACTATCTACGAAATGGTACAGTTTAGAATACGGGTCTGACAATTCACATGGCTAAATACATATGGCTACGGTTATAATCCGTAGCCATAAGTTGTAAATGGAAGGGCATTTTCGTCCGTAAATAATGTGTCCATACAGAATGACTTACTTTGGGAAAGTAAAGTTTAGGAGAGCTGTCAAAAGACACTGGGTAAAAGGTGGCGTTTACAGTGGTCAATTTCTCGATTTGGACCTTTAATATGGACGCAGATTGCGTCCTACCCTGCCCGTCTCCAGCTGGGAACAGGCAAGAGATTTGAGTGTCCATCGTGATGTATGGGTCTTATCCACACCATTCATCCATTTTTTCTTATCATTTTATTATTTAAAGCCAAACCTGAGGCAGATCCAAGACATGTGAACTACACGATGGGGATTAAACTCTTATAGTTGAAAACTTCCTAGGGGCCATTCTACCTAACTTTACGAATAGGTTGGATGGAAAATAAACATCACCGTGGACCCTAGAAAAGTTTTAACGGTGAGAATCATTATCACTGATACTTCCTATGGTGTGGTCCACTTGAGCCTTGTATCTGCCTAAATTTCAGGATTATATTCTAAAATGATGCAGAAAATGAATGGACGGTGTGGATAAAACCCACATATCATGGTGGCCACTCAAAGCTCCTGCTCGTTCCCAGCTGGAGAAGGGAGGGGTAGGACGCAATCCGCGTACGAAGTTCATGCCCTGGTCAGTGGCACACATTTATGTTGAATGTTCACAACTGGTCGTGTTTCTAACCACCCGTTTTTTCGTACCCTTGCACGGGACGAGGATTGTGTCCAGCGGTGCGCCAACGCCGATGAAAAGCACCGGGCGGGTGTATTGGTGTAGGACCCACACGTGAAAAGATCAAAATAGTCATTTTATGTGGATTGGACGCATATTTTCTCAACTTTTAAGATGGTAGTTTGTAAGAAATCCATCTATTCATCCATTTTGACCAATCATGTTAGGACATGGCTCCAAAATAAGATGGATCCAAAACTTAAGTGGCTGCTGGGCAAAAAAAAAAAAAAAAAAGGTAGGAAAATGCCTTCAGTTGAAACTTCCGATACATTGTGATGCTTATATGTCATTTATACCATTCATAAAGTTTATAACAAGTTTATAAGGGCCCATTTGGGAGCATGGATTCGGAACCCCAACTCCTAGATTTGAAATCTTGCTATCATGTTTGGCACTTGGATTGAGAATCAACTTTAATCCAGAAGTAGCTATGTATGGTATATTTATGGGGATTTGAATTTAATTACTAAATCAACTTTAATATCTCTAATTAGTGAATTATGTAATGTTTGACACAATGATTGTAATAAGCTCATTGAAATATATAATTTGCCCCAAAAATAATGAAATTCTAAGTCTCAGATAGACCACAAGTATAAGATCATGTCCGAGTGACTAGCCAACAATTTTAATCGTTGATTTAAATGGACAATATTTGGACAACATCGATCATCATATTAAAGTAATTATATTGACGTAATTGATATTTTAGTTGTTTTGAAATATCATTAGTAGGCCATGTGGCCAATAATTTAATAGTCTAGTAACACATATATTACACATGAAACTATTGGAAGAATTTTAAATATAATCCAAAGCTCTTATCATATATTTCAAACCCCCTCTTTGAGAGGAGTTGAAACCCTGCCTTACTTTATGGTGTCAAACATGTAGGGGAATTGAAATTCCCTCCAATTCAGAGTGCCAAGCAACCCAACATACCATTCGTGAGGTTTATAAAAGGTTCCTAGATGAGCCGAAAACATATAAATATTAGCATGATTCAAAGCTTATGTGGCCTCGTGAATATTAACCTTATGTGGCCTCATGAATATCTTAACTATAGGCATTTAATCCACACTTTTTCCTATAATGCGGTGAACTAAGTTTTGAATATATTTTATTTTTATGCTTGTATCCTAACATGATGTTGGAAAAATGAATAGATCAGGTGGAGTTGATGTTTGTGGGCCCACCTATCTTCCCGTCACGGGAAATTCCTTAAAAAGGCTTACGCTGGCCATCGATTTAGGAATTTTAACATTTCTACTGTCTTGAGATACTACGTGGCCTTCCCTATCAGCCAGCGCTTGATGAGTACGTCCGGCGCCCCGCTGTACGTAATTCCTTGTAAGCCACCTAATAGCTACACCGAACCCAGTTTTTTGGTCACTACATGTTCAAGGTGGGCCCCACCAGATGACTGGACCAGATCTCCTCTCGTCAATCTCCCACGCGCGTATCACCTTTGATCATTTCTCTTCCCGAAAAGCTAAAAAGGGTCCCATTGGGCCATGGTGGCCATGAGTGTCATTTTTTCCAATTCCAGGCTCAAACCTAATATTTGATAATCTCTCTCCAGACACAGCAGGGTAATCTATCTATGACATCTACTCGTACAACTGGAATCAGGATGTACGGCTCACAATTTTCAAATAAAATAAAATCCATGAGACAAATTCCATCCATTGCTTCTTACCGCATCTTCTTCGCTTTATACTTTTTGTGTTCCACCGTTAACTTGATGGTCAAATATCAGATGGATAGGATTATTCTACAGCCGTGATCTTTGAGACATAAACCATCCATGCTAAGGACCGGTATATGGACGGATGTAATCAGCACATCACCATAGGATTTGTACTGCAGACAGATGGCTCTACCGTATTACGGTTTGCCCGGCACACCATACTATCTTATTTCATATTATTGTTACAGTGCATTTCTATAGAAACAACAAAAACGACAGCTGTATGTTAACTTTCACATACATCCATTTTTTCCCCTTTAATGTGTTCAAATTCTAGAACATCTGATCCGTTCAAATTCTTTTATATAAAATTTTAATAAACTTTGATGGAAATTATTCTGATCTATAATTTGGTGGGCCAATATTACACTTCACAATACCATTGGATTTCCATTGATTTTGAATTTATTGCCACATACATGAGTGGACCGTCTTATTGTTAATAACAAATGACAATGGTATTATGGATCACCTTTTTCATTGTTCCCACATATTCTAACATGTGATATATTAGCAGAAAAGATATGGATGTATGTGAAGTTCACATGTAGCCGCTGTATGCAATAGTCTCTCCCACTCAATTGCTAAACAGTAATCCCATCATAAGGTGTCAAGTCCAACGGATTGGACTATTAACTTATGGTCCATCCATTGGATAGGTTCCAAAATTTTAAGTGAATACGACATCCAACCGTCCAATATGTTGGCCCCTTATGAAGATCACCTTGTGCAAAAATATAAAAAATAAAACTACAAGGGGACCACAATCGTAGTTTTGCTATTTTTTAAAGGGGTAGAAATTATTTTCTATATTTTGGCCCAAAAAATGAGAATATAGGATCAAACCTATTGGAAGGCTTGGATTTCATATGAATTTAATAGGTTGTAAGTTATACGAAGCCGTTTGCGTCCTGCGAGTGCCTGGCCTGGACGGAATGTGTCCGGGCAGGGTATCTGTGCTGACCACCGTGATGTATGGATTTTATCAACGTTCATTTATTTTTTTCATATCATTTGACGGTAAGAGCGCAAAACTGAGTTAGATCCAAGTCTCAAGTGGACCACACCGTGAAGATTGAACGCCCATCATTAAAAACTTCTCGGTGCCACGGAAGTTTTGGATCACACTATCTCTGCTTCTTCTTATGGTGTGGTCCACTTGAGCTTTGGATCTTCCTCTTTTTTGGGATTATGTTAGAAAATGATCTCACAAAATGAATCAACGGCATGGATAAAACCCATATATCCCTGTCGGCACCACAAAGCTCCTGTCTCAACCGATTTTCGTACAAGCGGGGCGGTACGCAATCCGCTTGCCTATTATATTTCTTCACTTAGTTCAATGACTGTCTTAAATCGGATTAGCTGACTTAATTAAAAAAAGAGATCATCACACGTGCAGAGGAGCCAACGTGTACGATATTTGAACCTCAAATCGGTACATCATAACCGGGGAGAAGCCGCATCTAAAAATTAGCCCATCTGATCAAGTGGGCCACACGTGTACATGAATTCGGACCATCGGCCAGCTTCTAATAACCGTTCATTTATTTTCTACAGGTTTGCCCCAGCAGCCTCATTCTCGAGGCAGAAGCATCTAAGTAGAGGGGATCTTCTGATGAGCGGATCACATACAACACACGCGTGCCTCAGCTACACGTGTGAGTTACATTTCCCGTATATTACAGGATCTTTTAACCCGATTGGTTCCTCTCTTCTTCTTTTTTACCTTGTACGAATTTTTGTTCCCTTTTCCTTCTTTTGGTTCAACTGAGATACGCGTTGAAGGTCCGAACAGTTTATGTTGGGATCGACGCGAGGAAACTCTTTTCAGAGCTCGAATTCTGAGATGGGTTTTCAAGGGAAAGAGAGTGGGTGTTAAAGTTCAAACATCTTTCATTTTTTAATTTCTATTTTCTTTTTTTTTTTTTTTTGGGGGATTTTTTTGGGGGTTGTTTGATTGGAAATGGGGGGTTGTTTTACGTGCTTTGGATCTTCGAATGAGGCGAAAGAAGAGAGAAATGGTGTGAAGAAGGAATTTGGGAAAGAGGGTTCTGCTCCTGCTGCTGCTGCTGCTGTCAGCAGAGTCAGCTCAGGTAATTTTATTTTATTGGAATTTGTTTTTTAATTTCATTTTATGTTTTTTTTTTTTTTTTTTTTTTTTTGTGAATTTTATTATTTGGGTTTTTTTGGGGGGGTATTTTTGAATAACTTGTAAATGGTTTGTATCATTATCATTGTTGCTGCTGCTGCTGTTGTTATAATTATTTGCATCTGATCTGTGGGTTTTTAATCATATGGTGGTGTTTTGTTGAATTGGGTTTTCTTTCTTTCTTTCTTTCTTTCTTCTTCTATTTTAAATCTTAGTGTTGTAGTTCGTGGGTTTACCGAAAGTTTTCTGTTCTTTTTCGTTTTTTTTTTTTTAAAAAATTTTTTTAAAATATTTTATCTCTTTATTTTTCCTAATTTTTTCTGTGTTTTGTTTCTTGTAGAACTGTTTTCGTTTTTCCATTTTAGTTGTTCATATGTGAGTTTTCTTGTGTTTTTTTGTTGGGATCAGAAAGAAAACGGTATCTAGCGTGGTCTTTCATAGAGTGATTGAAAATGCAGATTTTGTGTTGCGACTATTTTTTCTGTTGAATTATTGTTAAATTCTCTAGTGAAGAATGACCCTCTCCCCACATCTTTTATCAGTAACCATTGTGACAGTAATACATTGTATATTTTTTGACATATTTTTTGGTAGTTAGAAAGTCGGTTTGCACTGCCGAGGATTCTTGAATACTGAAATGTTGTTCGACATTGTCTTATTTATTTATTTATTTATTTGGGTTTCTGATGATTTTCTTGGTTGTGCAGATAAATCGAAGTCTCGTAACGGTTCCGATTCTAGAAAGGAAGGTTTGGTTCCCAAAGATGGGCCAACGGCACATATAGCTGCACAGACTTTTACGTTTCGGGAGCTTGCTGCCGCTACCAAGAACTTCAGGCAAGAGTGCCTTCTGGGTGAAGGTGGGTTTGGACGCGTGTATAAAGGTCGGTTGGAGAGCACTGGACAGGTAAGTTGGGATTTGTTTGCACATTCGTTGCATCAGAATTTCATGAACTCCTTTGTTTTCCCAAGTAGTTGAAAATAGTCTTAGACGTGTTGAATTGGCTTGATCTGAAGATTCAGTGTTCATGTGCATTGCAATGCTCAATTGAACTATAATGTGATAATCCAATTTGATATGGAAGATGGTCAAAGTGGGGGCGGCACCACCATTTTAATCTGCGATGACGACTGCACACCTAATTGTTATTTCTTTTTTTTCTTTTTGCCTAGTTGGGACTGAAATGATCCTATTTTTTATTTGGGGGCTTATCCTTCACTGTGAGTGGAGTGAAGCTAGCATCATTTCCTTTTTCTTCAGTCTGAAAGAGAACTGAATTATGTTAGAGAAACTACAAATAAAACAAATATATAGGATGGTGGAAAGGATGAACCGGCAATGAGTGACTCTCGCACCTCTCCCTCTTTTGCTATGGTGCTAGCCATCTCATTCTCCTCCCTCAATACTATGGATACATATACATTGAACTGATGAGCTAACTTTTGTAATCTATGAAAGAAAAGAAGCGAACTTCCAAGACCCCAAATTGAAGAAGATATACAAATGAGAATATTGCTGGGGTCAGCCTCAATCCATAAGGTGCTGAGTATGAGCCAACTAAGATTATTAACCCCTCACAAAGAGCACGAATCAATGCATACTCACCATACAACCGCTCCACATTGACAGTAAAATGACAGCACAGCGGCACCCTTGTAATCTTTAATGACTCTGATATTTTATTGTCACTTCCCCTTATTGCATCGTATCATTGCATTTCAATTCAATTGAGCATCCAAGCACAGCCATATTGTTCAACACCTCTTGTGGAATGCAAAACCCATGCATATAACTGCTTGCTTTCAATAGAATGGTGTGAATCTGTCTTTCAGTCTTATACTAGTGAAATGTGATGGGTTTTGAAAATGCCTTGTTTTTGTACTACCATCTGGTTTGAGTGAAGGGAAATCTTATTTTTGGCAGGTCGTAGCTGTAAAACAACTTGACAGGAATGGCCTCCAAGGAAATAGAGAATTTTTGGTGGAGGTTCTTATGCTCAGCCTCTTACACCATACGAACCTTGTCAATTTGATAGGTTATTGTGCTGATGGGGACCAGCGCCTCCTCGTCTACGAGTTTATGCCATTGGGATCTTTGGAGGATCATTTACATGGTTAGATTAAACACCATCGTCATGCAATGGTTTTCCTTTTCAATATAATGATCTATTGGTTGAGTTATTTTATATCTTGTTCAATGGTAGTATAGTTTAATTCAAATGGCCATTTATTGCTTATTTAAGATATTATCTACTTGGGCTGTTATTTATCTCTAGCATCCTTTGGTCCAAAGGGTCTTCGTAGTTATTTATTTATTTATTTAATTTTTTTCTTTCTTTCTTGTTGAAGGATAACCAAAAGTTTCTTGTTGAAGGATAACCAAAAGTTTATCAGAGAAAAGGGGGAAAATACAAGGAAGCCAATAAGGAATCATGCTAATAATACAAAAGAGGACTCCCAGCAACCCCAAATAAATCTAAAGGCTTGTCAGCAAAGAGCTTGAACAATCTATCCCAGTGTTTTAAATTGCGCATGGCGTGTAGCGTAGCCTTCACCTTTGTAGCCTAAGGTATGAGCTACATAGCGTGTAGCTTATGCCACACGTTACTTCTATATTTTGAATCAAGGTTGCGCTTGGTTGCATGGATTTCTCAATATTCTGCACCAAATTAAGCTGATTGATAATGAAATTAAACAAAATTTTATAAATTTGGTGCAATCAAACCCAACCTAAAGTCATAGAAAAAGGCAATGATTAAGTATAAAGGTAAAGAAAGAGCAATGAAACTGATTAAATATTGTTACTTATGTTATTTTACTAAAAGCATTGAAATTATTAACTAACTTTTATTGAATATAGAAAAAATGTAACAAATCGTTGAAAGCATCAATTGATTTTAATGTTGTAGTGAAAGATAACTTGTAATGTGAGCTATGTAGCATATAACGTAGTCTTATGTAGTGTGTAGCATATGCAAATTATCATGTAGCATAGGCTACACGTAACTTAAGCTATTTTCATGAGCTACATAGCGTTAAGGCTAGGCTAGGCTACGCTACATAGTGTAAGCTACACACTACGTAGCGTAGCTATTTAAAACATCGATCTATCCCAATGAATAACTAGCCTTCTAGCCTTGAAAAAGGCCTCACTCAGCAAGCTAGATGTATCATGTATCACGAAAAAATCTTCTGTTACTTTGAAGCCATATTGTCCACGAAGAAGCAAGAAGAGAGATCCATCATAAGGACCTCCTTTTACGCTCCATGCCATCATGCTACTCTTGAAACAACTCCCCAGTTGAGCACGGCATGACCCGAGCCACTCCATAAAGTTTCAAGAAGCTCCAACAAATCTCAAACATGAAGGAACAGTGCATGAATAACTGATCCACTGATTCAGGATTCTACAACCTTAAGGCATAATATACATCTGTTCACTGGGATTCCAACAGTGTACAAATAAGGGTCTTAATAGTTATAAATTTAAATGGAATCTTATCGTTTTTTTTTTTTTTTTTTTCCTTCACTATGCATCCAAAAGATTAGTTGCAAGAACCTTCCATCTGAGGTGCCGGCTGCGGTTCAGACGCACCCTCTTGTTTCCGTTACTTTCCTAGGTGTTTATGCTGGCTAACATTTCAAAATATATGCTTCTCTGCTTCCGCACCCAGATTGGCTCCTCCTTCCCTTCGTGCATCTCGAACTAAGCAAAAGAAATGCATTATTTGTGTACTTGTGTCATCCACCTGCACATGCTTTATTATAGTCATTAAAAGGGTGATGCATTTCCTGGTCTTCTACGTTAAGCTTAAAACGGTTTCAGGTACTTCTTTTGTTGCTACAAGCATTGGTACCTTACACGATTCAATACAGTATTAATAAATTATTCAGTACATATTGATCATTATAGATATATTTGAACTACCCAACAGTTACATAATTAGTTGCAATCATAACTGCTTGGCAGTGCCATATGGATGAGTGGTTAGAAAGGATCCACCAACAGTCTACATTTCTTGGGAAGCTAAGATCATTTGATTATTACAATTTTCAGGCTACATGCTCCACTAATAGTGGTGCATCTACAAATTAGATGGTATACCTATGTCTAAATGTGTACCACATGTAGTTAGATTCATGTGCTGGTATGATATTTAGGTTTGTTTGGCAGTATAGAATGGGAGGGATTTGTGGATTTTTCTTTTTTGGTCATTTGGTGGCAAGGAATGGAAGGGACTTGGATTTAAGGGAATCAAAATCCCCCCAAAACACCATTTTTGAGATCCATCTCAAAGCTGATTTGTAAAATCCACTTGATTCCACAAGGTTCAAAATCCATGCGATTTTAGAGGATTTAAAATCCCATGCTGCCAAACTAGCCCTTACTACCAAAATATTCAATAATGGTAATGGTGGCCGTAATGACCACTGCCTTTACTGTTAGGATACTTGCCGTAACGGTTTCTATGACCTCTTTTTTTTTTTTTTTTTTTTCTAAAAGGAAAAACCTGTTTGGCTTCATAATGGCCATTACAGGCCATTTTTTTTACATAACCGCTGCTCTGGCCCCGTAATGCGTAACAGTTCCCACTGTTACCATTATGTAACCATTTTTTAATACCTCGCTTACTACAGAACATGGCATTGTATGGTATAATTCTTCATATGTTATACTTTTAGGGCCTGTTTACTAGTATGGATTTTAAATCTTGTGGAATTGCGTTGATTTCGCAAATAAGCTTTGAGGTGTGATTTCAAAAAATGTTCTTTTGGGGATTTTGGTTCCTCTGAAATCCAAATCCCTCTCATTCCTTTCTACCAAACTTCAAAAAAAAAAGAAAAGAAAAAAAGCCCCACAAATTTCTCCCATTCCATGCTACCAAATGCGCACTTGTGTATTTCTATGGTCCTTTTTTTTTTGTTGTTAATTTAAAAAGATTTGTGAGCCGTACATCTACACCCAAATATAAGAGGGGTCTACAGAATTGATCCAAGGGATATATGCTTTGATGAAAAAGCTTATGATCTAAGAAGAGCAGATCATGACCTTGAAATACAGTTAATGATGATAGCAATTAAGGGGTACAATGAAATATAGTGTATGATCCTTCCAGGAGACTGATTATGGACAAGTTGGTTTTGAAGAGGTCTAATACCAGAACTTTCTGCCAAGCTCAAGACTGAAAGATGAAGTTATGATTGAAAGAAACCTACCTTCACAGTATTTGCCACTGAAACAGTTTCTTATAAAGGAGCAAGTTCCTGTTTGTATGGACAAAAATGCATTTCCTGGGGTGTTTTGGACACATTTGATAAATTTACCCAAAACCATTTCATACTTGACTGGCACAGCAAATATGGCACAGAAGACAAAACACCATTTCTATGCAACTGTATATTATAGATGAAGTACCAACCTTATTTATGTACATGTATAAATGAAATACGTGTGCAGACTGTTCATACATGGATGTATGCATATATGCATATATACTATACAGCAGACATGTACATGCATACCCAAGAATGAAAAGACACCAATGGGCTTTGTAAGACACACATAATAACTTACAGTTATATCCTGAATCTGTATCCTGTGTGTAGCTGTCTGAGAATAATCATAATCTCATCAGGGATATTGGCTGGTTCTTGAGGCAAATTTGTCTTCTTTAACCAAATGACAAGTCTTATTGAGTAACAACCTGCCGTCACGATATGTTTGATGTGACCAAGACGCCCTTCATTTGTGTTTTGAATTTGTCCTATTCCACCGTGTTGAGGCATTTTGTTGGGCAGCCACCACTAACTATGTTCTTATGCTTGATAATCTTCAAGAAAGGAATTGGTCCCTTCCTAACATTTACTACCTGTGTTGTAAGCAGTGTTTTAAATATCGACGATATCGGCCGATATATCCCACAATATATCTTGTATACCACCTGTGCGATACGAAACACACAAGTAGTGGGATATATCCCACATGTTCGATCCAATGAGCATTTATTATTATTATTTTTTTAGTAAATCATGTTAAATCATGTCAAATTATTACAAATCCATGATTTTTTATGTTTTGCATGAAAAATCATGGATTGGGAAGCTTCGATTTCGAGATTTGGAGGAGAAAGACTGAATTGCGTAAAATTGAAAAAAAATAAAAAATTTCTCAATTTCTCGCAAATCGGTTGCAATCTGTGTCCAAACATAAAATCAAACATGTATGTAACTTAATCTAGTGATTTTTCTTTTGCTTGTGTTTCCACATGTCTTCTTACATTTATAAATTATATGAATATACTTGCATCAATTCAATTAGACAACGCATAGATTAGGACCCCATACAAAGAAAACCTAATATGTGCACTTGTTTTTTGTTAATGTTTTGATTTGTAAATGTGTATTGATGTTCTTTATTTATTTTAACCATCACTGAAATTTCATTGAAAAATTCGACAAATTTCCAATGTTTCCCCATGTTTCCAACAGTAGCGATATAACCGATATATCCCATGCGATAATCGATAAGTATCTGTATCCCAAGGGTGCCATACGTAAGGCAATACCGATATTTCGAACACTGGTTATAAGTATCCAAGAAAAATAGAAGGGGGTGGTTGACGGTTAAAGAGGATCTTGGATCCCCCTGTTCTCTTGGGTAACCTTGCGGCCTCTGGGATTAGGGGAGTTCTAAAGGATGAACTAGGTACCAACAAGTTTACTTTTTTTCTTTTTTTTTACCGGGCTGGTGGGGTTGGAAACTTTGAATGGAGCAAAGCTATTGGCTATTGAGACTAGGATAGAGATTTTTCGGATTGGGTAGGTGGACCTTGGATAGTGGAGGGGACTCATATAATGAGATCGCGACGATATGTATTCGTTAGCTTTCTAACATCGAACCTTTTCTTCTTTGGAAAGCAAACTTTGTTCTTAATCTTGAAGACAAATCCTCTTCTAATTTCTATGTTACAGTAGAGAATGTTGTTTTGAACTCTTTCTATTCTCTGTTATAGTAAAAGTTGAAGTTTTGATTTGAATGAGTAGCATGTTGACCATGGTTTTCGTGATAAGCATGATGGCTGTAATTTCACCCTATGTGAGTAATGCATGGGCATTTTCATACCGGGCTCAAGTGGGGTGGCCTGCGTGAAGCGGGGGCACACTCAGGGTGGGCGGCCCGTGTGAGGCGACGAGACCCATGTGAAGTGGGGCCCATGAGGGGGGTTCGGCTGAGGGCTTGACTTGGGCAATGAGATAAAGGGATTGATTCGCCACACTCTATCAGTTCGAGCTTTTAGAGCAAGTGGTTAGTTTTGATACCGACATTTGTTGTGATGCCAGACAAGGGTATGGGGTGTTGGAACAGTGGCTTTTAAAAGTCTTGTTTGCCAACACTTGCACACGATTATGTTAAAATATCAAAGCATTATATTTTGTAGTATACTATAACTATTCATATGTTAAGAAAACCCCACAATAAAAACCTATGAAGTAATCATTTACATGTATAAAGATTCCCAAAGTAAAACAATTCTAAATGAGCATAATATAAGTTTTATCTACATGAGGTATATCCAAGAGTGTTGGACACACCTGTTTGTTTCCGCACAGGTTGACATGGCACAAATTCTGTATAGTGCAGTGTCCTTGTCACATATATTTGACCTCAATCTCATGCTTTGGACAAACCAGTTTTGAGAGGAAGAAGTTTCTCAGTGGCATTGGCTTGCCACACGGTCCTGATATTTCACAATTACTCGAATGGTTGGTTTCGTGCTAAATGCCCCTCACAATACACGTGTAAGTAGATACATCATCTCGAGATATCTACAGTGAAAGGAAAGTGACCTGCTATTAGACTGTTGTAGGAAGTCTTATTCAGCAAAATGGTATAAATGGCTTATTTAAGCCATACATGTGTGCACGCACGTGAGTAAGGGAAAAAACAAGAGAGATCAAAGTTGTAGTAAAGTTGCCAAAGCTACTAGACCTAAAATTATCATGCTTAGGCCATAGGGATTGATATGGTTGCATGCACAGCCATAGAGTTGTGTATACAGCTGTATGGTTGTACACAGTGAACATTCTCAAACTAATGAAAAGTACAAAACTGATATTTAGAAAATCCTGTCACACGTGTGATCTGGTTTGCCCACTTTGGGTCCTCTATGGTCCACACGTGGGTTGGAACTTGCATCAACTAGTTAGTGGGTCAACGAAGTGTCTTAATGGCATTATTGCAACATCTTGTGGCATATTCTAGATAGTCAAAATGGTTGAATGATTTTTGCTTCTGTCCAAATGCTCAATAGATAGCCTGCAATATGCTTGGATATATTTGGTAGCATGTGACAAACGTTCATGCAGCCCGCACTGCTATAATTAGGCACTGTAGGCCAGTTTTTAAATAGCTATGCTATGTAGCTTCTTCTTCTTCTTCTTCTTTTTTAATCACGCTATGTAGCTTATAGCTTACGCTACGTAGCATAGCTTAGCCTTAATGTTACGTAACTCATGAAAATAGCTCAAGTCACGTGTAGCCTACACTACATGATAATTTATATACTCATCACGCTACATAGACTACATCACATGCTACGTAGCTCACATTACAAGTTATTTTTCAGAACAACACTAAAATAAATTAATGTTTTCAATAATTTGTTACATTTCTTTTTTTTTTTGTTCTCAATAAAAATTAAATAATACAAGTAACAATATTAAATCAGTTTTTTTTTTTTTTTTTTTATGGTTCTTTGTTTACCTTTTAGGATGCGTTTGGGTGCACAAGATATCATGAAATTTTGTTAAATTTCATTATTAATCAGACTAATTTGGTGTAGAATATTATGAAATTGGTGCAACCAAACGCAACATCTAGAAGGACCATGTAGCTTATGCTACACACTATGTAGCTTATGCCTCACACTTTAGAGGGGTGAACGCTACGCTACACGCTATTCGCTATTTAAAACACTGTTAAAGGCATAGCAGCCTTACAACTATCACGATTTGTGACTCTAACAAGAGCATCACATGGATGAGAACAAGGAAGCATATTAGAGCTTCTTTTTTTTTTCTTAACTGAACGTTGTCTATGCACACGATCCAACTTGGCCTTCAGAATGCAAAGCAAACACCAATGAAAGGTGAGGGCCATAAAATCTCAGCCTATGATACCTAGATCATTCATAAAGTTGGAGTACCCACTCTGAATCAGACACTTGAATAAGAGTAAGATAAGGATTTCCTCCCCTGAGATTCGACATCCAAATCCAATGGATTTGAACTTGGGAACTGTTTACTTATTTAGAATTTTAACGTGAATAATACCAAATGGATTACAATTCACACAACATTGTAGCCTTTCTATTTTCTTTTTTAATAAATTGGAGGTATTAATTAGAAAAGAAAGTACTAAACAATTCTGCCACACTTGTATCTGTGGAATGTGTATTTGAGAGGACCCATCATTATCCAATCCTTGCCATGCCTGCCAACAGTAATGGCATTTGGGTAATAGTTTGAACAAGCTTCATGTAAAAACGCTTGGATTTGAATGTGTCCCACCTTATTGCATAGGGCATGGTACACTAGATTAAGGCCTATATGTAAGGACCCTTTTGCCTTTGTGTGAAGATGCAGTTCTAAAAATGAGTAGCGTTCTTACACACCATGCTTGTAAAGGTTCTATCATTTTGGAGAAATATATTATAACATGCTCTTTCATTCTAGGAGGGCTAGTTTGGATAGGAAGAATCCAAAATGTGGTTATGGAAGACATCCACGGGTGATGGGGACATCCCACACACGCCGTCCACACGTGCACGCACACCAACCCCTACGCTCGTATGCCAGAAGAAGGAGGGCCCCACCGTCAATCTAGATCGATAACGACGTCCAGGGAGGGCCTTCTAGCTAGAAGACGAAGTTTTGATTCAAAAGAGTGGGCTATTAGTCAAGAAAAGCCCATCATAGGATCTCATGATCGTGGCCCACGAGTCGGATTGATTTCATATTTTAGGTTTTGCTTATTGTTATTATTTAGAACATCATGAACGCCTTAGATTACTTTGTTTAGTTTTTATTTTAGTTTACTTCATCGCCAAGTAATAGGTTACGCACATGGCGCGAGTTTTGGAGTATAGGGTTTTCTCTATAAATAGGCATCCCTTGTGGTTCTTTTGCATTCATTGAAGATTAATAAAAATTTCGCGTTTTCCTACTCTATGAGTTGTGAAACTTAATTGGGTGTGAAACCCTCTCTTCATCGAAAGGTTAGCTACCGTGGTGCGAAGCCACATTTATCCCGATACGCCTGCATCCATCGTCATCTCTACTACCTATCTTCTACTATCCCCTCTTCTCATCTCACCCCATCATCTATACTTCGAATCAATCATCTATTGCAGCAATTTTCCTCATCACAGCAGAATTTCAGAATCTGGCTCTACAGGAGGGCTGAAACTTCGGCGGAGCACCACGCACAAATCGTACATCGAATCGAGCTGAGATTTGGGGGTTTTGTAGTCCATCCCTGCTCGACAGGGCCAAGGTGACCTTTTTCTGAATAATGGGCCCCACACACGTGTGGTCGGGATCACACTCACATGCGTCTGGGCCATTGTTGTTGTCCACGTGTCCGGTACTTCTCTGGTTCGTCTCTTTCCTCTCTTTCACTCCGCTTCCATCCAAAATCCCTAAACCTAACCCTAAAGTACTCAAATCTCCAATTTTATGCCCCTTTTCTTACTCTAGGGTTCTCCGAATTGGAATTTCTGAATCCCTTGGATTAGAGACTGATTACTATGCATGTGTGGATGATTATTGTTTATCTTTGAGCATCGTTTGGTTTATAATTTTAACAGTTCCATCCCTAACATGTGTAGGCCTGGACCCGCATAAATTCCCCCTTAATTGAATGGTTTGGACTTTTATGTGGGATGTGGAATTTGTGTAATTGTTTCTGAACTAATGTGATCTTAAGCCTGAAATCTCGCACATCATACTTGAATTTCATATCCTGCATCAACGGGAAACTAACAAAGTGGAAAACTGTGTGTCAAAGGAAAGAAAGGCTTTAAGAAGAAAAGAAACACAAGTAGGGTTGGACGTCGAATCCTCTCTCTTTAAATATTAAGTAAATAAAAAAATTACATAAAATGAGCAAAGGGTAAAAATGGAACAAAGTAAAAAAGAGAAAAAATAAAAGGGAAATAAAGGGGCCACAACCCAAGTCAAGCTTATGGCCCATGGCCCAGAGATGAGATTGCACATAAATTTCTTCAATCAAATCACCATTTAAGAAGGCATTCTTAACATGAAGCCGGTGCAATGGCCTGACTGGTAGCAAGAGAAATAATAATCCGAATTGAGTTCATCTTATCAACAGGAGCAAAGGTCTCAGAATAATCCTCACAATATGTCTATGTAAGCCCCTTAGCAACTAGGCGAGCTTTATATCTAGCTATAATACCATTAGGGTGATATATATCCAACGACAATCCATCGGAGTCTACCCAACGGGTAAACTAGTCATTTCCATGTTTGTTTCTTCTCAAGATCAGCCATCTCCTCCTCCATGGCTCAATGCCACAAAGGAGAAGTAAGAGCCTCTTTATAATTTTTTGGTAGAGGAAGAACACTCAAGGCAAGAAACAAAGGACTTGTGTTCAAGGGATAAGGAATGATAGGAAACAAAATGTTGAATAGGATGAGCAATACACTATCTTTTAGCTTTTCTAATAGCAATAGGCAGATTCAAGGACAAATCTAAATATAAATCAGAATAAATGAGCAAGTGAGTAGGAATACTATCAGTACTTGAGTTCAGAGGAGCCTAATTTGTAGTGGATTGCCAAGGGTAATAAAGGAACTTGTAATCATTACAAGAATTGATATTCAAATACAGTCAAATGCAATCCAAGGAAAGGAAATTGTAATCATTACAATTTTCTATTGTAAAACTACCTTATTTACGGTGATTCATGGAGAAAACAAACACCGCAAGGTCAGTCATCATTACAGTCAAACTACACTGACATCAATAGGGAATTACAGAGTTGATAGTATTCCTACTCGCCTATGGCCCATGGTCTAGAGAGGCACGGCCCAATCTTGTATATGTCAACACTGTGGGAAAGAATTTACAGCCCACTGTTTGTTTTGCAACTAATGTTTTCATGGAAATCAATTTGTTTTTCCTTTGCCATTGTCTGGATAGCAGTTCTTTTTAGTGTGGAAAATGAAAAGGATCCCTGTTCAGTTTGTGTCACCAAAATGAGAGGAAATGCCCATGGATTAGGTTTTTGGGCGACATTAGATTACTCATTTTCCAAGGAAAAGCATAATAATGAGAAATGATTTCCACAGCTACAATTTTATATTTAAACAGCACGTATCCATGGAAATCTATTTCATTTCCAACCATTTCCAGCTTCCTGAACCGCATACAGTTTCACTTGCTATAGAACACGTGTGGATGTCGATTGTGTTTGTGCAGTTCCACTTTCATTTTTTTATTTTCAAACTTATGCTATTAAATATTTTTTTTACCTAATAGATACCCCTCTACCTGTAGTTACTCTTTTGCGAATCAGCTGACTTATTGCCCTCTTGTTAGATATTCCACCTGAAAAAGAGCCTCTAGACTGGAATACGAGGATGAAGATTGCCGCTGGTGCAGCAAAAGGGTTAGAATACTTGCATGACAAAGCAAACCCTCCCGTTATTTATAGGGACTTCAAATCATCCAACATTCTACTTGATGAAGGATATCATCCGAAGTTGTCGGATTTTGGGCTTGCGAAACTGGGTCCTGTTGGGGACAAGACTCATGTCTCCACACGGGTGATGGGAACATATGGTTATTGTGCTCCTGAGTATGCTATGACCGGACAGCTTACACTGAAATCAGATGTCTATAGTTTTGGCGTAGTCTTCCTTGAGCTCATCACAGGACGCAAGGCTATCGACAACACCCGAGTTGCTGGGGAGCACAACTTGGTTGCTTGGGTATATTACTTCTTTTCATTGCACCTTTTCAAATTTTATTCTTGTAGTGCATTTGGCATCTCACAGCTCTTGAAATAGAAATTATAGCATTTGTAAATGTTACCTGTGTTTCAATTTTCAAAAGCCAATCATATTTCCATCATAAAGTCTCATCAGTTGTCTTTCATATAAAAAAGAAAGTTCATATTATTTTCAAATTCAGGAGTTTATATAGATAGTAATGGTCTCCTGTGAACCATCCCGCAGGAGACCTTCATGCTGCCCAATTCCCGGTGGTATTGGGAACCTAGACAAGGTGGCCGTACTATAATGAGTTTGTGAATTCCACTCCAACCATTACGTCAATGATGGCAATTTATCCATAGGGCTAAAAACCAGCCGGATTCATGATTCAGGTGGGCCACACAAAGGGAAACAATTGGAGAGGGGACGCCTACCATTGGATTTTTACGTGGCTCACAGTGATGTTTATGTGAAATCCACTCCAACCATTAGCTGCTTCATGAAAATTTATACACAGGGACCAAAAATTAGGCTCATACGTGATTTATGTGGGCTACGCCAATTGAAAAAGTTTGAATGGTGGGCATTCCTTGCACTATTTCTTCTCATGTGGCCCACTTGAATTATGGATGTGGCTGATTTTTTAGCCCTATAGCTAAATTCCTCATCACACACTTTGTGGTTGGAGTAGATTTCACATGCACATCACGGTGGGGCCCACCCAAGCTTTTCCATCTTGATTTGCTTGCCCAGAGCTCCTTCACCTCACAAACCGGATTGCATGCTGACCCTGCCAAACCTCATTGATAGCTAGTGGTCGGTGCTGGAAGTGATCCGTGGCCTCTGCCATGATGCATGTGTTTTATCCATGCAGTTAATCCATTTTGCCAGATCATTTTAGGGCATGAGCCAAAAAATGAGGTAGATCCAAATGTCAGGTGGACCACACCACAGGAAACAGTGGTGATTGAAGGACCACCATTCAAAACTTTTTGGGGCACAAAAGTTTTGGACCAAGTTGGTATTTGTGTTTTCCCTTCATCCAGTTTTTTTATGACCTAATCAACATATTGGATGGCAAATAAATAATACAGTGGACCCTGGGAAGTTAATGGTGGGCATTCAATCACCACTGTTTTCCTATGGTGTGGTCCACCTAACATTTGGATCTGCTTCATTTTGTGCTCATGCTATAAAATGAGTTGGACAAATGGATGGACGGTGTGGATAAATATATACATCACTGTGGGGACCACAAGCACCCACTGACTCTGGCTACTGCCTTGGTCAACATGCCAACCAAGGCAGTCGGAGGGTGGGCTGGGGGTGGCCCCACCATGATGTGTATGTGAAATCCACTCCGTCCATAAGGTTAGCAAAAAACCTTTAGCTGTATGGCTAAAAAATCAGTCACATCAATAATTATGGTGGGCCACATGAGGGGGAACAGGCAGGGGGATGCCCACCATCCAAACTGTGTTATTTGGTTTGGCCCACATAAATCAAGCATGGGTATAATTGTTATTCCCCGTGCATGAATTTTCTCAAGGAAGCTAATGGTTGGAGTGGATTTCACATAAACATTATGGTGGACCATGTAAAAATCCAATGATATGCATCCCCTCTCCCATTGTTTCCTTTAGTGTGGCCCACCTAAATCATAAATCTACCTGTTGTCTTAGCCCTACAGCTAAATTGCCAACACCAACCTAATGGTCGGAGTAGATTTCATGTATGCATCACTATAGGGCCCACCCTATCTAAGTTCCCAAGAGGATAGGGAGGTGGAGCGCACAAAGGTCTCTTGCCGTACGGTTCGCCAAAGACCTCTCTCTCTCTCTCTCTCTCTCTCTCTGTGTGTGTGTGTGTGTGTGTGTGTATATATATATATATATATATATATATATATATAAGGAAAGTGTTTGCCTTGTACCCATCCTGAAATTATCAGTGTAAACCATCCAAAAGTTGAACTTCTGTTGCCCGTTTGAAAGCACCTTAAATCAGGATTGGTACTGCTACTTGAGCGAAGCCCATCTGACTGGTGCTTGGGTGGCATGGCTCATTGAGTGGCGATTATGTTATCCTGCCTTTTCTTCCCAAATAATGAGCGAGATAAGAATGCGTTCTGTTCTTATCCCAATTGTAATTTGGGCAAGCACATCACTTATGCTGCTTTGGCAGCTCTGAACACACCGTTGTATGCTTTTTTTTTTTAAAAAAAATAATAATAATAAAAAATTGTGAAAGGTTATGGTATTTTGGGAACACATCTTTTTTAAATCATTCCATCACAAGACTTGTGGTGTTTTAGTTCAAAACAATTATCATGAAACAATGGTATTTTCATGCACTTCATTGTGGACTCCTGCTGATGAAGAGTTTATTTTTCTTTCATGTTTCTGGATGTGCTGTGCAGAGCTTATTTTTCTTTCATGTTTCTGGATGCTGTGTGCAGGCACGTCCACTGTTCAAGGACCGTCGAAAATTCCCCAAGATGGCAGATCCCCTTTTGCAAGGCCGTTACCCGATGCGAGGCCTTTACCAAGCCCTTGCTGTTGCTGCCATGTGTTTGCAAGAGCAAGCTGCTACTCGGCCACTTATAGGGGATGTCGTGACTGCTCTGACATATTTAGCTTCCCAAACTTACGATCCAAATGCAGCTTCTACTCATAGTAGTAGAGTAGGTCCATCTACCCTGAAGGACAAGGATGACCAAAAGAACCTAGGTGGTGGGCCTGACAGCCATGATGAGGTGGGACGCGTCAGACGGCATGGTGTCCAATCACCACATCAAAATTCTCCCGATTTCAGACACAGGGACCTCGCCTGGGGAGTGAGCTTTGGTGCAGAAGCTGGCAGAGGAGATTCGGGAGGCGGGTCCGGAAGGAAATGGGGTTTGGATGAGTTGGACAAGCAGGAATCTCAGAGGGATAGTCCTGTTCATGCAGGGAAAGCAAGGGAAGGTCCAAGGAATCACAATCGAGATCTTGATAGAGAGCGTGCAGTTGCGGAGGCCAAAGTATGGGGCGAGAATTGGAGAGAGAGAAAACGAGCAAATGCTCTCCGTAGCTCCGAAGGTGCAAATGAGTAACTGGGAGGTAATTCCTATACCTAAACCCCAAGTCAGCATGCTTTTGGTCTGTGTAAGTCTTTAGCAGAGAATAGTTGTATGGTTCAGAGGCGCCACTCCCAGAAAAGAACAAAATATCAGAAGCCATCTTCTGTTCTATCTTGCTTTCCGTTTTCACCAGGGGAATAAGGTCCATTGCTACCTTTTCTATTCCATTCGTAGTGCACCCTTGACGGCGTCCAATGCCCAGACGACAGACATCTTCTCAAAGTCCATTGAAAGTCATCATGTAATTCTTGTCATTTGTTGGGAACTGTCAAACACCAACAAAAAGGAAAAAGAAAAAGAAAAAAGAAAAGAAAAGAAAGCTGTTAAAAATTGTAGAGTTAGAATTGTGGATGAGTCGCCCAACACCGACATGTACACTGTGCAGCTTGTTGCACTCTCTGTATGTAAGGCTTTGCAAAGCCTAAGGTACAGAAAGGAAGTTTGGAAGAAATTTGTCTTAATTTTTGCCCATAGTCTTTGTAGGGCTGTTTGATTTCAATCTTGTCTTTTTTCCCCTAATCTAAATATGATTCTCTCTTATATGACACAACCATTTTGGTCGTGATTTTTAGTGAAAGGTCGCTAAGAACGTGAATTACTTGACATGTGCATGGAATCACTGAAGCTATAGAAATACTTGTCTCGATGCTGTATAGGTATCTAAGTAATTGTCTGTGGTGGCATAATCATTTTGTATTTTGTGCATGTGATTGCATAGGGGAGTGGGTTGGAACATTGTTTTCTATATCATTATCGTGTAATGTATCGCACCCTTGGGATACGGATACATATCGGTTATCGCATGGGGATATATTGGTTGTATTGCATAATGTATCGTTGTTGTTGGGAAACATGGGGAACCATTGGAAAATTGGTTGAATTTTTCAATGAAAACTTTAGATATTGTTAAAAATGACATCAATTCACACTTAGAAATCAAAACATTACAAAAACAAGTGCACATAATAAGTTTCCTTTTATTGGGTCCTAATATATGCGTTGTTTGGCTGAACTAATGCATGTATATTCAAAGCGTATTCATTAATATATAAATGTAAAAAGACATGTATGGAAAGACAAGCAATACATTTAAAAGCAAAAAAGAAGAATACTAGATCAAGTTACATACATGTTTGTTTTGTGTTTGGCAACAAAGATTGCAATCGATTTGTGATGAATTGGGAAATTTCGATTTTTTCCAATTTTCTGTAACTCGGCTCATCTCCCTCAAATTTCAAAATCGAAGCTCCAAATTCGTTATTTTTTTATATAAAATATGAATTATGGATTTGTAACCATTCGACATTGATTTAACATGATTTAAAGTTTATTAAAATAATAATAAAAAAAGATCGAAAATAAAAAATGCTTGCTGGATCGAATAGGTGGGATATCTTCGCACTACTTATGTGTTTCGTATCGTATAGGTGGTATACGATATATATCGTGGGATATATCATCCATTATCGTTGATACTGAAAACATTAGGTTGGAGTGGGGTCATGTGTGCATGCGAGAGATCCTGCCTGGTGCAGACAGATTGTCTGCTGCTCTAGGTTCTCATACTGGTGAGTATACCCTTTTTCTCTTATGTGTATACTTGCTTCTCTGTGTGCGTGCCTGTGTGGCCTGGTTGGAGATGGTTTTTGTATCTATGAGTATCTCCTTTCCCGTTCTCTTTCTCAGCCACTGCATAGATAGTGTGTTTGTGTGTGCGCATGCACGGATATAATCTTGTTTCAGATAAGTAGCACACAGTATGGCTGGATATGGTTTTCATGCCTATGAGTGCATCTTTTTTTCCCCTCTCATTTTGTTTCCTATGCTGATTGTTGAGAATTTAATATGCTGCATGACCCTGGGAGAATTTTATCATCAGTAGAGGAATTCTAAGACCCTCAAATTAGGGCATTTATCTGTGCATTATAGTAGACTCTAGGGATCATAAATTCAAGAAATTTCTTTAACACAGCATGCAGAATGTCTGGTCAGAGCTTTCTTGTATTCATTACGTTCATCCATGAAACTCTGGTTTTGCCATTTATTTCATTGCATGAAATTGGATGGAGTGATTCTCTAACTATGCTTACAGTTGTACACCATCCTCATGCAGTCATTTCTGGTCGGCCATGACTCATCTCAGAGGCTACAGACCTCTTTGTAATAATAGATTTCCGAGACAATACACCATTTTTATGTTTTGTGGGTGTGCAGGAGAATGGGACGAGAAGATTGTTCTTACCTTTTAGTTACTGGCTTTTCTGCCTGAGTTGATTCTGCCTGCGTTGGTATTGTTCAGTAAATTCCTTTTCCTACTTTTGTTACTTTTTTGCTTCTTTTTTTTTTTTTCCTTTTTGGATTAGTAAACATTTTTTTTTATTTTCATTTTTTCTGGAATCAACAATATATCTTAAATTCCTCAGAGGTGGCTTTTGGATGCACTATTGAATTGAACTGCAATACTTAGTTCAATTAAGCGGAACTTACCTAATCACCCCTATTATTTATCTAATGGAAGACTTTTCCAAATGGAAATTACATTAATTGGACTCGGAAGGAATGTAATGTGGCCGTGTTACCTCAACACATGCATGGGTGGTGAGTGTGGAAGTGTCCTAAACTGTCCGGCGTGGTGGATACATTTGTTCACAAATAATTAATTTTTAATTAAATGTAATAAAAATTAGTAAATTAAATTAAGGCAAAGAAGAGAAAATATAAATTAAAAAACAACGAAATAAATTAGGAACATTCACATGGTTTTAGTAAAGAGAGAGAGAGACTGATAGTTCCCTTCAGTGACAGAGGACTGCTTGGTTTTAGACCGAGTGACCATATAATGAATGGCTGAGTCTGATATGGTGACGGTGGCAATTACTAGATCATTATTAGTCTATACTAACAAAAAATCAAATTAACAAAACATTTAAAAAGAGATGAGCCATGCCCGATCCCCTGTAAAAATAGAAAATCCCAATAGAATATCAGAAAGAAATAAAATAAATTTAAACAAAAAATAAATAAATCAATGAAAAAAACAAAAACAAAAACAAAAAACAAAAAACAACAACAACAGTGCTTGTGAACTTTTGTTAGGGGGCTAATGGTGCCTACAACAAAATGAGCTAGAATGTAGAATGTGAGAGCAGGTCTCTACCATGGTTTCTTCCACAACAAGAGAAGTTGAGAGGAGTATCTATAATGGTTTCTTCAATAACAAAAGAATAGACAGAAGCTCTATGATAGTTTCTTCAGCAGTGAGAGAACGAATGCAAGTCTTCTTGTTTCTTTTATCTTTTTTTTTTTCTTCTTATAGAGTTTCAGGGCAACTACCTCACCGAAACCCAAAAACCATCCTCGTGGATTCATGCTAGGTCATGCCTCGTGATCTTCTGTGCTCTAATCAATTCGATTATCAATCTGTAGGTGAGAATTCTTTATCTTGGCAAAAGAAAATTATATAACAAAAATAAGTAAAAAATGATGCGGGCAGAACATCATGAAGAATGTTTTTGGATGCCTGATTAAAGTGTATAGCGCACAGCATTTTCCGGTGAAATCACCAAGAGATATCCATGCAAATTATGTTTTGCAATATCTTATCGAGGAGTTTTCTGGCAAAAGCCCAAAAGTTAGAAGTGTTCAGCTAACACTTGTAACTGCTATTTGAGGCTACTTCCTCACTGCGAATGCTTAGTATAAATTACAATTTGTGCATGGAAAAAGCAGCTCTTGGTGAAGTAGTAAATGAATGGAACTGGTCGCTGCAATGGCGTGTGGTTCTTCAAAAGACTTGTTAGTTTTTCTAGTTTTATTGCTTCGTTTGTAATGTTTGAACATCGGTGTGCTAGCCATGAAACCACCGTATTGAATTTGGTAACAAAAATCAATTTCTAAAATAGATTAAAACAGTCTTCTAATATAAAATAAATATAATTAGTGATAGATTCAAAAGAAAACGATTTAGAAGCTTTGATTAGGATGCTTGTCTAGGGACCATTAGTCTGCTATCAGTGGGTGTTCGCTTGGGACATGTCCAAATCGTAAAACCATGATTGCAACTTGCTGGTGCATCCAAACGCTGCTTGAACTTCTTGAGGGTTGAGATAAAGGTTAAAAGTCATCCGAAACCAATATGAATACATTTCAAGACCGATACGTATCATCTTATGCATATTAAAATGGCATATTTGATGGAGGTAAGTATTTACAAATGTTTACTAACATGTTTTGTTGAAATTTTGGGCTATTTCTTGTGCAAGATTTAGGTGCGTCATCCAATAACCAGTTGGTTGAGATTCCTGCCAACTGCTCACTGTGGCTCCACAACTGTAGACATGGCATAGTGGTAGGGCAACTTAGACCATCCAAATTGCTGAGCCAAAAAAATAACAATAATAAAACCCACTCAGTTGGAAAAAAAAAAAACACTGAGAAGAAGACCGTGGTAGTCTGATTTTGCTCCTCTTGGGTTTGGACCAATCAATGTTTTATAGAGCTGTACACAACTGAAGTGAGTTGAGTTCGGCGCGGCTCAGCTAGCAGCTCAAGCCAAGCTTGAGCTTAATTTTCGGAGTTAGTTTGAGTTTAGCTTTTAGGGTTTTTAATATATATAATATATAATTTATTTAAATAAATATATAAATATTTACAAAATATTTATATTAAGTGAACCCGATCCAAGTCGAACCAATTTGAACCAAGTTAAGTTTAAGTCAAGTTCCGAGCCTAGTGGGCTTGAACTCTGTTTCAAGCCGAGTGAATTGAGTTTTTTCCAAGTTGATTCGAGCGAGTTAACTGAGCTAACTCGGTTGGCATACAGCTCTAATTTTACATTAACCATCAATTTGAGGGTTGCCTATTGGATGGTAGGATTTCTTGAACAGTGTGATTTTGAAAATATGGCCCATCCAATGTGGATGGTCTGGTGGGTAGCCATACATGTGACATGGAAGGAGGATCCGTCACGACTATTTCTGAAAAGGTAGTTATTTGATACTCTGGCTGCACATGACACTTGATATGCAGGCACTTATAAATAGTACGTGTGGAACATATTAACTCAAATTAAACCTGCTAAACTGTGGAACCCAACTGATCTGATTCGTGGGCACTTGTTTTCCAAAATAAGACCAATAGATATCTTTCATCTTTAACCGTCCAATAAAAATCCATCACTATAGAGTTTAGATAACATCTAAACATGTACCTGTAATTTGGATTTCTCAGCAAATTCTAACTGCTGTTGTATCACCCATTACTCATCAAAGTATTTCTCTTTTCAAAATGGTGATCAATCATCACATCCAGTCTTCAGGTCTTGAGCTACTACAAACTTGTTTATATCAATGAGATGGGCCTCAAGAGGTTTTCGCTCAAATACTTTCTGACGTATAACCTTAGCCTGTGAGTCTATATTGTCTTTGAATGATAAGATTATTTTCTACACGATGAGGGTCACCCAATATGATGGATATACAATAGATGAAATCTTTAAGATAAGATTATTTTCTACCTTTCAAATTTGATTCTTTTGCTTTGAAAATGGACGGTCACCATAACCTTTGCAAAATCCAATGGAAATGAATTTCAAATTCTGAGTCTTTACAAAACCTGTTGGATATACAATAGATGAAATCTATATTGTCTTTTGCTTATGATTGCCGTTTTCCGGCGAGGAAAAAACCGGCCTTTAATGGCAGATTTTCACCTTGGGTATATCTCGATGTTCTGCTCCTGCTCGACGGTCTAGATGGATCACACGGTGCTTGTGGACCCCATTTTTCGAAGCTTGGAAACTGTTTTCCCCGATGGAATCGAGTTTAGAAGGATTCAACTGCTGCCCCGTTCATTATGAGAAAGGGGGTGGAAATCGCGTTCGAATTCCAGCTTTTTCTGTTGATTCGTGATTTGGAATGTAATCGTGGGCCCCACTATCACAAATGGCTATGATTTCATGAGGTTTGATTGGTGGGTTCCGTGTTCGAAGGTGTTTGCACCCGCTGCGTCACGCCAGCGATGGGTACGCTGTTAGGTCTATCCTTCGGCCTTTTTGTCAAGTGTGCCAAAATTTTCGTGTTGTCACAGTCCCAGCCCACAAATATATATACAAAATTGTAAGTGTGAACGCTAGTTTCCTGAACCTTAACAAATAAAAATAAAAAACATGTGAGTTGACTTGTATATATATAATATAGTACCCAATTAATTTTAAATTCGGCGGTTAGTTAGATCTTACGGAACCTTATGAAAGCTAGAGAATTCAAGGATTCTCTTGCTTTTGAAATTACTCTTGATCTACATTTTGAAATTCTGAACTAGGAACCTTAGTTACAGAGATGGAATGTGTTAGGCACCCTTCCTGCCTGCATAAGTGTGGATCTTTACTTTGTAAGTCTACTTTGATTTTCTAGAGGATTTGATGATTCTTAGACTAGAATGTAAAAGAGACTAAGAAAGGTATATGACAAACCTGAGTTTTTAATATGACAAGATTTGAGATCTTCTGCAAGTCACAGATCATACTCCTAAAGAGTGCCCATAGAAGCAAGGGGGTTTAGAGAAGAGATGAGAAGCGATGATGTTAGGAAGATATGTAGAAGAATTAGACTACCAAGAGTTTTTGATGTGACAAGATGTGTAATTTTGACAAGTCACAGAGCATGCACTCAAAGGAAGCCTAAAGGAGAAGGGAGTTGACAATGGATGTAATATGAGAATAGGACTGATAGTGGCTTGATCTAGACTTGCAACTTGAAGCAGTTTTAATGCTTGAGAGGCTCTGGAGTAGTGGATGGGTGAGGGCATACTATGGTTGGAAACTGTTGTTCAGACGAGCTTAGGCTCAAAGGGAAGGCTAGGACAGGCTAAGGGTTTTGGAGAGGACTGGAGGAGGCTAGAGGGGGCTGGAATGGATGGGGTATGCAACCCACATTGCATGGGTTAGGACCTCGGCCAAACCCCCTTCATGGGCCCCAAATCACATGGGCCGCCCACCCTGAGTGTGTCCCCGCATCCCACGGGCTACCCCACTCAAGCCTGGTGTGAAATGCGCATTAATCACCCCCGGTGAGGAGTCTCGAATACGAGACTTCCTCCGTGAGCCGCACCCACCCCGAGTGTACCCCTATATCAAACAAGCGACCCCACTCGAGCTCTGTGTGAAAATGCCCCTACATTAATCACCCCCAGTAAGGAGTCTCGAATACGAGACCTCCTACTCTGATATCAATTTGATGCAGGACAATTAACCACTTACTCTAAAAACTCGAACTGTTAGAGTATGACGAATTAATCCCTTTATCTCATAGCCCAGGCCCCACATCGCATGGGTTAGGACCTCGGCCGAACCCCCTTCGTAGGCCCCAAATCACATGAGCCGCCCACCCTGAGTGTGTCCTCGCATCCCACGGGCTACCCCACTCAAGCCTGGTGTGAAATGCGCATTAATCACCCCCGGTGAGAAGTCTCGAATACGAGACTTCCTTTGTGAGCCGCACCCACCCTGAGTGTGCCCCTGTATCAAACAAGTGACCCCACTTGAGCCCGGTGTGAAAATGCCCCTGCATTAAAGGTGCCATATGGAATTTTCTCATTGGTTGAAAGGGATGACAAAAGAGTGAAAAAGGAGAAAGGTTGGGATAGTTTGAGTATTCAATTACAAATACAGTTGAAATATGTTTTCCGGTTCCCATTTTTGTCCTAAAATGGAGTTTTCCACTATTTTGAGATTGTCACATAGGAAAGCAACACTTCAAGTGCCACCTCCTACATGCTTTCTCTTGGGATTCTGTCAGTTGGTGCATCATGTCCACCTGATCTCCAAAGGACTATGGTTTAGGTTAGGCCTGGCTTCCCGTGGGTGTCCGAATCTTATTTCTATTTTTGGAGTTTTCTGAATATGGATCATATTTAGTTTGAATTCAGCTTGGATTTAGCCAAATTGTAGGGCTTTACCTTAGGCTTGGGTTGGCTAAAGTAAAGGATAAAGCTTAGTTTGCTTTAGATACTTGCCAACTTTTAGTTTTTAAAGGTTTTATAGAAAATTTGTGTATTATCGAGTTGCTAGCCCAGGTGAGGTATTTATAGTAAGAAAGAAAAAAATTTGCATGATGAATGATTCCAGGTTAACGTGGCTTTTCCTGGAAAAATAGACTCTATAGAAGGTTATTGGATATTTCTTTTCGGCTATGTGCGCTGGGAAACTTCACGTATTCTGAAAAGGTTGAGAAATGTATATTTTATTTGGCATGTCTCCTACGTGTTTACATTCTACTAATTAGGTATGAAAAGTGCTAGAGTTTGGCCGTTCTCTACCCCTCTCGTAGAGATTGTTCTCTCTATCGGCTGGGAGATTGATGTGATGTTCATATTTAAGGATTAGCTGAAAATTTTAGTTGGACTCCCTCTGGTGACGAAAGTATGAAATAGTTTCCCAACCCTATTTTTGTAGCGGAATTGGAGGAATCCTCTGCAAACAACAAGATGCACATGGGAATAGATTAGGACACCATGTTATTAGAGATCAAGTGAGGAGACCTATGCCATTTAATTCGGTATAGGATACACCATGAACATGCCATGGCCCAAAAATAATGTTCATAAGGCAAATCAAACTTGTATAAGAAAAATGGGCCATCAAAAGAAAGTCCAACGATCTAGATCCAACATGTGCAGCGAGCATGCAAAGATGATTTTATTTATTTATTTTTGTTTTAGTTTTAAACATTGATGCCAAAGATGAATTTTTCATATAACATGGCATGTTCAAAGTGCAGCAACCTATCTAATGAATGGCGTGGATCTCTAACATGCGTTCCCCTCCCTCAAATGGCACCCACCCATTTGTGGGCCCCAAGTTGTTTCTCACCTTTCATCCATGTACATGTATTAATCTTGGGAATCAGAATTGCCCTAATTGTTCAAAAAAGCAACACAAACAGGCCCCCTGAGAGACTTCTTTTAACATTTCTAGACATTCATTTCCTTTAGAACCTTTAGATCCATTGATCAAATGACCATACCTATTTTTGGCAAATGACATTTTCATGGTGGGGATAACTTCTTTTTTTTTGTTTTTTTCCATAGCTTTTAAATGGAACCCATAATTTGGACAGTTTACTTCAAATACTGGATGGCTATATATGCAATTTGTAAGTAATCTCAAAGTGCGGCGGTATCATCCATCACACAGACGAGTATCCAAGTCTCTCTTTATTCAAAGCCATGCAGTACGTTTTCCTATCGTAATATTGAATGAATGCTTGCAAACACATCAATGCACGGAACCTTCCATCCACGTTTGAGCACAAGCTGTGTATGACACACTAGGTCAGATCCCACCGTTAAGATTTATCAGATCAAAATCAGGGTGATCCACTCACTACCAAAACAACACAAGTAGTGGTCCGATCCAAAATACATGTGTGGCCCACCTGAGTGAGCTGAATTGATAATGGTGGTTGTCGTTTAAAATTAAGGATAATTCAACTAATTCATCGTATAGACAATATAAAAGTTTTGATACACCTCGTGTTCACGTGGCGGTATATAAAGCTTCTTGTGGGAAAAATCGGAAAAATCGAACTGATTGGTGACATGGGACATGTATACATCATGAGGGGGGTGCCAAGGTGATGTGGGTGAAGAATTGACAAAACGTTTCCCGAGCCATCAACATATCAACCTACTAGGAGAGCCGAACTGAGCCTCCGTCAACATATTGACCACCTGGGAGAGCCGAGCAGAGCCTCCATCAACATATCGACCACCTAAGAGAGTCAACTAAGCCTCGATGAAAGGTTTATTGCCGAGTTGAACTTCTCGGGCTCGGAACTCAGTAATAAAACTCATCGACCAACCTAACCATTCCGACCTTAACCTTAGATGAAAAATGTCTTGAGAGAATCCCGCAATGTACCGGGTCAAGATTGATCCAATGAGATCCCAGTTGAAGATCACGCCGATCGATGTAGGATTAAAAATATTCTCCGATGTAGATTCCTACTCAAATATGGACCCTTCCAGCGTATTTGACAAATCCACTGAGATATGCAAACTGCCTAAAGAACCTATAAATATGCTCCCTACCTTGGGAGAAAGGTATGCACAAAAAAATCCTAACTCCAGCTACACTCACTTGGTTTAACATACCTGACTTAAGCATCGGAGGGTCCCTAGCCACAACTGGCACCCTCATTGCCCTTCGTTCTTTACTAGTGCAGGTACCCAATAACTTGTAAGAGAAGCCGCGAGTTCATCCAGATTTGAGCGATAATATTTTGGTGTTGTTTGTGGCAATCGACAACGAAGCCATTAAAGTTCCCCAACATTAGCGAGGCCAACCGCTCTTCCCCTTCTCTCACCTCAATGGTTAAGAAAGAAGGAAGGGCATTGGCCACCACCAAGTCAGTGCGCGAGGAACAACTTGAGAATCCTCAAGCTTCACGATTAGGCCCCCAACCTAACCCCCTTCATAGGTAATCGCACAGAGATCCCGAAATAGGGGAAGTCGGCTCATCTCTGGAGAACCAAGTAGAAGCCTTGACTGGTAATATTGACCACATCATGAGAGTATTGGAGAGGCAACATGCTCTCCCCGATGACCAAAATATAGAGTTGGGGACAACGACTAATAGTCTCGCCCTCCGCCTATGCCTCTCGAATCATACATCGCGAAAGATCAGCCAGCGAGAAACAGGTGCATCCCAACGCAAACTCTGGCGACCACCAAGCTCGTTGAGTCAGATCTGCGACATACATTGGAGAAAAGAAGGCAAGCTTGAGGGAAAGCCCTGGAAGTCACGACAGAAAATGAGGTCCCATGGGGGGTAGAGCTGAAAAAAATCTGAGATCAGCTTGGTGACATTCAACAGGCCTGTTGAGCTAAGGCCCCACCATTTGGGGACGCCCTACTTGAGCAAGCCAAAAATCCACTTATAGACGACAATATGAAGTTACCATCTAGATTATAAATGCCCCAGATAACTCCTTATTTAGAGTTCGGGGATCCAGTGAAGCATTTAGAGTCCTTATGAGCATGGATGGAACTCCACGATGCTTTTGGGCCTATAATGTGCACGACATTCTCCCTGACACTAATAGGGGCTGTGCAGAAATGGTACAGGCACTTAAAGTCCAAGTCCATTGGCTTGTTCTCTCAACTTAGCAATGCTTTCACTACCTAGTTCATGGAAGGAAAGGACATGAGGAAGCCCACGACTCACCTCCTCACAATAATACAAAGGGAGGTGGAACTCGTGAGGGACTACATCATGTGCTTCCATGCTAAAGCTGTTCAAGTGGACACCTACTCTGACCAAGTTGCTCTTATAACCATGATGGTCAGCCTCAAATAAGGAAAAATTCATTTTTTCGATCGGGAAAAATCCTCCGACGACTCTCGTCGACCTCCTCAATCGAGCTCAAAAGTATTTAAACACGGAGGAGCTATTCAGCATGCAAAGAGCCACTCGAGGTGAAAATAGCTCAGAGTCACTCGAGGTGAAAATAGCTCGGTGAGAGACATAAAGCGAAAGGAAAAAAGGGTGCCACCCACCACGAACTCCAAGAGGAAAAAGGACGATGACCATAGCAGCAGTACCCAACCCAGTTGACTTCTGGAAAGCCGTTTCCATACGTACACCCCCTTAATTGCCACACCGAAACAAGTACTCATGGAGGTCAGAGAAAAAAGGACTTAAGGTGGCTGAACAAGATGAGAGCCGACCCCGAGAAGAGAGATAAGAGGAAGTATTGTCATTTTCATTGACATCACAGTCATAACACGACTGAGTGTCTTGACCTCAAGGAAGAGATTGAGTCCCTTATTCGAAAAGGACATCTACGTGAATTCATCGACAAGGTAAGAGAAGATCGACAGACCAGACAACAAGAGCGACATGACAAGAAAAATGACAATGAAGCTACAAGTGAAATACGCACCATCTTAAGCGGTCCCGCTAGAGGTGGAGATTTGAATCGAGCATGTTAAGCCCACGTTCAGAGTACGACCAACAGCGAAAAGGGAGCATCACATTATCTTATTGGACGATCTAGCAAGGAACTGAGGTTGAACTCATCCAGTCTCACCTTTTGACCACGCCCTAGTGGTCACCATGACCGTGGCCAACCATAAAATACATCGGATATTAATCGACACCAGCATCTCGGCGGACATCCTGTTCGCTACCGCATTTAATGAGATGAAGGTCAGAAGGACAAGACTACGACCCGTCCAAATGCCCTTGCTCGGCTTTCTGGGGAAAAGGTAACCTTTGAAGGAAGCATCCTGCTACCTGTAACATCTGGTGAGGGTGTTAACCAGGTCACCACCATGGTCAATTTTCTTGTGGTAGATTGCCCCTTAGTATATAACGTGATTATGGACAGGCCATTTTAAACGCCATGAGAGTTGTGGTGTCCACTTATCACCTCACCATAAAGTTCTCGACCGAGCATGGAGTTAGCTAGGTCAGGGGCAACCAGCACGAGGCCCGATAATGCTATTTAACGGCACTCCGACCAAAGTTACAACGACAACGGGCAATATAAATTACCTCCTTAGACCCATGATGAGAGACTATCGAAAGAGGGTCATTGGTGGAAGACCTCGTTGCAATACCGCTCTTTGAGTTCGACCCATCCTGCAACGTTCAGGTAAGGTCTCTACTCGAGCCAGGGCTTCAAGTGGAGATAACCGACCTACTAAGACAACATGCCGATGTGTTTACTTGGGCCCACCAGGATATGCTTGGTATAAATTCAGAAGTTATGGTCCATCGACTGAACGTGGACCCCGACCACAAACCTATGAGGCAGAAAAGATAAGCATTCGATCCCAAGAGATATGCGGCCATTGGCAAGGAGGTTGGCAAACACCTCGAGGTCAGGTTCATTGAAGAGTTTACTATTCTGAGTCATTGGCCAGTGTCATGCTGGTAAAAAAGGCCAGTGGGAAATGGCGGGTCTGTGTAGATTACACCGACCTGAACAAGGCGTGTCTAAAAAACAGCTTTCCCCTCCCAAGGATCAACCAGCCGGTGGATAGTACTACCAGGCACATGCTCCTTAGCTTTATGGATGCATATTAAGGGTATAATCAAATTACAATACATAAGCACAACAAACAAAAAATGGCTTTTATCATGGATAAAGGATTGTACTGCTACCGAGGAATGCCATTCAGGCTTAAGAAAACTAGAACAACATACCAACACCTGGCTAACAAAATGTTCACTAAGAAAAATGAGAACACGATGAAAGTATACATTGATGACATGCTCATTAAGAGTTCTAAGGCGAGAGACCACGTGACAGACCTGAAGGAAATGTTTGTGATTTAAAGGAAGTATCGAATGAATACCTGAGCAAGTGCACCTTCGGCGTCAGCTTGGGAAAGTTCCTAGGCTTCTTGGTCAAGCAAAGAGGAATAGAAGCAAAACCTTGACAAGATCTGAACTCTCCTAGAGATGAGATCCCCCAGTATAACAAAAGAAATCCAACGCATGATGGGAAGAGTGGCAGCCTTAAATAGGTTCGTTTCTCAGGCTACGGATAAATGCTTACCATTCTTCAAGTAGCTGAAGGGAAATATGAAGCCAACCTGGACGGAGGAGTGCGGGCAAACATTTCAGCAACACAAGAAATACCTAAGGTCTCCACTGCTACTCTCCAAGCCAAAACCTGGGGAGCCACTACTACTGTACCTAGCGGTATCGACCACAATGGTTAGCTTGACCCTAGTGCGCGAGGTGGAAAACAAGCAATGATCAATTTATTACATGAGCAAAGCTTTGGTCAAAGCTGAGATCCGATACTCGGATATAGAGAAGTTAGTGCTAAAGTTGATCATGTCATCTTGACGCCTTTAACCTTACTTCCAAGAACATACCATAGTGGTCCTGACTGACCAACCACTCCACCAAGTACTATAGAAATCGAAGGTGTCAGGGTGACTAACTAAGTGGCCAATCAAGCTAGGCAAGTTCAACATCACATACCAACCAAGAGTGGTGATTAAAGGTCAGGCTATCACTGATTTCATCGCCAAATTTGCTTACCCCACTCCTCAGCAACAGGCAGAGGCTGAGCAGAATGTTGGATTGTAGGAGTTGACCCTCCACATGGATGGGTCATCACACTCCCAAGGAAGCAGAGTAAGACTGATCCTCGTTGTTGGGGCACAAAAAAATACATGAGTCGATAGGAATTTGGTTTGTTGCACATCAAGGATCCAAGATACGCAGCCCTGCCCATTACGTGGCCCTCTCTCTATCATCCCTCTCTAGAAAATTTGCTGCGATGAATAGTGTCACGCCCAAACCCGGGGACGAGCAGCTTCCGTGATGCCCCGAATTCGGTACTCGACTTCCATACACCAAGTCCCGAGTTCGGCGCACCACAAGGAAGATTTTTAACTGAATTTTTTTTATATATATATACATAGTAATACCTGAGCATGAAGATCCATGATCAAACTACCAAGCAACACTCTCCATCATAAGTCCTGATGGTTATAAGTATAATGCTTTACAAAAAATACGTAACGTCAACATTGCCAAATCAAAGAATAGATGCAATGCATCGAGAAAGCTAAGTCTTCCAAGCTACTCCAACCCTAAAAAAAAATGGAAAATAGGAGGCTTAGGCAAAAAGCCTAGTGAGTACATACGTGTGTACAGTGTGTCCTACAAGCAGGCAAGATAAATATACTACAAGGAAATCATACCACAGCCATAACCATATTACATGCATCCATAATCACGTCATCATCATCATATTGTCATGTCATAATTATACAATATCGGAAATACTGACAAGTCCATGAGTCATACAATATCAGAGTACGCAATATAAATCAGCATGTAAATGAGGAGTTATAAAGAGCCAAATATCAGATGTCGAGGATGCAATGCAATATGTGGTGCGAAGAAATGACTATGCTGGAGTGAAGTCGGGATGGTAGTACGTAGTATCGCAGACTATGGGGTCTATCACAAGGGACTTCTATCCAAAATAGTCCCATACCTAATTTGGATAGTCAGACTCAAGGTGGTAAACTCCTGATCTCAGGTTAGTCGCGCGCCCCAACCGAAATCCTGGCCATTACGAAGGTACACACAACAAATAGTTACGCACCACTAGCCCGAGTAAATAGTGAATGAATGAATGAATGAGCATGCAACTCCTGCTCAATAAGTCCACATATCAGTACAGTTCATCCCTGGGATCATCACCGGGGTTTAGTACACTCCAAATGACACTGTCTCTCTCCTATCAGCATAGTCTAAGTGAGCGTAAGAAACCTCACTATCCGCCTGGCCAATAGTCTGCCAATACCTATCCGGCACGTCGATAGCGGACCCATTCACGAGCTGGTCAAACTCAGCCTAGTAATGCCCCCTACCCTCGGGCGGGTAAGGCCACACCCCCTCCCAACCGACCACGACACAGTGGGAGACGCGGCCTCCTGGTATTCGGCTCTCGGGCGCTCATGTATCCACTCGGTCTCAACATTGGGGCGTCTCCTGGCCTTGGAGGTTTAGGGATTTTCACCCAGGGACATCTATGGCGCCCCTATGCTAGAACTAATTATTTCCGGTGTCCCATCTGGCCATCCACGATATGCCTGTGGAGGCTACGGCCCTGATGTCGCTAGGGCACACAATGCAAGATACATGAGTCATACAATACAGTCATGCATCAATCCTGCGCATACCGTGCACTCATGTGAGATAACCTCCGCCTATCAAGGAGTCTCATAACAATCTATCCAACGACATATGCAATGGTCAACCACATCTCATAACAAACATGCAGATGATGCGTATGGGCATGTATGATAATGTTGTGCTGTCACATACTCATAATCAGTATCAATAACCGGCCTTAACAATCGACTTTGACAATGTGGACATTTAACCAACATTGTCCCCAAGGAATGGCCCACATAAATATCAATACATACATCATGGTGAAATCACACCACATCGGTCCTCAATACATCACTTCAGGTCTCACACAAGGGCCGTACATTCATCGCATTGGGCCTCACTCATGGGCCGCATATACATCACATTGGGCCGTATCATATGTGCACTACACATCGCAATGGGCCTTGGCTCATGGGCCATGAATACACCACATCAGGCTTCACGACCCATGAGCTTCAAATACACAATAGGTGGGCCCTACACATGGGCCTCAAATACATCACAATGAGCCTCATCATATGGGCCAAAAATATATCTCAATGGGCCTTGCCTATAGGCCACAAATACATGGCTACACCAATTATGATAAGTCTCATACTACAACCACTTCACACGTCACATAGTTAATGGCTCATATTTGGTGCTGCATAGTTAAGGGCCAATAGCCACGTTTCATCGTACCATTTACGGTTTAGCGATCACAGCGTATAGAATCCAGGACCTTAATAGCATTAGCTTGGGTAATGTAACTCTACATCACATTCGGTTAGTGTACAACTTAGTTATATGTGATTCAAGTGGCGGTATCTATATCGATAAGCACAAACCTACGTCATTGAATGGCCATCAATGCCACTTGATTTCATACGGTTAGGTGGCCTTGTACGTATTTCACATTCATACAATTAGATGACTACGTATACTACATGTACTCCACTATTGCCTATGATTAGGTGGCTATACATACATCAAATACCCACATGATCAATGGGCCAAACAGGTAATATCACACCCTCACACCACTAGAGTTTATATATTTGTTATAATTAAACATGTTTTTAAGAGTTTAAACACAAGTATCATGATCCTATTACTTGGGGCTGCACTCTAACCAAAGTGCCAAGTGATCAAGGGATGTCCACAATCAGCCCATTTAAAGGATTAATCATCATTACTTCAAAAATTACAATACTAGTTCATCATACATTCCACACATGGAATTTACAAACTCTTATCGAAGAGGCCCAATGGTTGGCCCAAACAAGGCTATCACTGATGGGCCCACATGGCGTTCATTCAAAATGGGCCTTAACATTCTTGGGCTCACATATCAATGGAATTTATAATGGGTCCTATGCAGTAGAGTCCATGGGGATTTCCTATGAGGTTGAGTTGTGTGTGACCCACCTACGACTTAGGTCTGCTTTGATTATTTTAGTCTAAGTCCTAAAATGATATGAGGAAGTAGATGGTCTGCATGGATTAAATAGATACACCATGGTGGCTTTAGGTTGGATTCAATAGTTAAGTACTTATCCTCACAGCCTTGTATTGCATGGTCCAATTTAGGTTGGATTGACTGTTCTGTGGGATAATGGCCTAAAGGAAACCCGGTATATGGGTCGATATCTAATACATCGTCAGGATGGCCCATAATGAATTTTCAATGATGAGAGTTTAATTTGCATTATTTTAGAACGTACGACTATTTAATCATTGGATGGGCCTAAGTCTTGGTAACATATCGTCAAAAGAGTTGATAAAATAGATAAACGATGAGGATCTTAAATATAAATCATGTCATAACCATGGTGGATTAAGTGGCATAACACATACATCAAAGTGGGTCATACCACACACAAGTTGAGAGGGTTACCCTCCCTTAAATATTCATAATTATTTATTGGGCCCACAGAGGTGTGGTTCATAAATCCAGCCCATCCCTTATGTGTGTCCCACTTGGTTGAGTGGTCAGACCAAGTTTCAGATACATCCAAATTTCAAGTGGACCTAACAGGTGATTTACATACTCGAGCTTCGAGTTGTACAGACAGTTAAGGAGATCAAAGTTACATGGGTGCAAAGAGATGTATTTATTGCATATACACAATTCATCTATTTTTATTTTTTTATTATTTTTATTTCTTCTTTTTTTTTTTTTGAGATCATTTTATAGCACCATCCAAAAATGAATCATATCCGAAGAATTATCTGGACCTCACCACAAACAGTAGTGGAGATAATGATTTTTCCGTTAAACAATTTACAAGGCCCACCATACCGTTTATTTTCCATCTAATCGGTTCATAAGGTCACAAAGACCTGAATTAAGGGGAAAAAAAATTTCATACTGCTCCAAAATTTCTGACCCAAAAACGGTTCCAATGGTTTACGTTCAACCCCTGCCACTTTTGTAGTGTGGCCCACTTGATAGTTAGATCTATCTTATTTTTTTTTCTTCTCAAGCCTTAAGACAAACTTGCCAAATGGATGGACGGTTTGGATATAACACATACCTCATGATCAGATTGATCCAAATCTTTTTTTTTTGTAATTATTATTTATTATTAATATATATATATATATATATTTTTTATTTTATTTTTATGGTGTGGGCTGCCTGAGTTCTGTGTACGGCTGAAATTTGGGGGTGACCCATTTTTAAATGGGACCTATCAAATGCAGGGTGCTGATGTTCGACATACATCAAGGTGGGGCCTATAGTGGGGCCCACCTCCTTCCAGCGTCAGTGGAGACGCTGGCAGCAACAGCGTCACCGCCGTTGTGTTTTTATTTTATTTTATTTTTTATTTTTCATATATGGGGCCCACAACAGGACGATCCAGTCCATCTGTTGTGTGTGTCCCACTTGATGGAGGGTACAGTCCAAGTTTCAGATGCATCCAAATTTCAGGTGGGGCCCAGCAAGTGCTTTTATATATTTTAGCCATGTCTGCACATTATTTTAAACGGTGTGGGCCACCTAAGTTCTTTGTACGGTTGATTTTTGGCGTGACCCCTTTTTAAGAGGGGACCCATCAAATTCACGGTGCTGATGTTCGACATACATCAAGGTAGGGTCTATGGTGGGGCTCACTTCTTCCAGCGTCAACTGAGACGCTGCTTGCTGCAGCGACGTTGGTAGCAACAGCGTCATTGCTGTTTGCAACTCTTTTTTTTATGTTTTTTTTTTATTTTTTATTTTTCATATTTGAGGCCTATAACAGGACGATCTAGTCCGTCTATTGCGTTTGTCCCACTAAGTTAAGGGGTCATTCCAAGTTTCAAATACATCAAAATTTCAGGTGGGCCCCCCAGAAAGTAGTTTTAGCATGTTTTCACATGAGTTTTGATGGTGTGGCCTACCAGAGAAATGTATTGGCTTCATTTTTTGGCTCAACGCCTAAAATGATCTGAAAAATTGAATGGACGGCGTGGATTTAATACATACATCATGGGTGGGGCCCTTTGGGGACCCACAGCCCCTACCCCTTTAAATCAAATTAATGGGACGCTGCTACCAGCAAGCAGCGTCTCTCTCTCTCTTCTTCTTCTTCTTTTCTTTTTTTTTTTATACGTGTAGTTGTGTGTGAGTTTGGCCATCCCAATGGGCCAATGGTTGGATGACTTGGATGCCATACAAACATTTTGGTGGGCCCTACTATCAATGGGTCCCACATGAGCTCTATAATAAATTGATTTTTATATGTTTTCTCCTATGCATCCACACCATTAATAGCATCATCATCATTATTGCAATTATCTTCACCATCAATCATACTATCTTCACCATCCACACCATTAATCACATCATCATTAACATCATTTCCACCATACATAAACACAACAAAAATAAAATAAGAATGAGTAGGGTGGGTGTACTCACCTTGATGAATTAGATGGATGGTTAAGATGTATGGAAGGGATGGAATTGATGGTTGAGATGGATGAAATGTATGGGATTGATGGAGTTGATGGCCCACCAAGATCACTCCTCTCTCTCTCTCTCTCATAGAAAAATGGTGAAATGCTAAGGGATGGAGGGGTATGTATAAAGAAATGGATAAAATTTTGGTTAAGTTAAGCTAATGTGATTAATATTAGCTTAGGTTAGGATTATGATACTTAATTCATGCTTTGTAATTAATGGTGGATTAAAGGAGCATGGGATGGCATGGTGTGGTGATGTCATGCATAGTGTATGGCATGGAGAAAGGTTGACTTTTATGCACATGAGAGAGAAGAGGTATGGGTATGTGACATCACACACATGGGTAGAGATTCTCTCACCCATGTGTGGCATGTACATGTGTGGTTGACATGTGTTGTGCACATGTGTGGAATGAAATACATGGTGCCATGTGCACATGATACACTTATTATTCTTCACGGCGTATCTCACTAACGGAGTATCATACCGATGCACGGGTGGTACCTCCACGATCGCGGCGATGGGGCGGTCGATATGAGATAGGTTTCAAGGTCTTAGGGTTCCGGTCAATTGAGTGTGTACTATGAATGATCAATCCATGTCTAGCTAAGGGCTTCAATCATCATAAGCATGGAAAATAGTATCGAATGGACCAGGTGTTACAAATAGTGTCATGATGAATAGTGTCATGATAAATAGTTGTGCAGGATGAATAGTTACGTGGGATGAATAATGTTATGATGAATAGTTGTGTGAGTGAATAGTGTTGCGCAGAATGAGGCCTGTGGCACGAAAATCGATGTCTCACAAGTGTGAAGGCCTATAAATACCCCCTCCCCCTCTCATTTGCATCATCAGAAATTCTGAGAGAGAAGGAACTGTGTGAATAGTATTGCGCGGTGAATAGTGTTGTGCAGATTTGATGGGACTGTTGCGTGGTCGTGCAATGAAAGGCCTCCACAGCCCTGTGCTTTGCAGTTTTGAGGGCTCCCTTCACAGTTTAATTTTCAATGCATACACCTCTCAAGTGTCGACTCGAAGCAAAGGATTTTGGACCCGCACAACCCTTCTGTCACTCTAATGGACACCAAATACGCCGAAATGCTGCCGAAATCGCTATTGAATTGATTATCCTTTCTTTCATTGTACTTTGTTTTAGAATCAAGGGAAACACGAGGATGTAAACGAACCTAAAATCAATAAAATACTTTGTAATGATTGTTTTCTCATTCTTTCTTTGTTATTATTAAATGATAATTCCCTTATTGAAATACTTTCATTTCTTGTCGAAACAAAATGACAACTCTGTTGGGAAATTGTTATTATTCAATGATAACTTAGAAAATATTTAGAGGATTTTTCATTACTGTTTGGCGTCATATCGATGCTAAAATGACAACTCTCAATAGGAACATCCTCCCCTTCATCTTAAAAATAAAGTACAATTTTTTAATTAAAATAACTGATACTTTATTTTGAACAACAGGTATTGCGTCCTTATACAACCGCAATAGCTTTTCTCCCGACTAACGCGATTGTTTACTTCATATCCAACAGATTTGCACAAGATTGCATCGACAATACATGATCACCGCTACAAAAAATACCAGAGAAAGTTGAAGCAGTTACGATTAAAGATTGACGAGACCAGAGAATTTAGTTTGACTAAATTGGTCTCTGCTCGCCAACGAGAAAGATGAATCAGATGACGAATTCATTAGTTTATGAAAAGACTTGGGGGTATCATGTCGATATCTTTCAAGAGAATTGGATCAGGTCAAGTTATGTTCAGGATGACAAAAGAAATAGTGATAAAGAAGATAGAAATGTGCAATTACAATGACATATGAAAGAGAGCATGACAAAAAAACGAAGAGAACAGCGAGTCTAAAGTATTGATGTTTTTTCGAGAAAACAAACAACATAATAAGACAAGCATTATTTCAACCATATGTCTTCATGAATTTTTGTTCTTTGGTGAAGTAAGAATGAAGAATGTTCAATAAATAGAGAAATCAGAGAAAAACATGATTTTTAAATATTCTTTTTAAACATATCCTTCCGAACAGCCATGCGAAACTCTTGATTCTTTGATCCCGAAAAAGGTAATTATTAATTTTCTGAGATAATAATTATCGGTATTAATTTTTGAAAGTCAACATTAGAGCCAGTATCATTACTACAGCTAAACTATTATATGATAATGCTCAAGCCCGGGAGTATTATGGCGATCAAATTATTATTACTGAAAAGGCCAAGCTATATGTCCTAGAGGGGGGGTGAATAGAACAATGCCAAATAAAACCTTATAACAGCGGAATAATAAAGAAAATGATAGCCAAATTAAATAACAATGCAGGAAAGTAAAACAACCTCAAAATTCAGATCTTGAGAGGTTGATACAAACGTTATTCTAAGGACAACCTTACACCAAAAACAGAGTTTATGGTAGGACAACCTTATTTCTAGAAAGGTCTTTGTATCAAGTCTCAAATCGAAGAGGAATACAGAATTAAATATAAACTGAAATGAAATAACTTGTAATTAAAAATGTATTGTTCTAGGGACAGCCATACACCATAAAAATGGCAGGGCAACCTTACTGGAACAACTTTCAAATGAAATTGAAAATCAAGCTTATAAAAGAATAGCAGAAAGTAAATTCTAAGCTATTACAACATTCTCACAAAGCTTGAAATAATTACAACATTCACCACCATACATACATCCCACAAAAAGAATAAAAAATTAGAAGAATAAAACAATCAACCACAACTCAAGGGATTATAGTGGTTCGCCTGTGTGTTCACCAACTGTTAAACAACAGCCACACAAAATGCTACTCCACTCCTAATATCCTCACACAGGGATATTAGCGTTCACTAAAAATAGGTTTTCCCGGTTCACCCAAAACCCTTACAATTGTGTCTTTGTATGTGGGCTTACACAATTAAAAACCCCACTTCGAGTTTTCTGGCTTTCCTCGGATAACCAATATAACAAGATTTTTCCGCAAATCTTGAAAGAAACCAAAATAATAGAAAGGAATTTACAATATGTAAAATACCGAAAATCTCCTTCGTTGTAGCACGGTAGAACCAAATCAAAGTAGATGATTGAATGTCCAAGTTCAATGTCCAAGACTCGATTACAATGGTTCTAGTTCTAATAGATTTTAAATTAAACCAAATAGGGCTTGCCTTAATTGATTTTGATTCCAAAGAAAGGGAATAACAATTCCTCTTTTCAAATCGGATTGGAATAGCCGAAACAAAATCAATTAAAATAAAGCTCAGGATAGAAGATATTAAATTAGCACACTTTTCTTAAATGGAGCACAATATTATCTCTGAGTTGTTCGACGTAGTTTGGCTTGTATACTTTTATTTAATCGATGATTTCTTGTTAGATTGGTGCTCTTTTTATAGGTGAGAAGATCAGTTCTTCGACTCGTCTAGAGTGCTCTTCGACTAGTCGAAGCCATAACGTATATTTGAAAGATTAGGCGGGATAAGCGCAGATCGTTCTACGATCGTCGTAGCCCTCCTACGATCGTCGTAGGTCACCTACGATCGGTCGTAGGTTTCCTTCGATCGGTCGAAGAACCTATAAAGGTTCGCTCGACTTCGAGTCGTAGATTCTACGACCGGTCGAAGATGCAGTCGACACTGTCCTTCGACTGGTTCGAACAGATTTCTGGACTAGTCGAAGGCTAACAGTTTATCCGTAATATGTAACAAACTTACGATCGGGTCGAGGATTTTCTTAGACTGGTCGAAGCAAGTCTAGACTAGTCGAAGCAAACCTAAGACTGGTCGAAGAACAGTCAATCACATGTAAAATAACATTCGACTTATGTATCCGAAATGACCTACTTCTAAGGTCATCCTATGGTCAAACAAACCTCAATCATGAAGTATGGACATTGAAACAAGAGACCATGAAGAATGAGCCTTGAAGTCTTGATGTAGACTAAACCTTGAAGTAGCTCAATGATGAAAGTGGCTTGAGTTTCAGCTTGAGTCTTGAGTTCAGCTTGACTTTCAACTTGAGTCTTGAGTTCAGCTTGAGTCTTGCCTTGTACTTTCTTTTTCTTTTCAGCTTGAGTCTTGTTTTGTGAGCAGCTCTTGCATTCAAGATCTTGAGTCTTGTACTTGAGAGCTTTGCTTGATGTGAGCTTAGCTTGTTCATGTATGTTGATCCTTGAGAGAGCTTCACTTAAGCAGGTTATATATAACAGAGTATAATAGTGATTTTGGCACTACAAATTTGACAACACACAGGGATAGAAACTATAACACTTACAATTACGACTGAAAGGTAAAATAGTTTTGATTGTGAAGATTCTTAGAGAAAATGTCACCCAATCAAAAGGGGACAAATCAGCAATAAACCTCCAATACAAAGCTCCATGCTCTACCCACAAAGCTTCAATGCAAAGCTCTAATGTAAAAGCTAAATAAAGATCGAAGAGTAAAGTTAAGCAACAATCGAAAGGATTACAATATAATACATGCATTCAAGCTGTAACCAATGGCAACTATTACAAGCGTAACCAATCTCCAAGTCCTAAGAATCAACCCGTATTGACTGGAAATGACAAGCTTGTATTGATTGGAAGTGACAAGTCCTGAGCCACCATTGGAGTTATAACCCATGGAGAAATTCATTGATAGATGAAAAACTTTGGGAGCTTCATGCAAACAGTTACCCAAAGAAAAGGAACAGGTGAAGATGTGCCTAAACTCTATAAAAACGGGAATTGCATTCGGACTCACAAGCGCCAACATAAAGACCTTCTGAGATCTCGCTATGAAAGCACATGCATTGGAGTTAATGGTTAGAAAACGCCAGCGTTTCAAAACAGAATAGAAAGAAGGGGATCAAATAGATCAATGGTAAATATTGTTGATCAGTAAAAGAAAAGAAACACCTTTCACAATAGATGAGAAAAAAGGAGAAGAAAAGACTCAGATCGTTACAAGGGCCATGTAAATGATAAACGACCTCGATTATATGACTCTCATAAAGGATATATCTTTGAAAAGGAAGATATCTTGCTGATGATGGAGCAACTACTAACTATTGGAACTATCAAGTTACCTCTGCCCAAATATCCAGAGGAAGTTGATATGATGGAAGAAAAGAATTATTGTCGTTACCATCGTTTTCTGGGGCATCCTACAGAAGACTGGTTCACATTGAAAGATATATTACAAAAAATGATAAAGCAAGGCGAGATAGTAATAAAAAAGAATGAAAAATAATATATAAAAGTAACTATAAATGTAGTGTCTGCAAGGGATCCGTCAACGATATGGAAAGATAAAAGGAAAGCTGTTATGATAAGAAAACTACCATTTGCTATATCTCTTACATCAAGTTCCATTAGAAATATTCACTATTATTATTCATAGCTTCCTATGTCATCTACTAAAGAAATCAGCCCAGACGTTTTGACTTATATCTGCTAAAGACAAGACGAACCAGTCGAAGAATTCATTGATCGATGAAAGATATTGGGAGCATCATGCTCACGACTGGTGAAAGAAGAAGAACACGTTTCAAGATTCTAAAAAGACTTCGACTGATGATGTTAAGGAAGAAAAAGAAATGAAGAATTATCAAGTTGAACAAAGAAACTCTGATGAAGGAAATATGAACAGTTCTACAACGGAGAAAAAAAGAGAGGATTTGGTCAATTTAAGATTTATGAAAAGTATACATTTGAAGAAGATGATATACTTCCCATGATGAATCAATTATTAGCTGCAGGGAAAATCAAATTGCTATGGCCAAAGCGTCCAAAGGAAATGAAGAAAATGAGAGAAAATGATTACTGTAATTATCATCATTTTCTTAGACATCGAACTGAGAATTACTTCATCTTGAAGAAAATTTTACAAGAAATGATTGACAGTGGTGAAATAGTCATAAGGAAAACGTATGATATAAGAGAAAAAATAATGGCACGTAATCCCGATTGAAGTCAGTCATGATTATTTAAAAGAAAATTCATACCCCAATATGGATATGATTCTTCATAGCTCTGTGATTAGAACGTGGGGCTACAAGTATGCATGACAATGCTCACTTCATCAAAATATATCATCCTTAAAGATCGCTGTAATTTTTATTTCGAAGATTATCAGTATAATACTTCTCAATCAAAAGGGGGCAAGATAAGTAGAATAATAAAAAAGCTTTAAAAGGCAATATCATGTATTCTTCTCCTTATATAAAAGGCAGATTCTTAAGTATATCAAGCGTATCAAATTAAACGCCGATGATTTTCGCCAAACGCCAATGAACTATCGTCGATTATTATTAAACACCAATGATTATCACCAAACTGATATTATTGCCAAGTTGATACACTATTTTAAACATAAATATTATCAAGAATACTATTATCAGCATTGATAGTATATCATTTAGCAATTTATCATCTACAGCAGCGGAGTGCTACGTATAAGTCATACAATAACGATGGCGATTTATCATCTACGCAGCAGAATGCTAAGCATAAGACCTACCATAATCAACGATGCATTAAAATTATGCGAGCAACAGTGAGAAGCCAGTGGCCCTAAAAAGCCCACGAAGGCCATCACACGCTTAAACCCATGCGGGCAATGGAGAGAGCCGGCGACTAAAAGCCCTAAGCGGCCAAAACTCCATGAAGGCCAATCACGCGTGAGACTAATGCCGTCTGTATAGCTTCCGACAGTGCCATGAGAGAAGGTGAGAGAAAATGTCCTCCCGTGAATGGGTCCGACCTGGCAGACGAAGAAAAAGCAGGCTACAGTGTACGCTCTTTGGCTCATTAATAGATAAGCCAACCATGCATAAGACCCCCTAGATTCCTGGCTTAATTTCAGTAGAAACTCATGGGGACAGGTCCTTTAAATAAGCTACCCCCTCATCGATGGATTGATAGTCTTGGATTTTGTACCCCTAAGGTAGCCTTGTGAGCCCCGTGAACTCTAGAGAGTTACTGTGGCCAACCCTGTGCGCAAAACTTACCGAGTTCACTGCCCTGGTAGCTTTACTGGGCCCCTCCGATGGATTGCAGTTTTAAAACTCCCCGACTGTGATGGTTCAGTGAACTCATAAGAGTTACAGAGACCACTTATGTAAGACCTGACTCCAACTACTTAAGAGTCTAAAAGACTGTGCCTGCTCCATTACTCAAGAGCTTAAACTGTGAGTGAAAGTGTCTAGTGCAGTCAAGTCCAGTCAAGTCAAGTCAAGTCAAGTCCAGTGAAGTCAAGTCAAGTCAAGTGCAGTCAAGTCATGTCCAGTTAAATATGTTCAGTCAAAAGTATATTAGCTCTACTACTAAAGAGCTTAAACTATATGTAGCATTATATGTTCGCCTATTTTACTTAAGATATGCTCAAATATGCAATTGTCTAATATGATAAAATAACTCATGAAAATATCAAACATTGATTAAACAACATACAGAAATGCATTTCATTTGAATCAAGTTCAAATTACAACGATAGCAAGTTTGTTCAAAATACTTGCTCCTTTCTATTCTAAAGTCAAATCTTCCAAGATCAACTATATGAATTATGGATCTTCGATTATAATCTTCTTATTCTTCTGAAGAGAACGACGATATCTTTCTGTCTCTTGCTTTTCTAATGATGAAGGAAGGTTATCTCGTAAAATCTACAAGGGTGAAGGAGGATAAAATCGTGAAGAATCATCATTTTGTTTTGGAAGATCTGAAAATTCAGATACATTCTTCAAATTCTTTAAAGGGGAACCAAATGTTATCCATCCTTCAAGAGTATCAGCAGATTTTATTTCATGAATATTATTTTCCAAATAAATCATTATGCAAAGTTGGCCTGGAGAAGAAGCATGATATGTTTCTTCAAAGTAACCTATGCCTTGGTCTTTTTGATAATTTCTTATGCATAGTGGAAAAATCCATATGGCATGATCTACTAGATAATAATCATGCACTAAGTAATATTAATGAGCCCACCATTGCATCCAACTAAGAAGCATGAACTGGATAATTATAACTAGGAATTATGAAGTGTGATCTAGTATGAATGTTTAAAAGTTGCTTCCATATCAAGGCCCAGTTATATAGTCCGATGCCATAATTTCTCATTGTTCTACTAATGATATCGCAAGTCTTTGGTACAGTCTGATTAAATCCAAATTGACGACCAAATCTGCTTGAATAATATGGATTGCGTCGAAATGAACTATCTTCCCTTAATGGAAGAGTACTAGACCTGATGGAGACAAGGAACGAATGTTCGCCAAAAGAAATGGAATCATCGTCGATAACTTCTATGACCTCCGGGAGGCTAGTAAATGAAAATTGAAATAAGTGTTCTCTATTTTTCTGGTGAACCAACCATTTAATTTTTCAATTATCTTTCTCAGTTGATAATGTTGGAGTGGAAGCGGATGAGGATTTGAATAGGCTCCTTCAGAATCAGCAAAGGTCCATGGAAAATACACTCCTAGCCAACCTATGAAGAAATGCCAAGGAGCATAAGCTATAAAGGACTCAATGGTTGAACCTTTAGAGCCGGAAATGATATCTCCGAAAGCACGATATAATGAGCAAAGAATGCAACAAATGCAATGTAAAGCACGCTGACAAGCACAAAGATAGAAGAGCAAATCATTGTCATATTACAAATATTACAATCATTCTAAAAGCTTTCAATATATTTCAAAATTATTAATACTTCATGAAAATAAATTAGAAAGTTATGATATCTTGAGATACTAATTCTTATTAATTTGGCAGGAAAGATTGTCATTCGAAATCTTGGATTATGCAAACTATGAATAAAGGATACAATTGAAGAGATTGTTACAGTAGGAGAAGCATTAAAGAACAATTCCCTAGCCACGGAGTTCAAATAAAAGAGTTGTCGAAGTTATTCGAAGAGATTGTTGTAGCAAGAGTAACATTGAAAAACAGTTCTTTGATCAAGTTATTCAATGATGGAGTCGCCACAACTGTTACAGTGGCAAGTTTTGATAAAAAAAGAAATGTGCGAATAATGGAGTTAAAATTGTAGAGGATGCAATTGTGGCCATGTTCATATAAAGGAGTACTATTTGATTGACCACTATGAAGACAAAGTGCTTTCATTGCTGCCATTATCATCCCTATTGAAATATTCATTCAGTGCTTTTGACTGAGGGCATTCAGTCTTCCGTTCGAGCATGATCATTTAGTCTTCCATTCAAGCATGATCATTCAGTCTTCTATTCGGACTCGACTGTTGAAGATCTCCGTTCAAGCGATCCTTCTCTGATGTGAGAGATTTTTGTGCAGAAGAAGATCGATTCTCCAATTGATTTCGTAAAATAATTAAAGAAGGATTGTAAAACAATCATCACAACACTATTCATCATGGCAGATTTTCTAGAGAGGGATGATAGAGAGAGGGTTGCGTAATGGGCAGAGATGATAGGAATTTGGTTTGTTACGCATCAAGGATCCAAGATAAGCAGCCCTACCCATTACGCGGCCCTCTCTCTATCATCACTTTCTATAAAATCTGTCGTGATGAATAGTTGCGCGAGATGAATAGTTATGCAGTATGAATAATGCTATGATGAATAGTTGCACAGATGAATAGTTATGTGGGTGAATAGTGTTGTGTGAATGAATAGTTGCGCGGGTGAATAGTGTTGTGCGGAACGGGGCTCGTGGCACCAAAATCGATGCCTTACATGTGTGAAAGCCTATAAATACCCCTCCCCCTCTCATTTGCATCATCAGAAATTCTAAAGAGAGAAGGAACCGTGTGAATAGAGTTGCGCGTAAATAGTGTTGCACGTGAATTAGAGGTGTACATGAGTCGAGCTGAGCCGAGCTTTGCCCAGCTCGTGCTCGACTCGAACAGCTTAATTCTCAGCTTGTGCTCGACTCGACTCGGCCTTCGAGCTTGAAACAATAGCTCGGTCTAGTGCAAGCCAAGTTCGAGCTGAGTTTTCAAGTTGAGTTCAAGTTCGAGTCTTTGAGCCGGTTTCGAGTTCGAGTTTTCGAGCCGAGTTTCGAGTTTCGAGTTCGAGCTTCGAGCCAAGTTTGAGTTCGAGTTCTAGTAATATATTGAGTTTGATTTGAATTTGAATTTGATTATCAAATTGGAGTTTGAAGTTGAACAAAACAATAAAATATATAAAATACATAATTTACGATTAAAAAACTTCGATAACTACATTGTTTAAAATTACAATTTATAACTGATAACCTCCATCAGAGGAGTGCCTTCCTGTATTGTCATCCGATCCATCCGAACTACTATCTAATTTTTTATATACATATTGGTTCACTTCCTTTGAGTTAGAAGGCGAAGAGATGTTTCCTTCGTGCTCTTTTACACTTTGAACTAGATTTTTCAAACTTTCTTTATGTGAAGATTTGTACATAGTACCCAACGCCTTATAATATTCACTGAGACGGGTGAGGAATTTTAATTTGTTACTCTTTTTCTTTTTCTTACTTGTCGTATTCGATCCGACTTTAACATCATGTTGTCTTTGGGGATATTGCTGAAGTCTAGAAATCTCTTCTATATTGCGTTTTAAGGCGAGTTGGAATTGTTCTTCTTCCAAAGCTTTTAATTTGGCTTCCTCCTCTGCATCTTCCGTAGAAGTTATTCATGTACTAAATCCAGAATCAGAAGGTTTGGATTAAGTGGAAGGTTTTCTATTCGAATCTAAAAGGTCCTAAAAAATAATTTGGATATCCTTAGGGGCATTGGGGCATGGTTTTGCATCACCACCTCGACATGACAAGTGTAACCGAAACCGATTAGTCTTGTTTAAAAACTTTGCGCCACACAAACCACACACAATCTTTGTTCTTCTAGATCTTAGTGGCGATTCAACTAGGGAAGCGTAGTCCCAAATGTTTGCCGATGGGTTAGATGACGACATATCTACACTCAATTTTTAATAAAAAAAATCAAAATGTTGAAAAATAATTTGAACTTAATATAAGAACAAAATAAAAGCAATATGAATATATCAAAAATAAAAGCAAATGAACAGTAGTGAGTAAATAAATATCAAAGTCTTACAGACCACATTCCACCACTTTCATGTTTCAAGTTAAACAATATTACAGATCATTCAAGTTTCAACCAAAAAGAAAATAATTAAAAAACGCCTTCATGTATTTGTTGCTACAGGTAGAGACTCATCATGAGTCTCAATCTCTTCTTCTTCCTCATCATTAATATCATCTCCTCCCCATATTGGGCGCAACCAATCTTCCGTACAAATTAATGCTTCAACTATATTTGGTGAAAGTGATCTTCGATACTTGCTCACAACCCTACTCCCTGTGCTGAATGTGGATTCCATTACCACTATTGAAATTGGTATTGATAATATGTCTCATGCCATCATAGATAATATAGGGCATTTTGATTCACTGACCCGCATCTTCCACCATAAAGTCGGATCGCATTATATTTGGCTCATTGAGGTACAATTCTATCTCTAATTCCTTAGTCTGAACTCCTATTCATTCTTGTGTCAAGTAAGACATGTATTCATTTAGCACATCCTCATTATCAGGTATAGAAACATCTATATCTCTACTTTCTTGAACACCTACTGTAGGTAAAGTAGTGGCATACGAATTGTACAAATCTTCGAGGACTTGATGAACCTTGAACGTCTCCGTTGCCGCTCTTTTAGGATAATAAATCTTCATGAAAATAAACTTGACTAAGCCTATATTACAATGAGGATCAAGAGTTACTGCTAAGGACACCAACAAATGACATTTGTCCCAGTATTTTTCAAACTTTATCTTTATACTAACTATTATCTAGTGTATGAAATCTGGACCTGCACTGACATTTTTTTATAGAGCATCCTTAATCTTCCAAAGAGATGGAAGAAACAGATTCACAGTTGGATACTTATTTCCGAAAAAAATCATCGTGCAATCGTAAAAAACTTTGAGGAGGGTGGGAACTTTTTTTGCTTTGGTCGAATCATCTGTGCTCGGCAACCCAGAATACATTCTGTCACGCACCGCATATTCAGAAAAGGCAAGTTGTAATTCCATTACCGTATCTAACATTTAATAAGTCAAGTTCCAACGTGTACGCACATCCGACTTCAATGTTTTTTTAGATGGCACATTCAAACGTTGGATAATGTCATTCCATACACTGTCTCGATGGCGACCCCCTTATATATTTCACATTTTCTCTTATGTTCTCTACAGTGTGGTCAATTGCTTTCAACCATTCTTATACAATCAAATTTAGAATATAGGCACAACATCTGACCTGCAATATATCAAATTTAGAAATGGGCACAACATCAAATTTGGGAGTGGAGTAGGTGTGAGTTTAAGCACCGAACCACTATAACTCATTTGTGCATTGTGGTGATTGTTTTAATTGTTTATATGTTTTTCTTGTGATTGATTAACTCTTGGTAAGTTTGATATTTTGATTTCAAAGACGTCGTGAAATAAGGTTATCCTGCCTAAATCTTTTAGGTGAAGGTTATCCTATGAACTATTTAATATCAAGAATTCAATACTCTAAGTAATTGAGCATAATTGTTTTTATTATTATACATTGTATCAAAATATTTTGTATAGTCCTAATCACACCCCCCCCCCCCCCCCCCCTAAGACTTCTATAGCTCGTACTTTCAAGTGGTATCAAAGAGAGGTTGCACTTTTTGGGATTAACTTTCTAGAGCAAAATCTAGAGCCTTTAGAATGTCAAATTTCGATAATTTGTCCATTACAGGCCACCTCCATTTGATGACTCAAATTATTCCTATTGGATATCCAGAATGAGGATTTTTCTAAAATCTATTGATAAAAGTATGTGGCAAGCCACTTTAACTAAATGGACCCCTCCAACAATAAAAGTATTGGCTGAGGATGGAACCACGTCCATGAAAGAAACCGCTTATACTTTTTGGACTACCGTTCAGAAAAGTGAAAGCAGTGCTAATGCAAAAGCCTTAAATGCAATCACTTGTGTTCTATCACCAGATGAATTTAAAAGAATCATCTTTTGTGATACAGCAAAACAAGCATGTGATATTCTTGAAATGACACATGAAGGGACTGACATTGTCAAAAAGTCTAAAATTCAAATCCTCATAACTAAGTTTGAGGAAATTCGTATGGAAAAAAGTGAGTCATTCATGAACTTTTATACGAAACTTAATGACATTGTTAATTCAATGTGGGGTCTCGGAGAAAAAGTCCTTGAAAGCAAGGCTTGTGCTAAAATACTGCTATCACTTCCTAACAGGTTCAATTCCAAAGTCATTGCTATACAAGAATTAAGAGATACCGATGTTATGAAAGTTAAAGAATTAGTTGGATCTCGACAAACCTATGAATTGAATTTCAAAGTCCTAAAAACAAGTCCATAGCCCTTGAATCTTAAAAATCTAAATCCAAAGATACAAATGTAAATTCTGATAATGAGGAAAACGAGGATGATATGGCAATGTTGGCTAAAATTTTTTATAGAATTTTCAAAAATAAAAATAGAACAGATTTTCAAAAACTGATTGACAAAAGAAATGGAAATCCAAATTTTTTAAAATCAAAATCTAAAGACACCCAATGCTTCAATTGTTCTGAATATAGGTATCTAGCTTCAAAATGTCCTAAGAAAGATAAATCTAGAAGAAGAGGCATGATTGTCACTTAGGATGAATCATCAGAATCAGAATCCAATTCAGAAACTGACGAATCAGACCAAGAAATTGAGAATGATCAAAAGGCCTTCATGACCATAACTATAATCACTTCTTCAAATGAAGGTGAAACTTCTGACTATGAAACCCCTAGAAGTGATTTTGAAAATGAAGAAGATCTTCAAATCACTTATGATGCCCTATATAAAGAAAGTTGTAAGATTGTGGTTAAACTGAAATTTAAAAAAAAAAAAAAAAAAACCTTGCCAATCTAAAATTAAAACTTGAAAAATCAGTTTTAGAAAAATCTCATTTTTCTAAAAACCAAACTAGATTTAAGTTTGAAAATTTTTAAAATTCAAAATCTCAAAACTGAAAATGAGAATTTAAAAGTAGAAGTTGTTTCTTTTAAGACTTCAAAAGATACTTGGATATACACCCAAGGTGACCAGAGACTTGAAAAATAATTAACTGCATCTTGACGAAGTAGCGACAAATCTAGCTTGGGATATATCAAAAGCCGCATAGAAAAATCTAAAAATTCTGCTTCCATATTTGTAAGAGGAGAATCTTCAAAATCTAAAGAAGATATTATGGAGTAAAGAAGAATGAAAATTTATTTCAAAAAGCTTCTAATCCAAAAACTAATGCCAACTACCATAAAAATAAAAAAAGAAACAATAATTCTTCCCTAGCAGATAAGATAGTGGACTTGCTTAAAGAGCTCTTGAAATCCAACTCTAAAAATAACAGAGTAAGGAGAAACAAGAAAAACTCTTACTCCCGAATACAACGAATAATAAGAGATCCTCCTAAACCCAAAACCATATTGAAATGGGTTCGAAAAGATAAGTGTCTTGTTATTCACACAGCTTTCAAAGCAAGTAGTCATTCAAGATGGTACCTAGATAGTGGATGTTCAAAACATATGACAGGTGATAAAACGATTCTATCAGACATCAATCAAATCGATGGCGGCTCAGTTACTTTTGGAGATGTTAGCAACTGCAAAATCATCGGAAGAGGTAATGTAAATCTTCCCAATCTACCTATCTTTAAGGATGTTATGTATATTGAAGGTTTAAAACATAATTTGCTAAGCATATCTTAAATCTGTGATAATAATCATAGTGTAAAATTTTCAGATCACGGATGTGAGATAATTAACAATCAAGGCCATATAATATTAACTGGTCGAAGAACCTCTGAAAATTGTTATATTATTGACAATTCTTGTTCTACAAATCACTCTTGTTACATGGTCCAAACAAAAGAAACTGAATTGTGGCATCAACGTCTTGGACATGTAAACTATAAAGACCTATATAAATTAAGCAAGAGAGATCATCTTTGTGGTTTACCTAAACTGAAAAAGTTAGAAATGAAAATATGTATGTCAAATAAGCAAACAAATCAGGAGTAGTCACAAAAAGGTGAACTCCTTAGCCACTACAAGACCTCTTAAACTACTCCATATGGTCTTAGTTGGACCAACTCGAACAGAGAGTAGAGGTGGTAAGAAATACTTTCTAGTTGTAGTTGATGACTACACTAGATATTCATAAGTAGCCTTCTTAAGAGAAAAGTCGGATGCTTTTGACAAAGTCAAAAAGTTAATTAAATGCATCCAGACCGAAAAAGAACTCTTTGTAATCAGAATAAGAAGTGACCATGGAACTGAATTTAAGAATAACAATTTTGAGAAGTTCTGTAATGACCATGGAATATCACATGAATTTTCTGTTCCAAAAACCCCTCAGCAAAATGGTGTTGCCGAGAGGAAAAATAAAGTTCTACAAGAAATGAGGAGTGTTATGCTTAATAGTAAAAAATTAGCAAAAATCTATGGGCTGAAGCTGTTAATACCGCTTACTATATTATTAATCGAGTTTATATAAGAGCAGGTAAAAATAAAATAGCCTATGAACTTTGGTTTAATAAAAAACCTTCTATGAAATATTTTCATACCTTCGGAAGCAAATGCTTCATTTTACGAGATCAGGAATATTTTAAAAAGTTTGAAGCGAAAAGTGATGAGGGTATATTTTTGGGGTATAATCTAAATAGTATAGCATATAGTGTCCTGAATAAAAGGTCCAGGGTGATACAAGAATCTATAAATGTTGTTACCGATGATCAAACTGTCACACCCAATCATGATCAAGATGATGAAATTACTATTTTCAATCAATCTAAACCATCATCAAAATCAGATTCAACTGAGATTAGATTAGTCAAGGATCATCCGACTAATCAAATACTTGGTAACCCTCACACTGGTGTTTAAACCATAAGACAATTGCAAAACATATGTAATCATGTTTGCTTCACTTCCCAGATAGAACCGACTAATATAAATGAAGCCCTGCTAATGAAAATTGGATTTTGGTTATGCAAGATGAATTAAATTAGTTTTTTTAGAAACGATATTTGATATATGATCCTTAGACCTTCTGACAAACATGTGATTGGAACTAAATGGATTTTTAAAAATAAATTTGATGAATTATGTAATATTATAAGAAATAAAGCACAATTGATTGTACAAGGGTGCACTCAAATTAAAGGAATTGACTATGATGAGACATTTGTACCAGTTGTTCGACTTGAATCCATCGGGTTATTTATTTCCATTGCGTGCTATAAAAATTTCAAAATATACCAAATAGATGTTAAAAGTGCCTTCTTGAACGATGACTTAAATGATGAAGTTTTTGGAGAAGAACCAAAAGGTTTTGAAGATCCCAAACTTCATAATAATGTATACCGTATTAAAAAGGCTCTGTATAGCTTAAAACAAGCTCCAAGAACATGATATAAAAAACTAACCATATTTCTGCTTAGTCAAAACTTTAAAATGGGAAGTGTTGATAAAACCCTATTTATCAAAAAATGTAAAGAAGATATGTTAATTGTTCACGTATATGTAGATGAAATGAGTATGGTTGGTAAGCAGATTCGACGAAATCAAAATTTGAAATGAGTATGGTTGGCAAGATAAATTATTTCCTTAGTCTCTAAGTGAAACAACTTAAAGATGAGATATTTATCTCTCAAACCAAATATGTGATGAATCTTGTAAAGAAATTTGGCTTTGAGAATGGTAAAAGTTTTCAAACACCCATGGCTACAACACTCAAACTGTCTAAAGATGATTCAAGTAAAAGTGTTGACCCTCATATTTACCATAGCATGATCGGTAGTCTATTGTACTTAACTAACAGTAGACCTGATATTTCCTTCAGCGTAAGCATGTGTGCTAGATACCAATCTAACCCTAAAGAATCTCACTTGTCAACGGTTAAAAGAATAATCAGATATGTTGCTAACACGTATGACTAATTTAGGATTATGGTATCCTCATGATACATCATTACAAATTATTGGATTACTGATGCTGATTTGGTGGGTAATGTCGATGATAGAAAATACACAAGTGGTGGATACTGTTACATTGGAAATTGTCTTGTTTCTTGGATGAGGAGAAGAAAAACTCAGTATCCCTATCGACCGTAGAAGCTAAATATATTATGGTAGGAAATGTATGCACGCAACTGATGTGGATAAAACGTATGTTAGCAAACTATGGTATTGATCAAGATACCATGAATCTTTACTGTGACAATACCGATGCCATAAACATATCCAAAAATCCTATTCAACATTCTCAAAAAAAAAAAGTCGACATACGATATTATTATATTCGAGAATTAGTTGAAAACAAGACTATCATGGTAGAATACATTAATATTGACAAACAGCCTGCAGACATTCTGACAAAACCATTAGACAATCTCAAATTCTCCAATTTGAAAAATGATATTGGATTATGCTGTATTACTTGATTAACTATCCTTTATTGCAATTTATTTATTTATTGTAATTTATTTATTTTGTAATAAAATGAAATATATAAAATTAAAATTTTAGGGTTATTTTGGCCAGCTCATAGCTGACCGACAAGATTGGCTAGTCGAACACATACTCAAGCTAGCTGATCCGAGTGTGGATTAAACAAAAAGGGAGAAAAACCCCACATTTGGTCGTTCCCACTTCATCTTCCTCAGTTCGTCAGTGCTTCCTTCGGCCAACCCATCGTCTTAGCTTCCTTGTAAGTGGTTTATTTGCTATTTTTTTCTAGATTTATGTTCTTGGTTGTGGTTTATTTAAGAATCTTTCATTTTTTCCTGAATCTTGATATTTCACTTTGGTGGGTTTGCCAAAAAATCTGATCTACTCAAACCCATCAACTTTTTTGTTATTCATTGCTATTCTTTGGTCATTTTTCTTCCATGGAACATTGAACCAAATGTATTATCCATCATCCTCACTCTGGTTCCTCATCCCACTCAGCTCCTCGGGTTGTGCAGACCATACGCACACCAGAGGATGATCCAGAGAACATACGGGGTTTTCGCACTCAGAGTATTATAATTGAGCGATCAGTTAATGTCAATCACATTGCTCAATATGGTCTTGTTGAAATTCTCTCCATGGTAGGATGGGAGAAACTTTTGAGTTGGGGTAGAGCGACTTACCGATTGATTGTTCAACGGATGTACGCGTCCATAAGTGAAGTTTCTTCCGATTCCTTAACATTTAATGTTTAATTTTTAGAAGATACTGTCACTATCACACCCTCCATCATATCGTCCATTATGGACATTGATATGGCGGAAGATGGAGTTCCAATTCTTACTCTTTTTGAAGATATGTATCCTTCAGAAAGAAATACCATTACCAGGGTGTTATGTGGTTTGGACGCCCAATGACAATCCAGTAACTCTCTCCCCACTTATAATTTACTTCGAAAATACCGCATTCTTCATCGCATCTTCACATCCAATATTTATCCAAGGGCTAGAAATAAGACTGATCTTACTCCATACATGATGTGTATTATGCATTTTATTGCATCCAGTATTTGCATTTGTCTTCCATCTTTGATATCTCACCTGATTATTCAGTATCGTCTCCACCCTCGTCATAGTCCCATATCATTTGCATTTCTTATAACTTCCCTTGCTTTGTGATTCAATGTCCAAATTCCCGCGATTAAAGAATCGGAGTTTGAGCTTCCATTTGGTAATGCAAACCTAAACATGATGAAGCTAGATTTAAAACTTAAGCAGCAAGGTGATCAAGAAGAAGTTCCTGAAGATGATGTCAACATGGATGACATATTTGCTTATTTGGAAGGATCTACTTACACAAATGATTCGGACTTCCATCTTTCGCAATTCTCTGATAGGTTAGAGAATTTAGAGAAGAAGGTGGACGCTTTGCATGTATCTCAAGAATCATTACGTTAGATTCAAAAACAACAAATGAAGTACATAAAAAAGTACTTTCATCGATTTAGTCGGAGTCTGAAGATTAATGATCCTGATATGCCCACACCGTCCTCCTCTAGTTCTGATTGATAAACTTTTCTTTTGGTTTGTAATAACTATTATTCTCTATTTGAATTACATACTTTATTTTAAAGGCTTTTCCCTTAGAATATTTTGATAAATGTCTTTATTTGTTTTGGATGATGGTATCTCTAAAATTAAATAACTCTTTATCCTTATGTTTTATGTTCTATAACCTTGTATATTCATATTGCATTCTTTTTCTTCTTCCTTGGTCAACTTCTGACAAAAAGGGGGAGAAAATATAGTTAATGGATGGATAATAATCTTGGGCATGAGCACAAGCACAACTCACTTTGATTTTGAATACATATATGAGCACCTGCACTCACATGTATGAATCATATGGCTATATTTTCTTGGCATGTGATTGGATTATATAGATATATATATTCTATGTGATAAGTTTTCAGGGGGAGTTATGAATGCTTGTTCTGAGGGGGAGTATCAAGATCTAAGATATGATATCACTGGCGGTGTATAGATGTTCCTTTGAACCATAGATCATATGAGTATGATGAGTTAGTGAGGTGGTATAATATGTTATGATGAGTTGTATGTTTGTATGATTGTGTTTTGTCATGAAATTGACAAAGGGGGATATTGTAAGTGCTTATACTTAAGCACAATTAGGATTGTCAAATTTCATAGTCTTAAAAGGAACAAATTTACTCATGAACATACTCTTCGACAACTCATGAAGAACTGTTAACGACTAGATCAAGCGTCTCATAGAAGACTCAATATCTTAAGGCATAAAAGTACATGGTTCGAAGATCGGAACACTTCATATGAGTCAACTATCAAGTGGTATAACCTTAGATTGACCCTCAGTTAGGTGTATTTCACATAGCATTATAATGAACATAATTTCAAGTAAAATACATTCTAGTTAGGCCAGCCCGACATCTGGTTCACCCAACCTAACTACTTTCAACTAACCTAACATAATTCGGGCAAGTTTACAGATTGACGTAGATTTTTCATGGAAAGTTTGGCCAACCCAATCTTAGGTTCGGCCAGCCAAACATGTCCACTCGGCCAGCTCGACTATGTTCGGTCAAGTTTCCAGCGTGCAATCATTTTGGATCTCAAGGAGATTCGGCCAGCCGAATCTTAGTTTGAGCCAGCCGAATTTTTGAAAGATCTTATCCCGCGAAATCTGAGTGTCGTTGGAACACAATTGTTAGAAGCCGTCCAGCTGAACCAATAATCGGGCTAGCCAAATTTTCAAATCCTTTGACTATAAATAGAGGCTTCTCTCATTCATTTCTATAACGAAAATCTGTGAGAAACCTCCTCAAAGTAAGAGAAAAATTCATGCCCTCCTTAAACTATTTGTGCAGTAATTCTAAATCTTCTATTAGTTTATTTTACTCTCTTTCTCAAGTTAACTTTAATTATTTTTTAGAGAATTATCTAAACTCTACTTGAGATTTGGATAATAGAATTTGTAGCAATTAAGGTTTTATTTATATATATTGAAGACACATTAGATCCCTATATTCTTTTTTGGTTGAACTCATACACAACTTCATTAATATCCCAAGAAAATCGCTGCAATCAAGCTACGATAAAGTCTTCAACTCTTTATTTGAAGATAAGTATTGTATTTACATTCATTACATTTTGGGTTTTTCTGAGATAGTTCGGAAATCTCAACGGGTTGTTTTGTGGTGATCACATGAAAATCACAAAGTGGGTTTTGTTGTGATAGCCCATGAAAATCACAGGAACTATATAAGGTTGTTAAGGTGACCCTGTGAAAACCTTGAAATAGTGAAAGCCAAAATTACAAGGATAGTAATTTTGGGAGTGGAGTAGGTGTGGGTTTAAGCACCGAACAATTATATCTCATTAGTGCATTGTGGTGATTGTTTTAATTCTTTATATGCTTTCCTTGTGATTGATTAACTCTTACTAAGTTTGATATTTTGATTTCAAAGGCATCGTGAAATAAGGTTGTCCTGCCTAAATCTTTTATGTGAAGGTTGTCCTATAAAATATTTGATATCAAGAATTCAATACTCTAAGCAATTGAGTATAATTGTTTTATTATTCTGCATTGTATCGAAATATTTTGTATAATCCTAATCACCCCCCTTTAGGATTTCTATAGCTCGTACTTTCAGATATACCCAATCATACGCTATCTCCAATAGGGCAAGCTACCCGAGGACAAGCTGGAAGCTCGAAAATTTATGTATCGATCTACTCAGTACACAATCTTGAGAGGCATCTTGTATAAAAGAGGGTTCTCACTGCCATATCTAAGACACTTGCAACCTAACGAGGCTGCATATGTACTAAGGAAGGCCCACGAAGGCATCTGTGGAGACCATTTGGGAGGAAGGGCCCTAACTCATAAGGTACTCCAGCAGGGATACTATTAGCCCACCATCCATGAAGATGTGAAGCAATATATGAGGAGATGAGACAAATGACAAAACTTTGCTGCAGTGCCGTGACAACCACCCAAACAAATGACAACACTTCGTTACAGTAGCCCTTTACATAGTGGGGGGTCGACATCAAAGGTCATCTGCTAATGGGTAGGGGACAAGCCAAATTTGCAATAGTTGTAGTCGATTATTTCATCAAATGGACAGAGGCCGAGCCTCTAGCAAAGATCACTAAAGAAAAGACGATCAACTTTATCTGGAAGAACATCATGTGCGGGTTAAGTATCCCCAACATCATCGTTACTGACAATGACAAGAAATTTGACTGTCATGCCTCAGACTCGGTAACCGAACTCTCAAGGAACCTGATAGTCAGTTCTGGCCGCAACAGCCTTCGTGGTACCCCATTCTCGGCTCCTGAAGCAGATTTTGATCCTGGGATCCTACAAGGAGGATTTCTATAACTGTATATTCATTCCAATTGCGAGCATACCTAAGATCATAGCAAGTAAATCTCAAAAATAATAAAGGGACGCTTCACAAAATCCACTATAAATTTGAACTTTTACAAGTACATAGCTGAAAGGAAATAGGAAGAAGATCTGCAACACAGGGGTCCTCAGCTCAACTCTAATCCAAGTTCTGCTGCTACGATGCTGACCTAGGATCACCTGCACACATCAATCGTGCATAAGCTTATAGAAGCTTAGAGGGTGGTGAAAGTATGTGATAATGGTGCATAGAGGAATAATAGGAGGTACAGGAAGGGAAACATGATCAATGACAATATCGCTAGCCTTACCGAGGCTTATCATGAATGCAATGCAATGAGTACTGAGCGCCTTACTAAGGCGATGCATAAAGAGGCTTAAGTAGCCAATGCGAATGCAATGGGAAGTGATGCCAGTGCTCATATCTAAATCCACATATCAAGTACATTTCCAATCATAAGGAAATCACTGGGGTCTAGCACACTACTGGATGACTACCGCTCTCCAGACCCGCATAGTCAAACGAGTGTAAGAGACCTCACTACCCACCTGTGGACAGCCAATCACCGACAAGGCTCATCGGTAGCGAACCCATTTACAAGCTGGTCAGACTCAGCCTAGCAATGCCTTCTTACACCAAGCAGGTAAGGCCACACCCCTACCCAACCGACTACATGATAGTGTGAGTCGCGGCCTAACGGTATAAGGCTCTCGTGCGCTCATAGTTTCCACTTGATCACGGCATTGGGGTAGATCCTTGGTACCATGAAAGTTTTAAAAATTTCACCCATGGGCATCCTATGTACCCTATATGCTCAAGTAACATTTTCAGTGTCCATACATACGGCCATCCACAAATGTCCCTGTGGAGGCAAGGCCCTGATGAAGTAAGGGCGGTATCATCATGAAATGTGATGCCAATGCATGAGTCACGCATACAGATCATGCACTAGCTTCAAACACTCGATGTGCACAAGGGGAGAAACTCCATCCCTTTATCATATCAACCTAATGACCATACACAATGCAATCCATTCACGCAGATGATGCATATGGGTCATAATGGTATAAGTGCACTACTCGGTAATGATGACGTGAATCATAGTCCTCCTTCCCAAGGAGGGGCAAGGTTTAGATTCATAAACATGTACTCTAAAGAGAAGTCCTCTAGTGGGGGCCTAATACTTTGGGGTGGCCCACAAACTAAGAGGGTCATAAAGGCCCAAGGAAGAAGCGGTCCTAATAAGGGTTCAAGGTGGGCCTTCAACCACATACAAGAACCCTATGAGCCTACCTTAGGGCCACCAAGGAGGATATCCAACCTCAACTGGGTCCTAAAAGGTGGCCCGCAACCTACACGCATATAAAGTAAGGCCCAAGGCCTAAGCAATCCATGGCCTAGTGGGCTATACACCAAGTCCAACACATGGGCAACATGGTGGGCCCTTAAGCAAGGTTTGGGCCCAACCACAAATATCATGAGTCCACTCATTGTGGTGGGCCTAATGAGCACCCCGTTATTCCAAACCATATGAGCAATTCTTATGTTTGAAACAAGTGAGTTGGGCCTCACATCTTGGCCTAAGTATGGGGTTAATTTAATGGGCAACCAAGGGCCCAGCTTCTTGAGTATTTTGGCCTATAAAATGCATCACAATAGTGTATTAAATATAGGCCCAAAGATCAGGGGCCTATCAAAAAGGATCCATGACAATGGGCCTCGGAAAACCCAACAAATAACTACAAATATTGGTCTAATAAAATCCAATAGAAGTGGGTATTAAGAGTGCACTAATTAAACCCAAAACCTAAGTGGGAAATAAGGAAGATATATGTAAAAATATCCCCAAATCTAGTGGGCCATGCTACCCCAAAACATACATTTATGGGCAGCAATTTTGGGCTTGTTGCGGAAATTCCAGCCCACCCACTATCTGGGCTTGCTAGAAATTCAATAATAATTAATTTATATATTTATTTTAATCCCTGGTGACTCACACATTCACAAAGGGACCCACCAAATGAAAGGAGTGAATAAAACACATTTATCAAGTGGGCCATGCTACTGGACCGGACGTCCAGCTGCAGCCCAATGGGCCTGGGTGTCCCATGGTGGATGGTCCAAGGGGTTGGGACGTCCCCCCTTAAACACATCAAAGTGGGTCCCACATGTGGACATCCCACATGGGAGATGGGCCACACACACATGGCCCACAATAGAGAGGATAACATGGATAAAATATACATTATAGTGGGCCTTAGGAGGGTGGACGGTCAGCCCATGGCTGGACGCCAGCCCTGCTGGAATGCCCAGCTATGGGCTGCCATTCCAACAACCATACATCATTCTTTTGAGGTGAAAGTGGTGGCCCACATCGCCAAGATGGGTCCCAATATGATGGGCCACAAGATGGGCTACTTGGGAAGCCACAAACCTAAACAAAATATGAATGAATTCCATGGACAGCAAGGTTGGGAATTAAAAATCTATTGTACAAATGTTGTTGTCTATATAATGTACACCCCAAAAAGTGGGCCCAAACTTCACCTAGGAGGGAAGGGATGAATGTTTGATATTTTTTTCATAAAATACAGCAAGGTGGGGTCCACAAAAGTGGCCCACTACTCAGAAAATCAATCTGAAATTTGTGTTTTCCCCTCAATAGATGGGGCTAGACGGTCCAGCAAGGTGGACCGCCCACCCCCTATGGGCCTCATTTTTGGGTGCCATTGCATGGACCATCTGAGGTGTGATCCATCACACTTCAAGGTGGGGTCCTCTCCTCCAAGAAATGCCCAAGAAATCAGGGAGAAACATTCCACAAATAGGGCCTACATGCCAAACATTCCAGCAACATAACAGAAATTCCAGCAATATGCTAAACCAACCCAAAAGATAAATAAAAGGGAAATAAATCACCAATTCCTCAAGGTGGGGTCCACCTAAATGGGTCACACAACTCTCAGACCCAAGCCCCTTCCAAGATCAACTATAAAATCAAGCCCAAAGGCTGTCCAAAACATGCCAACAACATGGGGCAACAAGGTTGGGCCTGGACGTCCAACCACTTGGGCCTGGTTGTATGTCACATCAAGTGGGCTACACATACATCATATCCACTACAAAGAAACAAAAGAGAAGATGGATAAGGGACACAATCCGTCTATAGGGGTCGGGCCCCGCCACTAATGAGCCCTCTCAAGAACAATCACACCCATAGATCTACATTGATTTGTACTTACAACATACAACTAACACATGTATGGTCTAAAATTACAATGGATGGTTGAGATGCCATCCCAACATGATGTTTAAGGTCTAGATGACCTTAGGATGGTGTAGATCATGAGATACATCATGATGGGGTCCATGGAGGATGGCCCCAAGGATGGGCCAAAGGGCCACATCCATGGGATCAAATGAGATCCCCACCATGGATTGGTGGGTCCCATATGATCCATTAATGAAGAAATAAGAAGATTAAGGGATTAAAAAAAATGAAATCAGCAAAAATATAGTCACCCACATGCAAACCAAGCTCTCAAACTTTCACACCATGTAGATCTTGAACCAATGAAGAGGTTTTGATGGTTGAGATAAGTTTTTAATGGTGGGATTAGAGGGATTTTAGAGCTTTGAGGGCTGGAGAAATGGGAGATTATGGGACGTTGAGAGAGGGAGGTTTGCTAGCATGGAGAGAAAATGAGGAGGGAGAGATAAAGAGAGAGAGAGGGGGGTAATGATTTGTTGTAAGAGAGAATAATGATTGCCTATGGGAGGAGAAACCAAAGTGATAGGCTAGAGTAGGCTTTGGTGGTGTGTTGGGTTGGGTAGTTTTTGTTATGAAATTTTTTTATGGTGTGTGTGTAGTGTGTTTTGGAACTTGTGCTAAGGGTGGGGTCACATGCATTATATTTAAGTGGGCCACAACATTAAGGGTCATACAATGAAATGTTCATAACTTTTAATTTATATATCGGATGGACGCACAAGATGTGTCGTCAGAACTACAACGACGATGTGAACAAGATAGCATAGGTCTCGGGCTGATCCGAGTCGAGTCAACATGACCAGACTTAAGGATGACCGCAAACACTATCCGAGGGTCACAGGTCGTCGGGATTCGACCGGTAGGACCGCGGGACCAAGGGAAACGAAATGCATACTTACACACACACATGCACACACAAGAATTTGGGTCAGGTCTTACATTGACAATGCTCATTTTTTGAAGAGTATGCAAGAAGCTCGACATTCGCAATGCTTTCGCTTCACCTTAGTACCTTGGAGCTAACAAAAAAGTGGAAGCTATAAATAAGATTATAAAAACCCACTTAAAAATTTAGCTTGAGAAATTAAAGGGAGCCTGGGCTGATGAGCTGTTGCATGTCTTATAGGCATGCCGAAATATGACCCATAAAACAATTGGGGAAACTCCATTCTCCTTAGCTTTTAGGGCAGAAGCGGTGGTCCCAGTGGAGATCAGGATGCCCTCGGACGAACCGAGTTGTTCGACATGGAAGAAAATGATGTGCAGCTGACGTTGAGTCTGTATCTGATTGAAGAACTAAGGGAAAAGGCACAGTTAGGGGTCACTACCTATCAACATAAGGCAGCTCAGCATTATAACACGATGGTGAAAGTGCAAAGATTCCAAGTAGGAGACTTGGTAACTTGAGAGATCTTCCAAAGCACCAAGGAGCTCAACTCGAGAGCCCTGAGATCAAACTGGGAAGGAATGTACAAGGTAGCTAGTATGTCCACCAAGGAACATAATGACTAGAAGACATGCAGGGATAACTCCCTTGCCCCACCCATGGAATGCCGAGCCGCAATGCCCCAATTTTCGTAACCTAATTTTAGTACTCATTCTTCAAAAATCCGAGTGTTAACCTTTAAAGAAGTCTAATTTTCACACACACACACACACACACACACACACTAATTACGGTGGGCCAAAGGAAGTTTTCAATGGTAGGGTGTTCAATCACTATTGTTTTTTGCAGTATGGTCCACCTGAGTTTGGAATATGCTTCATTTTTTTGGCAAATGCCCTAAAATGACCTGTTAAAATGGATGGACGACATGGATTTAAAATACATACATCAAGGTAGGCCGCATGCCCAAGGCCACACTATTCTAGGTGAGGTCGTGGGCTGCACCTAATCCACGCCCTGCTTGGTTGTGAGATCATTTGAATGGTTTCTTGCATTTAATGTATAAGAGAGAGAGAGATCTGCAACAATGTTAGAGAGAGAGAGAGATGAGGAGGAAGCATTGATGTCCTAACACTCATCGTAATAGAAGCCATGTTATTCTTCTTCTTCATTTATATTTTTTCATTTTGGGTCATTGCACAGCCTTTGGAAGATGATCTGCAGCTCTCACCATATTGGCATTTAAAAAAACTTAGAACTATTGCTTAAAATCTCTCTACCTGTAATAAAAAAATACTGCCTTTTGTCTTTGTTGGGGAAAAAATGGACAAGTCGATAAGTCAGATTATGTAATGGACCAACTCTACTGAACTAGCACGAGCCCAGTGAAACTAGAGCCTGATAAGGCCTCTATGTCCAGAAATAGGCCAACCTCCAAGGAGGTCTATACAACTGTAAGGACACTCAAAGAACATGAGTACGAGCCCATTCTGATAAACCGTGTTCTAACTTATTGGGTCAATTACAGATTGGCCATAGATCGGCCATAGGTCAATCATAGGTCAGCTATAGGTCAACCATAGATCGACCCCAGATCGGTTAACACCTGGCTATAACTCAGTCATAGCTTGGCCATTGGACGACCATAGATCGGCCACCGACCGGTTAAGAACCAGGCGACGCCCCATGATAAGATCAAGGGCCATTAGTGCCCAACTAAAGGGAATGCAGACCTCTCGACCTAAACATTGGTCGAAGATGGTGAATGATGATCTGTCGACATTGGTCGACGGATGGTGAATGCTGATATGTTGAGAGGCTTGGTATTGCCTATTCTCAAGTTATCACCCGCCTATGGGAGACGACCTAAAACCGAGCTACAGATTCGAAGAAATCTCTAACATCTCGAATATCTCTCCCCAGATCTTTAGGGCCTGTTTGGCCAGACCGATCCCACGGTATTAGGAGGGATGGGATCGCGATATTCCAGGATATGCATGATGAGCCAAATAGACCAAGTGAACTTGTCCCGGGATATAAGCAATCCCATGGATCTTAAACCAATCCAGTGAGACCACCATCATTACCTTAAAATCCATCCCATCCCTCCTAATCCCATGGGATTCGCCCGGCCAAATAGGCCCTTAGGGGATAAGATCAAATCTCGGTAATCTCAGAGGCTGGTAATCTCTAAGGATCCTAGATCTAGACGAATCTTTAAGATATTGGGAAGAATCCACGTTCAATCAGACTCCCTCTCTTATATATATAGAGGTACCCCCAACCTTAAAATGTACGCTAATTCTTATCCTAACATTCGACTGGTGTCTCTTTTCTGGAGACCCTACCCTACAAAATGACCCCGTCCTGACTTAGGCATTAAAGAGTCCCCCGTACTAGCCAAGGTCTCCCTTGTTTCTTTTTTACACCTGTGCAGGTACAAGAGGGTCAACTGCAGAGGGTCTATCGGAAAACTGCATCAATAGTTTGGCACCGTCTGTGGGAATGACATTTTAAGCCGTTCTCAGTTCTTCTATCAGCAACAACTACAATGGCAAGGGGAAAGAAGAAAGCTCAATCCCCTTTAGTAGCGATTCTGATCATGACCCTACTTACGACTAGTTGCGTTCCGAAACCTCTAGTATAACCAGTGCAACCTGAGCCACAGGAGAGCCATCAAGGTTCCTCTTCTGGCTTCGACAGGCGCAGCTAGCGGACTCATACCAGGAATGGCCGACTGAACAACCTCGAAAGAAAATTCAGAGATATGAGGGCAAACATGGGCTACATGAAGTGGATGCTGGAACAGATGTAGCCTTAGCATGCACTGAGAATCGACGAAGAAGACAGGCAACCTAGCCATGGACATTCCCGACCTTCGTGCATACTGTACACCAGCGGGCTAGCATCGTAGTTCGGCCAGGCCTATCCTGTCTCACATTTCTGAAATCGCCCCTCTACCCGCCTCTGACCTGCGACATGAGTTGGATCGGAAGAGGCATGGCAAAGCCCCGGTCGAAGCCACTGATGAGAATGGGGAGCCATGGAAAGTCGGATTAAAGAGCCTAAGGGACCAGATCGGCAACATGCAGCAGGCGTACCAATCTAATGCAACAATAGTTACAATGGAGGAAACCTAGTCTCCATTCACTGCAGAGATTCTACAAGCACGACTGCCAGATAGCTTTCAGCTACCTCAGATTATGCCCTTCACAGGGAATACTGACCCATCAGCGCACATGGAATCCTTCTGGATCTATATGGAACTCCATGACGCTTTTGATGTGATCATGTGTTGAGCATTCTCCCTGACTCTAGCCGACGCTGCTCGACTATGGTTTAAACAATTAAAACTAAGGTCCATTAGCTCATTCTCGAAGCTCAGCCAAGCTTTCGTTACGAACTTCATCGAAGGAAAGAAAAGACTCAAAGCACCTACTCATCACCTTCATATAATCTAGAAAGAAGGCAAACTCCTAAAGGACTACATCAAGCGCTTTAAGCTAGAAGCACTACAAGTTCGGAAACATTCAGACGAAACCACCCTAAACACCATCATGAGTGGGCTGAGAGATAAGCCTTTTCTCTTCTCTCTAGATAAGAACCCTCCTGCCACTCTGGCCGAGTTTCCGAATAGATCACAAAAATATGCTAACGCTGAGAAATCCCAGATATTATGGGACGCCACCCAAAGTAAAAATCCCCTGGCCAAAGAGCAGACAAAGGGCGAGCCTAGTTCGACTGATAAGAAAAGAAAGGATGATCGATCTCGGGATGACTGAAAATTGAACAACAGCCCTACCGTAAGTTCAAGACATGTACTCCCCTAACCAAGACACCTGAACAAATCCTGATGGAGATGAATGACAAGCATCCTCTCCATTGGCCAAAAAAGATGAAATCTAACACTGATAAAAGAAGCAAAAATAGATATTGCCTCTTCCACCGAGATCATGGGCATAACACAAGCGACTGCTTTGACCTCAAGTAAGAAATTGAGGCACTCATTCGTAATGGTCATCTCGGGGACTACGTTGACAACGGAAGAGATCAGATCAAAGATGCTGAGGAATAGCCGATCAACAATCAACCAGCTGGGGAAATCTGTACTGTCTTTGGAGGCCACGGAGGAGGAGGTATTCAAATAATGCTAGGAAAGCGCACGCTAGGAGTATTAGTCGTCTTGAGGAAGAAGTTTTGCTCCTAGGATGATCTTCGAAAGAACAAAAGATGCAGAAATACAGCATAGCCTTTACTGAAGAAGATGCCTGAGGTATCCACTTCCCCCATGACGATGCACTGGTAATCATTCTAACCATCACCAACCCAAAAGTGTTTCGGATCCTTGTCAATACGGGATCGTCAGCAAACGTGCTCTTCGTTCGAGCCTTCGACAAAATGAGAGTTGGTTGGTCTCTACTCCGACCATTCAAGGCTCCCTTAGTCAAATTTTCAAGCGGATAGGTCATGCCTGAAGGGTCCATCCAGCTCCCCCTCTCGGCCAGGGAATAACAAAATCAAACCACCTTGTTGGTCGACTTCCTCGTAGTCAACCAACCATCTATCTACAACGCCATCCTTAAGCGACCGTCGTTGTACCTTATATGAGCTGTGGTATCAACCTATCACTTGGTGATGAAATTCTTGACCGAGCAGGGAGTTAGGATCATGACAGGATATCAACACGACGCTCGACAGTGCTACGCGATGGTACTGAGAGCCCCATGAGAAGCAATGGTCATTGAATCTCTAGATCCATGTGAAGAGTCACAAGAGAGAGGCCGACCCATGGAAGACCTCATTCCGATCCTGCTGGACGAGTCTGATCCATCTAAGACTATTCAAATAGGGTTGTCCTTAACATCACCATTGCGTGACAAGATGGTCGCCCTCCTTCGATGTTATGCTGACGTTTTCGGTGGTCCCACGAGGACATGCCCGAATTGATCCCGCCGTCATGACTCATAGACTAAACATCGACCCATCCTCCCGACATTCGACAAAAGCGACGTGCCCTTGGTGTTACAAGGTATGCCGTGATTGAAGAAGAGGTCAGTCAGCTCCTCAAGGCAAGTTTCATCAAAGAAGTCTACTACCCGGACTGAGTGGCCAACATCATACTGGTCAAAAAAGCTAACGGAAAGTGGCGGGTTTGTGTAAACTACACAAACATGAACAAAGCCCGCCATAAGGATAACTTTCCTCTTCCCAGGATCGATCAGTTGGTTGACAGTACAACAGGTCATGAATTGCTTAGTTCTATGGATGCATATTCAGGATACAATTAGATTGTAATGCATTCTAAGGATAAATCTAAGACCACCTTTATCACTGATAGAGGTCTTCATTGTTACCGTGTGATGCCCTTCGGTTTGAAAAATGTAGGAGCGACTTATCAGCGCTTGGTCAACAAGATGTCGCCCGCCAAATAGGGCAAACTATGAAAGTTTATATTGAAAACATGCTCGTCAAAAGCATTATATCTACAGACCATGTAACCAACCTGGAAGAAATGTTCCTCATCCTCCTTAAATACCGAATGAAATTAAATCCCAACAAGTGCACTTTTGGCATTAGTTCGGAAAAATTTCTCAGATTTCTGGTCAATGAATGAGGAATCAAGGCAAACCCAGAAAAAATTAAGGCCTTACTCGACATGCAGTCACCAAAGATGATCAAAGATATACAAACACTTACTAGGAGAGTAGCGGCCCTCAACCGCTTCGTGTCCCGAGCTATAGACAAGTGTCTCTCCTTCTTCAAACAGTTGAAGGGGAGACAGATAGTAGACTGGACCGAAGATTATGAAGCAGCCTTCCAGCAGCTCAAGTAATACCAAGGCTTGCCGCCCTTACTTTCTAAACCCGAGCTAGGAGAGACTTTGTTGCTATACTTGGTCGTGTCCGATGCAGCAGTTGGCTCGGCGTTGATTAGAGAGCATGAGGAGAAATAGTTCTCAGTTTACTACGTTAGCAAAGCCTTAGTCCCTGCAGAGACAAGATATCCCATATTGGAAAAGTTGGCTTTAGCATTGGTAATCTCTTCCCGATGCCTGAGCCATATTTCTAAGCTCATTCTATCGTCGTTTTAACCGACCACCCACTACGTTAAGTCCTCTAAAAACCTAAATCCTCAGGTCAGCTGACTAAGTGGGTGATTGAATTAAGTGAGTTTGACGTAAAATATCAATCGCAAGCTACGATCAAGGGTTAGGCAGTGGTCGACTTTATTGTTGAACTAACATGCTCTCCCGAGCAAGATCCGACCACTGTCCGACCTATAACTGACCTACTTAGGCCAGAACTTGCCTCAGAACTTTCTGACACCCAAGCAGTACCCAACCCTCCCAAATGGATGCTCTATGTTAATGGCTCATCCAATTCTAAGGCAAGTGGGGCCGGGATAGTCCTGGAGACTCTTGACCATATGTGCATACAGTATGCCTTGAGATTTAAATTTCAAGCCTCTAACAATACTGCGGAATATGAGGCTTTGCTAGTCGGACTCAAATTGGCTGCAAACATGGGGACTCAATACCTTGAAGTTTTTAGCAACTCACAATTGGTCGTCAACCAAATAGTTGATGCTTATCAAGCTAAGAAGGAGCACATGAAATCCTACCTCCAAAGAGTTAAAGAATTAATCAGAAAGTTTCAGAAATATAGGGTCGCCCTGATTCCACGTGCTGAGAACTCAAAAACTGACATGTTGGCGAAGCTCACTACGGCAGACGAAGATCAAATCTTGAGGTCCATCCCGATCGAATTCTTTACCAAACGGAGCATCAATGAAGCCGAGCTCGTCACCGTGCTTCTGGTTGCTTAGAGTCAACTTGGATGGATCCAATCATCAAATACCTTGAGAAAGGCTAGCACGTTGGATGAAGATCAAAATACCATACTCAATGGTATACTCTATAAAAAAGGATTCTACCTTCCTTACCTGAGATGTGTCCGACCAAAAGAAGCAGAATATATCCTAAGGGAGATCCACAAAGGAATCTGCGGGAACCACTCTAGGTGACGAGCTCTAGCACATAAAGTCCTTCGACAAGGTTACTACTGACCGACCATCTAGCATGACACACGAAAGCTCATCCAGAGATGTGATAAATGTCAAAGATTTGCTAGTATACCTCAGTAACTCCCGGAAGAGCTCACCCCAATAGCCGGACCATGGCCATTTGCCTAGTGGGGAATCAATATTATCGGTCTACTCCCCATGGGCAAAGGTTAGACCAAGTACATCGTCGTAGCTGTTGACTATTTCACCAAATGGGCAGAAGCGGGGCTGTTATCAAAGATAACTGAGTAAAAGATCACAGACTTTATTTAAAAAAATATCATATGCAGGTTTAGGATCCCTCGAACTATAGTCTCTGACAACAGGAAACAATTCAATAACAAATAGTACTAAGAGATGCGTAAGAACCTCAGAATTCGCAATGTCTACTCTTCACCATGATATCCACAAGTGAACGGATTGGTCGAAGCGGTTAATAAGGTCATCAAGCATCATCTCTGTACCAAGCTTGAGGATACTAAAGAGGCATGGTCCGAAGAACTCCCGAAAGTCTTTTGGGCGTATCGAACTACTGCCCGAATAACTACCGGAGAGACCCCTTTTGCCTTAGCGTATGGAGCAGAGGCACTCACTCCCGTAAAAGTCGGACTACATACAATTTGAACAGATTCATTCGACGAACAAGCCAATTCCGAGCTTATGGCCCTAAGTCTCGACCTCCTCGAAGAGCAAAGGGTATTAGCTCGAACTCAGACTATCATTCGCCAATAGCAGGTATCACGCTTCTATAATGCACGGGTGAAGGTCAGAAAATTTTGAGTCGGAGACTTGGTTCTTTGGAAAATGTTTCAGAGTACCAAAGAGATAGGATCAGGAACCTTAGGTCCGAACTGGGAAGGACCCTATGTGGTGTCTAGCACGAGCCGGCCTGGTTCATATCGACTAAAGGACTTAGTTGGACAATTGCTCCCGCACCCGTGGAACGCCGAACATTTGAAGATCTATTACCCCTGAATTGGGTCGATACGACATTCATTATGTATTATTCACTTCTAAGTTACATTAATAAAGTGACAACACGATAATCCGATCAATTCCCGACTAATATTTGATGTCTGGGCGACATAGATCTGATCAACGGCCAACCAAGGTCCAATCAAAGACTGAACTATGTTTAAACTAACTAGTTAGTTCCAGTAATTCTATGGACAATATTCGACCGACATCCGAGCTACTACTTAGGCTCGGACTAACACACTCATATGAAGAAAAAAATGACCTACTTAGTTCAGAAATTCAGAATTCAAAACAAAGAAGTATTTTCATTGACAAAGGCCCAAAGGGCATGATTACATCTATAACAACCTAGAAAAATACATGAATATCAATCTACAAAGGGCTAGGTATAGAAAACCAAAAAAAGGCACAGGCAAAGCGTGCTTGAAGCTGAAAAAGGCTAGGGTGAAGTCCGCTTAAAGTGCTTGAAGCTAAAAAAGGGAGAAGCAAAAAAGGATGAAGGAAATACTGCTTTGTAAAAGCCAAGCATCACGCCTCAGAAGGTTGCTCTAGAGCCACCTCAGGAGTCGCTCCATCGCCCGACCCATCGGAGCTCGACTCTGGCTCATCAAAAATGGAGAGATCAAGCTTTGTGAAGGATTCCTTCATTGCCCTCATGCACTCGACGTAACCTTGATGAAAGAGGTTATCTCTCTCGTCCAAGAACACCTGAGACGTTACAAACTCTTGGACCGCCTCCTTCCGAGCTATGGCGATCGCAGCCTTGGTCTCCTTCCTTAGCTTTTCTAGCTTCACCTCGGTATTGACAAGTCGAGTGTGACACTCATCATGCAAGCCCTTGGCTTCCTCTAGCTACACAACTACCTCGGCTTTCTTAGTAAAAGATGCCTCAAGAGCCGTCTTCGCATCCCATAGCTCAACTTCAAAACGAGCCACCTGTTGTTCAGCCACCTCTGCTCGAGTCCGCGTCCGAGTAAACTCGACGCGATCCCTTAATAAGCATGTGGTGAACTACAATAAGGTGAAGACGAGCAATCATAATAAAAATAAAATTCGAATCAATTTCGGATGAGATATTTACCCCAAGAAGAGTCGTCAACACGTGTCCGAGGAGCGTGTCCATGGGAGAGTCGAACAAAGCAGCATACTCCTGCTCGACCGTGTGACACTCTACCCATGGGAGGATCTCCTCCATGGTCTGGTGAAGGATTCCTCGCCTCTCTTCCATCTTTACCCCCTTCGCAGGACGAGCCTCGGCAGGAGAGACACTTTTGGGAGAAGTTGCTCCCGCCGCTCCAGACGAGGTTTCCACCTTCATGCCCTCATCCTCGACTTCTAGGATGACTGGGCAAGAAGGCCCGACCTTCTCCTTGGCCTTAGAGTGGTCTTTGGTTTCTTCTTCTTCGTTGCTGTCATTTCATCTCAAGGGGGCACTGTGTGGGATCTCGCTATTTTGTAACACCGCTTGTGCACACGTGTCCTGATCCACACCGTTGATAGACCATACACCACACCCTAGTGCACCCAGCAACCCCACTCAAGTGATTTGTCCCGGATGACCTTTAGACCTCTATCATGTGGACCACGTCATCATTGCGGTCACAATGGTGAAAACCGTGTGTTAATCCAATGCTTCGTTAATAAGATATGACCCATCGAATATAAGATCCAACTTATGTATACTTTAACACAAGCAACCCTTATTATGCTAGGCCCATTGGACTTAGGCTCATCTGGGCTTAAAGCCCACTTTTAGAACATGAAAATTACCACAAGATAAGACAATTACTACATAACAAATAAGTAGCTAGCACATATAAGACAAGCACTATAAGACAAAATTGGATTCTATCTCAAAATCCATCAATAGCCCTCTTCTCATGCCTTAGAAACTAATCATGGCTCACGTCCACCTCATCCTATACATGTATCCAATGCATGTCTTGATTTGTGCCACATCACTTCAAACAACCAATTGCAACACTCCACTTCATCATCCACCATGCATCACCTACAACCCATAACCCTTATCCATCCATTAGCCAATGCATGTCTAGATTTCATCCACCTTGGCCAATGCATGCTTAGCACCATTCACCTCATCCATCCACTACCCATACCATACATTACCTTCCACCTCACTTTTAGTACCAATAAAATTCCGTAAACTTGCCACATTATCTTGCCACCTCAACCATCAATTCCTTATATAAGAGTAGGAGCTCTCTTCCACTTATTCTTTTCCTATACTTAGAAAAATTCTGAGATTTTAAGAGAGAGTGAAAGAGATTGGGGCCAAAGTGTGGCCCATCATCAAACCTAGAGGGAGTGGACCACACATCATCATTCAACCATCCATCCATTGAGGTGAGTTTACACCTCTCCTTGCATCCTCCCCATCCTCTTCTTTCTTTCATTTTTTATTTTTGATGTATGTGGGACCCACTGGTATGGAGGCTCATGGGTTGATATATTACTGGCTATGGTGGTCAGCAAAGTGGCCCATGTCAGTATGGTCCACCATGATGAACATCCTATCTACACCCTTCACATGCAATCTTGTTTTTGTATCTGGACAACAAGTTCTAACAATCATATAAAATTGACCATACTAAGATCAAAGTTGAAACTTAGGAATAATGTGAACCACAATATGATCTAAATCTGGGCCAAATTTCGTAGCCATCCAATGGTCCAACCATCCGTAGCATCAACTTTATTTGGCTATTGTTCAGTAGCACATGCAGGATTCTGATTTGCCTAAAACGGACCCATTTTTAATTCCTTTAATAAATGTATTAAAAATATATGTTCTGTTGGATTCATAGAAAATTGAATTAGCTTTCCAATGGTATATAATAAGCCTCAACCGGAGTTTGGACGACTAAGATCTTGGCCTTATACGAAAGATGTATTTAGGAGCTTGTTATGACCATTCTTGTGTGGGCCATATCAGTGATTCCAACAGTCAGATTTATTTAATATTTGTTCTTAACTTACTTGAGATAGTAAATAATCATATGTATGGTCCGTATGGTCATATTCTTTTATGATAAAATTTAGAAAATTCTGAACCGACAGATACTTTCGTAAGGATAAATCTTGAATTATTTTGTATGATGTAGATGTATTCAAGTCTCTGTATGGTTGGAGATCTATATATAGTATAAATGACTTATTCCAAAACCATCCATTGGTTCAGATTTTCAAAAAGAGAATCTGATCAATACATTTCATGTGCTACTTGATGTGTATGTTGGATATATGTTGTACATAATATTCATCCTCTTATTGATCTACTTGGGTGCGGGATCACTTATAATTTATATATTTTATTAGTTCATCCAATTTGAAAACCCATGTACATTGTTGTGTGTCTCTTATCTATGGTTTTCTAGCATGTGGGTCCCACTTGCCATTAGATTTATTTTATTTCCTTTGCACTTTCTGTTTGTTAAAATTTTCTAAGTACTTAACTGTATTGCATGTAGACATCTTTGACACCTTGTGGCGGGCCTCACACTCTGTAGTTAAAGGTACTACTATGGGAGATGTTTAATTCTTATATAAGTGAGCTGGGATGTCCCACCTTTTTGTCAGGAATGATCCCTTAGTGTTTGAAAATTGGGCCCTAAGTTGTGACAGACTCCATTGCTGAAAACTGACTGATTATTTGTGTTTTGTACCAACTTTGGGCATCTGTAGTAGACCACACACCGGAAATATGAGTATACCACCACTTGGAACCTTTAACCCACACCAATGAATAGATAAATAATATTTCAAATGGGCCAAATTAGACCTCACATTATCAGGGAGTGGATCCCAAAATGGGGCTAGGTATGGTTGTGTAGAAAATTATGTGCGGAAAATTAAAGTGCCTATGTTTGGCCTTATACCAAATATTACTTGTGCACAACCAGTTGGTCCCAGCTTATAATTTTTGAAGTACATATATAGTACAATCAAGGGCACCTAATGGCACATTGAAAGGTAGTCCCTTGTAATTATGGGATATACTCAAAATTGGGCCAAAACTAATTCTGCACTATATTTCCTGCACAGTTTCTCTAAGTACCCATGTTTGGGCCAGCACCGTAAATTGAACAGACCCAACCAATGAGGCCCACCTTATACCTTTTAATGCCCATACATAGAGCTACCAGATAGATCCTTCCTTTCACCATATGTGGGTCCCACATGATCATAAATCTGAATTGAAGATGGCCAGAAACCAACAGTGCATAAAAATTTGTTTGACGTAAAATTTATGTGGGGCCACGTCAGTATGGTCCACTACCTTCCTAAAGCATTTAATGAAGCATCTAAACTTTGAAAAATAACTTTCAAATGTTGTTGGGCTAAAAACCTTAAGTGGGCCATCTAGTATGGGCTATCTTGTATGGGCCTTATCTTTCATGCAATGAGGTCCACTTAGCGTGTTTTGTAAATGGGTGTTATATAACTTATAAAATATTTAGGGGAGAGATCTTATTATACAAATGTTCTCTTAAGATATAGGCGGCCTTGAGCCCATTTAAATGATGCAACCCTAAGGCACAAGCAGACCCAACACTGAGAGAAATCGTTGGTGAGTGAGAAGCCCACAATAGTAACCATCCTTGAGCCCGTTGGGCAGGCCAATTGCCTACTGGGGAGCGTGCTTTAGATACTACCTCTAGTCAGCTAGACCACGCTTAGAGAGGCCTATTTTACAATGCATAAACTGGATAATTGGACTTTTTTTTGGTTTGCTTGTATATGTGACTAGTGGGCCTAATATGATGTATGACATGAAAGATGTTAGCATGTTATCCTTTATGTTTGAGATTGTGCGCTGTTTCTAGTTGATGGTGGAATGTGTGAGGCCCACTTAGTTGTGGAATTAGATCCACACCATTGAAAGCGTTGCGGTTGGACGTGTATGCCTTTGAGTTGGCCTATTGGTTCACCAAGTGGGACTCACACTTGACCTATACGACCCCATGCCTTACATGTAGTTAAAGGTCAATGTAGAACTCACACTAGGTGAGACACACCTAGTGATAAGTGAGATGATGATACATGTATGGTAACATGATAATGATGATGGTGAGTTGTTGGTTGAAATGATAGATATGATATAATGGATGGTGAAGTATGACATATGTATTGATGATGGATGAGTAATTATTTATGTTACTTATGACACTTCTTATATTAATCATGAAGTGAAAATGATCCTCATGGTGATGATGATGATATTATGTATGTATATGCATGATGACAAAACATGCTAGTTGACGTCCATGCTTGATATCAAGTGATAATAATGCATGTATTGATTGTCGTGATGATAATGTGGACAAGATAATCATGTTTTACTTGATGCATGGATGATGATAAATATATGATGTTGGTGAACGTAAGGATAACCTCCTGCATGACAGACAACTAATGCTTAGGGCATGTATGATAGTGATGGATGATGGCGATGATATTGATGATGCATGTGAATTATTACATGCACTGTACTCCATGCACATGCTTGCATGATGTAGGTTGTGATGATGAATTTGATGTTGAATGATGTTATGATAACGATGATGCATGCGTGAACTTGTGTACCACCATAACCTATGCACCTTGTGTATGTACATGCTATGTGAGCCCTGGTGGCCATTTGTTAAGTATCCACCAAAGGTATATGGCCTCGATGTGTTATCGAAGACACTTAAACATACGGGCATTTGCGTAAAATTGACTATTCTTGTGTTGGGCCTAGTGCCTTGGGCTTATAAAAGCCTACTTGTCCATGGAACTTATGATGTAAGCTGGTTACAAGTAACCGTTTGATGAGAGGCTAAATGAGCCTACTTCCATTGTCAAGGGAAGGATGTTTTGATTATTGTTAGCTTGCTGGTCTATTTGGCCAATTGACATTATTGTTAAGTAAAGCCCATGAGGGCATGAGATGATTATAGTATGTGATGTGTTGTGATATGTGGATGATGTGTGATGTGTAGCTCACACACGATGATTATGGCATGTGTTATGCAGCCAATATGTGATATATATGGTATGAAATGTGTAGCTTAAACACAATATGGGTCTTATAAGACCGGATTATGAATTGATGATTAAATCTTAGTTGGGCCAAGTTAAGACCCATTACTTATGGGTACTAAGGTCGTGATCCGGCCCGTATCAAGAAATGATTAAGGGTGCCCATGGACATCCCCAATGGATAATGGACTATGACCCGAGGGTTTATTATTTAGCATCCATGTGCCATAATATGGCAAGTTAATCTATTTTGCCTTTGATAGTCTGATATATATAGTTGATTCATGAGCATCCATTTTATATGCATGCATGAACACATCAAGAAATTAAAGCCCTTCTGTTATTCTATATGCCTAGACATGATCCAGAGGAGTTGGGAAATTTTGGATATTATTTTGATTTGGGCCCTTGTGTTGGTACTGTGCCTGGATAAATGTCTAGAGGAGTTGGAGTATGTACATGCCATTGTGATTACACACTTGATTATATGGGCTTTCATGGTAATGTATTTACCGAGTGGATGTTTTATATGGTAGCCACATGATGGCTAGTTGGGTGATGTGGTTTGTGTTGAGGCTTGATGGCCCAAGTGTTGATATTATTGAGAAAGTTTGAGAAGGGTGCGCTATGGCCACCCCGGGCTTACATCCCGATATTGGAGACGCCTATCCTCCAATGAACCCGCTAAGATTGGCCAATCGGATCTTCTTTCGTCGTGTGTTGAGTAGGGGTGAGCACAGTATCATGGGTGCAAGAGTCCTTTCTACTACCAGGACCGGAAACGGAAGAGGTGTGACGAACCTACCTACCGTTGTGTGTCAGGTCGAGGTGGGTGGTATTCCGATTGCTGAGGTTTGGTAAGGCGAAACAAATCAGGGTCCCCCATTGTTAAGCCGATAGCTAAATGGGTAGGGGTTGACATGCTCAATACTTTGCTTAATGGAAATTTTGTCCCACTCTTATGTGAGGATGGCATGTGTGGTATGTTCATGAGTTCTGGTGGAGATGTATTAGCAGATGATGACGGATGTTGTCTCACTCTTGTGTGAGGATGGTGGATTACCCCTATGTGGGATGTTCGTGGTTCTTGATGGGGATATATCATGTGTATGGAGATGTACTCGCAGAAATGAGGGATGTTCAGCATTTGACTCATGCATTCATTTATCCACTATTCACTTGGGCTGGTGGTGCACAAATAAATCATTATGTGCACCTTTGCAATGGCTAAAATTTCGGTTAGGAATGGGACTAACTTGAAATCAGGAGTTTACTCCATCGAGTTTAGCTATCCAAATCTGGTATGGGACTGGTTTGGATAGAAGTCCCTTGTGATGAACCCCACGGCTTGCGATACGGCGTACTATCATCCCGACTCCACACGCCAGCTCTGCCATTGCCTTTCCATCGTATGCCATATAGTAGAAAATGAAATTTGATTATCTTGTTCATGATGATTGGCTATTCTAATGATTCATTGTTGCTTGTTGAGTGGCATGCCTATTAGTGATATCATGTTTATGATAACCTGTGTAGTTATATGACATGCTTGATTAATAACCTGCTCACTGTTGATAACATGTCTATGGTTGTTTTGGATGTCTCTATGAGAGCACCCTGATAAGCTGTGTTTTACTCTCGGCACGCAGTAAGCTCACGAGCTGTGGTTTGCTCATACAGATAACTTACACTTTTTTAGGATGCATGCAAGAGCTATTGGAATTTGCTATTGTTTCCTTCATTACTGTTGAGTTGGTGCACCATATTATGTATGACATGTCGAATAGGTTCGTCTCTTCGATATGCATTGATACCATGTAAAAAATGTGTAACTGCCTAAACAGATTAACTGTTCAAAAAAAACAAAAAATAAAATCTCCGCCATGAGCTGGGTTTGGTTTCGGGAAGTTTGCTAACTGTTCATCAAGTCCAATAAGTGGTGAGGAAGTTGCTCCGACCTGAGTTTCGGACTTGGGAAGTAGTAGTGCCCGGGTTCCAAATTTGGGACGTGACAGCGTGAACCTTTGAGGGAGGACGGAGGAAGAGCCGAGCTTCAGGTATCTCTGTAACGACACGAGCAACATGTTAGAAAAATTCTAAAAAATTTCTAAGTCATAAAGTTCGGCTAAAGATCTTACCAAAGCTCTTACCGGTAAGAGTGGAATCCAAACTCGTTTTGAGGAGTAGCTTGGGCTGAAGAAGTACTCTCCAGGACCTCTTCCTCTTCTCGAGCGCCTGCAAATCACGGATCCGAACTAAGGATCTACTGCTAAGTAGAGGAGGATGTTTGGGTGTAACTATAATAAAAGACACATGCAACAAACGTCAGATAACAGTAAAGATCGACCAATTAAAGCACAACTATTGCGATGCTAACCTAGATCGGAGAAAGCCCGGGGAATAATGGGAGTCAGTTTTGGTTCGGCTGTCTCCCAACACCTGGAGGCCCAGAACCATTTGTCTCTCCTATTTTTGTTGGAGGACGAGGGGTCGGTTATAAGGGCCTCGCTAGTATTCCGCTAAGCGGAGAAGTAGTACCAGCCTGGCTGGATATGGTTCGACTTCAACTGGTACAAGTGGAGGAACTCGTTCATAGACAGTTCGGGCTGCTCTAGCTCAGCCTAGAGGAACACACAGCCAAATAAAGCCCTCCACTCGTTTGGGATCATCTGTCCTGGGGCTAAGCCAAGGCAAGCTAACAAACGCCTAACTATTCCCTATAGAGGAAGCCGTAGGCCGCATTGAAGCACGACCTGGAAGATCGCGATGGCCTCCTCTGGAGGTCGGCCCGGAAGCTTGTTCGGCGAAGGAAGCCGAAGGACCACAGACTCAGGGACATGATATCCAAGCCTGATCTGGGCCAACTCTTCTTCAAATAAGGTCGAGGGCATCGGTCCCCTCAGGCCCTCCTCATCATAAGGCTCTTTCGAATCGACCTCTCCAGAAAGGTCGCGCCCCATGGCCACTGGGCCCATGGCCGGAGATGTGCTGGACGCCTTAGTCACGGGCGATGTCCTATGCAATGGGGACAAATTCAACACCCTGACCACGAGCATCGGCCTCTGGGCAGGAGACTGCTCTAACACTCGCGATACCAACGACTGAAAATCGGACTCAGCCATCATCACCAGCGGCGACGGTGAGTTCAACATTACCTTAAGGCGAGAGCTCGCCCCGCTGTCGCCGCTAGAAGACCCCTCCTGTGAGCTCAATGAGCTGGACATGATATTGGTGAGTAAAGCTACTCAGAAATCGAAAAAACGATAGGAGGAGGGAGAGATGAAGCTCACCGGAGAAGAAATATATGCCGAAAATTGTCCAGGGAGAAGCAAGGAGATGAGAGAGGAAGGAAACACAAATGCGGAAGGAAAACCCTTAAGGGTTAGGGCTTCCCTTATATAGCTGTGCTACGTGGCAGGCGTTATAGACGCCCATCAATGCACGTCCATACGACGTCCCCTCAACTAACCCGACTTGACACGTGGCGCGACCCCATGCGCTGCTCGATCCCAATATCAAGCACGACACCACGTGTCACAATCTCATTGGTCCGTTATCGAAAAGACGGCTTGACGCCCCACGTGACCTCGAACCGTGAAACGACACGTCATGATTACGGACTGACAACGCCTCGACTACCGTGTTGGCCGCTATACTTGGCATTAATGACAATACGACTCGATCTAGTTTATGTATAACCCGACCTAGATCTGACCATCTTACTTCTCGAACCTCCATAGGTTAGTCCGAGAAGTAAGGGGGGTTCACTGTTGGGGGAAAAATGGATAAGTTGATAAGTCGGCTTATGGAATGGACCAGCTCTACTGAACCAACATGGGCCTAGTGAAACTAGAGCCTGATAAGGCTTCTACGTCCAGAAATAGGCTGACCTCCAAGGAAGTCGATATAACTGTAAGGACACTCAAAGAATACGAGTACGAGCCCATTCGGATAAACTGTGTTTTGACCTATTGGGTCAATCACAGATTGCCCATAGATCGGCCATAGGTCGGTCATAAGTCAGATATAGGTCAACCATAGATCGACCCTAGATCAGTTAACACCCGGCTATAACTCAGTCATAGCTCGGCCATTGGACGACCATAGATCGGCCATCGACCGATCAAGAACCAAGCAACGCCCCGTGATAAGATCAGTGGCCATTAGCGCCCAACTAAAGGGAATGCCGACCTCCTAACCTAAACATTGGTTGAAGATGGTGAATGCTGATCTGTCGACATTGGTCGACGGATGGTAAATGTTGATATGTTGAGAGGCTTGGTGTTGCTTATTCTCGAGTTATCACCCGCCTATAGGAGCCGACCTAAAACCTAGCTACAGATCCGAAGAAATCTCTAACATCTTGAATATCTCTCCCCAGATCTTTAGGGGATACGATCGGATCCTGGTAATCTCGGAGGCCGGTAATCTCTAAGAATCCCGAATCTAGACGAATCTCCAAGATATTGGGAAGAATCCACGTTCAATTGGACTCCTTCTCTTATATATATAGAGGTACCCCCAACCTTAAAAGGTACACTAATTCTTACCCTAGCATTCGACTGGTGTCTCTTTTCTGGAGACCCTACCCTACAAAAAGACCATGTTCCTGACTTAGGCATCGGAGAGTCCCATATACTAGCCAGGGTTTCCTTTGTTTCGTTTTTACACCTGTGCAGGTACGAGAGGGTCAGCCGCAGAAGGTCTGCCGAAAAACTACATCAACAGTCTTGTTTCATATTATACATAAAAGTTGTAATCTGACTACGACATGTAATCTATTGACAGGTAAATACACTCATTCAAATGCCCATGTATAACTTATGAATTTTATAGGCTTTAACACTTGTAAAATCTTTAAGTTGTAATCAAATTATGGATAATCAGATTGTAGGTGTAAAGGTTTTACAGGTTGTCTGTTTGACTTTAAGTTGTAATCGGTTTATAGGTAAACAAATGTATGTAATTAGATCACTTGTAATTTGTTTATAAGCTATAATTGAGTATTTACACGGGACAAAGCTTAGAGTATAAATTCTTTAAAATTCACCAAATGCCATATAAAGTTTTTATTTAAGATAAATGATTGGGACAAGCCCAACTCAATAGAGACCATGACCAATCCTCACACTAAAGTGTGAGCTACAAAAGTGGGCCCATAATTTCAAAATCCATTTTATAATGAGCCTCTATTGAATATCCACAGCTTGATGTCCGTGTTATATCCACACCATCCATTCATTTGGGGAGATCATTTAGGGTGTGAGCCCATAAACAAGGCATATCCAAAGCTCAAGTCGACCACGATAAAGAAACACATCAGCAACGATGATGCCCGTGGTTGAAACCTTCTTAGCGCCCACCATGATGTTTATCAAGCCTATTCACAAGGTCACACAAACCTGGACGAAGATCAAACACAAATATTACCCTGGTATAAAATTTATGTGGCTTCCAAGAAGTTTTGGAAGGTAAGCATTCAATCCACAATGCTTTGTTGTAGAGTGGTCCACTCAATCTGTATTGACTAGGTTTGTATTGACTCATTCTTGGGCTCATGCCCATTGTGGAGTGGTCCACTTAAGGTTTGGCTGCTCATGCCCCAAAATGATCTAACAAAATGAATGAACGGTGGATAGACTGTGTCGATGTAACACATACATCGTGGTGGGGACCATATAATTTTTACATATCAAAATACAATGGAGGTACCGCCGTGCAATACATTTCCTATTTTCGACAGACAGCCATCGTCAGGAAGTTCCTGCGACAGCTACCTAGGGCCACAGTAATGTTTTTGAGAAATTTATCCGTCCATGTATTTCGGGGGATGATGTTAGGGACATGGGCTCAAAAATGAGTCAGATCTAGATCTAAAACTCATGTGGGCAGCAGGCAGTGTGGATTGACTGTACATCGTTGAAACGTTTGTGGGGACAGATCGTTTTGAATCAGGCTAATAGTTTCGTGTTTTCAGTTCATCCCGGCGGGAATGACGTTACGAAGGGTATGGATGGCCTGTGAACATCACGGTGTACCTCAGGGAGGTTTCAACGGCAGGCATTTCCTTACCCTCTTTTCTCTGTCCTGCAGCCCACTTGAGTACCGGATCTGCTTCATCTTTGGAAGCGGATTGGCTGGTGTACCACACACCAGCTATCTAGCTAGTGTATTGGCCTTAGCAAGTTATGTAGGTCTCATCATAAGATATGTGTTATATCCAAACCGTCAATCCATTTTGCCAGCTCTTAATAAGGCTGGAGCCTAAAATTAAGATAGATCTAAATATCGAGTGGACCACACTGAAAAAATCAGTGGGGGATTTAATGCTTACCATTGAAACCCTTTTGAGAGTTATATAAGTTTTGGATCAATATGATATTTGTTTTTCCTCTTAATCCAGGTCTTTATGACCTCATGAATATATTAGATGGAAAATAAACTTTATGGTGGGTGCTATGAATGTTTTAACAGTGAAAATCATCTTCTCCTATTTGTGATGTGGTCCAGTTGAGCTTTGATTATTATTCATTTTTCTCTCATATTCTCTAAAATAATCTCTAAAAATAGATTAACGGTGTGGATATAATAAATATATCATTTTTGGGGCCAAGTAACTTTCATCTCGTTTGAACCTTTCGTAAAGCTCGGAGCTCGAGGAACGTCAGCGCTTGTCTTGCGAAAGGCTTTCGCAGGAAGTTCCCGCACTTGTTGCGGTCCACCGTGATGTTTCTTAAAAATCCATACGGTCCGTCCATTTTGTGAACTCTAAAATGAATATTCGACTGAAAATGAGGTGGATCCGACACTCAGGTGGGCCGGACGAGAGGTGAAACTGGGGAAAGAGTTTCCTGCCGTTCTAACCATCCTGTGATATATCTTGATGTTTATATTTCATCCAAACCGTTTATAAGGTCATTCCCACTAAGATGAAGCGAAAACAACGAAACTTTCGCCTGATATGACACTTTGTGGCCATACTTATATTTCAAACGGTGTTCACTAAATTTACATTGTTTCCTCTCGTGCGGTCCACTTGAGTTTTGTATCCATTTTATGGAACACCTAAAATGAGGTCCCAAAATGGATGGACGGTGTTAATTTTTCAGAAACATCACGTTGGGCCTCACCTAGCATCCCAGCGCAGGAATTCACTGCGGAAGGCTTTCGCAAGAAATCCGCGTCCCGTCCTCGCACGACACGTACCGGGAACGGACTGGCTACTCCCCCTGACACGAGCCCTGGGCTGCTGGTCGTTGCTTTGTGGGCCCATCATGATATATGTGTTTCATCAATTATGTTCATTTATTTTTAAAGATCATTTTAGGGCTTTTTCCCAAAAACGAGAGGTATATAAAACTCAGGTGCACCACACCACATGAAAGCAATAGTGATTGGATATCCACCATTAAAATCCTCCTAAGGCCCACTGTACTGTTTATTTGACATCTAATCTGTTGATTAGGTCATACAGGCCCAGATGAAGGGAAAAAACAAAAATGAGCTTGATCCAAAACTTTTATGCCCCCAAAATGTTTTTAATGGTCAACGCTCATTCAACACTATTTCCTGTAATGTGGTCCACTTGAGATTGGGATATATCTCATTTTTGGTTTCGTACTGTAAAATTATCTGTAAAAATATATGGACGGAATGGATGAAACACACACATCATGGTGGGCCCCACAGAGCACCGATCATCAGCCATTGGCTGATGTCAGGGGGGTGTAGCCAATCCGTTTCCACACGTACCCACACCAGCGAGATCGCTGATGTGTAGTACACCAGCCAATCCACTTCCCATTTTTGGGCCCATATCCTGCAAAACGGATGGACGGGTGGATTTCTCACGAACATCACGTGGCCCATCTAGTTTCCTGTTCTACGGAATGATTTCGCCGCAAATCCCTCCTCCGAGGGTTTATAGTGACAGAGACGAGAGTGGTAATCTATCTTCTTTGGTGGAGTTTTTTATTTCCCTAACGCAGGAAGAAGCCGCCACTCTACCCCTCTTACGAAATTTCAAAAAAACATCCTTACGAAATACACCTATCCAAACGCCCAGATTACCACTTACTTTACAGGCATTAAAAAGACCCCATTTACTAGTAAATCATTTACTACTTGGCCCATTTACCAGCATCCAAACGGCCCCTCAGGAAAACCCTTATAACTTGCTCTCTCTCTCTCTCTCTCTCTCTCTCTCTCTCTCTCTCTCTCTCTCCATGGATGCTGCTGCTGCAATTTCAGCTTATTCTCTCCCAATCAATACCATGAAATCGATTTCTCAAGCACCCTCCGAACTGGGTTTCAGGCAAGGATTTTTCACCACCTCAGTTTGGTCGAGGACGAGCTTCGGCTCGAGGACGAAATCTGTGGTTTTTGAGCCGAAGAGATTAGTGGTTTCTGCCCAGAGAACTGACACTGCGGTTTCTATAAGCGAGGCTGCTTCCTCTAGAGCGAAAAATCAGTATGCGTTCAACTCACTCACTCTCTTCTTCATGTATGCTTGTATGTAGGTATGCATGTATATATGTATCTATGTATTTATCCTTTTTCTTGAATTTTTGAGTAAGATGATGGTTGCCTGCTCCATTTGTTATTTGGGTTTTTAGTAATTTTATGTGGATCTTGTCGTTGTTTCAGAAACAGGAACTTGTGTATGTATCCTTTTTCTTGGTATTTGGAGTAAGATAATTAGTTGCATCTGGGATTTTTGAGTTGGGTTTATAGTAATGTTATATGGGTCTTGTCACTATTTGAAAAAAATAAGTAACTTGGACTCAGCGTGGCCACCACTGAGTCAAGACTCGGACGAGTCAACTCGGTGGCCTGGCTTAGTGTGCTAAGATTTGGCCAGCTTTAATTTAAAAAGATAATGCAATAGTGAAGAAAAGTAAAAAGATACGCTATTATTCAATTAAAAAAAGTGTAAACCCTTTTCACGTTAAGGCATACTTTTTTTTGGGAAAGCAAGCGATCAATACTCTCTTATTACTTACCCAGAGCAAAGCCTGAAAAGATACAACAAGCGGGGCGAATCCTTAGAGGAGAAAGGAAAACGAAAACAAAGAAAGAAGCAACCCACACCCCAAGCGCAAAGGAGAAAAGAAATGAATCTAAGGAATGGAGGGGGGAAATGGGGACGGAAGGGCATGAATGAAGGAGGAGGACCCACAACCCGGGCCAAGCGTTAAATCAACTTAGCTATCTCAGTCTCTGTGATAAATTGGATTGCGAGTGCAAAGGAATACCGGCTACTATCGAGAGAACTGTTCGGAGATTAGCAATAATGACCCCAACATTGCTCATGGAAGTAGTAATGAAGTAATGCAATCTCTGAGTGAAAAGGCGCATCTCCCAAGAGGAGAACGACGAATCTTTGATCGCTGCAAGGCTTTGTTGATTATGCACCAAGATGCTAGTTCCTGCAGTTTGGTCAGTGCAAAAGTTAGATATACCAAGGGATAAGGTTTGGAAGCACCTATCCATTGTTCCATGGCTGGCATAATCGGAGACTATTCCCCAAATGGGAGTTGCATTAGGGGTGTAACAGAGGAGCGGAAATGGGGACGGAAGGGCATGAATGAAGGAGGAGGACCCACAACCCGGGCCAAGCGTTAGATCAACTTAGCTATCTCAGTCTCTGTGATGAATTGGATTGCGAGTGCAAAGGAATACTGGCCACTATCGAGAGAATTGTTCGGAGATTAGCAATAATGACCCCAACATTGCTCATGGAAGTAGTAATGAAGTAATGCAATCTCCGAGTGAAAAGGCGCATCTCCCAAGAGGAGAACGACGAATCTTTGATCACTGCAAGGCTTTGTTGATTATGCACCAAGATGCTAGTTCCTGCAGTTTGGTCAGTGCAAAAGTTAGATATACCAAGGGATAAGGTTTGCAAGCACCTATCCATTGTTCCATGGCTGGCATAATCGGAGACTATTCCCCAAATGGGAGTTGCATTAGGGGTGTAACAGAGGAGCCCAACTCTAGAGTAAGTAATTTCAGCGCAGGCAATGGTCCAATGAGTAGATCTGAGATGTCGAGTTACTTGATGAATGGGATGCCATGAAATTGAATGGCCAGTAGGAAGATCCTAAGTCGCAGAGATAGCACTTGGGGCCTTAGTTGCAATAGAAGGCCCATAAAGGAAGAGAACTCTTGCTCCCAGATTCCAGATGGTATTCCTGAAAATGGTCTCCTTTGGGGAACATTTATTGTTAAATATACGGTTATTTCTTTCTCTCCAAATATGCCACACAAGGGCCAGGAAAGAGAGCTTGCAAAGAGAAGAAGAGGTAGGATCGTTTCCACAAGGTAAGCGACTGATTGAAGGATTGTAGGATGGTGGGTAAAAGGAATAAAGGGACCAGTAAACCTACAAGTGAGAAATAAATGGTTAATAGATTCAATTCCATGCTGACAAAAGACACAAGATGTATCATCAATAATATTAAAGGAAGAGAGCAGGTCCTTTGTTTTAAGTTTCTCAAGAAAAGTCATCCAGGCTGCAATAGAGTGTCTAGGGATAAAACCATTGAACCAAATAAGCTCACTCCAAGGTAGGCTTTGGTTAGCAATTTTGCAGGTCTTCACTGCTGAGACAAAGTTAAGGGCACCATTTGGGGCAAGGGTCCAAACGATTTTATCATGCATTAGGACAATATGGTATAGTTTAATTTCTTGAAAAAGTTGGGCTAAGGTAGGAGAATTATGATAGGGAAACTGCCACTCAATATCTTGTATTAGAAGACTAATAGGGAAGTTTGTCCTTATCCTCGAGTCTTGAATGACAGAGTTACCAAGTGGTCAAACAAGCTAGAATCTCCCAACCAGGGGTCAAACCAAAAGTCCGTGCGTGTCCCACCAGAAATCTAGTGTGACGCTTAGCAATGTCATTGTCACAAACACTGAGGATGCTTCGCCAAGCCCGGGAAGCATTGGAGGGCAATTGAATGTTCCAGATATCTTTAGTTCCAATATATTTTTCACTGGCTCATTTAACCAAAGGTTGTCCTCTTTAAGAATGATTTTTCAAATTTGCCTTATGAGTCAGGCTTTGGCAGAGACCTCTAAAGAAGTTATGCCGAGGCCACCCTCATTCTTAGGTCTATAGATCTGCTCACAACTAATGGTGTGAAGAGGCGAAAAGCCCCATAAGAAATCCCTAATATGCCTTGCAATAATATTATAACATGCTTTCAGAACAAGAAAGGCATGAGACTAAAAGATATGGAGGTTAGAGAGAGTGGAAGTGATTAGCTTTAGCTAGCCGACTTGCAAAGGAAAGGAGGGACGCCTTCCATCCACCCAACTTTCTATTAAGGCTGTCAAGTAGAGGCTGACGGTCTGAAATATGGAGTCTGGTGGAGAATAAGGGAACTCCCAAATATCTTATAGGGAGTTTACCTTCATCCATACCAAGATGCTTTTAATTTCATGAGAACATGAGCTGGATATAATTAAAACACTCTTATGAAGATTCACTAGGAGCCTCGAGTTTTCAGCAAAATTATGAAGAAAGTTTCTCAAATTGTAAGCAGAATGCGGATCCGCACTAGAAAAGATCATTAAATCATCATCAAAGAGGAGACGGGAGATGGAAAGGTACTCAGCTTTGAATGGGGTGTCAATTAATACATTGTCAAAACATTTTCCCAACAAATCTAAGAACATTTCCATGACTATCGTAAAGAGGAATGGAGAGAGCCGGTTTCCTTGCCTAATACCTCTATTACTTTTGAACAAACCACAAGCCTCTCCATTAATGATAATCGAGAAAGAGGGGGTAGATATAGAGACGTAGGTCTAATTAATCTAAGTATCAGGGAAATTAAGGGTGTGGAGGGCTTCTATGATGAAGTCCCATTTGACAGAGTCAAGAGCCTTCTTGAGGTCAATCTTAGCACACATTCTAGGTGGACCTCCATTAAAGTGGATACCTCGAATAAGGTCATGGCCGAGCAAGATATTATTAGAGATATTATGGCCTGGAATGAACGTCGATTGGGTTTGGCTAATGATGGAAGGCATAACATCTTCCATTCTGTTGACCATTATGTGAGAATGTTGTTAAGCCGCTTTAACATTTTTCCAGAGTTAAAGAAATTGATAATTGCAGCAGAGATGCCCTTCCCAATAATAGGCTAACAAATCTTATAAAAATTGGCATTAAGGCATCAGGTTGAGGGGCCTTATTGGGGTCGGCAGCTTTGACGGCTGCTTCAATTTCACTGATGGAAACATGCCTAATGCGCTTTTTACCCTCCTCTAAGGAAAGCTTAGGAATATTGTCTAAGATGCCTAGATCAATAGGAGACTGATCGGATTGGGAAGAGTTAAGGGTATCGTTGAAATGATCAATAATTATTTCCTTAATCTCTTCTTTGTTTTCCGTAAAGGTACCATCTTTACCTTTGATTTTTCAAATTTTGGCCAAGGCTTGCTTGGTTTTGATAGAGGCGTAGAAATTTTTTGAATTGGTGTCATTGAGATTTAGCTTAATTTCTCTAGCCTTTTGCCTTAGCGTAGAGCTCTCCATAAATTGAAGATGATTAATAATATCTTTGGCTCCACACTCCGTTTCCACATTGGTGAGAGAGGGATCAGTTTGAATAAGAGTTTGGTTAGCAAGAAGAACATCCTTAGCTTTGGTGAGCCGTTCACTTAATTTTGGCTTGTTAGCTATCCAACTCTTTAGGGTAAGTTTAAACTTTTTAAGCTTAGTAGCAACAAAAAACATGGGAGTTCCCACAATGTGTTCTTCCCAAGTTTTTACTACAAGATGGAAAAACCCCTCAATCTTACACCAATGGTTGAAAAAACAAAATAGTGAATTGTAGGAACTAGAAGGGGAATCTAAATGCAATAGCATGAAAGCATGATCAAAGAGACTCGGAGGCAAGTAAGAGGTTCTATAGGAACCAACGGATGTGATGAAGCTCGGGTTGGCAAGGAGCCTATCCAACCTGCATTTCGTCCTTTGAGAAGCCGCATTACTATTAGACCAAAAAAAGATATTACCCAAGAGCACGAGGTCGTCTAGCCTTGCAGCAACTATGCAATTGTTGAAATCTTCAGTATGCCTTAGGTTAGGATAAGCACCACCCCTCTTCTCGTGCATTAATATGATACGGTTGAAATCTCTCCCAACAATCCAATGATCATTTAGACTAGAAGCAAGCTGGGAGATGTCATTCCATAATAGTTCTTGTTGACCTAGAAAATTTGCCACGTAAACGCCTATAAAAAATAGTTTGCTAGGGATATCCAAAGAGCTTAGCTGGCATTTAATAAGTTGATCTGTTTTATGAGTAATAGACATCTGAATTGATTTTTTCCAAGCTACAAGAATTTTGCAGTTGGAACCCAAATCAATATTAGTATCATAAGCCCAATTCGTGGGCAAGAAAGAATTGCAAACAAGAACAACATAAAGATTGGAATTCCTAATACGAGTTTCCACTATGCAAACCATAAATAGGTTAAGATTTTGAATCATGTCTTTAATTTCCTTTTGCATCGTAGGCCTATTAAGACCTCTAACATTCTTGGTGAGGATCTTCATCTAACACCATTAATGGAAGAAGGGAGGATTGAAGTTCCCCTTAACAGGTTGGTTTTCACACATACTTAACAGGTTGTTCAATAATTTTCCCTTTGCATTTGATCTTGACAAAGTCAGGGAGGATGGAGTGGACTAGATGCCAATTTCTACGCAAATGCGAGCAAAGGAACGTGTGCCCGTAGCTGTGGCCTCATCCATAAACAACGGATTACCAATAGTGCTAGCAATCTTGCTTAGAATGGATGGGGTTCGATGAAATTAAGATTGGGAAGTTTAATCAACAAAGGGATGGAATCCAAATCTTCCTTTTGGAGGGAGATAGTGGTAGACCACCTTCTTAGCATCAAGGGGTGTCCACTAACGAACCAAGGGCCCCTATCAAGAATGGATTGGCTTTCATCAAAGTCTTGAAATTTGAACATGTAGAAGCCATTTTCAAGTGTCGAAATCTCGAGCCCATGTTTTACTTTCCATTCACATTCTAGGGCTGATTTCACCACCGGTAAGAAAGGGCACTTGCTAATGAAATAGCCAAAAAGGGTGTTGTTCCACGACTTTTCCCCATCTTGGACTTCTTCGTCCTCAACCGGGATGGTGAAGTGTTCAACTGGGTCCGGGTCAATGAAATTCATATTATGGGTTTGGTTAGGGTCAACTTTAAAAAGGTTTGCCCGACCCCTAGAGGTTCCCCTAGCATGATAATCATTCAGAGGGGCAGATAGCTACTGCGCAACACCCTTGTAGCTGCCCCAGTAGCATCTTGTGGCCTAGTGGCGTTGGTTAAAGGCGGCCTAGTGAGAATTGATAGCCCAATGGTGTTGCTTAAAGACGGTCTGACAATAACAAATTGCCCAGCAGGATATGGCCCAGTGAACGCAACCCCAGGTCTAACTATGCATCAATTGGTGATATCAGGTGGGCCTATGGGACCAATGGTGGGCCTAGGAGATAGGCTATTTGGCCCAAGCTCAACAATAGGGTCTATTAGGGGGGCCTGTTGCACCCCTTTAGTAGAAACGGGCCTAGCAATGTTCAGATATATGTGGGTGGGAGAGGGCCACCACTGTTAGGCCCATCAACTGGAGGCCTAGAAGCCCTGACCCCATTTGCCAGAGGCCCAAGTAAAGATGGCCTGCCTGAGGATCCAATAGTTAGCCCATCATTCCAAATGCAATCTCGAGAGTTAGAGGCTCTGTTCTCAGACTGAGATAGGGGTACTTGTCAGGGAGGAGACGCCCATTAAGCACTGATGGATGGGTCGACTATTGCAATAGTGTCGGGCCACCTACCGGCGGCAGATTCCAGTACCTGGATTTCCGTCGGAGAACGGTGAGACTCAACATCAGGCAAGGGGAGCAGTGCTGTGAAGGTAGAATCGTCGTTAATGGAAGGAGGAGCTAGAAGAGTTGCAACAGTGGATGTGGCTCTTTGGCCTCCAATTCTGGAGGTTGTAGTTGGTGCAAGGGCTGCTGTAGCAAATCAACGAGTTTGCCTTAAAGATGTCAGTTCAAGCGCAGGCGCTGAGATTGCAGGGCCTCCCGCTAGAGGTGGGTGGTTGCCACTTGCCATTAAAACCATCAGGTGGAAGAGATGCAACCCGATTGCTGTTCTCTAAAGACAAGCTGTTGAAAATCTGCAATGTCATTCTCATCTTCAACGCATTCATCCTTTGCAGTTAGAGAGTGGATTCAGAAATTAAGCTTTGCTCTAGCAACGCACATAAACTCAGCTGGAATTTTGAGGGGAAGATAATTTGCATTTTGTTGAACAATGACATTGCATAGCATTTGGATTTTGGCAATGTGATCGATGCTATTGAAAAGACCCACATCAAAGATGAAATTGTTTTTCTTCCACCCACCGTCAGCCTGCTGATCTTCAATGCACAACAAAGCTCTCGCAATGGCACTCGTGAACGGGGGGAAGAAGGAGATGTTGGATCCGGCGAACGGGTCGCAGCAGAGGGAGCTGCTCGTGTAGCTAAGGATGGAGACCACCTACTATTTCTTACTGAGTCGTGCCTCCCATTCGCCATGGATACATTTGGAGAAGAAGAGGATCAAGGGGGAGCATAAATGGGGAAGAGAATAAAAGGGCAAGGGGAATGTTGGTTTTGTTTTTGAAAAGAAAAGAAAGAAAAAAAGAAAACAAAGGGAAAAAATGACTCTTGGAGACACTCTTGCAAAAGCACCTTTACATGCTTTTAGAATAGTCCCACATTGAAACTTGAAGAGGGATTTTTTCTCCTTTATATATGAAGGCATGTGTATAGGTTTTGTATTAGTTCTTAGGTGTGGTCTGCCAAACACCGCCCACCATGTCATGATGTGCTGGGCTGGGTTGGGGCTTGTCTACATGATTAATTTTTATTTTTTTCTCTTCTGTTTTTGTTTTTTGACCAAGTTTTGCAAGAAGATTTTGGTTCCACGTCTCATGTTCTCGTAACGGTGGTGTGACTGTTGTTTGCAAGTTGGCTTCCTCCTTAGCACCTCCAGTCTATAAATGGAAGTTTTCTTAGAAAACCTGGAATGGAAAAAAATCCCTCCGCCGTCACTCTCTAACTCTCACTGGTTTACAGTCTCTACGAAGAAAAATTATTTGCTTTAATTTTTTTAAATTGAAAAAAGAGCATCAGCCGCTGTGGTGTTGGATTCGACAATTCTTCGTTGATTGGCAGTTGTATCCCAAAGGCGGTCATGGCACTTTGTCTGTCTCATTCATATAGTTCGGGAAATAGGCGCGAATCGTCTTCAGGAGAGCGACCTGGTTACACGTCTCTGCGGTTTTTTTTTTTTCCCTTTATTATTCTATTGATTCCTAAATCAGGTGCACACTTTTCAACTCCTAATTATTTTTTGCTTCGGATTATGCTTAATTGTTGATATTCTGGCGTACGAGAACAACAATCTGAAGACAAATTTTTTTTTTTTCCTTCTATACCCTTTATACAACACTTTCATAGTAATCTGCTGCTGCATCAGATATGTTTGCTGATTTATAATTCAGATCTGTTTGTTGATTTATAATCCAGATCTGTTTGTTGATTTATAATCCAGATCTGATTACCGATCTAATTTATTATCCAGATCTGTTTTTTAATCTATAATCCCAATCTGATTTCTGTTCAAACTTATAACCTAGATCTGATTACTGATTTAATTTATAATCCATATCTACCTGCTGATTTAAGTTATAATCAGATTTGTTACTGTACTAGTTGCATATGCTTGCTGATTCGGTCTGATTTGATCAGATCTGATCTATTGTTGGATCTGATCTGACCTGTTGTTTTATCTGATCTGACCTATTGTTGAATGTGATCTGATATATTATTGGATTTGATCTGACCTTTTGTTTGATTTGATTTGACCTATTGTTTTATCTAATCTTACTTGTTAAATCAAATCAATTATTACATCTGATCTTTTTTATTTTTTATTTTTTAATAACTAGATTCAATTTCTTTATTGCATAAATAGTCAATCATCAATGATATTGTGAGATCTGATTTGTTTGTTGAATATATTGTCAATTGTCTGTACTGTGATTAGATCTGTTTACTTTGTGAATTATCAATCTTTGGTGCAACCACTAGATCTGTTTGTAGCACATTATTTATTGACTTTGCAGAACCAATATATTGCCGTCTAATCTAATCGATATATATTATTATTATTATTATTATTATTATTAAATTTATATCAGTTTACTTAATCTCTCATTTATTCCAACATTATTTGTGCTGTTCCTCAAAACTATCTAATATAGTTTATTAGTTGAAACTGTATAATGACAACATCAAAATGCCACTCCCAGTCTTCTGTAATTATTGATCTGTTTGATGGATCTAGTTTCAGAAAGTGGGAGAAAAAGATTGAATTTTTTATTTGCAATGAAAAACTACTCTATATACTCACGGAGGAACCCGGCACGAATGTGTTGGAACCTTATCATAGTTGGAAATTAAAGAAGTGGGAAGAACATGATGAATTATGTAGAGATCACATCTTAAACTATATGAGCAATCCAATGTTTGACTCATATTGTGACTCCCAAGTCATCTAAGGATCTATGAAATACCTTAACGAAAAAATACCACACTGAAGAGGTTTGATCTAAAAAATACGCTGTTAGTCGTTTTAGCCGCTATTTGATGGTAGACGGCAAATCCGTCGCAACACAAACTGAAGAAATCCAACTTGTCTTCAACGAGGTATTACAAGAAGGTATAAAGGTCGATGAGCAATATCTTGGAGCCTTTGTCATTGACAAACTACCTCCTGCATAGAAGGAATTCTAGAAAGATTGTAGATGGAAGACTGATGAACTCACAACAAATTGACTGATTGTAGATATTCGTATTGAAGAAGAGGCACAACTGCAAGATTGCAAGGAAGATAGTTGTACTAACGTCCACCATATTGAGACAAAAAATATAGACTTTAAGAAAACATCCCAAACTAATCAAAAGGACAAGGCTAACTATGACCCGAAAAAACCGCACAAAAAATTCAAGAAAGCAAAGGTTAAAGCAAGATGTTTTGTGTGTGGTATTTTGGGTCATTTGCTTGGAATTGCAGACATTATAAAAGGAGGATCCAAGCCAATGCTACAAAAGTTGATAAAGTTGACGAGGAGGAACAACTGGTGGCTATGATCACAGAGACTTGTGCAGATGAAGGCTGGTTGCTTGACTCAGGAGCGACGGGGCGTATTGGGTTGGACCGAACATGGTTCAAAACCTACGAACCATCCCAACATCACCAAGTTATTCATCTTGCTAGTTCAGCAACCATCAAAGTGGTTGGAAAAGGAACGATGATTATGAAGTTCACCTTTGGATGGGAACTAGATCTAATGGATGTTTTGCATGTCCCGGAACTTAGGAAAAATCTAGTATTTCATCACCTGCTAGATGAAGCTAGTATTAAGGTTGTGATTGAGTGTAGACAAGTAATCTTTTCCAAGAATGGAAAATTTGTGGGGAAAGCTTATAAAGTTGATGGGATGTATAAACTTTCCATTGATTCTAATAAAGTTTCTTCTTATGCTTACACCATTAGCGTTTATAATGATAGTGTTTGGCATGACAAATTGTGTCATATTAATCCCAAATATGTGAAACGTATGAGTTCTTTGAAACTCATTCCTAATTTAAGTGACAAAGCTTCATTAGGAAAATGTGTTCACTATAGTAAGACTAAAATAGCTAGGAAACCTTTCAAATCAGTTGAAAGGAATTCTGAACTATTAGGCCTGGTAAACAAATATTTGTGACCTGAAAGAAATCCAAACTAGAGGTGGTAAAAGGTACTTTATTACCTTTATAAACAACCATTCTAGGTTTTTCCATGTATATCTCATTAGGTTGAAGGATGGAGCCCTAAATATGTTTGAGGTCGTTAAGGACGGAGTAGAAAATCAGCTTGATCGTAAAATCAAAATTCTCAGAAGTGATATGGGAGGTGATTCCCTAGCCTTCAATGACTTTTGTAAATCCCAGGGGATAATACATCGTACACTGCTCCCTATATCCCTTAGCAAAATGGAGTTGCTAAGAGTAAAAATAGGACCTTAATAGATCTAGTATATGCTATGCTTAGCTCTTCAGGTCTACCTCTCAATATATGGGGTGTGGCTATTCTAACAGTTGCCTATGTCCTAAATAGGAAATAGGATTCTATCTATTAAATCAGATAAAACTCGATACGAGATATGGAAGTGGAGAGCTCCTAACCTAAACTACTTTAGGACTCGGGGATGTCTATCTAACATTAGATTGGTTGATCCTAAAAGACCTAAGTTGAGGGATAAAACTGTTGGCTACGTATTTGTTGGATAGGCACTTAACAGTATAGCCTATAGATTCTTAACCCTAAATGATTCAACTATCACAGAGTCTAGAGTTGCTGAAATAAAGTTTCTTCTTATGCTTACACCATTAGTGTTTATAATGATAGTGTTTGGCATGACAAATTGTGTCATATTAATCCCAAATATGTGAAACGTATGAGTTCTTTGAAACTCATTCCTAATTTAAGTGACAAAGCTTCATTAGGAAAATGTGTTCACTATAGTAAGACTAAAATAGCTAGGAAACCTTTCAAATCAGTTGAAAGGAATTCTGAACTATTAGGCCTGGTAAACAAATATTTGTGACCTGAAAGAAATCCAAACTAGAGGTGGTAAAAGGTACTTTATTACCTTTATAAACAACCATTCTAGGTTTTTCCATGTATATCTCATTAGGTTGAAGGATGGAGCCCTAAATATGTTTGAGGTCGTTAAGGACGGAGTAGAAAATCAGCTTGATCGTAAAATCAAAATTCTCAGAAGTGATATGGGAGGTGAGTCCCTAGCCTTCAATGACTTTTGTAAATCCCAGGGGATAATACATCGTACACTGCTCCCTATATCCCTTAGCAAAATGGAGTTGCTAAGAGTAAAAATAGGACCTTAATAGATCTAGTATATGCTATGCTTAGCTCTTCAGGTCTACCTCTCAATATATGGGGTGTGGCTATTCTAACAGTTGCCTATGTCCTAAATAGGAAATAGGATTCTATCTATTAAATCAGATAAAACTCGATACGAGATATGGAAGTGGAGAGCTCCTAACCTAAACTACTTTAGGACTCGGGGATGTCTATCTAACATTAGATTGGTTGATCCTAAAAGACCTAAGTTGAGGGATAAAACTGTTGGCTACGTATTTGTTGGATAGGCACTTAACAGTATAGCCTATAGATTCTTAACCCTAAATGATTCAACTATCACAGAGTCTAGAGTTGCTGACTTTTTTGAGTACACGTTTCCCTACAAGTTAGAAATTAGTGGGGGTGATTCTTTGGACTTAGAACCCAAAGATGTGCCAACTTCACAATCCTTGAGTTCAAATGAACTCGATGCCTTTCCCAGGGCTAGTACAAGGGCCAGATTCACTAAGGATTTTGGACCCGACTTCTACACCTATAAATAATGTAGAAGGTGATCCGGTTTCATATATAGAGGCTATGTCCTCCCGTGATGCCTCCTTTTGGAAGGAGGCTATACATAATGAAATGGATTCTATTATAGAAAATCATACTTGGAACCTAGTGGATTTACCAGTTGGGTTGAAACCACTTGGGTGTAAGTGGATTTTTAGAAGGAAGCTAAAACCCGATGGGTCTATTGACAAATATAAAGCTAGGTTTGTAGCTAAAATATATAAACAAAAAGAGGGAATAGATTTCTTTGATACTCATTCTTCAATATCTAGAATTGCATCAGTTAAGAGTCCTTATAGCCATCACATCATTGAATAATCCGATTATACATTAAATGGATGTTAAAACCGCTTTCTTGAATGGAGATCTTGATGAGGAGATTTACATAGAGCAACCCGAAGGGTTTATAGACTCTACTCAACCTCTTAGGGTGTGTAGATTGGTCAAATCTCTGTGGTGTGAAACAAGCTCCAAAGCAGTGGCATACTAAGTTTGATTCCATACTTAGAGATAATGGCTTTAGAATCAATGAAGTAGATAAATGTATATATTTTTAGTGTGATGGTTAAACGAGTATTATCATTTGCCTATATGTTGATGAGCTACTCCTATTTGGATCAAACATAGCAATTAGTAATCAAACCAAGGCCTTTTTGTCATCCAAGTTTGATATGAAAGATCTATGAGTGGCAAATATCATCCTCGGGATCAAAATTATTAGAAAAGAGAATGAGATTGTTCTTTCATAGTCTCATTAGAGTCTTTTCTCAAAAGATACAATATGGCGGATAGTAAGCCAATCTGCACTCCTTTTGATCGTAGCATTCATTTATATCCCAATAAAGGGTCAAGTGTAGATCAGAATGGATATGCTAGTATAATAGGCAGTCTCATCTATGCAATGAACTGCATTGGACCTGATATAGCTTATGCTGTGGGAAAGCTTAGAAGGTTTACTAGTAATCCTAGTGAAGAGCACTAGGGAAGTTATTCGTAGGGTTCTTAATGAAAAAAATTTCTTCGCTGTCACTCTCTAATTTTCTCTAGTTTACAGTCTCTACGAAGAAAAAATATTTGCTTATTTTTTTTTTTTAAATTGAAAAAAGAGCGTCAACTGTTGTGGTGTTGGAGTCGACGATTATTCGTCGATCAGCGGTTGTATCCCAAAGGCGGTCATGCCACTTTATTTGTCCCATTCATTTGGTTCGAGAAATAGGCGCGAATCGTCTTCGGGAGAGTGACCTGGTTACGCGCCTCCGTTGGTTTTTTTTTTGTTCCTTTATTATTACATCGATTCCCAAATCAGGTGCACACATTTCAACTCTTGATTATTTTTATGATCCCTTTTTTTTGTTCTTTTTTGTGCTTCGGATTACACTTAATTGTTGATATTATGGATACGAGAGCAACAAGGTGGGCCCAAAAGGATATGGATGAAGGTCGTAAGAAAAAAATTGCTAACTGAAGGTTTGACCCTTGATAGAGTGGAATGGTGGAATAGGATCCATGTAGCTGATCCCAATTAATTGAGATAAGGTTTAGGTGACAATAACGATAATGTTGATAAAACAAAGACAATGGTTTCAAAGTAAAATCTCAAGTGACTGTGACATTTGTTAATTTTCTAATATAAAACCAACCAGACATAGGCATGGTCCCTTATCAAACTCATTCGGCGTCTTATTATTATTATTATTATTATTTTTAATAAAAAATAAAAATAGGGGTCTTATTTTTATTTTTATTTTTAAATGTAAAACTATCAAAACAACAACGTGGTGGGAAAGAGCTCAAGTGGCTCTCACATTGAATTTTTTTTTTTTTTTTTTTTCAGATGCAAAATGAACAAAACAAAGACATGGGTTCCTGATATCGAACAATGAAATATCTTCCAACACCCAAATTTGATAAAGACGAGGGTTAGAAATTGCTCAATGTACAAATGTTTGAAGAGGAAAGCAAAGTGACTGGCATCATTTATGTTAGGGTTGCTAAAGAAGATACAAAACAATCATATGTTCTGCCTCCTATGCAAGAGCCCCTTCATGAATATGAAGACTAGCTGCCCGAAGAACTCCCAGTTGGACTTCTTCCTATGAAGAACATTCAACACCACATTGATTTAGTGCAGGGATCGAGTCTGCCGAATCTTGCACACTACCGAATGAGTCCAATCGAACATGCTGAAATTAATAGACATGTTATTAATTTGGGAAAGCATGTCATCATGTGCTATTCTTGCATTATTAACCCTTAAAAAAGATGGATCTTGGAGGATGTGCATGAACAATCATGTGATCAACGAAATTACTATGAAGTACCGATTTCTTATTCTTTGCTTTGATGATATGTTAGACATGCAGTGTGGAGCAAAGGTCTTTTTAAAGATTGACTTGAGGAGCAGATATCATTAGAACATATCTGGTTGGGGGACAAGTGGAAGATTGTATTTAAGACTTGAGATGGGCTGTATGAATGGGTTATTATGCAATGCGATGAGCATTTTCATGAGGCTGATAATAATGATACTCCACTCCTTTATAGGAAAGTTCTTAGTTGTTTATTTTGATGATATTCATGTTTTTAGTTCCAATTCATTTGTTCACATTAATCACTCACAACAAATATTTTGTGTACTATGGAAGGAGTCGCCATTTGTTAACTTAAAACAGTTTTCCTTTCTTGTCGATAGTGTTGTGTTTTTGGGGTGTAGAAGGGATCAAGGTTGATTGGGAGAAAATAAAAGCCATTGTGGAGTGGCCCACCCCATGTATCCTTTAGAGGTCTGTTCTTTCCAAGGCTTGGCAACATTTTACCAAAGATTATTCAGAATTTCAGTATAGTTATCGCACTTGTCACCGATTGCATGCGCAAAGCCAAGTTTGAATGGACTAAAGTGGTGGACCGAAGCTTTAGAACATAGAAAAAAAAAGGCTCCAGTTCTTGCACTTCCGAACTTAAATGAAGTCTTGAAGTGAAAAGCGACACTTCAAATGTTTACATTGACGCAATGCTTAGTCAAGAAAGAAGTCTGATCTCTTTCGTTAGCAAGAAGCTTAATGATGAACGGAAGAATTACTCCATGTATGATCTCGAGTTCTTTAGTGGTTCGGGGCACTACGATATTAAAGGAACTATCTTATTCATTGCAAATCTATTCCATACCATGTGAAGTGGATGTCTTTTCCATAAGAATATACTTTCCTTTTGTGTCACAAAGCTAGAGCCTGGAAGTCATAACAAAGTGGTAGATGCTTTGAATATGAGGGTACTTCTACTAAAGAGCATTCATCGTGGAGATCATGGATTCAAGGCATTAAAAGAACAATACAAGGACCCCATTTTTGGCAAAGTACTTGATAAATGTGTGGATGACCGGGATCCAAAGTTTGAATTCATCTCATATGATGGATATTTATTCAAGGGTTCTCACTTATGCATTCCCAAAGGATCACTATGAGAGATGATCTCATTTGAGCTGCAAGGAGGTGGACTGGGTGGACACTTTGGAAGAGATAAAACATTGGTTGTGGTTGAGGAAAAATACTAGTGGCCTTGTATGCAGCGTGACGCGGAACGGTTCGTAGTACGATATCACCGATGTCAAATCTCTAAAGGTTTTGTGCATAATACTAGCCTTTATATGCTGCTTCTTGTTCTAGTCGCACCATGTGTGGACATTTCTATGGACTTCATTATGGGTCTTCCTAGGACTTGAAAAGTAGCAGATTCAATTTTTGTTGAGGCAAACCTTTTTTGAAGATGTCCCACTTTAGTTCATGCAAAAATGATGATGGGCGCTATGCATATCGCCAACATATTCTTCATAGAATTGCGCGACTCCACGAGGTATCAAAAATAAATACTTTGGAGAAGTTTGTGGGGCATTTTTGGAAGTGGTTGGGGACTACGCTTCAATACTCTAGAGCATATAATCCTCAAACAGACGACCAAATTGAGGTGGTCAACATGAGCCTTGTTAACTTCTAATGGAGTATCATAGGTGCAACATATTTCAGTGGCACTTGGCTCTACCCCAAGTGCCTACATCAGCTTCATAAATCATACTACTGGAAAATTCCCATTTGAGATCGTAAATGGGAGAAGTCCACATCTTGTACCTAGTACCATTACTAGTACAAGATCAAGTGAGTGAAGATGCCGATGCTTTCACCAAGCCCATTCAAGATTTGCAAGATGAGATTAAGAAGAAGATTCAAAGAGCAACACTTCGTACCGAGAAGCTGCAAATGAACATCGGCGGGAGAAGATATATAAAGAAAGTAACGTAGTTATGGTCTCCACAAAGAAATGTTTCTGAGGGGAACTTACAACAAGCTTAAAAAGATTGGTCCATGCTGAGTTAAGAGGAAGTTGGGCGACAATGCCTATGAGATTGAGTTTCCAAATGACTTGCTATCTTGCTGATTTTAAATGTCGCGGAATTGTTTGAATTCTATGGTGAGTTGTTTGATGTGCAGGACAAAGTCATTATCGATATGGGGTAAACAACTACTGAAGAAAAAGAAGTAAGAATTTGAATGAGTGTTGAGTATGAAGAATACTGACACTCAACGGGGCCTATACAAGTAATACTTGGTGAAATGGAAAAACAAGCTCTATTCTGAATGCACATGCATCACGGATGATGAATTGAAACAGTTGGATATGAACCTCCACTACTTATATGAAGTGCCTAACTTGCTGGAGTAGAGTTCTTTCCAACCTGGGGAAATGATGTAGGTCCATGGCCCACCGTAGGGTGCAGCATCTGCTGATTTTGGAATGTTTATTTATAGATTTGAGGCCTAAATATCAAGAGCTTTTACTATCTATGGGAGATATGGGGGGATGCGATTGATGATATGGGAGCTAATTTAAAAATGTGATTGAAGATTTTGAGGATTATTTCCTAGATTTGTTTTTACTATTATTTTCTAAGTGTGAGTTTTTTGTGTTTTGTAAGAGAAGTTTGATATCAATAAAATTATCTCCCTCCCTACTCCATTATTCTTGTGTGTGTACTATTGTCCATTTCTTGCAATTCGGGTGTTGAGATCTCATTGACTCGATAATCGAGTTGCACCAACAGGTCACCAGCAGGGAATGAGAATGAGTGTACTCGAAGTCGACAAGAGAAGCCTGATGAATGGCTTCGAAAGAGTGCTATTTCTAGTGAGAAATAGGTACACCCCTCCCTCCTATTTCTATGGGGAAGCTATTTCAGCCCTTTTCTTACGTCTAAATAGAAATGCTTCTAATCAGAAAATTACCCAAACACCCTTTTACACTAACTACTACTTATCTGAAAGAGAAGTTGCTAGAAGCACTTCTGGTGGTGTTACCAAACACACCCTAAATCTTACCTAAGGCCAGAATGCCAACTCTGATTTCTGCTATTCTGCTTTTCTGGATTATCTCGTAACAATCCATGATCTGAACTATTCGCCATATGGATCTAACCATGGATTTGCTCCTGTCTAAAAATCACATGGATTGGATGATCTACCTTTTTGATTTGTTGGCCTTTTCACATTGCATAATGACATTTTATTTTCTTTTGGCCTTTTCACATTCCGTGATGACTTTTTATTTTCTTTTTTACTGCCTATTTGTAGGTTATCAATCAATGGTTTGAGATTTCTGGTCAGTGAAACTTTTAAACTGTGGCAACCCATGGTGGGACCCACCTAATGAACGATCTGGATTCCAAACCTATACCACTACATGTACAATTTGAGTGCAACACAACTGCTAAGGAAATTGGTGTCCTATTCTCAGTTTTGGTTCCTCCTTTGGAGTCCAGCTTGTACTGATCTTTATGAGGAATTTAGTTTTTGTTCTGTTCTATGCTGCTGATTTATTTATCTGTTTATTTATGTTTTAGTTTTTGGGCATCCAGATGCAAAGCTGGGTTTTGTCTTTGTTATGCTTGGTTGGTTTTTTGTTGTTTTCCTTTAAAATGCACCCCAACTTACTGGGAGAGTGACGACGACGACGATGACAACACACACACACACACACACACACACACACACCCATACACATGAACTTCCCTTCATAGAATGTTATCAACAAGCTAAAAGCTTTCAATTGACATGTGCCAATGAATCATCAATCCAAACCGTCCATTTGTCCCATACCGCCATTGGCAAGCCATGGAGCAAAAATCATGATGATTGGATCAGCCTAACCATTTGATGTATGATCTGTTGGATGGTTAACGCCATCTAACCAAAGTGTTTTAGAATTATATGCACTCCACAGTGGGCTCTATTGAATAGATGTTTCAAGATGATGACGCTGTCCATTTTTCATGATACCGATTGGATGGTTAGGATTATCCGATTGGTAATTTGCCTGTCTTGCCAATAATTGTCTTAAATGAACCGACAATCTGGATGGATGATTGGCTGTCCCACGTGTCATTATAAGCCTTGGTGATGTTGCTAGTGTCTCCATGAAGGTAAGGCGCACACGTTTAGCATCCCCCTGCTTATATTGTCATCATCATCATCATTGTCGTCGTTGTCATCATCATCATCATGATAGCCTTGTCCTAGCTATTTGGGGTTGCATTAATTCTCATGATAGCCTGGTTAAAAGTTCAGTGGCTGGTTGCCTACCTTAAATAATGGTAGCTATGTTGACACCCATGAAGAGTGGGAATATGTCTTATAAACCCCTTTGGAACACATTTTCCAATTTCTATCATATCAGTGCTTTGATTATGAAAAATACTGCCTCTCCCAAATTTCTTACATTTTTTATTAACTCATGAGATCTTCTTGATTTCTTTCTTCTATTGGTGTTTTGAGCGCTCTATTGGGCAAAAGTATAAAGGGCTTCATAAACGCAATTGAATTTCTGTTTTCACCAATACATAAAGATAGGCGATGAATTGGGGGTTTTAGGGGAATTGTAGAATTTAGGTTACAAAATTTGGGGATATTAAAATTTTTGATTTTAGGGGTTGGAAATTTAGGAATTTTAGCAAAATTATGCTTTTGGGTTGGGGAATTTGGGGGAGTAAGGGAAATTAGAAAATTCAGGGTTAGGATTTAGGGAAATTGGGACATTATTGTTAAGAATTGCGGGAATTTATGAAAAAATGGGGATATAAGGTTTTGAGCTAAGAGGAATTGAGAACTTTATAAAATTAAAGTTTTTAAATTGGGGAAATTGGAGAAATTTTAAATCTTTGGGTTCCGTGGATTCATTGGAATATAGGAGTAGATGTAAGTTTTTGGAAGTTGTGTCTAACTATCACTCTATTTAAAGTACGTAATAACTTTACACTTCTATTTCATGGTGTTAAAATTAGTTTTAGAGCTAAAACTATTAAAAAAAAAAATCAATACTTGTCTATATATAACACATGATATTAAGATAAAATTTTTTAAAAAGTGTCCGGATTTGCCAGGCGTGTGTTTAGGCGCCACATTGATCTTGCATGGGATCTCATTCCCCTTTCTTATTAGCTCTTCATATCCTCTGTAATTCTTTTATTGCTTTTTAATTACCAAATATCAAATGACATTTGTTTCTCTTTCCTTTTGCCTTATTTTTTATTTAAAAATTTAGTTACATCGTACTTTGTTCCAACCCCAAGTAGCTGATACAAGGCTATATGATGAGATACAAACTTCTGTTGAGCTAAAGTTGAGTGCGGTGCTTGTTTTGATTTACTGGATTAAGCGCAAGGAATGGCAGATCATTTATTAGACATGCCTTTTCTTTCCACCCTCTTCCCTTCTCTCAAACTACACGAAATTTATTTTTCTTTTTGCTTCCTGCTTGAATTCCCGGTTTGGTTAAAATACAAGGCTTTAAAGTTATTCTTTATCCACAAAAAAGAGTGCATTTATTTTTTATTTTTCTATACAGGGCGAGACGCCATACAATTTCAGTTTTTGTCGGAGATGAAAGTGGCATGATAAATAGGATTGCTGGTGTATTTGCTAGAAGGGGTTATAATATTGAATCTCTTGCTGTCGGTTTGAACAAGGACAAAGCTCTCTTCACCATAGTTGTCTCTGGGACTGAAAGGGTTCTGCAGCAAGTTGTGGAGCAGCTTCATAAGCTTGTGAATGTCTTGAAGGTTTATGATCTGGTCCTTGATTTTCCATGTCAGACCTCATAGTGTTATTTGACATGTTGCTAGTAAATCAGCTGGATTTAATTGTTAATATGACCCTGCAAACAAACACTCGCACATTTCAAGAGAAATGCAAGGACAACCTGAGTATAATTTCAAATCCTACTGTCCCCTTGTGCCAATGTGCGTGTGATATCTGGGTTGTTCACGAGGTGGGCCCTCTGTTTGCGCTTTGGTGATGGTCCAGTGATCACATGTCTTTCCTATTTTGCTTGAATTGTGATATTTTCAAAAGTAATTGTTATGCTTTAAAATTATCCATTGGATTCATCATTATCATCATCTTTGTCATTGTTGTCATCACCACCACTACCATCATTGCATTTCTCCCAACTATTTGGCTTTTAAATGGTAGATTGCAAAAGCCCTTACTATGTTCGGCTGTTCCCTACACATCACCATCCTGTTTTCCTGGCCTCTTGGAATTGCAATGGGGCAGGCTCACATTCACTTCCCAATCTATTTGATTTCCCTTGGAAAAAAGCACATGGTGGTTTTTTTTTCATCTTAAAACTGATGTCTTAGATACCCTAATATGTGTCTAACTTCAAGACACATGTCTTTTGTCCGTGATTGATTGGTCAAGACGCAGCATTTTTGTCTATTGGCAACATTTCCAGGCATAAGAATCACCAGTTGAATTTTGTTCTAAATTATTTTATGTTTTCTAGAGACCTAGTGAGGTTACATTGATATGTTCTGCATTTGCTCTTTTTGGACCACTATGCCATCTATGTTTTTGTTTATTAAATGAAATATAAATCTGTATTATTTTCTGTGGGGCTCATTTCTGTTGATTTTGCTTTTTCTTTTTTCCCCATTATAGAAACCCATTTTTAAAAAACTTCATATACCTTTTAAATTATGCTATGGTTTTCGTAGGAGCAACATCCGTGTGTTAGAAAGTAAAGATAGCTTATATTCTTTTTTCTGCTTCAGACAGAATACATTTCTACTATGGGGCTGTTTGTTTACCACTTAATATGCTACCAAAATCTTAAAATCAGATTTCAGCCACTTAATATGCTATTTTGGGTGTTTGTTTAACGCACTTAAAAAAGTCCTTAATAGAATTTAATCATGGAATTAATTCGGAGGTGGTTTATATGCCGAAAGCAATAAGTGATGCCTTACCGCAAGCTTTATTTTTTTGAAATTCCCCAAAAGATCCCTATTCTCTGAAATCATCTCCCTCCTCACGGGCTTCTCCATAAATGTAATGTGGTAAGTGCAAGCTTCTTTTGAAATTCTCCAAAATATCCCTATTCTCCGAACTTGTCTCCCGCCTCACGGGCTTCTCTATAAATGTAACTTCTCTTTCTCTCCAAAAAACAAATTTGAGTATGCCCACATCATTGATGTATGTGTTATATCTACACCGTCCATTCATTTTACCAAATCATTATAGGGCATGAGCCAAAAAATGAGGTAGACCCGAAGCTCAAGTGGACCACACCACAGAAAGCTTGGGGATAATGACGCCCATAGTTGAAATCCTCCTAGGGCCCACCAAGATGTTTATTTGCCATCAAATCTATTCATAAGATCACACAAACCTAGATGAATGAAAAGCAAAAATATCAGTTTGATTCAAAACTTTTGTGGCCCCTAGGAAGCTTTCAATGGTAGGCCTTCAATCCCTACTGTGTTTTGTGGTGTGGTCCACTTGAGATTTGGATCTGTATCATTTCGTTCTCATGGTGGGTGGATTTCTCACAAACATCACGGTGGCCCCACCTAGCTTCCATGTGTAGGACTTCTTGTAGTGGGAAATCCGCGGACACAAATTGCCTACAGACGCTACAAGTAGTGAGGTGGATACTAAATGGTGCTGTGGAACCCACCATGATGTATGTGTTTTATTCATGCCATCCATCTATTTTTCTAGATCATTTTAGACAAAAAATAAGGCAGATCCAAATCTTGAGTGGACCACACCACAAGAAAATAGTGGTGATTGAACATTCACCATTAAAAACTTTCTAGGGCCCACTGTAATGTCTATTTGCAATCCAACCTGTTAATTAGGTCACAGAGACCTGGATGAAGGGAAACCACAAAAATTAGCTTCATCAAAAACTTCTGTGGCCCCGAGGAAGTTTTCAATGGTATGCGTTCAATCCCTACTGTTTCATGTGGTGTGGTCCACATGATATTAGGATATGCCTCATTTTTGAACTCACGCCCTAAAATGATTTGAAAAAATTGGATGGATGGCGTGGATAAAATGTATACATCATGGTGGGGTCCACAGAGCACCGTCTAGTAGCTACCGACTACCGACTGCATTAGTAGGCAATCTTCGCGACTTCATTGGATCCCCAGATTCACCGTGGATCCATGAATGTGGGTCCCACCTTAATGTATGTGTCTTATATCCAAGCCGTTCAGCCGTTTGGTCAGATCATTTTAGGATATTAGCCCAAAAATGTAGCATATCCAAATCATAGGTGGACCACACCACATGAAACAATAGTGATTGACCATTAAAAACTTTTCAGGGGCAAAAAAATTTTTGGATCACGTTGATAGTTGTGTTTTCCCTTCATCCAGGTCTGTGTGATCTAATCAAGAGGTTCGTTGACAAATGAACATTACAGTGGGCCCTAGGAAATGTTTAATGGTGGGTGTTAAATCACCACTGTCCCGTGGTGTGGTCCATTTGAGATTTGGATCTGCTATATTTTTGGGCTTAATACCCGAAAATGATTTGATGAAACAGATGGACAACGTGGATATTAGATAAATACATCATGGTGGGTTCCACAATGAGGGATCCGCCGAAGCCCCATCCATTGTGGATGGGGATTGCCTGCTTATGCTGCTAGTAGCAAGGTGGCTACTGGACTGTGCTTTGTGGGTCTCACCATAGGCCCCACCATGATAAATGTGTTTTATCAATGCCGTCCATACATTTTGGATAATTATTTTAGGGCATGAGCCAAAAAATGAGGTAGATCCAAATCTTAGGTGGACCACACTGTAGGAAAACCATGGTGATTGAACACCTTCCATTAAAAACTTCATAGGGCCCACTGTGACGTTTATTTGCCATCCAACTTGTTGAGTAGGCCACACATACCTGTTTAAAGGGAAAACAAAAGTATTAGCTTCATCCAAACTTTTTGTAGCCCCCAAGAAGATTTTTAATTGTAGGTGTTCAATTATCACTATTTTTAATGGTGTGGTCCACCTGAGATTTAGATATGCCTCATTTTTGGGCTCATCCGCTAAAATAAGCTGGCAAAATGGTGGGACGACGTGGATTTCATGTAGGCATCAAGGTGGGCCATCTCTCTCTCTCTCTCTTTGTTTTTTTTTTATTTATAAATTTTAATTTTAATTTTAAATTTTAATTTTTTATTTTTTGGGGTGGCCGAAGAGATGTAGTCCTGACTCTGAGGGAGAAGTCTTCAATCACTTCTGTGCTGGTGGTCGTCCAAGGAATGAGGAAGAAGTCTTCAAGCATATGCGTGCCAAGTTGAGAAATGTTATTGAGAGGGTATTTGGAGTGCTGAAGGCACGCTTCTCAATTTTAAAGAGCATGACACCATATTCATTTGCAACTCAAAGGAATATAGTAATTGTGTGCAATGGTGTCAAAATTGTTATCATATTGCAAATCGTAATTGTGGTTGTATTGTATCAAGTCACAAATTGTAATGTAAATCGTAAGATTTTTTTTTTCTTTTTTTTTCTTTTTTTTTTCTTATATATATATATATATATATATATATTAGAAAAAAAAATTAAAAACTCAGTAATCATCCTTTTGCCATCAATATGCACCATGTCATGATAGTGTTGAAGGATTCTTATCTTTCCTTTTTTTTTTCTTTTTCCGTCTTTTAAGAATTTTTCCTTAAAAAACATACAAGGATCCTTTAAAAACTTATGTTCTTGTAACCTTTCTTGAACGTAGAATCATGTTGGAAAAGCGACATTTGATTCTATAATCAACAAAAAAAGATAATTTGATTTGTTACCATAATTTCACAATACATATAATCCATAAAAACATTCTAGATAAGTTATACATTAATTTGGTATTTCAACCAATAAAGAAGTAAGAAATCATTAAAAAAATCTCTACGATTTAATATTTAAGAGAATACATATCATTTAACCTCTTACAAAGAACAAAATAAAATATTTTACCTTTTCTAAACATTTTTTGAAGGTTATTTTTTTCCCAAATGATTCTTAAAGCCCCACCAATTTAAAAACATAAAATGATAGCGAAGTGAAGCTTAAAATAAAAGAGAATATAATTTGAATCGTAAATTGTAGGATTCAAATCATAAAATCGCAGGATTCATATAAAAAGGGATTCAAAGGTGAGATTCAAATCGTTTTGATTAAGGTTCGACTCAAATCGTAAATCGTAGGATTTTGATAACATTGTGTGCATGACAATATGCAATTTCTTTATGAGAGTAGTTGCGGCAGATAGACTGCTATAAGAGTATAATGATGATGATGTCCTTCTACAAGGACCTAACGTTCAAGAGGATGATGCTCCAGAAGTCAATGCAAATTTTTAACAGAGTGATAAACAATTTATGTATAATTTATGAGAGAATTGTAAATAAACTTTCGTAGAAAAATGGATTGGTTATGTGATTTTATTCCTAAAAAATAAGGTTATTTAACACATTAGGGGCAATTTGGTAGAATTGCCAAATTTCAGACGAACAGAAAATTTTAAATTCAATACTAACTTTCAGTGTTCAAGATTTTTTTCAGACAATTTACCAAATAGGCATTCCAATACTTATCCATACTTAAAATTCAGTACACAATGGATCTAATACTTAAATTTATTTTGGACTTTTTTAATTCAAACAATTAGTTTCTGTGGATGCGGAGACCTTTGGATATTCAAAGGACATGGGAGACATTTGAAATGAAGGATAGGGGTATTATGGGAACTGAAGAATGTGACCGTTGTTGTCCATTGAACAGTGGAGATTTCACCTACAAAATGCAAGCAATGGGCTTAGATTTTTCCCAAAGAGCTTCTCTCCAGAGGGTTTTGCAACGCTATGGTGGCACCTAACCTCACTATGGTATGATGAATGATTTATAACCCAAATTGTATCCTTAAATTGATGTCAACCATTCATATTCTCAATACACCGTATAGAAGCTATAGGCTTGTATTCATGCTTCATTGAATATGAGCTATTCTGAAATTGCGTGGTGGGATGAGAGTCTACCATGGCATATGCGGAAGCTTGCCAGAGCTAGAGAAATATGGCGAAGTCCGAAAGAGGGGGTGATTAGGACCAAATAAAATTCATTGCCTGTTTAACACAATTTACCTATTAAACTAATTAAGGTAAATTGACACTAAGGCTTCCAAGCCAAAGTGGGTCCAATCACATAGACTACAAATGATATGTCAATTATGTAACTAGTCTATAAAAGAGATAGTGATCTTGTGTCTGGGATGTGCTAATTATTCAACACCTAGCATACATCCAATCATGCATACATAATTCAACAAATTAAGTTCACAAACATAATTAGAAAAATGCTCAAAAGACAATCTCAAACATAAGCATGTATAGTGGTTCGATTTCCCTACTCCACCCTTAACGGACGCACTCTCCTCGAGTGTATTGGCATTCACTATCTTAGGAGTTTTCAAAATGTTCACTCCCAACCTTTATAAGCATCCACTCTCGCCGAAGGTATACACAAGGTCTTACAAACGTACACTTCCGCCGGAGGCCAACACAAGAACTTGACACACGTATACTTTTGTCGGAGGCCTACAAAAGGACTTACATGTACTCACCCGTATTGGTGGTGATGCGGTCCTACATAAGAACTTACATGAGTTTGGATTGCAAACTCTATACTCAATCCTACACAAGGAGAGAGTATGTGGACTCTTGTAATTGACAACTTGTCGGATTGAGCCCCTTTATAACGCCTTCTTAAGATGCTTGATCGATGCTCTCCCGTGCTTTAATCAGCTTTTCTTGTGTTCCCTTGATCTTCGAAGCCGATCTTCTTCCACTTTATTAAATTAGCTACCTTGCACTTGATTCTCCAATGAGACTACCAAGGTAATGGAGGGGTTTGGTCGAATATCCTACAACTAAAGGCTCAATTGGTTTACTCATGAGAGATTAAACACATGCAAGATGACTTGAATCCCTTTGGGTGAGAGCCTAGAAGTGTTGGGAAGTATTGGGATACACTAGGGCTTCAAACTCACTAAAAAACCATCATATTGCCCAAGAACCGAATGACCATTTTATATGAAAAGTTTCCAACGGCCATAACACGGTTGGTTTAACGGCTTTGTCGATCGAACTAGAGGGCCCTTCGATAGGATCGAATGTGCTTGGATATGATTGAGATAGTCCTCGATGGGATCGAGCAAAACAAATTTCTAGTGAAAATGTTGCTGGACAAATTTTAAGCTACCTACTCGATGCCATCGAGTGGGACTTTGATCCCAGCGAGTCTTATTGACAGCCTGTCGATAGGATCAAGATCTACTCGAAAACTGTTGTTTTGGGCATATGATTTCACCGCATCTTTGCATCTCTTCTAAATTTACTTATCATGTTCCAATTGGCCTTTTAAGGCTAAGGGATGATCAAACAGGGTTTGCCTATTACGGTTAGGATCTTTTAGAGGCTAAGGTTGTTTTGGGTCTAAGGATTAGGGTCACCAAGGCACCTCATTTACCTGTTCTTTGCTCCTTGATGCTCCGTGTCCTCTTGTGTTTTCGGTCTTCAGCTTTTAAGTACTCAACCAATTATATGACACACAGAATCATGTGATTGACAAACAAGGTGCACAAATCGGTGCACTAACATAACAAATGGTTATCTTTACAGAATCACCTGTTCCACAAATGTTTCTTACCATGTATGGGTAGCGTAGAATCTAGAACATGAAACGTTCAAATCATTATTTACAATGCAATATAGGATGAAAACCAGCTACTGCACCATAGTATGGTAGGAGCCAGTGTTTAAAATATCGACGATATCGTCCGATATATCCCACGATATATCTTGTTTCCCACCTGTGCAATATGAAATGCACAACTAGTGCGATATATCCCACATGTTGGATCCAGTGAGCATTTTCGATTTTCAAATTTTTTTTTTTTTTCTTGTAAATCATGTTAAATCGGTGTCAAATTGTTACAAATCCATGATTTTTCATGTTTCGCATGAAAAATCATGGATTAGGAGCTTCGATTTCAAGATTTTGAGGAGATGGGCCGAGTTGTGGAAAATTGAAAAAATAAATAAATCAAAATTTCTCAATTTCTCGCAAATTGGTTGCAATCTGTGTCCAAACATAAAATCAAACATGTATATAACCCAATATAGTAATTCTTCTTTTGCTTTTGAAAGTATTGCTTGTGTTTCCACACGTCTTATTACATTTTAAATTATATGTATAGACTTTGAATATACTTGCATTAATTTAGTTAGACAATGCATAGATTAGGACCCCATACAAAGAAAACCTATTATGTGCACTTGTTTTTTTTGTAATGTTTTGATTTATAAGTGTGTATTGATGTCCATTTTAAGAATAGTTGAAGTGTCATTAAAAAATTCAACCAATTTCCCAATGTTTCCTTATGTTTCCAACAACAGCGATACATTACACGATACAACTGATACATCTCATGCGATAACCGATACATATCCGTATCCCAAGAATGCGATATGTAACGCGATTCCGATATTTTGAACATTTGTAGGAGCTACTGGACCCTCGCAAAATCCCTCTTGCAAAAACTCTTATGCGGATTTCTCTCCCCCTTCCTCTCTCCACATTCATTGCACATGCCACGTTCCTAGTTATCCTAATTTCTTGTGGAGTCCCATTTTCTTTGCAAGCATTTCAATTTTCTCAATAGAAACTTTTACATTTGTCGGTGCCGAAATGACTGATTTATTTTGGGCTAGATTGCCTATGTTCCCCACCATTTTCTAAATGGTGGTCACTCATCCATCGTACACATGGTAATTGGTATAAATGTACGGTATCCAGATTACCTAATCATGAACCCTATTGGAACATAGCCCAAAAGCAACGTTTTTTGAAACCATTTGATTTTGCCTGTTAAATTTGAATGCTAACTGATTAACTATATCCCACCAGGAAACCAATTGGATGATTATTATTTTTCAATCCTCATAATTTCTATGCTTCACCCACAGTGTGATTGGATGCCCCCATTGCATGTGGGCTAAATGTACAGTAAATTGCTCCCTAACATATCACAATGGTTATTGTGCAACATATCTGATGCATAATAATCATATGATACAACTGAGCTGAAGAAAAACTTGGCAATGCTCATATATTTCATCGTACTTTTGCCTAACATAGCACAAAACTCTGATGCTTAAGGTGGAAGATCTCTCAAAGGAACCACAGGTAGAACGTGAGCTGATGCTTATAAAACTCAATGTGGATCCAACCAACCGTGCAGAGGTAATTACCTAATCTCGTTTCTTCAGTTTTTATTTATTTTTATTTTTTACTTTTATAGCTTGAAGGCCTGTTATCATGTTTCAACTTCAAATGAGAGCCGCTGATACATTAGTATGATTTCATGGAGAGGTGTACGGATGTTGCACAAACCTTCCACTTAGGGCACTGTTCTTATTTCAAAATCTCACAATTCCTTCACACTCTGGCTTTAAGAGCAATTGTTGGGTATTGGTCAATCGACATGAAGGTTTTCCCTATTTGCCTATTTTGCAGTCCGGCGATCATATCCATTGATCCGATGAACCCCATGGGTGGGAGCTACTATCTGGAATCTGGATCGCTGGACATGGGCCCCTTGTGGCTCAAAATTTTGCCTGATACATGGTGCATTGGTTGCTATGTTTCGGGTACAGTTGGACACTGATACGACTATACCACAATTACACAGGATCAGCCGATTCAGCTGCTATTTATCAGCCAATTTACGATCTTAAAAAAGTTCCTTCTCCTCTCCTTCTCCCCTTCTTATGTATCAGCTGTTATGTGTTGATACTTGATACACAATGATCAATACTCGAGAGACTTTTTTTTTTCTTTTTTCCTGAGAATAATACTCATGAGACTATCTTTTCCTTCTTGTTTGTTGTTTTTGGTCTTCCTTTTTTCTTGTGAATTAGTAAAGATGCAGTATATATTTGATGTGTTTTCTTTTACATATAAATTCAAGAAGAATAAAACCGACTCAAAAGAACAAAAATCGAAGGCCTTACATGACTTGGTCCATCAAAGACCTCATAAGGATTACTTAAGTGGTTGCAAAAGGTGCTGTTATTTTTCCTTAATTGATTTATGAATTACTAGGAAGCCTAAAATTCTAAAACTCAAGTCAATAGGGCAACTAAAAGAATTTAAAACTCAAAATCATGTTGTGCCGTAGCAGCCGTTATGCAATGGTAACGGTGGCAATTGTTACGTGTTATGGTGTTGTAACGGCCATTATGAAAAAATAACCCCTAATGGCCGTAATAGCCTGTTATGGGGCCTATATAGGTTTTCTTCACAAAAGGGGGAAAAAAAAAAGAAAAGAAAAAAGAAGAAGAAGAAGAAGAAGAAGAAACCTCTGTAATGGCTGTTGTGGCCTGTATTCTAATGGTAGCGGTGGTGGCCGTACCTTGCTCAACGTTCAACATTTAATGCTCTAACATGTAAAAGTAACTGTAAACACAAAATATATCATCAGAATATTTGTTTTCGTTTTTTTAGATTTGTGTTATATTCTTGAACTTTTTTTTTTTGGCTTAAAACAAATTCAGACTGATAAAGCTGATACAGCTGATACGAACTGCTCTTGGTCTATACAGTCACTGGTATGATATAGAACCTTGCTCTCTTGTACAGGGTGCAAGAAAAATGAAATTCACTAAGTTGCACCCCCCCTCACACACACACACACACACACACACACACACACACACAAAACCTTCCCAGTACTCCTTAAATAATGGTTTTAAGACTCAGATGACTCATACGAGTTTGACTCCAACTCAGTTTGACCCGATCCAGTTCAATACCCTGAGTCAACCCCAACTCAGGCTGATTCAGCATGACTCGACTAAGGCACAAATGAGTCCGGTCAAGTCGCCAAATCTTTTAACCATGCTTAAGATCTTATTGTGGTTGGGGAACTTGTCATAGCTGATGCTATTTTTGGTAAACCTGGGACTAGGATTTGGACTCACGCTTGCTCCTCAATTCAGCTTGCCCTCATCCAATAATTGTCTGCCACTTGTCTGTGACATTCTTGGCCGAGTCTCAGAAGTTTCAGCTCATTTCTACTTTTATTTCCATTCTTTTATTTCTTTGCAACATGGAAACTTCACCTTTTGAATAATCTTGTTGTGTAATACATTCTGGACATGCTTGTGGGAAAACGTCGATAACATTATAGAAAATCATTTTGAGTTCTCTCCCCCCACCCGCGTCATTTATGTAAATAGGTTTTCTCTACACTTTATTCTTGTTTGAACTAACATAGTATGACACAATCATTCAGGATTTTATATACAATATATAAAACGCAGCATATTAAGCTTTCTAAGATTGTCCAAGAATATTGTTTTTTGACACCTCATGCCTATGTTCGACAATTGTTCATCTACCTTAGCTACCTAGGTCGTCTTAGAAAGGTTAAAAATTCAAAATTTACTTCTGCATAAGTCCTACTTGACTGTGCACTTGTTGAGCATTCAATCTTTATTTTATTGAGCTCATGCCATAATCTGATTTATTTTATTTTTAATTTTATCATTTTCCCTTCTGGGTTTTGAAAGAACAATTAATCCCCTTAATTTTTACTGGTTACAAATTCAGCTGAGTTGATTCATTATGTTTTCTAATCACTTCATTGAGCTTTCTAATGCCACTGTGATTAACTCTTAAAGAGTATTGACACTCTAATTATTATTATATTTTTCTATTATGATTGTTGTTGCTTCTTGGCACAAACATGCAATACTCTCTCTGTCTCTTTTGGTAAGCATATTCTCATTTATCGCTATCTTATTTCTCTCTTCCGTGTTTAACACACTGATAGCATACTGCTTGTTATTGTCTTCAGGTTAAGGGACTGGTGGATATTTCCAGAGCTAAAATTCTAGACATTTCAGAGCATTCACTAACTAATGCTTGGTTTTGTCTTCAGGTTAAAGGACTGGTGGATATTTTCAGAGCTAAAATTGTAGACATTTCAGAACATTCACTAACTATTGAGGTAACCCTTGTGTGTTTTTTTTTTTTTTGGCTTGATCGAATCTTATGTAAATGGGGGTTGATCAATCATGATCCCTGCTCTCTTTTCTAGATCCTTTCATAATGCTAAAATGTTCATTTCTGTAATTCCAACCATTCAGGTAACTGGGGATCCTGGGAAGATAGTTGCAGTCCAGAGAAATCTAACCAAATTTGGAATTAAGGAAATAGCCAGAACTGGAAAGGTCGACTTAATTATCTTTTTGCAGGAATGCAACTTGCAGCTGGAAGCACCGAACATAATTGCCCTTCATGTGCCAAAGTGGCAGGTGTGCAAGATCTTGGCTTTTTATTTGATAGGCCCCAGAATGGAAGTGACCTGGCCTAAAGTCAGGCTGGTCCACTTATCAGTAGGGCTATAGGTGTATATTGAATGTGGACCGTTGGTTTTTTAACCTACCATTTTCTTGTACGCATGTTGCCTACCTGACAAGTGGAGCTGCGTGATTTTTGGGTGTGGACATTCACTGAGGGCCCATCTGATTAACAGCTAGATCTCACACATGAGCGCTTGTGTTTGGCTCATACATATGCATGGCTTTGAGAAGCATTTCTCACCTTTCAAATAGTCAGTAACCTGTTTAAATGTATTCCTCATAATGGATTTCCTGAATGATTTGGGTTTTCTAGATTGCTTTGAGACGTGAAAAGATGGGTGCGACGGCACCTTTTTGGAGGTTTTCTGCGGCTTCTTATCCTGATCTTGAAGGCATAACGCCTGTAGAACCTGCTTTAGGGGCAGCAGATACAGCATTATCTGGTGACTCAGATCTATCTACAGGGGTATTTCTTGTTTTATTCCATTACCAAAGCTGTGTACTTTATGGTTATGTTCCCTAGGCACACACATTTTCTTCTATTAAAAAATAATACCCCATGTAACAAGTGCACCCTACTTAATAAAAAGTGCACTGTGGATGAGCTGGTACATATCAAAATTGTTGTTCAGATAAATCCTTATTACCTTTTCTGTATTTTTTGTATTATATACTTCGATATTTCTTTCCTCGTTAAATGGGTCAATTCTTTCATATTTTATGTAATAACACGTTCAGTATTATCATTAAACCTAAAGTGTACATAAGAAGTCGGCATTTCATGTTTGCTGGGGCTGCCGAGCTGGTTATCTCATGCTTGTTTGTTCGACACTGATTTCACATGTTCATCTCTATGTCACATAGCATTCCTAGTTGTTCATTGGGAGACTTGTTTCTTTGGTTTCTCACTACTTGTATGTCTTGTGAATACAGGGTGATCATTGAGAAATGTTTTGAATTTGAAATAAAGTGACAAATACATAGATTTCTCAACAAATTGTTCACCATGCTCTCTTCTGTTTTTGTGAATGAAAGATATCATGAAAATTTTTCTTTTGGTGAAGCAATTGCAAATACCCAAATTCCTGAAAACGACAGACTGGTACTTTTTGGTGAAATACCCAAATTCCTGAAGATGACAAACTGCAGTAGCATGCATCTTCCAGTTCCAGCCAAAGGTGCTGTCCCTGCTGTGCCATCTCACTCCCGCTCCTGCTCCTGCTCCTGCTCGTGCTTCAAACCCTCTTCTCCAACCATCTTTTGGGAGCAATAATATTTTAAATGGCTAATAATTGGCTTGTATTTCTGTGTTCATTTTTCATTTTCTTCATACTTTTATCTTTGAGCCGTATTTCCAGAATGAGAAACAGATGCAGGAATACGTTTTGGAAATGGAAGCAAGAAATTTCTCAGTTTGCAACAATTGATATAGTACTTCTGCAACTGTATGAAACACGTGGGAAATGGAAAGTGAGAAACATAGGTTTTCTCAAGTGGAAACAGATTATTTCCTGGTAACCATGTTCAGACCCACAGGCCATGTCATTAACCAAAATCCAGTGTTTTAAACAGCACGTTGCATATTGTGTAGCATTCAGCCCTCTATAGGGAACAATATAATAAATAGCAAGAATAAATGTTAAAAAAAAAAAACCCGCCTATGTTTTAAATGGCTTTGTGGATCGAGTGAATCAAAAGAAAGGGTTCGGGGGATTGGAGGGGTGCGTGCGTCAAAAGAGGGCTTTCGAAACCCTTCTATTTTAAAATGTTTTCTTATAACGTGAGTTTTATACCATTGGCATTATTTCACAAGTCCTCAGATGTACTCATGGAGGCCCATATTTAGATGGTTAAGATTGTCTGATATGGGTGCATGTACATATATTCTCCATCTACAGTAAGGCTCACTATTTGGATGGTCTGGATAGCTCTACATCATTGCCACGTGTGAGAAAGATGGGTCTCCACCATTTTACAACATGACTTAAACTAAAAGATTAAGACTGTTCCTAAAAAATAAAATAAAATGAAAACTGTGTAGCATACACTACATAGCTTGTAGTGTACTCTATGGTCACTGTAGCATACACTACAGTGGAAAATGCTATTTAGGCATGCTGCATAGTGTTGATGCTACTCTACACTATGCTACAGACTCTACTGCTACGCTGCGCACGCTCTTTACGATATTGCTAAAAAGTAAAGAAACCAAAATGTGATACTGCCTAAAAAAAGTGTATGATAACTATTGCAATGCAATTACCCTTAAAAAAAAAAACCAAAACAAAATCACCCACATTTTTTCCCCTTTTGTTCCTTTGGCATTTTTCACACATAATGGAATAGTATAATCTCATTTTATTTTCTGTTTCCCAATATTTATCCCCTCTTTTAGTATAATATGTGTTCTGTATGGAGTTCTCTTATAATTTATGTTCCACATGAAGGGCGGTGATGTGTATCCTGTGGAATCTAATGGGGCCTTTTGGGCAAATCAAGTGCTTGATGCTCACTGGGGTGTCCTTGACGATGAAGATGTAAGGCTTGTAATCACGCTTTCTATTTAATGCTTTTCTTTCATTGTTATTTATTTATTTATTTTTAATAACTTTTATACAGTGTGCAAGGTTAAGTATGCATGGGAGCCCTTGATGTTATTGGTTGAGTGACTCAAATCCAAAGCCAGTAACCATTGGCATCCTTACATTGAAATTTGTGTTGTGGTCAACATTTAGAGCTTGTCTCAACTCCATTTGGCTCCCATTCTGAGTTTACTCGGAAACTTGATTGAGTTCTCACTGAGTTTACATTTTAAGAAAAGCTTATACTGTAAAAGCGTTTTCTCGATCTTTTGAGTACTCAGTCCAGTTTTTCTGGAAACTCAGTCAAGATTTTTAATTACTTTAATTGGGTTTTTCAGTTCTTGATTTCTTGAGTTCTAAAAACTCATTCAGTATATTATTTTTGGAGCTTTGCATGGTACAATTTGAGTGTGTGCACGCACACCCAAACCAACACAGGCTCGCAGATGTATATTACACCTCAGTTGAGATTTTTTCAGTTCTCGTTCAAGATTTCCATTTTCCTGATTGAGTTTTCTGAGGTCTCAAAGATTAAGTTACCCAACCTCAGTCCTGGTTGAATTTAGGCAACGAATGTTTGAATAGTGTTAGACAGTTTTGAGACAATGGTTCTTACTGCAATGCGGTGAAGAGTGTTTATTGGGTTGTTTGTGCGGTTGAGTCCTTGGATGCAGCATCAACGGTTTTAATCTTCATTTTTTCCTCAAATATTAAACGATTTCTGATATCTAGTCGACATTACAGTGAAGTCTGTGTCGCTTAACATTGTTTTGAAACATTGGTTCTTACTGCATTGCTGTGAAAGACTGTTTGTGGTGGTTGGTGTGTGGTTGACTCCTTGGATGCAATATCATAGGTTTAAATCTCCATTTTTTCTCAAATAGAATGAAATCTAATATCCAATCTACATTACTTCAGTCAAGTGGTCTCCGATCGCACACATTATCTATGCTTGTAACTGACTGCCCAGGAGTTCTCAATATAGTTACAGGCGTTTTCTCTCGTAGAGGCTATAACATTCAGGTCTGTTTGTCTCATTTCACTGTTTCATTTGTTATTCGTCCTCGTTCTATACATTTGTCATGTGCTCATCATTGCTTTTGACAATCAGAGTCTAGCTGTTGGTCCGGCAGAAAAGGAGGGAATCTCTCGAATTACAACAGTTGTTCCAGGGACTGATGAATCCATCGGCAAGTTGGTCCAGCAACTTTATAAGCTCATTGATATTCATGAGGTGAACAATACACAGTTCAAGGGATTGTTTGCAGGTTACTATTCTTCAAATATCTAATGAAAGACGGTGGCATTTTCAGGTTCAGGATATCACCCATTTGCCATTTGCAGAGCGTGAACTGATGCTGATAAAAATTGCCGTAAATACTACTGCTCGAAGGGATGTGCTTGACATTGCCCACATTTTTCGGGCCAGAGCTGTTGATGTGTCAGATCATACAATCACACTTGAGGTTAATGTCCTTCCTGAAACTTCACTGCAATTCTTTCCTGGGTTGATCTTGATTATATGTGCTGTCTTTTGTTTATTTTCGTTAGGACAGCTACTTTAATGTAAGTGAGTTACTGGGGAGTATTATATTTTGTAGGAATTATCAGGTACTAATGCATGTTTACAGTGGCCCAGGGCCAATGGGCTGTGATCCAGAAGTATCCTACGATGTGTAGAGTGTTGCAGAAAGCCCCCAGATTGGAAGAATATATTTGGGGGCTGAAATGTAAATGGTTAAGGAAAAAAAGGAAAAGAAATACAATCACAGTCTCGTAAAGTGGTCAATCATTGAACTTGTACAATCTTCCAAAGTAGCAACGTTTTGGGACATCCTACATCCATTATGCGGCTCATCAGATCAATGGTCTGCATCACTGAACTATGAAGAATTGGGACACTGTAAATGTCCTCGTGCACCAAATCGGATAATTCCTCTACATTCTGCAATCAAGTATGGTTGTTAATTTCGAGATTTAGGTTGGGTTTGTACAATACGTAGTTAACAGAAATGGTAAAAATATTTATTTGGAAGGTCTTGAATGCTATCCTGAACTGGAAAAAAAATTCTTATGCCATGAAATGGTCGCAGTCAGATTTCCCTGTAAAGAAACTTGAAAGGGTTTTGCACTTAGGGCGTGTTTGGATACAGGATCTGTGTGGAAATGAAGATTGTTTTCCTTTGACGAAACAGTTGGGTTGTTTGAATATGTGGATTCCACAAAATAATAATTACTTTTATCTATGGTCAGAATTTTCCAGCACAAGAAGCAAGGTGACGGTTGTCTAATGAATTTGAGGATTTCACTTGAACAAGCACCCCATTTTCGAAATCCATGTTCGACAATGACCATGAACATTATCATTGGGTAATCATTATGTTGTCCACAGAATCCAAATGGAATCCACGTATCCGAACATCCCTATGAGTTTTGTTCTTGCTCGATTTGGTAAAAGCTCTTGTATGGTCTGCAGTAGGCAGGGGTCTGAAATGTCGAGCACTTCTGATCCTTCTTATAGCCTTTGGTTTTGATTGTGGAATCTGCTCTGCAGCACACTTGCACTCTGCTCCTAATGCTTTCTGGTTACAGTAACTTAGTTCTGGTGTTTCAGTTCTAATATTTGTGCTGACTGGGCTTCTGTGACTCATTTCAGCTCACGGGTGATTTGGACAAGATGGTTGCACTGCAGAGACTCTTGGAGCCCTATGGCATCTGTGAGGTCTGTCCTATAATTTCTGACCCACATGTTATAATTTCTGAGCCCTATTTAGTGCTTGAGCAAACTGGTTGCCTCAGTTTGCTTAGGCTGTGTTTGGAAGCATGTGAATTGAATTGCAAACATGCAGTTTAATTACAAGGAAATGACAAAAACTAACAAACTGTTCCTGTTGAAGTGATAAAGTCCCTTGATATACATTGATACACCACACTCTGACAGCTTAAGCTTTTAGAGTAAATGGCTGTTTGACATGGTATCAGAGAGGAAGGTCCTATGTTCGAATCTCAAGAGCAGCAAATATGCCTCGCTAATATATTATTCTCCCACGGGGGGTCAGGAAAATCAGGTCCGGCCCAGGGACCGGGAAATTAAGCCCGGCCTATTTATGGTGTGAGTGTCCCTCCACCTTCGTCAATATGTTCCCGTGCGGAGTTCCCACCTCGCACGTGCGGGGGGGTGTTGAAGTGATAAAGTCCCTTGATATACATTGATACACCACACTCTGACAGCTTAAGCTTTTAGAGTAAATGGCTGTTTGACAGTTCCTAGTATTGGTAATGAGGAATTGCTCCAGTTAAATTTCTTTCAAGTCCAAATTGAAGCTGATGTAATTGCAATTTGGAGCCTAGATCCTCAACATCACAATTTGAAGCTGCTATTTCTGCTTTATCAGTTGCAATTCTACCAGATAGTTCATCCAACATGTAGACCTGGGATCACTAAAAATCTGGTCGGCAAAAAGAATCACCTATTTAGATAACGTTGGAGTTTGGACATGGTTTTTGAATCCCAATCAAATTCCACTTGATCAGCAAGTTTTCCAATGCTCCTCGCTTAAGATATACTGCCTTCTTACCGTTAATTTTTTTAAAAATACTAGTGCCGTCTTTATTTCATGTTTCTTCCTAGCTGATAAATCTGTTCTGTATTGGAAAATTCACCACCTCCTGGTTAGAATCTATATATTGGTTGGTTTTGATCAGTGTTTTAGAACTTAGAAAATGGATTTGATTGGATAGTTTGAGTGGAACCATTAGTAGAAACCGCTCTGACTATCCGAGATATTGGAAAATTCACCACCTCCTGGTTAGAATCTATATATTGGTTGGTTTTGATCAGTGTTTTAGAACTTAGAAAATGGATTTGATTGGATAGTTTGAGTGGAACCATTAGTAGAAACCGCTCTGACTATCCGAGATACTGGTCCAACTCTGCTAGAGGCATTTTTGAACATGATATATCATTATTTTTAGGGAATTTTACAACTAACTACCTAATTAATATGGAATTTACATTCTGGTACCTTCTTCAAAAAGCTTTTCAAAATGTTACCTCATTAACCGATATAATTATCATTCCACTACCTTCCATTACATTTATGTAATGGCCAGTTGGGTGGGTATGCAAGCAAATGGGTCGGCTACTGAGGTGGGCCCCACTGTGATGTTTATGTAAAATCCACACCGACTATCAGGTGTGTCACCTCATGTTAGGCCAAGGGCCTGGAAATCACCCCCATCTGTGATTCAGGTGAATCACATGATTGGAAACAGTGTACAAGGCAACCATTGCCCTCCAAACTATTTCCCTAGGTATGGCCAACCTGAATCACAGATGGGCCTGACTTTTATACTCCCAAGTCTAAATTTTAGTGTGTAATCTAATGGTTGGAGTGGCTTTCATATAATCATCACCATGTTCCCCATAAATATCAAGGGTGGACGTCTCTCTCCCAACTGTTTTCTTTGTTATGGTCCACCTGAATCACAAGTCGACCTTAGTTTTTGGTTTTAGTCCTAAACTAGGATTATGCACATTGTTGTCATGTGCAGTCAGATATGCACATTTTTATGCATTGATTGCATATGCGGTCATGGCATATGCAATCAATGCATATATGCGATCGCATATATTGCATATGAGAGAATATGCAATCGCATATGCGATGTATGCGATTGTATTTTTTGCAAAATCCAGACTTTTTGCCTATAAAAAGGCCTTCAAGTCCCCTCTATATGCAAGTTTCATTCACTCAAACTCTTCTCTACTCTCATACTTTCAAATCTCCCATTTTCCATATTTCAACTTTCAAGTTCCAAGTCTCCAAGGTCCAAGCTCTAACTTCTTTCAAATTTTAATCAAGAATCAAGATTCAAGATAGAAGAAGCAAGAAGAAATTGAATTCCAAGTCTCACATTACATAGTTCTACATTCTCTTATTAATTACTATTAGTTATTATTACAATATAATTTAGTAATTTACATTCTCTTATTTCATTTCATTTTCTGTTTTTAAGGTCTTAGATATTTTAAGGTTCCCCTCTACTTTACACACACACACACACACACACACACACACACACACACACACACACACACATTTTTTCTTCTTTTTTCCCCCTATTTTTCCTATCCGTTTTTTAATTTTTCGAAAAAAAAATAAAAAATCTGACCACATGCGATTAGGCGATCGCATATGCGATTCGACATCATTGATTATGCATATAATGGTTGGAGTGGATTTTGCTACACATCGCGATGGTCCTTGCCAAAAATTGTCCCGCCATCCATTTCCAACTATACAGGGAAATGATGTAGAAAAAAAATAGATTTATATGGGATGCTACTCTTGATTTTGACGGGGCCTAGCATGATGTTTATGTAAGATCCACTTTGACCATTAGATATTTAGTCCCATATTCGGCCTAGAGACAATCAGGTTGACTTGCGATTTTGGTGGGCCACATGAAAGGAAACAGTTGTGAGAGATGTCCACCCTTGATTTTTACAGGGCTCGCCATGATAATTCTATGAAATCCACTCCTGTCATTGGATTTCACACAAATTTAGGCCATACCATACCAATCTGCGATTCACGTGGGCCACACTAATGGAAATAGTTTATAGGTCGAGCATTGCCTTGTACACTATTTCCAATCGTGGGTCCATTTAAATCACAAATTGAAGGAAAAGGGGTAGAGAGAGGTGCTGCCCTAACCCTAGATGCTATTAAATAAATGATGTTAACGTGTCGAAACCATGTGTGGGCTGGCCTTATACAAAACAATGCTGCCAATGTCTAACTGCGGTCAAACAGCTTATTCATCTCAGTTCACACATGTATTCAACTCTAAATTTTCTACACTCCCCCTCAAGCTGGAACATATATGTTAATCATGCCCAACTTTTTATATATGATTGCACCTTTTGCATGAGGTACACCCCTAGTGAGAATATCAACTGGCTGGTCCTTTTAAGGACTCATGTTCCATAACCACTTCCTTTGATGCAACTTTTTCTTGAACGAAGTGGCAATCGACTTCACTGTGCTTTGTTCTCTCATGGAAGACTGGATTATTGGCAACGTGGGTTATGGCCTCGTAGTTAGAGTTGTACATGAGTCGATCCAAGTCAAGATTCGCACAAGTCGGCTTGGCTTGGCCAACTAGTAACCCCAGCTCGAACTCAGCTCGGCTCGGTCTTCGAGCCTGACTGGCCAGCTTGGCTTGGTTCAGTCAGCAACTTGGGCCAGTTCGAGCCTGTGAGACATTTTCTCTAACACATAATGCATCTTCAGTCTCTCTTAGAATGCAAAACAGTAACAACACTTCACAGGTATTTCATCAAACACTTAGCAAGTAGCATAAAAAACAAGACATGAGGGAAGTTTTATAGTGTAATTTTATTTTATTTTATTTTTTTATTATTTTAATTTTTAATTTTTATAGTGATTTGTTTTGTATCCATTCCTTCCTTGCCACCAATGGATGATGCAGAGAATGTACGCATACGAAACAACACTTCATTAAGTCATTTCATCAAACACTTGGCGAGCAGCATGAAGATAAAAATAACCGAGTCACCAAGCCAATTTGATCCGAGTCAATTCGAGTTGAGGTACGAGCCAAGTTGGGTCGAGCTCAGGCAAGCTCGAATTCGGCTCAAAGTTTTTTCAAGTTCCAAAAACCAGCTTGACTCGGTCTGAATCCAATTTCGAGCCGAGGTGAGTTGAGTCGAGCGAGCTGACAGAACTAACTCGACTCGTGTATAGCTCTAGTCACAGTACAGAGTCATTGAGTTCCCATCAAAGAGGTGGAGTTCTTGAAGGAGAGACCTAATCCACAAGAGTTTACAAATTGCGTGACCTATAGTGTAGCATTCTGCTTTGGCACTGGATCTTGCAATGACACTTTGCTTCTTACTTCATGTTACGAGGTTTCTTCCAACGAATGTGCAATATCCAAAGGTAGATCTTCTATCTACCACGGATCCAACCCTATCCGCATCAGGATATGCTGACTTTTAGGCCACATTCTTTCTGCGCAAGAGGTCTTGTCCATGTGCATCCTTTAAGTAGCGCAAAATATGAAGAATGACATCACGGTGTTGAGTGCGTAGCTAGTGCATAAATCTGCTAGCCATTCCAACTGTAAATGGGTTACCTGGTTGTGTAACTGTAAGATACATGTGCTTGCCTACCAGTCTTCTATAATTCTCTGAAACCTAAAAGTGTGGTAATTTCTCTTCCGACTAGGATGAAAAGATCCCATTAAAGCGGCTATCTTCAAGAAGCTCCCTCCGGCTTTCAGTCAGCTTCACATTTGAACCAATTAGAGTTTCACAAGGCTTACATCCCGTTAAACTGGTCTCATCTAGCAGTTCGATCGTGTACTTTCTTTGAGATAAAATGATCCCAAAGGTGGAACTTGCTACCTCAATTCCAAGGAAGTATAAGGGACTAAGGTCCTTGGTATGAAATTATTGTTAGTCATCGTTGCTCCTATACAATAATATCATCAACATAGACAATAAGGATCACCATGCCCTAGGGTCGGTTCTATAAAAATACTAAATGGTCAACCCTACATCGATGAAATCCAAAATCCAAAAGCGTATGACTGAATTTCTCAAACCATGCCTATAAAGATTGCTTCAGTCCATAAATCACTTTCTAAAGCCTATATACTTTGGTAGTCTCCCTTTGTGCCAAAAACCCCGGAGGTTGCTCCATGTACACCTCAGTAAGATCACTGTGGCGGAAAGCATTCTTGACATCAGGCTGGTATAGGGCCAGGACCCTTCAGCAGTCTGAGTGTATACTTTTGCCACCAGGCGAGCTTTAAGGCGATCAATTGAACCAGCTGGCAGGTATTTCACGGTATACACCCACCATCATCCAACCTTCTGCTTGCTAGGAGGGAGAGGTACTAAGGTCCATGTGCCAGTGCGATGCATGGTGGAGATCTCATCTTCCATCGCCCTCTTCCAGCCAGGTTGTGCCAAGGCTTCATGATGAGACAAAACCCTGCAGCGCTCAGTCATGATGTGCAACAAACGGTGGGGCCAGATAGCGGGGGACCAATGATCTGTACCAGCGGGGAAGGGACGATGTAGTGAAGGTCGTCACCACCATATGCAGCAGCACTCCTGAGGATGATGAAGGCAACAGGGTAGTGGGTAGATATATTTTTTTTTTTCTTAAAAAAAAAGAAGATCCGTATCTAACAATGATCAAATCCAACCTCTTGAAAAATTTCAGATCCAACTGATCCCGGAGGAGAAGACACAATAGCGTCTTATGCCATTAACAACCACCAGCAATGCAAAACCCAACCGGTTCTGCAATCGAGATGCTCCAAGGGATAGGGATGCTGGATAGGAGATTTAATCTACTATAGTTGATGACAAAAAAGAAATAATCAGAGATGATGCTTCTCTGATACTATATGGAATTACAAAGAAAGAACAAAGAACAAAGGAGGGAGGGAGATGACTCTCTACCCTAACCCTAGATATTATGAAATATATGATGTTAACTGGTCTAAACTGTGTGGCCCATGTTGGGCCTAATGGGATTTCAACATGGGATGCTGCATGTGCAACTGCTGTTTAACAGTTTATTCATCTCAGTTCACTCGCCTGTTCAACTCCTGATTTTCTACACAGATGGAGCTGGTTCTTGCGCCCTTTTTGACCTGGTTCAACCAGCAGTTGGACTGGTTTGGACCAACTGTAGACAGAAATGGGTTGGGTTCCGGTCTGGGTTTAGGATATGCTTTTTGATCAGCGCTTTGTGTGCGGAACTGGATGCTTTTTTGACGGAAAGACAGACATTGGAGAGTTCCCCCCCCCCCCCCCAAAAAAAAAAAAAAAAAAAAAAAACCCCTTCTCTTACCAGCAATCAAGTTTATTTATTATTTATTTATTTATTTATGCTGTGGTTTTCGTTGTTGTCATTGTGGCGGTCACACTTTCCAATTCAATGTAGTTTTCGACAGGATTCCAACTTGCCTGGATTTGCTAGTAGGACGTCTATATAACTTTCTAATCCTGTTTCCTCGAAGCCTGCTCATCTCACATGCTTATGCAGGAAAAATGGGCCCAAATGCGATTTGATATCTATGTGGGACCAATGAGTCTTAGTGCCATTTTCCTTTTGTGGTCCTCATCACCAATTATGTTTGTTAGACCTTTTTCCTACATGTATGGGAAGGACAGGCAAATGTCTGTTTCTTGTTCTCTAGTTTTACTTGGGACATGCTGCTGGTTATGGAGTTGAAGCTTTTTGTATGACTATGGTTGTGGGTGATGTCTCCTGCTTGTTAGATGTGCTGGCCCAGCCTAGTTTGTGCGAGTGATCAAGGGTTCAATCCCTGGTGATGTTACCTTCCAAAAAAAAAAAAAAAGATTTTTCAAAACTTTGGTTAAAGCCTAGCTGACGGTTTGCAAACACTGAATCAGAAACCTAAAGATAAGTATTGGTTGGATGATCTTAACCATCGGATTTCACCCATTGGATTTGGATGACCGAACATATTCTGACCATCCATTTGATTGCTGGCATTATGCAGATGATCAGGATAGTTGGATCACTGCAATCTTTGGGCTATTATGCTCAATCCACATTGGGACCCATGATTTTGATAGCCTAGATTAACATTCATGTATGCCATCTATACAATATAAGTTGCCCTGATCTGATAACATGAAGGAGTCTTAGCTCCAGTGTTGAAAGGGATACCTGGATACTGGGCTACCGGTCATGCCAGTCAATTAACTGAATCACCAAGGTTAATAATGGTGGTGTCATTGAAATACATTGTTCTTCTGTTTGATTTTTCTGCAGCTTTTCACCAATAGTCTTATTGAAATTCCGTCTTAAGCACTCACAGTTATGGTATTTCTCCATGATTTTTTATTTATTTTATTATTTAAATGTTGTGATTGCTTTCTATTTAATGCTTCTCTCATTTTTTGCAGGTGGCACGGACTGGTCGGGTTGCGCTTGTTCGCGAGTCTGGAGTGGATTCAAAGTACCTTCGCGGGTTCGCTCTTCCATCGTAATATCAGAGACACAGGGCTGTCTTCTTTTGATCTGGAGCATTGTGAGTTTGCTAGAGTTATGTAGGTTTTTGTGGAGATGCATTCTGTTTTTTTTGTTTTGTCTTGTTTTGTTTTTGTTTTTTAATAAATATTTTCCAGAGGGTGATGAAAACAATTGCAGAAGCAATTGAGAAATCTCACAGAAGTTACCCAATAAGTAATTTTTAAACTTTAAGTTAATAAGTTACCTTTTCAACTTAAGTTAGTTTGGTGATTAAATTTAAATAATTTATAAGTTTAGGGAGTGGGCCTAAATATGAGGTAGATTCAATACTCAATTGGGCCACACAACTTGCAGTAATGGTGTTAAACACGTATTGTTGAAACCACGTTGATTGTCGGGTGTTCCACCATGATGTTTCTGAGAAATCCACTGTGCCTATGAGTTTTTCCAGCACATTTAATTGTTGTGACCAATTAGAATGAAGATCCAAAACTCAGGTGGGCCACAGCTTGAAAAAGTATATCAAACCCCACCGTAGAATGGAGAGCTCAAAAAGTTGAAGCGTACCACCTTAATGTTTTTGAGAAATCTGTCCTGTCTACCATTTTCATTGGTTCATTTCCATGGGCCCAAATATGAGCAGATCCAACACTCAATTAGGCTTCACTACTTGAAAAAGTAGTACTGAACCTCCACTGTTGAAATAGTCATGAGGCCCACAGTTATTTTGTTGAAATATCAACCTATCCACCTGTTTATCCGTATGATCTTATGGGGTAGGAATGACCTTGCATCCGGGTGAGCCCAACTCCCCGTGCCTAGGACCTACCGTGATGTTTCTTAGAAATCCACCCTGTTCATCCATTTTACCAGACCATGTTAGGAGGTGGGCCCAAAAATGAGGCAGATCCAAAGCTTAAATGGGCCACGTTGAAGGAAACAATGGAGATTGAACGACCACCATTGAAACAATGGAGTTAGGGATTTCTAAGAAGCGTCACGGTAGGCCCTAGGCACGTGGAGTTGGGTTCACCCGGATGCAAGGTCTGGGTGAGTCAAACGGTGAGGTGGACCCACTTTTATGTATGTGTTGTATATCCGTTTTGTCAGCTCATTTTAGGTAATGAGCCTAAAAATGAAGAAGATCTATATCTAAAGTGGACCACACCATAGGAAACATGATGATTGGAAGCTTGCCATTAAAAACTTCTTGGGGCCACAAAAGTTTTGGATCAAGCTGATATTTGTGCTTTCCCTTCATCCTGGTCTATGTGACCACAGGTTGGATTGAAAATAAATATTACTGTGGGCTCTAGGAAGTTTTTAATGGTGGGTGTTCAATGACTACTGTTTCTTGTGGTGTTGTTCACCTGAGAATTCAATCTGGCCCATTTTTGGACTAATACTCTAAAATGAGCCGGCAAAACGGATAGACGAAGTAGATATATGACACATACGTACATTAAGATGGGCCCCACTGTCACTGCATTGCCAGATTAGGTGCTTCAGTAACCACAGGCACGAGGTGTTTTAGAAAACATGATTACCAAACATGCTTATTTACTGATTAGGTAGAAACTAAGATAAGCTACTTAAGCATAAGTAAATTATCATCCAAGTGTGCCCTAAAAGAGATTGATGAACTGGTATCGCCCTCTCTCTGGATGGTCTGTATGATAGTCCTGACGATTGGCGTTGGGTTTGGAAAGCTTAAACCCGTCTTAAATTCTCCCAGTTTCCTAGCATTTTCTATTGAGCATGAGAGGTGGGGGGTATTTGGTATGTTTCTAAAAGGGCCATCAGCCGGTCGTGTTCTGGCTGGGTTCTGGAGTACTTGTACCTGGGCTGAGGGGTTCGTATCTTGTCAGGTCTGGGTCAGACAAGTGCATTTACATGGTAGGGATCACCCAATGGTTGGATTAGATCACGCACACGTGGACTACACATTCCATTTGGAGTTTCCATGGTGGGTGTCCACCTCCCTAATGTCCCCTATTGTTTGTTCCCTTTGATGGGGCCCACCCGGGTTAAGGATCTATCTGGGTTTTGTTTGGAATGTACGCTTAACATGGGGAGGTGCATGTAATGTACGGGTTGGATAGACATTCACACATCAAAGTGGACCCCACAGGGCTACCATACTTACAAATGTGATCATTGCTCTCCTGGCAATTCACGTCCTCTCCGCGTGACCTGCTCACCTGGCATGTCTACTAGTATATATAATATTGGTAATAAAATTAACTGGACTTGCTCCGACTCGACCTGACCCGATTTAAGCCGGGCCCATGACAGTGGATCCGACTTAAATCCGACTAGACCCAATTTCTAACCGGGTCCAAATTGGTGGACCTGAGTCTGAGACCAGTACCTGGAGAGATAGGGTCAGGTCCATCGGGCACATGCGTATCCGTGACAGCCCTAGTTTGTATTTTTAGAGGAACTATATGATTCTTGGTTGATGAAGTAGTGCTTGGGCCTCATGATCCGTACCATTGTCTGTTCCACAGTTGCCTGGAAAGATCTCCCAGATTGGACTTTCACCCGTCCTCTTGGTGGAACTTGGATGATTGTTGTATGCTTTACCCACCTGTCTATTTGCAGGCTTCCAACAGAAAGGTTGGGAGTTGTTCTATCAAACAGACTTTAGGGGGTATGTCCATCCTTAGTGGGGCCAAATAGACCAGTCGTCTGGATCTGCTGAAACATGGGCCCTAATTTTTGTGGGTTGCTCGGTTGTTTTCTATTGCTTGGGTATGCCAGAATTGATACAAAGATTCGACAAGTAGATACATTCATAATATGAATGTATATCACTAAATTACAAGAAGATCGGTCGTTTATTCAACCACTTGCAGAAGTTTATAACAATCAAGCGATAATCAAAGGGTGAGATCTTTTCTACGAAGATTACTTTATGACTTCCACAAGAAAAGACTTTTATAATACCAATGCAAATCAAATAAATGGAAACACTCACAATCGGTCAGTAGGGGTAACTGTAAGAATAAATTTTATTGAAAGAATTGCTTGATATTAGATAAAGAACAAATCTAGTGTATGAGCGTAGACTTAAATTACAACTCAAGATTATAGCTAAGAATGACCGCTACTCCTAGGATAAGCTGAGTTAAAAGATAAATTAATAGATTTGATTAATTACTGTTAGTTGATTTTTTATTTTTATTATTATTTTGAGATGATCTTGCTTTGTTAGATTCCTATACTATTTATAGAGTTCTGTTGAAGCTTGTTCTTCTAGATCATTCTTCCATTACTACGACAGTTACGGTAGTTGAAAAGCCTTTCCAGAACATTCTCTTATCTAGATTATTCTTATGTGATTATTTTTCTTTCGACCATACATTGGCTACATCTATTTTGTCGGTTGCTCGTTTGTGCTCCATTAGACTTCTCTCCTCGTCTTTCTGTTCCGATCAAGCTTCTCAGCCGCATTCTGTTTCCTGACTTTTCTCAGCCACTTAGTCTGCCATTGGACACTTTTCGACCGCTCCCCCTGGATGCCTCACGGCCACTTGGTTTTCTTTTGAATACCTCTTAATTGCTCCTTGTCTTATCACTCTGTCAGCTATGATTGCATAAAAAGAACTCCAAGTACCATTGAAGATCTTTAGCATATTATGTTTTTTCGTTGCTATAACACATGTAATTTTCAATTGGATTTCCAAAAAACGATCGTAAATAAGGAACACCAGTTTTACAAAATAAAATAGCTGATTATTGTGTGTGACATACTTGAGGATTTGTATGACTTTTAAAAAAAAATTGTTTCCAGCTTTGATTGAGGCCATGAATATTTCATTAGCTGGTGGACAGATTTAGACGATGGGGATGGATGATAGATCTACATATTGAGCCCTTCTAGTGCTCATTAGCATTTGCGTTCAACCCTATATACCATTGCTGACGTGGTACACACCCTATATGCCATTGTTGATGTAGTACACTTGCAAGTGTGGGAGATTTGGGCTATTCATTGGTCATGCTCTTGCTACCTATGGTATGTTGAAAACATGCATGTAATGTGTGTTCTCCCATACAAACTCTATGTTGAGATGTTATCTAAGATTTTTCATGTTTTGTGGGCCATTATTGATCATGGTTTTGATTTATTGGATCAGATCTAGCACTATACTTTATGTATTGAGTATGTGGCCTCACTTAAGCATGATGAATTGCAACATGAACATAGGTGGTTTATTGGTCTCTTCTCCACATTTTTAATGTGCATGGAATGTGGAACATGCGGGAGTTTTAAACTACGGACTTTTCTATGTATATGGAAGTTAGAATATGGAGATATTGATAGCCATGTGACTCAATGTTCAAAATATCAGTATCTCGTTATGTATTGCATCTTTGAAATACAGATATGTATTACTTATTACATAGGATGTATTGTTTACATGTTGTAATTTATTGCACTTTTTAGAAAATATTGAGGAAATGGTTAAATTTTTCAATGAAACTTAATGGATTGTTAAAAAAATACCTTAATAAACACTTTTAAACCATAACATCTAAAAAAAGTACATACAATAAGTTTCCTTTGTATATGGTCCTAAGCTATGTGCTGTTTGACTTAACTAATGCAACTATATTCAAATCGAATGCATAACATTTAGAGTGTATGTGATAATCATTTCATTAAACACTCCTAAATACTCTGAAATTAATCCACTTGACCGCTGACCAATGTTCTTTACGATGTTTGGAGAAGGGAATGAGGAAAGAAACAAGGGAAAATTGACAAGGACTTAACGAATCAGATCAACCTTCATACATGCTTGATTTTATGTTTGGAGTGCAACATTATAAGCCGTTTGGGAGAAATTGGGGAAAAATTGAATTTTTCGTAAATTTCCCAAAATCAAACCACTTACGCTTAAATTTTGAAATTAGAGTATATGTGATGATCATTTCATCAAATACTCCTATATACTTTGAAATTAGTCTTAATTGATAGTTGGTTGAAGGAAAATTTTGAAAAAAAACATGGAGAACATGAAGAACTAATGAATATTGAAATTTAAGCTTCTACTATATGATTTTTCATGCAAAACGTGAAGAACCAATGAATTTACAATCACTTGACACTGATTTAACATAATTTCAACAAAAAAAGGGATCAAAAATCCAAAATGCTCATCAGATTGAACACGTAGGATATATTAACACTACTTGTGTGTTTCATATCACATGTTGGGATAGAAGATATATCGGCTGATATCGTCAATATTTAAAACATTGATGTGACTCATTGATGGATAGAGTTACACACAGAGGCTCTTATTTAAGGAATCTTTGTCCCCTTTTCATCTCATGTTCGTATGCTTTCGTTTTCTATCTTAGAGAGTAGATAAGTTGAAAAAAAGAGAAAGATCAAGCTCCCTTAAAACTTACCAAGGACACTATCCGTGGCAACCAATGTTGACCATTCATGTAATTTTTTAGGTTCATAATTTACATTGAAATGATGCATATAGATTGTTGTATCTTATTTTTGACCATTTTGGACAAAGCCAATAGGAGGGCGACATGTGGCCTTGTAAGAGAAATATATTGATGAAAAGATCTTTAAGATACTTGCAATGCTTTTTTCATAATCATAGCCAACATAAATCCAATTTTACATGTCAGTGGATGGCCGATGAAGTAATGTAACTGAGTTATCCAAAACTTTTATGAGCAAAGAGAAAAATGCGGTCAAGCAATTCAAGATACAGAAGGTGACTGAGAAACGGAATAGAACTTAGTTGACAGAAGAGGAACAGTTATAAAAGGGAAACCTAACAAAAAGAAGGATATACGGAGAGGCTTTTCAACTATTGTAACCATTATAGTAATAGAAGAAGCATGTGAAAGAATAAGCTATATGAGAAATCTATAAATAGTAAAAGAGATTGGCAGACCAATACACCCAAATCAACAATTATCTACAAATCCAATCCAATACAAAACAAATTTATCATTTATCTTAGCTTATCCTAGGAGTAGCAATAATTTTGTTGCAGTAATTCCTAGCTATAGTTTTTAGTTGTAATAGAAATCTACGCTCATACACCTGGTTTATATTTTATCCAATATCACGCAGTTCTTTCAAGAGACACATTCTTATAGTCGAATATTATCTACTGTTTCAATACATTATTTCCAACAATCTTAAAACTAAATATTCAGTTATTGAAAACAACATACATCTTATTAGATATTTAGAAACAGAAAAGTTTTCTTCTTCTTTTATTTTCTGTAACTAGTGTTTGATTACTTCTCTAACTGTTTGAAAATGGACTTATAACTAGAACTCTATTGTATTCCATGGCTACCATCACAATCAACCTTATGACTGAACTATCCCTTGCATTATTGATCGATATGTATTTCATCTCCATTGAAGAACTTTTTCACATCTAACCTTAGAAAGAAGTTAATGCAATCTATATTCAGCAATATGATTTATATTTACAGACCTTTCAATGATAATGCTCATTGGGGACATCCTCCGATACACGGGTGGTGTCACTGTCTAAACTCGGAAACCAGGCTCAAAAAATTCTCGATCGCTGAATCTAGTGCTGACAGCCTCTGTAGTACCTCATTCTCAGCTCCCAGCGCCCATATACCAGGTTCCGATCCTAGGATCCTATAAGGAGGATTTTTCAATGTACATTTATTTCGTAAGAAACATAACCACAAGTATACCTATACCATAAAGGCAACATCATCATTACAAATGTACTAATATAATCATTTAAGTACAATGCTGAAAGGGAAATACAATATGGAAATATCAAAGAAAACTCCAGAAGCTCAACCGCACGCTCCTACCTCAGCTCGGCTATATCATAATGTCACCTGCACGCATCTATCGTGCATAAGCTTATAAAAAGCTTAGAGGGTGGTGTAAGTGTGTGATCAGAATATGCGTGCTCAGAATGTAATATTAAAGTAAATGGAAATACTGGTAAGTCCACGAACCATACAATATCAGAATAAGTAGAAATACTGACAAGTCCATGAGTCATACAATATCAGAGTACGCAATACAAATCAGCTATGCAAATGAGGAGTCAAAGAGAGCCAAATATCATATGCCGAGGGAATAATGTAATATGTAAATCCTTCTAAGTCCGTCTAGGCCATATAAGTGCAGAAACATAGCAACCCAAAATGCCATATGCCTATGGATGTAATGCAATATGCGATGCGAATGAAATGGCCAAGCTGGAATGTAAAGTCGGGATGATAGTACGTAGTAACGCAGGTTACGGGGTCATCACAAGAGACTTTTATCAAAACCAATCCCATACTTAAATTTGGATAGTCAGACTCAATGTGGTAAACTCCTGATCTCAGGTTAGTCGCGCGCCTCAACTGAAATCCTAGCCATTACGAAGGTATACATAACGAATAGTTGCACATCACTAGCCCGAGTGGATAGTGAATGAATAAATGAATGAGTATGCAACTCCTTCTCAATATGTCCACACATCAGTACCGTATATCTCTGGGATTATCACCAGGGTCTAGTACACTCCAAGTTGGCTACCGTCCCAGCCGGCCGCATAGCCCAGCGAGTGAAAAAGTCCTCACTACCTGCCTTTCAGTAGTATACCAATGCCTACCCGGCTCGTCAATGGCAGACCCATTGGGGAGCTGGTCAAACTCAACCTAGCTTATAACCCCTTGGGCGGATAAGGCCATACCCCCTCCCAACCAACCACGACACAGTGGGAGATGCGGCCTATTGGTATTCAGCACTCGGGTGCTCATGTATCCACTCGATCTAGATGTTAGGGTGTCTCCTGTTCTTGGAGGTTTAAGGACTTTCACCCATGGATATCCAAAGTACCCAGATGCTTGAACTCAAACATTTTCGGTATCCCATCTGGTCATCCACGACATACCTGTGGAGGTCACAGCTTTGATGTCGCTAGGGCGTATAGTAATCACTATCACACAATGTAAGATGCATGAGTCATGTAGTCCATTCATGTATCAATTCGGCGCATACCGTGCACTTGTATGGGATAACTCCACCTATCAAGGAGTCCCATAAACCATTTGTACTATGACATATGCAATGGTCAATCACATTTCATAATAAACATACAGATGGTGCGTATGGGCGTGTGTCATGATGCTATGCTGTCTCATACTCATAATCGGTATCAATAACCAACATCAACAATCGGCCTCGACAATGTGGACATTTAACCAACATTGCCCCCAAGGAATGGCCCACATAGGGCCTAACATAAAGTGGACCCATGGCCTCACACAAAGGCCTAATATACAACACCATGGGCCTTACTCAAGAGCTTAATACACATCATGATGGGCCTCTCACATGGGCCTAATATACATCACAATGAGCTCCATCGCCTAGCCCTCAAATGTATCACGATGGACCTCATCACATAGGCCTCATATACATCACATTGGGCCTTAAACACGGGCTGAATACATATACAACGAGCCTCAAATACGGGCCACATATGCATCTCATTGGGCCTCGATAATCGGAATCGAAATCGGCCTCAACAATCGGAGTCAGAATCGATAATTGGAATCGACCTCGACAATCGAAATCGAAATTAGCCTCGACACTCGAAAATGGAATCGGCCTCGACAATCGGAGTCAGAATCGACACTCAGAATCGGCCTCGATAATCGGCATCAGAATCGGCCTCGATAATCGGCCTCGACAATCAGAATCAAAATTGGCCTCAACAATTGGCCTCGACAATCGTAGTTGGAATCAACAATTAGAATCGACCTCGATAATCGGAATCCTTATCAACAATCAAAATCGAAATCTGCGTTAATAATCGGCCACGACAATCGAAATCGGAATCTGCCTTAATAATCAGCCGCGACAATCGGAATCGGAATCGGCCTCAACAATCGACCTCGACAATCGGAGTCGGAATCGACAATCGGAATCGGCCTCGATAATTGGAATCAGAATTGGCCTCAATAATCGGCCTCGACAATTGGAATCGGTATCGACAATCTGAATCGGCCTCGATAATCAGCCTCTACAATCGGAATCAGAATCAGAATCGGCCTCAACAATCGGCCTCGATAATTGGAATCGGAATCAGCTTCGACAATCGGAATTAAAATTAGCCTCGACAATCGAAATTGACCTCGATAATCGGTCTCGACAATCGGAATCGGAATCGGCCTCAACAACTGGCCTGGACAATCGGAATCGGCCTCCATAATCAGCTTAAGGGAAGGTCAAAATGTGGATATTCAACCATCATTGTCCATTAATGTGGATATTTAACCAACATTGCTCCCAAGGAGTGGCCCACATAGAGCCAAACGTATCGTGGGCCCATGGCCTCACACAAGGGTCTAATACACATCACTCTAGGCCTCACTCATAGACTACATTATACATCACAATGGGCCACATCTTAGGGCCTCATATATAGAACAGGTGGGCCCTGCACATGGGCCTCACATGAGTCACAACCCATGGGCCTAATGCACATCATAATGGGCCTCATTAAATGGGCTACAAAAGCATCACAATGGTAACACCATATGGGCTGAATGTACATCTCAATGGGCCATGACCCATGGGCCTCAGTACATTATAATGGGCCGCAACCCATGGGCCTTAAATACAACAAGTGGACCGCATCAATGAGTCGTATACACACAGCAGGTGGGCCCTGCACATGGGCCTCAAATACATAACATGTGGCCCTACACATGGGTCCGGTATACATCATATTGGGCCTCAAACATGGGTCTCATATACATCAAGTGGGCCGTATCACATGGGCCGCACCAATGGACAACATAGATGTATAATATATACATCACAATGCATCCCAGGACACGTCCAGATGGACGGTGCTGATGTACAACGCATACAAGGACGGCATGGTTGGAACACATTCATCATGGTGTGTCCACACGCTGATGGACGACGTGTATAAAATACATACACAATAGGGGCCCCTACCGTCTAGGGGCAGATGGACGGTGTGCATATAAATTACATACATCACGGTGGGTCCTATGGCACGTCCATATGGACGATGTGGATATAAACCATATACAACAAGGTGGGTCCCACCAAGGCATGGGCCACACAAGAGATAAGCCAGCCCACCAATCCACCTCAACCAAATGCACTGGCTGGATAAAACGGATATAATTAAGGTGGGCTAGCCCTTGAAATAATCTAGAAAACTGGATGGACGGCGTGGATTACAAAACATATAACATGGTGCATCCCACGCACACCGTCCAGGGACGGACGGTGTGGATATAAAACATATACATTACAGTTGGGGGGCCACACCATCTGGTCCGATGGCAGAGTGGATATATAATTCATACACTAAGGTGGGTCCCATTCCACACGTATAGGCCGTGTGGGATGGCCCCACATGAGCTGAAAAAATGGATGGATGGTGTGTGTGAAACACATACATCACCGTGGGATCCACTGTCCTAGACAAGGACGGAGTGGATATAAAACAAATACATCATGGTGGGTCCCACCCACATGTGTCACACATGTGGGGTGGGCCATGTCCAGGACAAATGGACAGTGAAGATATAATACATACGTAACTGATGGGTCCCACCGTCCATGTGCTGGATGGTGGAGATGAACACATGCATCAGTGGTCCCACGACCAACACACTTGGACGAATGGATTGATAAAACACATATAGCATGGTGTGGACAGCACACACATGCCAAGCAGGCCCACCGTCACACCCTGGATAAAACGCATGCCTGGAGGGTTTTCCACTGTCCAGTCCTCTGGACGGTGTGGATGGAGCAGGTGCATCAAGTGGGTCCCTCGTATGGCCCATCAGTAATAAATATATAATATATATATTTATTTATTTTATAAAAGGGGGGGTCCAGATCCAACGTCCCACGCACACCGTCCAGGGACGGATGGTGTGGATACATCCATCTAGGTGGGTTCCACATCCAATCCGGTTGGACGGTATGGATATGATACATACCTCATGTGGTGCCATGAGGATGGGCCACCATGGCTTGGGTCAAGTTGTTATTTGTGCTTTCCTTCATCCAGGTCTGTCCAGGCGAACGGGCAGCAATCCCGTCCATTGGACAGTCTAGCAACGTGGGCCTATTACATGGACGACATGGATATGATGCATACTTCATAGGTGAGCCATGCAATCAGGAAAAATAGAGAGAGAGAAAGAGAGAGAAAGAGAGTACGGTGGAGATGGGAGGGACCTCGCCACTATGGGTCCCTCTAAATATAATGCATACATCAAGTGGGTCCCATTACAAGTGGGCCCTAAATAAAAAACTGAGATGATGAACACCCACCTTAAGATCTCTTCTTCCTTCTTCCATCAACACATTTTATAGCTCTAAAGAATGTGATCCAACGGTTGAGGCTTGGAGGGTGGGATTAGGTGGTAGGAAGGTGGGCCACACGTGGCTTCTCTCATGGAGATAGCTTGGACGTGGGTTGCTCTCATGGAGCTTGGGAGAAAAATGAGAGAGAGATGAGAGAGAGCTATGATGTGAGTGATGGGGAGAGGGATGGGTGAAGTGATAGAAAGTTGACTTTTGGGGATGGGTAGTTGTACTTGGGGATGGGTGTGAGTGATGGGAGTGATGTGATGTGTACTTGACATTTGATATGATGGATTCTCTCAGGATTGTAACGTGCGGTGTTTTCCTCGAATTAAACATGGGCCTACATCTCTTAGCCCGGGCATCACCTCAGTGTGCGAGATGCCAACTCTAGAATACAGGATACGACTCAGGGTCGCGCGCAAATGCCGATAACAGATCACGGGTCGCCAGAATTCTACCGGGAGGACCGCAGAAGCCTACGGAACGGTGTGGGATAGGATATGGGTCTTATAGGTGGTCTAAATCTTATGAGAATTGGATTGAGATGAGAAATCGGCTTGTACTTTTCATACAACACATTTACATTGATGTTTCTTCATTTTTAATCAATAAGGAAATAGGAAGATCAAGAAAATCAAATCTATTTAAAATAATCTAACACGGGTTTTAAAACTCAAGAAAAGAGGTTGAATCACAATGAGAATGCAATGATCAACTTAAATAAACAATAAAATAGACATAAATGCACTTACAAGCAAGCAATAGAGGATGGATAACTAAAAGATGCACCGGTGAGCTGAAGAAGAAGAAATTTTGAAAAAAAAAAAGAAATTTTTACACATTTAAGTGTTCACTCCCCAAGTATAGGGTTGTGATGTAGTAATAAACTCGGTGAGACCGAGGTCGAATCCCAAGGGACCGAAACCTGTACGTTTATCTGAGACTAACTAAAATTAGAACTAGACTAAGATGAAATCTAAATCAGGTGAATATGAGTGAATAATGGTGAAATAGGAAACTAAAATTTGTAGAAATCAAAGGTGAGAAACTAGGGATTCAGAGGATCCACTTGTAGAGATCAGGGAGATTTATGCTTGATTCATGAACTCAACTAGACTTCGAGTCCCATCTTCATCTAGTTGGAAGATATACCACTAAAACATAATCTGAACTTCTTTTGATCTAGTTTCAAAGAGATGAAAGGTTTGAGAATTAGAGTCGATTCTATCACAAAACCATGCCCATGAGACAAAGTAAACGACAGAACTAAACTAATTCACAACCAATCAAAAGATGTATGAATGTTAAGAAGGATTCCGTCATCCAACCATGTCTAAGGGGCAATGGTGAACAACAGGGCTTCCTAATTTCACAATAAAAAATAAGGGAAAGAAAATACTCAAAGCTATCGCAAATCCATTGTAATTTAAGTCACAACAAACCATTAAAAACTGAAAGCATTCCTATTAATCAACTAGAATCAAACGTCAGTTTATAACCGCCCCATCACGCTACAAGCTTCACCTCTTAGCCCTAGCTAAGAGGTTTAGCCAACCATGATTGGGGTAATTCTCAAACAATTCATAAATAATAAAAAAAAACTAATCAAACTAGCAACTGAAAACTCTCCCTTTAGTTGCCGTCCAAACGTCCCAGCCGCAGATTGAATGTCCTCTTTCTCTCTCTATTCTCGTTCTTTTATGTGCAGGGAAGTTGGTAGGCTGGAGATGCCAGAGGCGGTGGCTGGAGTTTCCACACTCCATGCGGAAGTTTTACGCAGTAGAAACCGGACGCGCGATCTCTGTATTTCGCAGCAAAACATCCTCCGTTTGATTTAATTTTGTGGCGCGAAATCAACATATTTGTTGATTCTGACACCTTTGCTAGGGCTATGGCTATCTGTTGAAGCATGTGGATGGTCTGGATCATCAATCCGACGGTGATCGGAAGAACACAGGGGCCCATAGTGTCCGAATTTTATGGACTGCGAAACAGAGCCAACGCTTCTTACGCTGGCTGTTGGTGGGACCCACTTCTTTCAGTTTCTATGAAATCCACTTCGTCCATTGTAATCACATCGAAAAAATAGTAAGAAATGGCTGGCTTCATGTTGGATTCAGTGTGGCCCATGCGATCTTTGTTCCCACCGTCCATTCCTTTCAATTCTTTCAATCCTTTTAATTCTTCTTTATAAACATGATGATAAAATTTCTTAGGATGGTTCCCTTTATGCTTAATGATTACTAAGTTAATCCTTCAATATTGAATTGAAACCTTAATGTGCAAGCGAGATGTGTCCTATGAAATCATGACTCAATCAATGTTTACAACTTCTAATAATGGATTAACAATTTAAACTTAACTGTGAAATCTAACAGATAACTGAATTCAAGAGTTATACATTACCAACATCATGTATCTTACAATTCTAAGTGCCCTAAATGGTCGTCAAAATCACTTCGAATTCACAAGAAATCCCAAAAAAATTAAAAATTAAAATTTTCATAATTTTTTTGCTCAAGACTAAGAAAACACTGATTAGGTAACCTAATCTCCCACCCCCAACCTAAAATCTACATTATCCTCAATGTAAAAGAAATAAGCATGCAATGCACATGGGACAACGAAAGTAAAGGAAAAGTGATGGAAAGATAGTACTTGAATGAAGAAATCACGAGACTTTCCAAAGATATCTACGTAAGGGCGGGTTAGCACAAGAGAGAAACTAACAGAAGTAAAACAAAAATAACAAAAATAAAATCCTACCTACACTACTTTCACAGGTGTTGTCGATTGCATTTAGCGTATGCAACAAGCCTTTAAACCCCTAGGTTGCCCCTAGTGGACGAGTTGTAGTCTCGTGAGGGTTTGCAGCAATGTTACCCACAAACATTGAACTAAGTAGGAAAATGAAATGGAATGAAAAGCTGGGTTGCCTCCTAGGAGCACTAAGTTTACCATCTTCAGCCAGACAAATAAAGCAAACTACCCTAGTCCTATGAAAGCGATAAACCTACCTATACCTCCATCAGACTAGGAGATCAATCCTGGTAAACAGGAGCAGTTAGAGGCATGAATATGTCCTCTGAATCAAATTTCTTGACAAATGGCTTTAAGCAATGTCCATTTACTTTAAACTCCTTGTCATTGTCAGGATCTCTTATCTCAACGACCCCATGAGGATACGCAATGACCACAGTGTAAGGGCCAGTCCAACGAGATCGAAGATTACCTGGAAAGAGATGTAATCGAGAATTATACAAAAGGACTTTCTGACCAGGTGTGAATGATTTTTGTAGAATACGTTGGTCATGAAACGCCTTCATTCTGTCCTTATAAATTCTCGAGTTCTCATATGCATCGTTCCGAATTTCTTCGAGTTCATTCAACTGAAGTTTGTGTAGTGAGCCGGCGTTGTCGAGATTGAAATTCAATTTTTTGATTGCCCAGTAGGCTCTATGTTCCAACTCCACAGGCAAGTGGCAAGCCTTCCCATAGACAAGTATAAAGGGAGACATTCTAATAGGGGTTTTAAATGTAGTACGGTAAGCTCATAAGGCATCAGTCAATCGGATTGACCAATCCTTACGGTCAGGGTTAACCGTTTTCTCCAAAATGTGTTTGATCTCCCTATTGAAAATCTCAACTTGCCCACTTGTCTGTGGGTGATATGGGGTGCTCACCATATGAGAGATATCGTATTTCTTCATTAAACTCTCGAATAGCCTATTACAAAAGTGTGAGCCCCCATCACTAATGATAGCTCGAGGCATTCCAAATCGGGAAAGAATGTTCTCTTTTAGGAATTTAATGACCATGCGATGGTCATTATTCTGACACGGAATCGCTTCAACCCATTTAGTGACATAGTCTACAGCGAGCAAAATATATAGATTTTCAAAAGATTGGGGGAATGGTCCCATGAAATTAATGCCCAGCAATCAAATGCCTTGATGATAAGAATGGTATTCAAGGGCATCATATTTCGACGGGACAATGCTCCCAATTTCTGACAACGCTCACAAGCTTTGCAAAACTCATGAGTCTCCCTGAACATAGTGGGCTAGTAAAAGCCACACTTTAAAATCTTGGTTGTTGTCTTTTTGGCAGAAAAGTGACCATCACAGGCCTATGAATGACAGAAAGAAATGACACTCTGATGCTCAACGTCTGGCACACATATCCTTAAGATTTGGTCTGGGCAATATTTAAATAAATATGATCATCCCAGAAAAATTTGCGCACCTCGGTGAAAAATTTCTTCTTATCTTGCCAATGTGTCGGTATGGAACCTGTGGCAAGATAATTAGCAATATCAGCGAACCATGGTGAATGAGAGACTGTGAAAAATTGTTCATCAGGGAACATGTCATTGATATGTGTTGTTTCAAGGGAATCAGAGGGATTAAGGCGAGAAAGATGGTCAGCCACTACGTTCTCTACTCCCTTTTTATCTTTTATTTTTAGGTCAAATTCCTGGAGTAAGAGGATCCATCGTATCAGGCGGGGTTTAGCATCATTCTTAGACAGAAGATACTTGAGCGCCATGTGATTAATGTAAGTAATGATCTTAGATCCAATTAAGTAGGACCGAAATTTGTCTAAAGTGAACACTACGGCCAAGAGTTCATTTTCTGTAGTCGAGTAGTTCACTTGGGTAGGATTTAGAGTCTTACTCGCATAATGAATAACGTAGGGTTTCTTATCTTTTATCTGGCCTAGAACCGCCCCAAGAGCATAATCAAACGCGTCACACATAAGTTTAAAAGGAATGCCCTAGTCGGGTGGTTGTATGATGGGTGCACTAGTCAACATGCTCTTAAGCTTAGTGAAAGCTTCCTGACATGGCCCATTCCACTCGTATGGTGCATCCTTTTGAAGTAGATTACATAAAGGATGAGAGAGGAGACTAAAGTCCTTTATGAATCGCCTGTAAAATCCTACGTGTCTTAAGAAGGATCGCACGTCTCTAATGTTCTTGGGTGAAGGTAGGTTAGAGATAAGATCGATTTTTACCTTATCCACCTCGATTCCTTTGGATAAGATAATATGTCCAAGGACAGTTTCCTTATGAACCATGAAATGACACTTCTCCCAATTAAGTACCAAGTTCTTTTCTTCACATCTTTTTAGCACACATTTAAGACTCTCTAAGCACTCGCTAAAAGATGAGCTAAAAACAGAGAAATCGTCTATGAAGACCTCTAGATATTTTCCCACCATGTCAGAAAAGATACTCATCATACATCACTGAAAGGTGGCAGGGGCATTACATAATCCAAATGGCATCCTTCTCTAGACAAAGGTGCCGTAGGGACATGTAAATGTGATCTTTTCCTAGTCCTCAGGGGCGATTTCAAAATGATTGTAACCCGAATACTTGTTAAGGAAACAGTAATAGGAATGACCAGCTAGCCATTCCAAGATTTGGTCAATGAAGGGCAAATGAAAGTGGTCCTTCCTCGTGATGATATTCAGCTTCCTGTAGTCAATGCACATTCTCCAACCAATAGTAACTCTAGTTGGCATGAGTTCATTATTGGCATTGGCTACGATGGTAATCTCGGACTTCTTAGGAACCACCTGAGTTGGACTCATCCATTGACTATCGGATATAGGGTATATGATACCCACATCTAATAGTTTAAGAACCTCGGCCTTAACTACTTCCCTCATGTTTGGATTTAGTCTACATTGTGATTACTGAGCGGTCTTCGCATTATCCTCAAGATTTATGCGGTGAGTACAAATCGAGGGGTCGATTCCCTTGAGGTCCGCTATCGTCCATCCAAGGGCTCCCTTATGCTCAATGAGAGTAGATATGAGCATACTCTCCTATTCTTTCTCCAAGCGGACAGAGATCACCACCGGGTATGTCTCATCTTGACCTAAATAGACATATTTCAAATCAGAGGGCAAGGTTTTAGGTCAAGCTTCGGTGGCTTGAGGTTAGACGGTAGATGCACTACATCAGTTTGGGGCAACTCTTCAAATTGTGGCCTCCACCAGTTAACTTCAAGTACTGGTGCAGTATCAAGTAAGGCACACGTCTTCCTAATCATGTTATCATCAAAATCATGGGAGTGGGCTAGGCACGTCTCTAGAGGGTCAGAGGATAAGGTCAGAGGTGTCGTATCTTTCACTAAAGAGTCAATCATGTTAATGTCATGAAAATCGTTATCATCCTCTAAGTTTCTGCCGTTATTGAAAAAGATATTTGATTCCAATATCATATTTTCAAAGGACATAGTCATGACACCATTCCTACAATTGATAATTGCATTTGAAGTGGCAAGGAATGGGCGACCAAGAATGACGGGAATCTGAGTGCTCATGTTATTGATGGGTTCGATGTCCAGGATGATAAAATCTACAGGGTAGTAAAATCTATCAACTTGGACCAACACATCCTCAATTATCCCTCTTGGTACACGAATAGAGTGATCAGCAAGTTGTAGTGTGGTTAGGGTGGGTTTTAATTCACCCAAACCTAACTGTTTGTATACCGAGTAGGGAATCAGATTGACGCTCGCTCCTAAGTCAAGAAGTGCATGATCAATTCGATGGTCCCCGATTACACATGATATGGTTGGGCTACCGGGATCTTTGAATTTCTGTGGCACGTCTTGCTTTAGGATGACACTCACTTTCTCGGTCAAGAAGATCTTCTTTTGAATACTCTGCCGTCGTTTGGTCGTGCATAAGTCTTTCAGAAATTTGACATATGAAGGTATCTGTTTTACGACATCAAGAGAAGAATGTTGACTTTCACTTGTTTCAACACTTCTAGGATATCATGAGAGTTAGATAGAGGTTTTGGTGTGACCAATCATTGGGGAAATGGAGCAACTGACTTTTCTAGAAGTTCTGGTTCTAACTTTTGTGGAGCCTTACTAAATCCATCATTATTGTCCTCTTCTGGTTCTTGAGACTTTTCGAGCCTAACTGGAAGGGTTTTATCAATGATCTTCCCACTCCTAAGAGTGATGATGGATTTAGCGTGCTCCATTTGATTTAAAGAGCTGGGATTACTTATCTCGTATTGTGGTTTATGATTGGGGAGCGGTTGTGTAGGAAGCATCCCCTTTTCTATAACTGTCATACGTGAATCCATCTTTTGCATAAAATCTCGCATTGCCTGGGTTAGCTCTTGCATGGAATTTTGAACCGGTTCTTCTTGAAGTTTCCCTTGATTTGGATTTTGATTAAAGAAACTTTGAGGGGTAGCAGTTTGTCCATTTCTCCAACTAAAGTTTGGATGATTTTTCCAACCAGGATTGTGCGTATTAGAGGTCGGTCTATTGAAAGGTCTTTGATAAGTATTTACGACATTGGATTGTTCATTCAACACTTCTCGGAAGGCGGGTATTGTAGGATAATTTTCAGTTGTATGAATGTTGCAATCACAGATGCCGCAAACACTTTCATTAACCTTATCCTTCTTTCCTTCCATGGCCTCAACTTTTCTTATGAGCGTAGTCACTTTATACCTGAGATTATCCTCTTCTTTCAAGAGATACAATCCACCGTTCTCCTTAGATTGAGTCGGCCTAGAAGTGATATTCGATTTTGAGTAATAGTCCCATGATTGTGTTTTTTCAACAAGACTATCGAGGTAATCCCATACCTCGTCAACATTTTTATTAATGAATTCTCCATTACACATTGTCTCGACCATTTGGCGCATGGAAGATGTCAATCCATCATAGAAAAAATTTGTAATGCGTCACGTTTCAAAGCCGTGTTGTGGGCATGAACTGAACAAATCCTTGAACCTTTCCCAACATTGGTAAAATGTTTCATCCTCCTTTTGGGTGAAGTTCATGATTACTTTTTTAAGGGTAATCGTTTTATGATGTGGAAAAAATTTCTTTATGAATTCCCTCTGCATATCATTCCATGTGCCAATGAATTTAGGACGCAGTGAATGTAACCACGTCTTAGCCTACTCTTTCAAGGAAAAAGGAAAGAGTTTCAGCCTGATTGTGTCCTCAGACACATTTTGAAAATATAAAGTGGCTATGATCTCATTAAACTCTTTCAAATGTATATATGGTTCTTCAAATTCAAGCCCATGGAACTTAGGAAGGAGTTGAATAACCCCTGACTTGATGTCCATATGTCCTGTATTTTCAGAAGAAATCATGCATGAGGGCATACTTAGCCCCGCTGGTTGTAAATAAGGTCGTAAAGTACGAGGCGGGGGTGCTTGATGCACCTCATTGTCATCCTGAATGTCCTCCACCCTGAGTTGAGGTAGAAGAGGTTGGTTCTCAGCCATCACTTCAATTAACTCAGGGGAATTCGAGTGGTGTTTAGTCCTGTGATGGATAGTTAACCCCTCAACCAATCCTCCTTCAGTCAAGAGACGTCGAGTGTTGTCAGGGCCCACTTGGGTATGAAACACTCATAGCCCTCAATCAAATTCGAAAACTAATCCTAAGAAAGGAAAAGAAAATCTAGAAAGAAAGAGAGGATTGGAAAGAAGTTACCAAATTGGAGTCCCTATGTTAAAACCTGCAAAAGAAAATAAAACAAGTCAGTTTCTAAAGAGAAGGTCTAAAATTAGAAAATCCTTAAAAGGAAAGATAGAAGTAAACTAGTTTCTAAAAGAAGAAATTCCTAAAAGAAAGTGGAAATTTAAAATAAATTAGGAAAGTCCTAAACTAGAAAGTAAGTTACTAAAAGAGATCTGAAAAATAGAAAGTAGAAAAAGAGCTTATCGAATTGGAAATTTCTATCTTAAAAGCCTACAAAATAGGAAAGTTAGTTTCTAAACAAAAAGTCTACAAGTAGAAAATTTCTAAAAATAAATTAGGAAACCAAGTTAGATTCTAAAAGAGTTAGAATAAAAATAGAAAGTTAGTTTCTAAAAAGGAGAGTTCCCTAAACCTAGAAGCTAAGTTAGTTTCTAAAAAGAAGACCCAAAATTAAAAAGTTTCTAAAAATAAAATAAAGGAAAGATGAGTTAGTTTCTAAAATTAGAAAGAATTTCTAAAAGAGGAAATAACTAACCTAGTTTCTAAAAACAAAAGAGGAAAGTTTCTAAAAATAAACTATTTCCTAAAAATAGAAAAATACTAGAATTAGAAAATTTCTAAAACTCAAACCCTAATTCTAAAAATAGAAAAAGTAGAGGAATTAGAAAGGGATTACTAATTTAGAAGTTTATGTCAGGATCCTACAAAACAGGAAAACAGTTTAGTTTCTAATAATAAAATAAAAAAATTATAACCTAAAGTTAGTAAAATCCTAATCTTAACCCAATTCTAAAACTAATTAATCCTAGAAAACATAACCGTCAATCCCCGACAACGGTGCCAAAAATTTGTTCACTCCCCAAGTATAGGGTTGTGATGTAGTAATAAACTCGGTGAGACCGAGGTCGAATCCCAAGGGACTGAAACCTGTACGTTTATCTGAGACTAACTAAAATTAGAACTAGACTAAGTTGAAATCTAAATCAGGTGAATATGAGTGAATAATGGTGAAATAGGAAACTAAAATTTGTAGAAATCAAAGGTGAGAAACTAGGGATTCAGAGGATCCACTTATAGAGATCAGGGAGATTTATGCTTGATTCATGAACTCAACTAGACTTCGAGTCCCATCTTCATCTAGTTGGAAGATATACCACTAAAACACAATCTGAACTTCTTTTGATTTAGTTTCAAAGAGATGAAAGGTATGAGAATTAGAGTCGATTCTATCACAAAACCATGCCCATGAGACAAAGTAAACAACAGAACTGAACTAATTCACAACCAATCAAAAGATGTATGAATGTTAAGAAGGATTTCGTCATCCAACCATGTCCAAGGGGCAATGGTGAACATCAGAGCTTCCTAATTTCACAACAAAAAATAAGGGAAAGAAAATACTCAAAGCTATCGCAAATCTATTGTAATTTAAGTCACAACAAACCATTAAAAACTGAAAGCATTCCTATTAATCAACTAGAATCAAACGTCAGTTCATAAACATGAATCCAAGACGTAAAACCGCCCCATCACGCTACAAGCTTCACCTCTTAGCCCTAGCTAAGAGGTTTAGCCAACTATGATTGGGCTAATTCTCAAACAATTCATAAATAATAAAAAAAACTAATTAAACCAGCAACTGAAAAACTCTCCCTTTTACTGCCGTCCAAACGTCCCAGCCGCAGATTGAATGTCCTCTTTCTCTCTCTATTCTCGTTCTTTTATGTGCAGGGAAGTTGGTAGGCTGGAGATGCCAGAGGTGGTGGCTGGAGTTTCCGCACTCCATGCGGAAGTTTTACGCAGCAGAAACCGGACGCGCGACCTCTGTATTTCGCAGCAAAACAGCCTCCGTTTGATTTGATTTTGCGGCGCGAAATCAACATATTTATTGATTCTGACACCTTGGCTAGGGCTATGGTCATCTATTGAAGCATGTGGATGGTCTGAATCATCAATCTGATGGTGATCAGAAGAACACGGGGCCCACAGCGTCCGGATTTTACGGACTGCGAAACAGAGCCAGTGCTTCTTGCGCTGGCTATTGGTGGGACCCACTTCTTTCAGTTTCTACGAAATCCACTCCGTCCATTGTAATCACATCGAAAAAACAGTAAGAAATGGCTGGCTTCATGTTGGATTTGGTGTGGCCCATGCCTTTGTTCCCACCGTCCATTCCTGCGTTTACATGCAATCTGCCTGTGTGTGTGCATGGGACCAAAATTTCACCTAGGAGAGGGTTGTAGCTACCCCACGGGATGAATGAATGGTTCAGATTGGTGATTTGAATAAGTAGTGGGCCCCACTGAGAGAGACCGGTGGACGCTGGTGCATCCGCTGGTCTGGTGCAGAAAGAAGTCGGGCCAGCCGATTTTGACTGGGAGTCCCAGTCTGGTGCGATTCTCGTGCAAAAGTGCTATGTACATGCACGTCGCACGTGGGGTCCACCGTGATGTTCACGAGAAATCCGCTCCGTCCATCCATTTTTTCACCTCATTTTAAAGATTGAGACTAAAATTTAAGCATATCCAAAGATCAGCTGAGTCCCAATTTAATGATTTGTGGCTGATCTGGCTATTAGGCTTCTTCCATAAGGATCTGAGAGCTGAAATTCGCCGTGTATGGTTAATTTGTAGTCTCTTGGCCATGTATGAAGTTTCAAGCCGAATGGATGGTGGGAACCCTGTGATCTTGCATTCTGGACCAATTTCGGGCCACTTGAGCTTCAGTTTCTTGATTTTCGCGGATCTGTGGCATGTAAATCCGTCGATCTTGGTACTATAGAGTTTGTCTCATACGTTGGTGAATTCGGAGCATCAAATCCATGCATTTAACACTTTTTTTTCAGTTCAGGCTCTTAGAGTCACCTTGCAACACAAACACAAGTAAATCGGGCTGTTAAATAGTATCCTGTGCGTAAATCCAAGCAATAACTGGGTCTGATATGCAATATTTGACCCTCAACATTAAGAAGTGTGCAATAAGGTCTTTGGCTGATCGGACAGCATGTTCAGTTGATCGGACAGTTCGATCACTGTTTGGTTAGCCGAAAATTTATATTTTTTTCTTTCAAAATCTAAAATAAAAATAAAGATAAAGAAAGAAAAAAATATTAGCTTTAGGAAGATATGATTAAAGAAAACATAAGCCAATATTAAGCCTTAAATTTGAAAATTTAATATTATCAAGTGGCTTAGTTAGAATATCTGTAAGCTACTTAGCAGGTTGCATGATTCCATCATAATTGTCTTTTTTCAACTAACTCTTGTACATAGTGATATTTGATGTCAATATGTTTTGTATAACAGTGTTGGATATGATTTTTAGATATATTAATTGCACTTGTGCTATCACAATACAAATTCATTATATCTTGAATTATGCTACAATTATCCAACATTCGTTTCATCTACATAACCTGAGTACAAGCATTTCCTATAGCAATATGTTCCACTTCTGTAGTAGATAAGGATACTAAGTTCTACTTTTTGCTTATCTAGGAGACTAGACAGTTTCCAACGTAGAAACATTCGCCATTAGTGGATTTTCTATCATCAATGTTTCCTGCCCAATCTACATCAATATATCCTACTATTTAAATAGATGTATTATGAGGATACCACAGACTAAGATTAGCAGTGCTCGCAACATATCTAATTATGCATTTGACAACTAATAGATGAGATTCTTTAGGATAAGATTGATATCAAGCACAAATACCAACACTAAATGATATGTTTGGTCTACATTTTAACTAAATTTTGTGCATACTTGGTTTGGGAGATAAGAATTCTATCTTCAAGTTGCTTAACTTGAAGTCCAAGAAAATATGTTAGCTTGCCAACTATACTCATTTCAAATTTAGACTTCATTAGTTTTGCAAACTTAGACGATAGATTAGGACATGTAGATCCATAGATAATATCATCAACATATATTTAAACAATTAAAATATCATCATTGGATTTTTTAACAAACAGAGTTTTGACAACACTTCCGATCTGAAAGTCACGGCTAAGTAAAAATTTAGTGAGATTTTCATACTATGCTTTAGGAGCTTGTTTCAAACTAGACAAAGCTTTTTTTAAAGATGATACACATGATCGGGAAGTTTGAGATCTTCAAAATCCTTAGGTTATTCAACATATACATCCTCTTTTAGGTCACCGTTTAGAAAAGCACTCTTGACATTCATTTGATATATTTTAAAGTTTTTATAAAAAGCAACAGAAATAAACAGTCTAATCGATTCAAGGCGAGTAACCGAGGCAAATGTTTTATCATAATTAATTCCTTCTATTTGAGTATAACCTTGCACAACCGATCGTGCCTTGTTTCTAATAATATTTCCAAGTTCATCTGATTTATTTTTAAAAGTTCATTTTGTTCAAATAATGTTTTTATTAGATGGTTTAGGAATAAAATACCACATCATTTCTTACGAATGGATTCAGTTCATTTTATATTGCCAAAATTCAACTTTCATCAGCTAGTGCTTCATTTATGTTGGCCAGTTCAATTTAGGAAGTAAAGTAAACATGATTGTAAATATTTTTCAATTGACTTCTAGTTTGAACACTAGAAAGAGAGTTACCAAGAATTTGATTAGTTGGATGGTCTTTTATCAACCTTAAATCAGTAAAATCTAATTTAGTTGATGGTTCACTTTGATTAATCAAAATGATATCATCATCACCATAATCTTGGTGAAGACTGGGATTGAACGAATGATCATCAATTATAACATTTGTCAATTCTTGAATTACTCCAGTTATCTTGTTTAGAGCACGATATGCACAACTATTTAATGCATATCTTAAGAATATTTATTTATTATATTTTGCATTAAACTTATCCAAATTTTCATGGTCACATAAAATGTAATACTTGCTTCCGAAAGTACGAAAATATTTTACACTGGGCTTTTTCTTAAATCACATTTCATATGTTTTTTTTATTTTTTTTCAGCTCTAATATAAACACGATTGATTATATAGTAAGCAGTATTCGCAGCTTCAGCCCATAAATATTTATGCAATTTCATACTATTCAACATAACACTTGTCATTTCTTGTAATATTTTATTATTCCTTTCAGCAACTCTATTTTACTGGGGTGCTTTAGAATTTAAAAATTCATGCAATGTACCATGGTCATTGCAGTATTTCTTAAAATTGCTAATTTTGAATTCTATGTAATGATCACTTCTTGTTTTGACTATTAATAGTTCTTTTTTAGTCTGGATACGTTTAATAAGTTTTTTTTCATTGTAAAAAACATTCAACTTTTCTCTTAAGAATGCTACCCAAGATTATTTTGTGTAGTCATCAACTACAACTAAGAAGTATTTCTTTTCTCATCTACTCTTCGTTTTTATTAGTTCAACTAAGTCAATGTGGAAAAGGTTAAGAGGTCTAGTAGTGGCCAAGGAGTTCATTTTCTTATAATAACTCCTAATTTACTTGCCAACCTGACAAGCACCGCATACTTTATTTTCTTTATTTTTTAGCCTAAGTAAGCCTCACAAATGATCTCCTTTGCTGAATTTGTAAAGATCTCTATAATTTACATGTCCAATATGTTGGTGCCATAATTCAGTATCGTTTGTTTGGACCATGTAACATAAAAGATTTGTTGAGAATGTCATCAATAATATAGTAATTTTCAGAAGTTCCGCGACCATTGAATATTACATTTTCTTATTTATTTATTATCTCACATCCACAATCAGAAAATCTTACATTATAATTATTGACACAGATTTGAGATATACTAAGAAGGTTATGCTTCAATCCTTCAACATATAAAACATTTTCAAATATAGGTAAGTTAGGAAGATGTACATTACCTTTACGAATGATCTCCGAATGTCACTGAACTGCCATCAATCTAGTTGATATTTGAGAGAATAGTTTTATAACCTATCATATGTCTAGAACATCCACTGTCTAGGTACTATCTTGAATGACAACTTGCTTTGATGACAAGACACTTTACCTTTGAAATCCACTTCATGATGCTTCTAGGCTTCGGAGGGTCTCTTTCCTTTTGTTGTCTTTGTGAGTTAGGATTTCTCTTATTCCCGTTTACTCATTTCTTGTTTGAGTTGACTTTCAACAACCCTTTGAGCAAGTCCATAATTTTATCAGTAATAGGATGATTGTTAATTTCTCTCATTTGATATCTCTAGTTGTTGGCAAAGATTTTCTCTTTAGAAACTGTTATGGGGAAATCTAAACAAGGATAATTAGGGTTGGCCTGAGCTACCCGAATCGGTTAACAAGGCCTCAAAAGGAGGATACCGCATCAAGTATGAGCCAACCCCTGAGTTACAACGGTAGGTTAGCTGAGACGAGCTCTCCACTAATGGATCACGACTCCGAACTACAGCCCTGATTAGCCGATCCGAACCCTCATCCTCATCCGAAGAAGAATGGTTGAGCCAAGCTTTGGTCCTCGTCCTCAGTTTCATTCAGCGAACTCTGACTACTAGTATTCGGCTTCGGGTTTGAATAGGTTGAGGCCAAGCCCGAGTGAGGACACTCTGTGTGCCGAGCCTGGAAACTAACCTAAATGCGGACATGACCAAAGATCTCGCCCAACGATACGCGCCCTTAAGACATGATACGCCGCACGACCTAAAGATTGCGGATAATATCTCCACGATTACAATATCTGCATGATTGAGTAAATCGTGCCAAGATTAACAGACACGATCCTCTCTACCCACAAGTATAAATACCTGGGGACCCCATTGCTACAAATATGCAAGATCTCATGCCCTCTCTCTACTTTTGACTTAAACCCAGATTCCCTAGCCTGACTTAGGCATCGGAGGGTCCCCTGGCTGAGCCAGGGTCTCCTTTACTCATCCCTTTGTACAGGACCACGGTTCGTTAGAAGTTTGTAGCATTGAGTGGAGGGTGGTCCAGATTTTGACCTCAACATTTTTTGGCGCTGTCTGTGGGAAATGTAAACAAAAAGCTAGGAAGTTTATTAGATATGGCAAGAGGAAAGAAGAAGGTGACAACGGTTGAACCTGAACCTAGCGAACAACATTAGTCTTCTTCGCTGCTGCATACCGAATTGGCTCCAATAGGGCCATCTTAATGGACTTGGAGCCGAGGAGGAAAGTATAAGGCACTACAAAATAAAATCCAGATGCTGAAGGACGAAATCAGCCGAATGAAGGCGCAGTAAAACCAGCAGCCGCTTCTTAATATGGTGGAAGCCACCCCGACACCTGGGGAATGATCACAATAGGTCAATTCCCGAGCCAGAGGGTCCTAGGCACAATTCACACGAGCTCCCGACCCTACGTGCAATGTAGTGTCCCAAGATCGATCCACTCGAATCCCGGAACCTGCTCGGGATGCAAAGTCATCTTACATGTCCATCACTTCGGCTCTGGCCCCAACTGACCTCCGCCATTGGTTGAAGAGGAGAAGACAGGGCAGAACATCCGTGGTGAAGGAGGACCCCCAGGAGACGGTAGCAGAGAATCAGAATCCTTGGGTAGCCCAACGTAAGGAACTCCATGACCAGTTTAAGATGTTTCAGAAGAATTAGCAATCTATGTTCATCCCAACTGTAGTCCATGTGATGATGGAAGAGACTGAACCTCCCTTCACCTCAAAAATCATGGATGAGGTAATGCCGCTGAGGTTCAGGATGCCTCTCGTTATCCAATTCTCTGGGTTTGGAGACCTGTCGGAGCATGTAGAGTCATACCATTAGTGGATACAGATCCAGTCGGCGACGGATGCAATGATGTGCAGAGCTTTCTCGATAACCCTCTCTGGGTCTGCTCGGAGTTGGTATCAACAGCTTAAACCAAAGTCGATTAGCTCATTCGCAGAGCTTAGCAGATTGTTCCTTACCCAGTTCATCTCTGGTAAGAAGAGTCAGAAGCTGACTACCCATTTGTTTAAGAAACACTAAAGGACTTTATTGCCCACTTCAACGAGGAGGCATTATTAGTGGAAGACTACGATGAAAAAATGGCACTTTCGGTCATGTTCAGCGTGCTCAGAGAGGGGAAGTTCACTTTCTCAATCAGGAAGAATTCACCGACCACCTTGGCTGAGCTCATCAGCAGGGCTCAGAAATATACCAATGTCGTGGAATTCTCCAACTCTCGTAGGAACGTACAAGTAGCTGAGCAGTCGTCCAAGTAGAAGAGGCAGAGGAACGAAGAGCCTCAATTATCCAGTAAGAAGCCCGGCGATTGAGCCTCTTGCAATCGTCGACTGAGCAGAAGGCTTGAGAGCAAATTTCGTTCCTACACTCCACTTAACACATCTCTAGAGCCGATCTTGTTGGACATCAGGGGTCAGAAACTCTTGAACTAGCCGGTTTACATGAAGGTCGATGCAGAGAACTGAGACAAGCGCAAGTACTGCCGGTTCCATCGTGACCATAATCATAACACGAGTGACTGCATGGACCTTAAAGATGAGATTGAGACCCTCATGCATAAGGGTTATTTGCACCGACACACCAAAGATGAGATATCCGCCTAAAGAGAAGAGCAACCAAGCAAGCCAGCAGAAGAACCGTTCGAGATCCGCACTATCTACGGCAGCTCGTCTGGTGGAGGTGATTCGAATAGGGCTTCCAAAGCCCACTCTCGAAGTTTAGACCCCGAGCACTACGTCCACTTGGCTGAGAGGCCGAGGAAAGAACTCTGAGTCAACCCCTGCAGTCTGACTTTCACAGAGGATAATGCACGTGGAATCCAGCACCCGTATGACGATGCCCTCATGATGATTATGACCATAGCCAACCACAAAGTTTACCGCATTCTGGTCGACATAGGGAGCTTAGCTGACGTCATCTATTCTGAAGCATTCGAGAAAATGAGGATCAAAAGCTCACACCTCTAACTTGTGAAAACCCCTCTGCACGGCTTTACCGAAGATAGGGTGATCTCTGAGGGAACCATCACTCTCCTCGTGATAGCAAGAGAAGGACAGCATCAAGTCAGGCTTCTTATAGACTTTCTTATTATCAATGTGCCGTTGGTGTATAATGTCATTCTGGCCTGACCTCCCCTTAATGCAATGAGGGTGGTTGTGTCCACATACCATCTGATGATGAAGTTTCCCACCGAAGGTGGGGTTGGATACCTCTGAGGGGACTAGCATGAAGCTCAGAGATGTCATGCGGCTGTGAGAAAAAGGTCAGTAAAGCAGGCCCTCACCATCAATGTCCTCGACCCAGAACTCTCACGGGAGATCCCCTTGAGGACCTAGAGACCGTTCCGCTTGAGGAAGCCAACCTGCTCAAAACTGCTCAGCTCGGATCTTCGCTGAATTCCGAGCAGAGGTCTCAGATGTTGACTTTCCTACAATAGCATAGGGACGTCTTTACATGGTCGCACGAGGATATGCCGGGCATCTCTCCTAATGTCATGGTTCATAGGTTGAACGTGGATCCGGATCATAAACCAGTGAAATAGAAGAGAAGAGCGTTCGACGCCGAGAGGTACGCAACCATAGTTAATGAAGTCTCTAAGCTCCTCAGTGAAGACTTCATCGAGGAAGTACATTATCCAGACTGGATCGCCAACATGGTCTTGGTGAAGAAATCAAACGGGAAGTGGCGGGTCTGTTTAGATTACTCAGACATGAACAAGGCATGTCTTAAGGATATCTTGCCCTTGCCTCGAATCGACTAGCTGGTGCACTGCACGGCTGGACACGAGTGACTCTCCTTCTTAAATGCCTATTCCGAGTACAATCAGATCACAATGCACCCCTCAAACAAGTAAAAAACTACCTTCATCATCAACAAAGGTCTCTATTGCTACCGACTCATGCCTTTTGGCCTGAAGAACGCTAGGGCAACATACCAAAGATTGGTGAACCAGATGTTCGACAAGAAGATCAGTCGGACAATGGAAGTTTACATCAAGGACATGCTTATCAAGAGCGTCAGAACATCTGACCACCTTGCGTACCTTGGGGCAACATTCTCGATCCTCCGGGAGTACCGCATGAAGCTGAACCCAGCCAAGTGTGTCTTAGGAGTCGGTTCGGGTAAATTCCTGGGGTTTCAAGTGTAAGACCCGTATCCTAGCCCGTACTGTTCCGTAGGCTTCCGCGGTTATCCTTGTCAAATTCTGGCGACCCCCGAACAGTTATCAGCTTTTACGCACGACCCTGAGATGTGTCTCGTATATCTGAGTCGGCTCGACCCGAGACTTGTACCAGTACGACCGCGCCGTTGCTGCAGTTCTGATGCTGCGTCTTGTATGCCGATGCGGTAACCTGGCCAGGAGATGTGAGCCTACGTTCAGTTTGAGGATGAACGCCGCGCATTGCAATCCGTAGAAAATATCACATCAATCACATCAATCAAGAACACATCACTCCCATCACTCACACCCATCCCCAAGTACAACGACCCCCCTTAAAGTCAACTCTCTCCCTTACACAAGTACACCCATCACCTCACTCATCCATCCTATCCTCTCTCTCTCTCTTATTTTCTTCATTTTTCAAGCAACCATGAGACTCCAACGTCCAAGCCTCCATATGAGAAGCCATGTGTGGCCCACCTTCCTACTTTCCATCTCCACCATCCAAAGTCCACCTCAACCGTCGGAATCATTTCCTTGGATCTTTAGATCGTGTTGGCGGAAGAAGTCCAAGAAGATCTTGAGGTGAGTGCTTCTCTCTCTCCCCCTCTTCTTCATTTTTATGTAATGACGTGGCTGTAAGTCCCACCTGAATGGACCCCACCAGGAAGCATGCATTTTTCCCAAGCCATCTGATAGGTGGGGCCCACATTAAAATGTGTTGTATGGGTCTGTCTAACATTCAGGGACGCTGGACGCGGCTACACAGGAAGCATGAAGCTGACAGTGGTGTGTACTGATAGTAGTAGAAAAAAATAAAAAAATAAAAATGTCAGCTTGATTTCAAACCTTTGAGTGGGCTGCTCATGTAAGCCCTACCTTGATGCTTGAATCTAATCCAGGCCGTCCATTTCATTCCTCAGCTCATTTTAGTCATCAAGCTGAAAAATGAAGCCCATTCGACTATCTGGCGGGCCATAACATAGGAAATGGTGATTTTCACCATTAAAACCCACCCTGATGTTTCGATACGCCAAAATATACTGAATATTGGGCTTGTTCAGTCCATCTTGAGTCCCAAAATCCAATGGATGGAATGGATCCACCTGATGTAGGCCGTACCACAGAAAAACCTTTGAAAAACTTAAAAAAAAAAAAAAAAAAAAAAGGCATCAATGCTGCCCGCTGCTTCTGTGGGCGGTAAACAGGCAGGGACCGTTGGGTCCTAGTCGTGGGCCCCACCATGATGTGTGTCGACCATCAACACCGTGCATTTAATGGGTCCCTGTTAGGCACGAGGATATCCCAAAAATCAGCCGTACACAGGACTCAGGTAGTCCACGCCATGAAGTAGCAGATATTGAATGGCTACCATTGCAATCAGTTGGGCCCGCCACAGTTGTAGCATGTGAGGTCCCAACGTGATGCTTATTTACCTCCAACCTATTGATAGGGTCACACTAACCTAAGTTAGGGACCACACAATATCAGTTTGATCGAAAATACGGTGTGATCCACCTTGATTTTATATCCACACCGTTAATCCAGCAAGTCCAGAAGATTGGACGCTAGACGGTGCACCCTGTACCCCTGTATATATATAATAATAATAATAATAATAATAATAATAATAATAATATTATTATTATATTATATACATATAATAATATTATATTATATTGTATTATATATACATATACGGTGTGTATATATATATGTGTGTGTGTGTGTGTGTGTGTGTGCGCATGTTTGTACGTGGTGGGCCCCATGTGGGACCCACCTACTAGACGGACTGGCTCATGTACCTCTCATAGCAGTTGGTGTGATTGTCGGTGGCAAGTTTTGTGGGACCTACCCCGCACATGTGAGGGTGGGAACCACCTTGATGATGTGTTGAATCCACCGTCCAGCCCATGGACAGTGGGTCCCAACCTTGATGTATATACTCTATTCTCACCGTCCATCCAGACTGGACGGTGATGCGCAGGGCCTACCGTGATGTATCTGTTTTATCTAGGCAGTCCATTCGTTTTTAGGACTGTGGGCCCTGTGTAGCAACATCAGCAAATTCTATGGGGCCCACACATGATCTATGTATTTTATCCATACTGCCTAGCAGCGTGGGCCCCACACACGGTGGAACCTGCCATGTTGTATGTGCCATGTGGGGCCTGTTTTGATGGGCCGTCAAGATCAAGGACTCCATGATGTATGTGTTATTCTACACCATCCATCCGTCCGTCCACTTGCTAGGACATGGGACCCCCTGCTGAAGTGCTGCATGCGGCACGTGGGGACATCATGATGTATACTTTTTTCATAGCGTTCGTGGGCCAGTGTGACCCACCGTAATGTATGCGTTGTATATCCAGTTGGTGGAGCCCATTCTGTGATGCTTCAGGCCCACCTTGATGTGTGTTTGGGAAGCACATGGTCCATCTATTTTTTTTGGACCATGGGGTTGACCGGTGTGACCCACTATGATATATGTGTAATACACACACTGTCCATTTATTTTTGGGCCATAGGCCTCATTACCTTGAGAGGCCCACTTGATGTGTATGAGGCCCATTAGTGCGGCCCAATGTGATGTTTGTGTGACCCATTGGAGTGACCCATTGACATAGTCCACTTGATGTATATGGGGCCATTGTGATGTATTCCTGGCCCATAAGATGCGGCCCATTATGATATATCTTAGGGCCCATGGGTTGAGGCCCATTGAGATGTATTCATGGCCCATGGGTTAAGGCCCATCGAAATGTATTTGGAGCCCGTGAGCAGAGCCCACCTCATATGTTCCATCCTAACCGTCCAGATCATAGAGGGCTAGCCTCGATGTATGTTTTATCCACACCGTCCGTGGGATGTGTGACCCACTAGATGTATGACCAACTAGATGTATGCATGCTATATCCACACTAACCATCTAGTGGGGCCCATCTGCTGCATGTACAGGGCCTACCTATTGTGCATTTGTGCGGCCAATTAGTGCAACCCACTTGATGTGTATGAGGCCCATTAGTGCAGCCCATTTGATGCAACCCACTTGATGTGTACGAGGCCCATTAGTGCGGCCCATTGATGCAAGGCCTATTGTGACATGTATTGGGCCCATGACGCGTGGCCCATTTGATGCGTATAAGACCCATGGGTAGGGCCCACATGTTATGTATTTGAAGCCCATGAGCAGGGCCCACCTGAGGTGTATATATGGGGCTTATTAATGTGGCCCACTTGTATTTGAGGCCCATGGGTTGCGGCCCATAGGTCGTGGCCCATTGTGATGTATACTCGGCCCATACGTCGTGGCCCATTGAGATGTGTTTTCGACCCATTTAGTGAGGCCATTGTGAAATATTCCCGCTCATATGATGAGGCCCATTGAGATGTATTTCTGGCCCATATGATGCAGCCCATAGCGATGTACATTAGGCCCATGTGATGCAACCCACTTGATTTATGAGACCATTGTGTAAGGTTATGGGCCTACTATATGTTTGGCCTTATGTGGGCCACTCGTTGGGAGCAATATTGATTAGATGTCCACATTGTGACCTTCCCTTAGGCCTTGATCGGCCGATTGCCGATTATCGATCGAGGCCAAATCGATTCTGATTGTTGTGGCCAACTATCGATTATCGATCGAGGCCGTTTTTTAATCTTAATTCGTCGTGGCCGATTACCGATTATCGATTGAGGCCGTTTACCAATTCTAATTCGTCATGGCCGATTGCTGATTATCGATCAAGGCCGAATATCGATTCTGATTGTTGTGGCCAACTGCCGATTATCGATCGAGGCCATTTATTGATTTTAATTCGTCGTGGCTAATTACCGAATATCGATCGAGGCCGATTACCGATTTTATTTGTCATGGCCGATTGTCGATTATCGATCGAGGCCGATTACCGATTTTGATTTGTCGTGGTCGATTGTCGATTATCGATCGAGGCCGATTATCGATTCTGATTTGTCATGGCCGATTGCCATTTCGATTGTCGGGGCCCAATGTGATGTATATGCGATCCATATTTGAGGCCCAATGTCATGGCTATTCAGCCCGTGTCTAAGGCCAATGTGATGTATATTGAGGCCTAGGTGATGAGGCCCATTGTGATGCATTTGGGGGCCAGGCGAAGGAGCCCATTGTGATGTATGTTAGGCCCATGTGAAAGGCCCATTATAGTGTGTATTACGCTATTGAGTGGGACCCATGGTCTTGAATATTTGGCCCTTGTGTGAGGCCATGGGTCCATTCCTTTGGGGACAATGTTGGTTAAATGTCCACATTGTTGTAATTGATTGTCGATGCCGGATATTGATACTGATTATGAGTATGTGACTGCATAGCATCATGATCATGCACATATGCATCATTTGCAGTTTGTTATGAGATGTGGTTGACCATTACATATGCCATTGGGCAGGTTGTTATGAGACTCCCTGATAGGCGGAGGTTATCTCACATGATCATACGGTATGCGCAGGATTGATGCATGACTGGATTGTTTGACTCATGCATCTTGCATTATGTGCCCTAGCGATATTAGGGCCATAGCCTCCACATTCATATCGTGGATGGCCAGATGGGACACCGAAAATGTTAGTTCTAGCACACGGGTGCCATAGATGTCCTTGGGTGAAAATCCCTAAACCCTCTTGGTACCAAAGGATGCCCCAACGTCGAGACTGAGTGGATACATGAGCGCCCAAGTACCGAATACCAGGAGGCCGCGTCTCCTACTATATCGTGGTCGGTTGGGAGGGGGTGTAGCCTTAATCACCCGAGAGTAGGGGGTAATACTAGGTTGAGTTTGACCAGCTCGTGAATGAGTCCGCTATCGACGTGCCGGATAGTTATTGGCAGACTATTGGCTAGACAGATAGTGAGGTTTCTTATGCTCACTTGGACTGTGCGGATGGGAGAGTGCAGTGCCATTTGGAGTGTACTAGACCCCGTTGATGATCCCAGAGATGAACTGTACTGATATGTGGATTTAGTGAGCAGGAGTTGCATACTCATTCATGCATTCATTCATTCACTATCCACTCAGATTGGTGGTGACCAACTATTTGTTACGTGTGCCTTCGCAATGGCCAGGATTTTGGTTGGGGCGCGCGACTAACCTGAGATCAGGAGTTTACTACATTGAGTCCGACTATCCAAATTTAGGTATGGGATTGGTTTGGATAGAAGTCCCTTATGATGGACCCCATAGCCTGCGATATTATGTACTATCATTCCGACTTCACACTCTAGTATGGTCATTTCATTCGCACCGCATATTGCATAACATTCGCGGCATGCGACATTTTGGGTTGTTGTGTCTTTGCATTTATATGGCTTAGGTATGGCTGATGCTATTTGTGTTACTCATCAGGAATGTATATTGTGTTACATCCTCTGCATCTGATATTTGGCTATCTATGATTCCTCAATTGCATAGTTGTTCTATATTGCATATTCTGAAATTGATTGACTCATGGACTTGACTGTATTTTCGCTAACCCTGTTATCGTATGATCTTATCAATATTTTTGCTTACTCTGATAATTCATAATCTTATCAATATTTCTGCTTATTCCGATATTGTATGATTTATGGATTATCGGTATTTCTGGTATTGTATGATGATGTCATTATATTGAATACTTGGCACTTACCGTGTACACACACTTACACTATCCTTTAAGCTTTCTATAAGCTTATGCACGATAGATGCGTGCAGGTGATGTTAGGTTGTAGCAGTGTTGAGCTTGGAGCGTGCAGCGGTCTTCTGGAGCTTGATTTTCGATTCATGTATTTCCCTTTCAGCATTGTACTCAAATGATTATATTAGTGGATATGTGATGATGATGTTGCCTTGTGATTTGGGTAAACTTGTGGTTATGCTTATTACGAGTTAAATGTACGTTAAAAAAAAATCCTCCTCGTAGGATCCCAGGATCGGACTCTGGCATATGGACGCCGGGAGCCGAGAATGGGGTACTACGAAGGCTGTCGGCATTGGATTCGGCGATCGGAATTCCTGTGAATCCGATTTTCGGGTGTGGTGCATGACATTAAGTTAGCTAGAGAGGCATCACGACAAATCTCAAGAAGATCAAAGTGCTGCTCAATATGAGCTCGCCTCGGACAACGAAGGAGATCTAATGTCTAATTGGCTGAGTAGCAGCGCTCGGTCAGTTTATCTCCAGAGATACAGACAAGTGTCTCCCCTTTTTCTAGCAAATGAAAGGTCATAAGAAAGATGAGTGGACCCCTGAATGCGAGCAGGCATTCCAACAGCTAAAGCAATACCTGGGTTCACCTCCCTTGCTCTCGAAGCCGGAAGAGGGCGAGCTGTTATTCTTGTAACTAGCAGTCTCTGCCTCAGCTGTTAGTTCTATACTCATTAGGGAGGTAAGAGGCAAGCAATATCCTCTCTACTACGTAAGCAAGGCAATGATACCCACCGAGACCAGGTACCCAAGCGTGAAGGAACTGGCACTCAGCTTGGTCTTCTTAGCAAGAGGTTGCGCACATACTTCCAAGTACACACCATTGTTGTCCTGACTGACTCCCCCCTCAGGAAAGTCCTTTAAAATCCAGACGTCTCAGGTCGACTGATAAAATTGATGATAGAACTCGGGGAGTTCGACATCTAATATTGTCCGAGGACTGCAATCAAAGGCTAAGCCGTGGCTGAGTTTATAACTGAGTTTACCATTCTAAGTGCAGACACCGAAGCGAATGCAGATCTCGCAACCCCACCTATTCCACCACCTATCAAGGATATGAAGTCGGAGTAGAGGTGGGTCCTTTATGTCGATGGGTCGTCTAATGTAAAGCGCGCTGAGGCAGGAATTGTCCCGGTCGAGCCCGATTCTATGACTATACAGTATGCCATTAGGCTCAGTTTCAGAGCTTCTAATGACGAAGCAGAGTATGAGGCTCTATTGGCAGGACTCAAACTAGCAACCAGTATGGGGGTTCAGTCCCTTGAAATGTGGTGTGATTCTCAATTTATGGTGAACCATATCTCCACCGAGTATGAAGCTAAGGAAACCAAGATGGTGGCCTATCTGGCCGAGGCTAGGAAATTGATAGAAAGGTTATAGAGCTATATCATCAACCAGATTCTAAGGGCAGAGAAATCTTGGGCTGATGTCCTCTCAAGGTTAGCCTCGTCTATGGAAGGAAAGATTCCTCGGATCATCCTCATGGAATTCATGGAGAGCCCAAGCATCAACCGAATGGATCAGAAAGTGTCAACCTGGTGGAAACTACCCCAAGTTGGATGGACCTAATCTACAACTACCTTGTATCTGGTGAGGTCCCCCAAGATAGATTGGAGGCCCAACGCCTGAAGATCAGAGCTGCCCGATATATTATCTTGGACGGGGTCTTATACAAGAAGGGGCACTCACAACCCTACCTCAGATGCCTCCGACCCAAGGAAGCGGACTATGTGATATGAGAGATCCACGAAGGCATCTGCGGAAATCACTCTGGTGGCCGAGCCTTGGCTTTGAAGATACTCCGCCAAGGGTACTTCTGGCCGAGCTTTCAAGAAGACTCGAAAGATTATGTTCGAAGGTGCGACAATTGTCAGAGGTTCACTGCTATACCGAGATAACTTGTAGAAGAAATGACCCCCATGAGTGGGCCGTGGTCGTACGCTTAGTGGGTGATCGACGTCATTGGACCTCTTCTTACAAGGAAAGGACAAGTGAAGTTCGCTATCATCGCGGTCGAATACTTCACTAAATGGGCCGAGGCCGAACCCGTAACCAATATAATCGACTTTATCTAGAAGAACATCATTTGTTGGTTTGAAATCCCGCACACCATCGTTTCTAACAACGGCAAGCAGTTTGACAATGATAAGTTCCGAGGCATGTGCAAGGGGCTCGACATCTTGAACGCTTATTCCTCATCTCGACATCCGCTGTCCAACGGACAGGTGGAAGCCATGAACAAGGTTGTCAAACACCATCTTAAGATGAAGTTGGAGAAAGCGAAAGGCAACTGGGCAGAGGAGCTCACATTCGTCATTTGGGCTTATAGGACTACAACTTAGTCATTTATTGGGGAGACCCCCTTTTCGTTACCTACGGCTCGGAGGCCATCGTCCCAGTTGAGATCAACCTCCCAACGGCTTGAGTCAGAAGCTACCAGGAGGATCAGAACGCAGGGTAGTTCGCAACAAACCTCGACTTGCTCGAGGAAGCCAGAGATGTCGCCAAACTCTGAGTCTCTGCTAGGCATCATCAAGTGGCATGATTCTACAACTCAAGAGTTAAGACGAGGCGGTTCCGACCAGGGGACTTGGTCCTCCACCATGTCTTCCAAAATACAGCAGAGCCAGTGACTGGGACACTCGAGCATAATTGGGAACAGCCTTACCATGTAGTTAGATCGACCAAGCCAGGCTCCTACTACTTGGAGGACCTCGAAGGACGTCAGCTCCCCCACCTTTGGAATGCCAAGCACTTGAAGATCTACTATTTGTGAAAATTTACTGGCCGTTGAAGGCCCTCAATAAATGTACTTCTCGGAGTTACTAGCCTTTTAAGGCTCTTAATAAAATTCTCTTTGTACATGATCTACTTGTGTGATTTATCTACAAACAGAAAAAGCTGGCCCTCATAAGCAGAGGCGAGCTCGACGGACCAATCCCTTAAAGAAAGGGTCGGCTCGTTAACCCATGAAAATCTACAAAGGGTCCTCTCATATGCAGTGAAAAAACCTAAAGGTGAACCGATCCCTTAAAAAAGGGGTCGGCTCATCATATGATAAGTTCTATAAAAATAATTAAGGGTCGCGCACCATTCGTGGGAGGTTGACCCCTTTAGGGGCCGGCCATTAACATCTATAATTCATCGCAGCAATTAGCACATGGGAATATGCCCTCTACCAAGGGGTTAAAAGATCATCATCCATTCAAAAATTTATCATCAAAAAATTATCCGTGTCATATAAAAAAAATATAATACAAGTCTCACTCCCTCCGAGCAGAGGGACCAGCCACCGAGCTGGGGGGCTGAGCATCAGGGGTAGCCTCGGTGACAGGAGGGGCACTCTCAGGCTCATATGCCATGACCAGTTCAACATCCTCAACCTTATCCGCAGCGAGAGCATCAAGGTCAATAGTCGGATGAAACTTTTAGACTCAATAAGGCAAGTATCGAAGCAGGTATTGTTGCCGAAGAAATATAGTTTATCTAGCTCCTTGGCCCTCTTAACTAACTCCTTGTATTGGGCCATGGCCGCGGCAGCCTACAAGGCCGCTCAAGCCTCGAGCTCTTCCCATAGTGTCGCCCTGTCTACAAATGCTACAGCCTCAAGGACAATCTGCTGTTGGGCCAACTGGTCTGCAATCAGCCATCGTTCCGTCTAGAGTCTCTCCATCGCCAACTCGAGCCCTGACTCGGCCTCCATGACCCTGAACTCCAGGTCCTTGTTAGCCCTACGCAGACGCTTGACTTTGGGGTCAGCCATATCTAAGCGAGCTTGGAGTTTGTTGACCTTACCCTGTAGTACTAGCTCCCTTGCTCGACCCTCCACAATAGCCCTTCTTAGCTCCTCGTGCTCTGCAGCCGAAGCCTCCAACAGTATCTCGAGCTCGGCCCTCTGTGCTTCAAGTTTGGCCCTCCGCGCCTCTTGCTCTACCTTCTCCACCACAAGCTTAGCTTTCTCCTCCTCGAGTCGTTCCTCCTTCAACCTCTCCTTCACCTCCACCATCATTGGCAACGACTGGTAACAGACTGCTCCGTAATTATTCGTGAAGTTGACGTGGCACCGGGAGAATGTGTCAGCTATCGTTGACTCTAGTACATGCTTGGCCACCCATGGGTTCAACAAAGCCATGTGATAACTGGGAGGCAGAGTCTCTGGAGTGGGCTCAGAAGTTCCTCCGACCCCAGTGGCCACAGAAGCTTAGGCAGCAGCCTCGAGCGTGGTGGTATATCCGACAAGGGCATCGGTTCGGCCGACTAAGGGTTCATCCTCAGTGGTAGGTTGGTGGGCTACAAGTCGTACGAGGACAACAGCACCAGGAGTCTCCCCGACTACCTCTCTTCCTACCCCGGGAGGGCTCGCAACCGCTGAAGGCGAAACCTCAGGGGCTTGCTCCTCTGTAGACAGCGTCAAGATGGTGATAGGCTAGACTCCGACAGGGGCCTCGGGGGCTCGTGGTTCGGGGGCAGGGGTCGGGGCAGCGGTGGGAATGGCGTCAGTTGGGGCTGTAGCAGGTACGACTTTAGCGGGGCCATGACGGGCATGGCTTCTGCTGAGAAGGTCATGGCTGCAGCCGGAAAAGGTTTGGCTCCAGGAGAAGAGGTCATGACTGCAACCAGAGCAGGTTCAGCCTCAGAAATCCTCCTCTTCTTCGGCGTCACCTTCATCCTCGGCTTAGATGAAAGGACAACGTCCATCAGAGGGCGCGGTACTATTGGCCTCTTCTTCAAGCTGCTTGCCTCCATTCCTTCTCAACAAAAAAAGGGGGAGGCAAATCAGCCCAAGTAAAATCTACTGAATATCAACAAACAAATCTCTGAAGATTCTTACCCCGCTTACCCAAAGAAAAGAGAATAGGCTAGATTCTACAGAAGCTAGACGACACCAAGTTCTCCCCATGGATGAGTTTGAACCAGATGCGCTGGTCCTCGGAGATAAATCTGGCTCAAGTGACCAGTTGCTTTTGAAGAGCAGAGAGGTCTGGGGCCCCCTTCGGCTGAGTTAAAAATAGAAGCAGAGCCAGAGTTTAAATGTAGAAGGAGGGATCAAGCATATAGTATGATTAAAAGAAGTGCCCGACATGGGTTGGCAAACTTGGTAGGGACTCGGACCCACAGTCCGCCCAATTTAGAGGCAAGGGGCCTCCCATTCCCCCAAAACCCATAACCACTTCCTTTTTCAGTCCTTGTTGGAAGTGGGAAGTTGGGTTACCAGGCACGAAATGCATGGAGGCCTAGCTGAGAAGTACCACCAGGCCTTATTCGACCTATCGAATTTGGCCATGTACAAAAATAGGAACTCGTCCACCGTCAGCCTCTGACTCCCCGCCCGATGCCAAAGAATAAAGGTGGAGGTAAGGATCCTCCAGGAGTTCGGAACTAGCTGCCCTGACACTATTCTTAGCTATGTGGTCAGCTCACGCAAGAATGGATCGATGGGGAATTGGAGCCCGCATTAAAGGGCACAGATGAAGATAGTGATCTCTCCCTCGGCTGGAGAACTTGCTTGTTCCATGGGGGCAGAGGCTCGGATGTACACCGAGTCAAAAATTTGATAGTCTTTGTGGAGTTGGGCCATCTGGGACTCGACCAGGATCGAGCCCCTATGGACTAACAGTTTTGACCTGCTTCCCGAGGGGCCTGCCTTTGACCACCCCGCGGGATCTCTAAGAGCTCTCTTCAGTCTCTTGCTTCGACTTTTGGCCCTCTAACTGCAGTTCTCTGGGCCGAGACCGAAGTGCCAAGGGTTACGACCTCAAAAGGGCCTTTGGACTTTCCGGGCCCCGAGGCGGTGGTCTCTGGTTCAGAGTCTGAACCAGCTCCTCGGACCTCTTCTACTTCATCAGAGTTGCTCAACAAGATGCAAAGAAAAAGGCTTTAAGTGATGGAAGACTTACAGTGTTGTAAGCAATTTCTTCCAGTGAAAATTTTTCTAATGCCAGCGGCTTCCTTCGAGTAGAATCTCTTCTCCGATAGTCGGAAACCCTTTATCCGGCGATAAAAATCCTTTTTCTGGAAGAGGGCGATTTTCGGTAGAGGGTGATTCGAAAGAAAGGAGTAAAGGAAATGGGAAGCGAGAGTGCAAGAAGTGTGAGAGTGTGAATGGGATGAGCTTATTAATCGCCTCATTACTCAGCGTCATCATTACAAGCAGCCGTTCCCGAAGCCAAGGCGGCTCAACACTGTTATTAGGGGACACATGGAGGAAAGTTATACGTCTAAGGCCTGAGTCATCTCAGCATTAAATGCCACTCATGATGTAGGCGGCCTCTCGCCTCCCTACGGGCACGTGGCATCATTTTCATCATTTAGCTGATTACGAATCTTAATCGTCGCCACTTGTCCTTCGCCCAGAGGCTACAGTCCGAAGATTTGCGACTACCGTATAGCACGCGAGATTCGAAGTGCAATCATCACATTAATTGTATCCCGATTATCCTAATCATCGTCATGAACAGAGGCGTGGAGACGTTGTTTCATTTCCCTAGGCATTTACTCTCTAAGTCCGAACTCAGACCAAGAAAGTAGGGGGGCTTTTGTTATGGAAAAATCTTAACAAGGATAATTAGGGTTGGCCTAAGCTACCCGAATAGGTTAACAAGGCCTCAAAAGGAGGATACCGCGTCAAGTATGAGTTGACCCTTGAGTTACGACGGTAGGTTAGCTGAGATGAGCTCTCCACCAATGGATCATAACTCTGAACTACAGCCCTGATTGGCTAATCCGAACCCTCATCCCCATCCAAAGAAGAATGGATGAGCTGAGCTTTGGTCCTCGTCCTCAGTTTCATTCAGTGAACTCTGACCTTAGTGATCTACTGACGAACTCCAACTACTAGTATTCAGCTTCGGGTCCGGATAGGTTGAGGCCAAGACCAGGTGAGGACACTTCATGTGCCGAGCCTACAAACTAACCTAAATACGGATGTGACTAAATATTTCACCGAAGGATACGTTCCAATACACTGCACAACCCAAAGATTACAGATAATATCTTCACGATTACAATATCTATGTGATTGAGTAAATCATTGTGAGACCTGACCCAAGTTCACATGTTTGCATGTGTGTGTGTGAGTATGCATCTCGTGTATTTTGGTCCCGCGGTCCTACCGGTTAAATTTCGGCGACCCGCGACCTTTGGATAGTGATTGCGGTCACCCTCGAGTTTGGTCACGTAGACCCGACTCGGATTGACCCAAGACCTATGCTATTGCGACCGCATCGTCGCCGCGGTTCTAGCGCCGCATCTCATGCATAAATCCAGCGTGTCCATCAAAAGTTATGGGCTGCGCATTATTTGGACCGTTGATTGCATTTTTGGTGGGACCCACCTGATTGCACATTTCCCCATGTGCACTATTCCCAATGTAAGCCACCTTTAGGCTAGCAATAATGGCTTCTTTTCTCAAGAAAACCATGATGAGATTGGCTTCTCTAGGCAATGATGAGCCACCTTATCCCATGAGCAATGATTATTTCTCTTTTCAAAAATTCATCTTTTTCTAAGAAAGCAATCATTTCAACCTTAGAAACTCTCTCATCTCCCTCTCTCTTTCTTCATTTCTCTCTTCTCCTCTTTGCAAATGTCCTCCATTGCTGAATTTTTCCAGCCCTCTATCCTCTTCTTCTCCCCCTAGATCTAACCATCAAAGATCCATCATCACCATTGAACCCCCTTCCTTGAAGCTTAAGGAGCATGGTGGTTGAAGAATCTTGAAGATCCAACAAGTGGGTGAGCATATAGGATAGATTGCATGGTTCTTATTTTCATAGATCTTTTGTTGCTTATTTTCATAGATCTTTTGTTGCTTCATATGGAGAGTGTAGGACTCACCACATCAATGGTGAAGGTCCACCACTCCTTGGATAAGGTTTTTTTTAGCCATCACTTGCATGCATGTGATCTTGATGGGGCCATTCTCCATGGACCCCATCTTGATGAGATTTCCTTTATTCCTCTCTTCTCCACTTTCTATGGTTTGGATGTAATGATTATGTGGCCCACCTGATGTGCCATGCAACCAGAATTTTTAAATTTTGGGACATCCAGGCCCAAGTTGTTGGACACCCAGGCCCAACTGTGCTGCCTAGTTTTGCTGCTTGATTTGGAAAGCCTTTGGACCTGATTTTATGGATTTTCTTGGGGAGGTGCTGGGCCTAGGAGTTATGTGACACATCAGGGTGGACCCCACCTTATTGAATCTATGATTTATTTCCCATTTATTAAATTTTTGGGCTGATCTAGACAGCAACATGTTGCTGTCCAGATTGCTGGAATTTTTTTTATGCTGTAATGTATGTGTTGTAGGCCTTGTTTGTGGTCTCCTTTTTCCTGATTTCTTAGACTTCTCTTTGAGGTATGGACCCCACCTAAAAGTATGCTAAACCTCAGCTTCAAATGTCCCTATTTGATCACCCAAAAGGGTGGGCCAAGGAGGGTGGACGGTCCAGATTTTTTTGGACTGTCCAGCTACACTGTTTGCTGGAAAATCATAAATATCAGCCTGATTTTGAAATGGTGGGCCACCTTTGTGGATCCCACCTTACTGTACACTTGTATAGGAAGGTTGGCCTTGCATTTTTCCAAATTTACATAGACTTGGGCCCACTTAAATGGAGTGCTAAAGTCAGGGACAGCAGCATTGCTGCAGCAGGAAAATAAAAATCTGGACCTTGCTGTCCATAAATTGCATGAGTTAAATAAAATATTTTTACTATCCCAAAAATCCTAAATTTTTGTAGGAAGGTGCCACCCATAGTAGGACCTATCCACAAAATTTCAGGGCCAAGGAATCCTATTTGGGCATCCAAAAGGGGGGGCCAACATACTGGACTGCCAGAAATTTCTGCTATGCAGTCCAGCAGCATAGTCCCATAAAAATAATATTAAAAAAAATAATTTCTAAGAAGGTGGGCCATATTTCTGGATTCCAACTTCTTTTAGGCTTGATGAGGGACCTTGGGTCCAAATTTCAGGAATTTTGGAGGCCCAGAACCCACCCATTGGATGGCCCAAATTCAGGACAGTTATATTCCAGCAATATTTCACCCTGGATAGATTGTATTCTTTAAATTAATTTAAATACTTTTGAGTATCCTAAAATCATGAAAATTTACAGAGAGGTGGTCCACCCATGGTGGGACTCACCTACAAATTTTTGGGGTCAATGGAGCCCTGTGTACACCGTGACAAGTGCTGGAATGGCTCACCACGTCCAAGTGTCCCGATTCACCAGATTTTCTTAATGGTCTGATTTATTTAAATTAATTAAAATACTTCTGATCGTCCAAAAATCACAAAATTTTGAGGATTCGTGGTCCACCTATGGGAGGACCATCTTGTAAATTTTCATGGCCATCGGGCCCCTGTACTGATCGTGGTGTGGCTGCAAACTTGGGTCAGTTTTGGGCCAGATACTCAGGCCCGTAGGACTACCCACCACGGGAAGCCCCTACCTTGGGCTGTTGCTGGGCCTGTATTCCAGCGGCATAGCCCACTTCTAATGTGTGTTGTGTATTCCCCTCTCATCTGGTGGGACCCACTGTGATATGTGTGGGTCACCATGGGCCAGTAACCCATTTGAATTAAATAAATTTCTGGATTCCAGCAGGCCCATGAAGTGGGTGGGCTGGAATTCCAACAAGGGGCCCAAATTTGCTCCATAGTGGATTGTTTTGGAGTTGTTGTGGCCCACCAGATTTAAGGGAGTATTGCACACACTCCTTGCCTTATTTCCTTAGATATTTTTGGCCGTAATTAGTGGCTCTTAAGGCTCACCTTTGTGGTGATGTTGGGGGTTAGCCTTAACCAGATTTTTGGTAGTTTATAGGCCCAATGGGCTGGAAACCTATTTCTTGAGCCCAAGATCGTGTAGGGCCTGACCTTATTGTTTCACGGGCCCAACGAGCCGTCTACAGGCTGACCGTGTGTATTTATTAGCCGTGATGCCCTCATGAAATGCTTAATTATGGGCTGACTTGCGGGGCCCACATAAATGTATAGTGTGGAGGGCCTTGCTAAGTCTTTGGGCTGATGTGGCAAGGCCCACACTGTCAGTATAGGCCTTGCCTATGCGTATTCTTGGGTTTATGGGCTGCCCTCAAGCCCACCATAATGTATGAATTGGATGACTTTTGTTTTGGGCTATTTCTTTAGGGCCCATTATGTGATATAGTATATGCATGTTTGTGTTAGCAAGTAGGCCTTGTGGACTCAGTTCTTTTGGATAGGCCCACTGATCTTGAGCCTATACTCTCCTATTTATTGTGATGGGCTTAGGGGCAATGATACACAAGAAGTCGGGCCCTTGGCTGCCCATTAAACTGACCCTGTACTTAGGCCAAAAGTGAGGCCCAACTCACTTGTGTTAAATGTGAAACTTGCCCATGTAAATGAATTACTGGGCTGCCCATGAAGCCCACCACAATATGTGGAATTATGACCTTTGTGGTTGGGCCCAAACATTACTTGAGGGCCCACTATATGGCTTATGAGTTGGGCTTGGTATATGGCCTACTAGTCCACACATTGCTTAGGCCTTAGATCTTTCATTATATGGATAGTGGTGAGCTACCTCTTGGAAACCAGTTGAGGTTGGATGTCCTCCTGGGTGATCCTAAGGTAAGCTCATAGGTTTCTCTATGGGTGGTTAAAGGCCCACCATAGACCTTAGGCTATTTATTTAAGGCTCAATGTGCATGTATGTGGAATCTACCTTAATGCATGTTTGGTCCAGGCCGTCCAAGCCTTGGATCGCCCGATTGTGGAAGCACTCTCTGCCTTGGGTTGCTGCTGGACTCACAATCCAGTAGCAGGCCCACTTGATCTTTTCATGATATATACACACTCTCCATCTGGTGCGGATCCCTAGTGAGTATAGTTGGCCTTCATGAGATTATTTCCACATACTCAACTAATTTCTGGACCTTAGCAGGCCCAGGAAGTCAAACGGGCCAAAAGTTTATCAAAGGGCCTTCAATGTACAATTTTATGGTTACAACTTTATTTAACTGTGGGGCTCACCATATTGAGAACTTGTGTACGTGTTACATGCTTATGCTTTCTTATAATCCTTGGGCTTAATCAGTGCATTCTTTTAGGTCACTTTTAGTGATCTTATGAAGACCCCATCTTAAGATCAGAATTTTGGGACATCTAGTGAGCCCAGATTGGGCAGGGACATCCTAGCTTGGCCCAACCATACATTGGGCCAACTTCCACCATTTTGATGGACTTGTGGGCTGAGGTAAGGATAGTATTGGGCCCTCGGTTGCCTACTTAAATTGCTAATTATTGGGCTGATGTAGTGGGGCCCATTTCATCCAAACTTAAACCTATTTTTTGGGCCGTATATTGTGTACGCGGGCTGCCCACCAAGTCCAACTTAATGCATGGATTCTATGGCCATTGGGAATTGGGCCTTGGGCCTTAATTCCCCTCTTAGAGCCATGTTGTTAAAATTGGTATTATATCTTTTTATGGCCTATTATGAGGAATATATGTATGTGGTTACTTTTATTTCTATCTTAAATGTAGGCCTTGGGCCTTTTATCCATATAGTTCATGGTAGATATGCCTTTTTGGGGAATGGTGGTTAAATATCCCCATTATGGACCCCTCTAGGTCTGGTTGTATTTAAAAGTGATTGTTTGGATACTTATCTTAGACAGTTGCTAGGCTCATTTCTATATTACTTAGACCCGTAGTTGTATGCTTAGTCTTGTGGGCTACCCCAGGTAAATGGGCCCCCACTAGAGGTGGGATTCCTTATGGATATTGTCTAAGTACCTAGTCTTGGTTCCTTCTTGGATAGGAGGAATGTAATTTACTTTGTATATCGCCGCATGATTCGCCTAGACCCATCTTCATGACCCATGTGCATCATTGTATGCTTGGATGACACTGTGTGTGTGGTTATGATTGTGCCATTGGGCATTGCATGCTGTCTTCCCGAGGGACGTAATATTCCCTCTTGAGCATGTTGGATGCTTGGAATTGATACATAGTTGATTGTGTGATTCATGCATCTGGCATTGCATAATATATGAGCATTATCACCCTTGCTTCATCAGGGTTGTAGCCTCCACAAATACATCGTGGATGGCCATGTTTGGACACCGGAAATGTTACTTGAGCATACTGGGTGCATAGGATGCCCATGGGTGAAATTTCCAAAACTTCCATGGTACCAAGGATCTGCTCCAACGCCGTGACCGAGTGGAATATATGAGTGCACGAGGGCCTTATACCATTAGGCCGCGACTCCCACTGTCGTGTAGTCGGCTGGATAGGGGTGTGGCCTTACTCGCCTGATGTAAGAGGGCATTGCTAGGCTGAGTCTGACCAGCTCGTGAATGGGTCCGCTACCGTCTGGCCTTGCTGGTGATTGGTTGTCCACAGGCGGGTAGTGAGGTCTCTTACGCTCGTTTGACTGTGCGGGGTCTGTAGAGCGGCAGTCATCCAACAGTGTAACGGACCCCGGTGATTTCCTTATGATTGGAAATATACTTGACATACGGTTTGGTTATGAGCACTGGCATTACTTGCATCGCATTAGTATTGGTTATGTAAGCCCCTTCATGCATTGCCTTGGTATGGTGTCCAGTACTCATTGCATCATATTCATGATAAGCCTTGGTAAGGCTAGTGATATTCTCATTGAGCATGTCTCCTTCCTGTATCTCCTATTATTCTTCTGTGCACTATTATCACACACTTACACCACCCTCTAAGCTTCTATAAGCTTATGCACGATTGATGCGTGCAGGAGATCCTAGGCAGGTGTTGCAGTGGCAGAGTTTGGATTAGAGCTGAGCTTGAGGACCCAGTATTGCATCCTTCCTTTCTTTCTTCTATTATCTTATGTATGTCCTTTTGGACCTCATGTAAACTTGTAAAAGTTCAAATTCTTAGTGAATTTTGTGATAAGTGCCTTTTTTATTCTCAGATTTACTTGTTGTGATCTTGGGTATGCTCGTATTGGAAATGGTTATATTGTTATGGAAATCCTCCTTGTAGGATCCCAGGATCGGAACCTGCTTCAGGAGCCGAGAATGGGGTACTACGGAGGCTGTTGCGGCCAGAACCGGCCATCTGGTTCCTTGTGAATCCGGTTACCGAGTCTGGGGCGTGACAATCATACCGAGATTAACGGATACGATCCTCTCTACCCACAAGTATAAATACCAGGGGACTCCATTGCTACAGGTACATAAGATCTCGCACCCTCTCTCTACTTTCGACTTGGACCTAGATTCCCTAGCCTGAGTTAGGCATCAGAGGATCCCCCAGCTAAGCCAAGGTCTCCTTTGCTATCCCTTTGTGTAGGACCAAGGTTCATTGGAGGTTTACAGCATTGAGTGGAGGGTGGTTTAGATTTTGACCTCAACTGAAACTTCTTAGAATGGTTTTTTATTTTTGAAGATATTCTTCTTACAATCAAACTCATTCCCTTTTAGAGTTCAAGGATTCTCCCTTCACAAAAGTAGGAGTAGAAGTCTTAAGCTCTAGATTGTTATATTTGTAATAGCAAAGGCCAGACTTATCACCATATCGGTGAGATGAAGTTAGTAATTTTTTAAGTTTTTGGTCTCCTTTGTTGTACTTCGAAGTATCTTTTGAACTCTAAAGTAAAGAAACTTCAATATTTAATTTATCGTAATCAAAGTTTTTGAAAATTTGAATTTTTAAACTTAATCTAGTTTGAATTTTTCAAACAATCAGAAAAATGAGATTTTTTCAAGACAACTTTTTTAGGTTCTAATTGTAATTCCTCATATTTTTTTCTTTTGTGTTTTTAACTTTACTGCAAATTTACAACTTTCTCTAAAAAGAACATCATAAGATTTTTGAAGATCTTCTTCATTTTCAGAATAACTTTCGGGAGTTTTATATGTAGATGTTTCATTATTTTTTGAAGTAGTGACTTTGGTTATTATCATGAAGGCATTTTGTTCTTTTACTTCCTCTTAATCTGATTCATTAATTTCAGATTTTGATGATTCATCACAAGTGGCAGTAATTCCATTTCTTTTTAACTTATCTTTTTTTAGAACATTTTGAAGCAAGATGCCTAAACTCAGAGCAGTTGTAACATTGGGTGTCTTTGGATTTATATTTTCAATAATTAGAATTGCCTTTTTCTTATCAAAAGGTTTTTGAAAATCATTTTTCTCTTATTTTTAAAAAATTTATAAAATTTCTTTGTTAATAACGCCATATCATGCTCATTTTCCTCATTATATGAATTTTCATTCATTGTCTTTAATTTGGACTTAGAGGATTTGAGGGTGATGGACTTGTTCTTTAGAGCTTTGAAATTTAACTCATATGTTTGAAGAGATCCAATCAATTCCTCAACCTTCATTTTGTCAGTATCCCTCAATTCTTGTATAACAATATTCTTAGAATTAAACCTTTCAGGAAGTGATCTTAGTATTTCTTGCACAAACATTACTTTTAGGGATACTTTCACTAAGACCCCATGAGAGTTAACTATGCCATTTAATTTTATATAAAAGTCCATGAATGTCTCATTTTCTTCCAAACTAATTTCCTCAAATTTGGTTGTGAGGATTTGAATCTTAGATTTTTTCACAATATTATTTCCCTCATGGGTCACTTCAAGTATGTCCCAAGCTTGTTTTGCTGTATCACATGAAATAATTATTTTTAATTTATTTGGTGATAGGGTACAAGTTATAGCATTCAAGGCTTTTACATTAGCACTACTTTCACTTTTCTGAGTACTTGTCTATAAATTATAAGCTATTTCTCTTATGGGCGTGGTTCTATCATCGGCTACTACTTTCATCGTAGGAGGGAACCATTGAGTCATAGTGGCTTGCCACATACTTTTATTTATGGATTTTAGGAATATCCTCATCTGGGCTTTCCAATATGAATAGTTTGAGCCATCAAAGGGAGGTGGCTTAGATATAGATAAGCTTTCAGAATTTGACATCTTATAGCTCTAAATCTAGATGTAAGAGGTGAATCCAAATAAGAGCAACCTCTCTCTGATACTACTTTGTAAGTTGAGATAAAGATGTCTTGGTGGGTGGGAATAGGACTTAACTAATTTATGATAATCAATTATAGAAAATAAATTCATAACAACAATTAAAATTGAAATCTTGATTTCAATTGAGTAGTAGGACAACTTTATTTCATAATGTCCTTGATATCAATATTTCAAAAAAAAAAAAGATTATCAGTCACCATAATACACACAAAGTTATAGTCGTTCGGTGTTTAACACACACCTACTCCACTCTCAAAATTACTACTCCACATAATTTTAGCTTTCCACTATTTTCAAGGTTTTCATAGGCTAACCTCAACAACCTCTTATAATTTTTATGATTTTCACAGGCTTATCACAACAAAACCTCAAGTGATTTTCATGGGCTTATCACTCAACCCATGGGATTTATGGGCAATCTCAACAAACCCAAATTGAAAGTAGTTCACTGAAATAAAAAACGTATCTTCTTTAAGGCGTGAGTCGAAGTGAAGATATCAATGAAGCCTTTAAAGTTGAAGTTTTAGTAGATGCATCCATCATTTTTCTTAAATGACGATAAACCAATGTATGCATAACCTAAAAAGATCTAGGGATATGTGATTTTTCAAAGAATAAAACTCTAAAAACTGCATATTCAATCCTTTAATCTCAAGTTGAGTATATGACACTCTTTAATTAAATTTATCAATACTCTTTAAGAGAATTGAATAAGCTATAAAAGAAATATAAGAATGACAATGCAAATAGCTTAAAAAAGAATAGGATTTCTCTCTTTTGCTTCTAGAAGTTTTTCTCTCTAATTTTCATGTTTTGAAATAGTGAGAAATGATATCTATTTACAATGAAAGATCTGGATCTTCGGTTAGCCTAACAATCCTTTTGGCTGACTAGAGTTCCTCAATACTGTTCCAATAGTTATCAGATTTCGTGGGATTTGATTTAATCCAAACTTAAGCTTACCTGAGCCAAACTTCGGCTGGCCGGAGATAGGATTCATTGGCCTAAGTGTTTGGGAAATCGAAAATTTTGCATTGCTGTAAACTTAACCTGGGTCACTCTCGGGTTGACCCAAGCTGGTTTGGTTGGCTGAAGTTTTATAAGAAACAAAGTCTTTCGTTGTTAGAAATTAACCTAGACTGATCTTGAGCTGACTTGAGATGGTTTAACTGGCTAAAGGAAGGGTTAGGCTGGCCAAACACCTTTGAATTTTCATGAAAAATTGTTATAAGTTAAATCTACGAAAACCATAAAGATGCACTTTAACCTATGGTATTTTATAAGGTCATCTTTACTTGTAGGTTGCATACAAATGATTCTTCTTTTGAAATCCTTCCAAGTCTTCCAATATTGAGATGTTGAGTCGCGCTCTAGTCTTAAAATGTTGAAGAGAATTGAAATACTAAAGTTCCATTCCTTATACATTTAATCTACGAAATTTGACAATATACTTGTGTGCTTAAAACATTAGCACTTACATATTTTGTCACTGTTATTGATTCACAATAGTTTATCTTTTTCTCTTGCCCAATTTTATTTTGGTTGAAATAAGTGAGGGATTATAATGTGTATTTTAACAAATCTAAGAAATTTTTGAAAAAGCCAATGTCTTGGTTTGGTTGTTTTTCTTTAGTCCCATATTGGATAAAATGAGAGAAGAAAAATGGTTTATATATCTTTGCCTAGCATAGACTCTTGTCATGTGTGTTGATTATGTCTGAGCCCATATGTGTGTGTAGGGGGGGTACAAAATGTGGAAAACCTGGCTTGGAAACCTTTAACTAGGCATGTGTGCATGTGCACTCCTATGTATACTCGCATGCAGGGTGGTGGAATCAGACTCTAGATGGCTTTCTTGATTAGAGTCTTGATGGGTTAGGTTTTGCCCAATTTAATAATAAAAAATTATCCATTTGTTTTATCGTGATCGTTGGATGTGGCCCACTTGATAAAGTCATTTTCATAGTCCAAAACGTGCCTCCGTTATTTGGGCATATTAAACATCGTGATCGTTTCTCATTAACGATTCTTTTTTCGAGACGTTGATTCGGGTCTTTAAGAATGGATTAGGGTTAGGGTTTCTAACATCGCTGAAATAGAAACAACCTACCTCCCAATTTCAAGATCTTCCCAGTTTCTTCCTATAAGCAAAAATTAACTTTTTCTGGGTAAAAGAAAAGATGGTATAGTGTTGTGTGGTGTCCTATTGGTATTGATTTTCTACCAATGAGTGGACACTATATAGAAACATTATTAGGGAGTTGTATCCTGGGAGATAGCCATGTCGACAATTTTTACATTAGTTCTCTCCACCAAGGGGCACAAACTATCTCAAAGATAGGGACACATATGAGCATTGACCCAGTGCCTCTGCATACTATCAGTGATACATTAAAGATCTGTTGAACAGGCATGGGGTTCCTTTGCACAAATTCATTTATGTCGAATATTTCCTGTTTATATAATAATAGTTCTAAGAGCATACACATGCACAAGAGTAGTATTTGTATAAACATCCGAACAAAAACCCATATGGATTACATGTGCATGAATTGATTTCCCGATCCATAGCCATGATAATTACAGGATGGATTTAAGTATGGAAGAGAAAGTGGAAGAATTGGGGAGAATTCCTAGATTATGCATCTGGGTGTATACCAGAATTAAGTGTAGATCTTATGTGATTAGTTGTAATCTCTAATGATGGAGTTATAGAGGTTGGTGTTGATGTAATCTTTGAATTGGGTGAACAACAGGGTGGGATAGAGGGAGGTAGATGAGGAAAGAGAGATGTCTATGAGTTTCATAAAGGAGATGGGATTGATAAGCATGGTATTTGTGATAATGTGAGAGAGTATCTATTTCATTTGGTTGAAACCTATGGAAGGTTTTGAGAGAGAGAGAGAGAGAGAGAGAGAGAGAGAGAGATGTGAAGGTTGATGCATTTTGGAGGATGGTTGGATTTATGTTAGTTCACAAAAGTGTTGGCGGTAATCTTGAAATCATTAGGCTTATGGACTCAAAAATGTTGTGTTTTTGTTTGTTTTATATTAGGCCTCTTTAGATGCCTAGAAGTTCTTTAAGTTGCAAGTGACTTATGTTGTATTTTAAAATGGTTTTTTGAAATAATTTTATTTCAAAATTAAAAGTTTTCCCTCCACGTTCTTTTTTTGAAAGTGTTTTTGTTTTTAGTGTAACTTTCTTGTCCCACATCAAAAATAACTAAAGAAATCTCATGTATATAAGAAATATGGTTTGTATAAGGCTTAAGCCGCCAACGAGGAATAACTATTTGGGTTGGACCATCTATTTACAATGCAAGAGCGCGTGTGTGCCGAGCTGAGTTGTGCAAGGCAGTGCCGAGCTGAGCCGAGCCGAGCCGAGCTATGGTTGTGTGCTATATGCCATGTGATATGTGAGTGCGCACGTGCACACTGGGTCGGGTATGGTCTGGGTCTATGTGTAGACTAAGAGTACACTCATGCTAATAGTTTCAATCCTAAACTTCGCAAGTATACTTGCACCTGCCAGTTTTGTGCGAATTTCAAACCAGGGACACGTCTGTTCGGGTGGTTGCACTAATTGGGTTCAAACCCAATAGACCTAACTCATTTAAAATGGTTCTTTAAAAACTTAATCATGGTTTATATATAGACCTACTCTTTTTCCGAATCAATTCATTCAAACCAACGATTTCTTTCTCTGTTTCTTCAAATTTTATCTGTAGTTCAGTGTTGATTTAACAATTGAGTTTGCTGCCGAGTCAATTCACTTTGGTTAAGTTCTGCATGCTAGTTTGAACCCGTGCATAGTCAGTGCACCATTGGGATCAGGTCATAGTCATTATATCATGGAGGCTAATTATCCAAGATTCCTATTGCACTTAAGACATGGTCTAAGGAGGGCAAATTTGATTTCAAGCTAAGTGTCCCAATCACGCCTCAACTTAAAGAAATAAGTCATCTTTTCTTACTTTATTTTATTATTTAATTTTTTTCAAATATTATCTACTATTTTCAATACATTATTTCCAACAATCTTAAAACTAAATATTCAATTGTTAAAAATAGTAGACATCTTATTAGATATTTGGAAATAGAAAAGTTTTCTTCTTCTTTTATTTTCTTTAACTAGTGTGTGACAATTTCTCTAATTGTTTAAAAATCGACTTACAACTATAACTCTCTTGTATTTCAGGCCACCATCACAGTTAACCCTATGATTGAACTATCTAAATTTGAACTGTTCATTACACATAATTTCAAAACATGGAAACAAAAAATCAGTTTTGCACTGAAAACATTAAAGGTTTTTTTTTTTTTTTTTTTTTTTAACATTCCTTTAGAGTCATTTATAGTTGATTTAGCCAATAAAAATGAATATAAAGATGCCGATAACTATAAACATTACATACTGAATACCTTGTCCAATGAATTATACGACATTTATGTTTCCTATGATTTTGCTAATGACATTTTGATCGAACTGGAAAAGAAATATGTCCTTGAAGATACGGGATCTAATAAACATGCTATCACAAACTTCCTTTATTATGAAATGATAGACAATAAACCTGTCACGAATCAGATTCATAATTATTAGAATCTAGTACATGAGCTGATGATTGATGAAATGAGAATGGACGAATTATTTTTATCAGGAGCACTAATTAAAAAGCTGCCTCCTTCTTGGAAGGAATACATAAATAGAATGAAACATAAGAAAAATAGAATTTCTTTAGAAAATATAATCGTACATATAAGAATAGAAGATGCTAACAGAAATAAAGACCAAGTTTGTTAGTTTCAAAAGCTAACTAAGTATAAACAAGTTAGGCACAAAATGATTTAAGAAAAAAGAGGAATTGTTACAACTGTGGAAAGCCTGGACATTACTCTAAGGAGTGTAGGATAAAAAAGAAAACAAACGACCAATTTAAGAAAATATATCCTTGTAACCACTATAAGAAGCTGAAGCTGAAGCTGAAGAAAATCAACATATGGTTGTCGCTATCCAAAGTAATCTTAGTAAGCAACATGAAATAAATATTAGACATTGGGGCAACTCGACATGTATGTAAGGATCAGAACATGTTTATCTCTTATCAAGCTATAGGAGATGAGGAACACATGTTCATATAAAATGCTCGATCCTCTCCAATTGTTGGAAAATGAAATGTTGTTATAAAGCTCACATTGGGAAACACTTTAATGCTAAAGAATGTGTTGCACGTGTCTGACATTCGCCGTAACTTCGTCTCTAGTTCGCTCCTCAAGAAGGCTAAAGTTAAACTAGTATTTGATTATGATAAGCTTGTAATGACGAAGAATGGAACCTTCCTTGAAAATGGTTACTGCAATGATGCATTGTTTGTTATAAATATTTCTTATGATAATAATAAGATGTCGTTCAGTTTTGTTTATAATATTAAATCTCTTTTATTATGGCATAATAAATTAAGACACGTGAACATATAATCCTTAAAGAGAATGAAATGAATATGATTATTACCTGACATCTCAATTGATAACTTCGAAAAATGTAAAACGTATATAGAATTCAAGTTTGTTAGAAAATCCTTTAAACTTGTTAGTAAAAGTTCAAAATTTTTAGAATTAATACATAGTAATTTAGGTGATTTTAGAAATTACATGTATAGAAGAGGCAAAATGTACTATATAACTTTTATAGATGATTATTCTAGATACACTAGAGTATACCTTAAAAGGAATAAAGATGAACCTTTAGAATCCTTCATTAAGTATAAATTAAAAGTTGAAAACCAACTTAGTAGGAATATTAAAGGACTTAGATCATATAGATGAGGAGAATATGAATCTTCATAGTTTAGAGAACTCTGTGAAAAGAATGAAATAATACATTAAACTACTGCTCCCTATACACTAGAACTAGATGGAATAGCAAAATGCAAGAATAGAACATGAAAAAAAAAGAAAGAAAAGAAGATGAACGCCATGTTAAATAGTTTTGTTTACCGACTAATTGTGGGGAGAAGCCATACTATTTGCATGTTATAAATAAAATAGTTATAAATACCTTAAAGTAAATTGGTAAGACACAATATGAACTATGGAAAAATCACTCATAGTTATAAATACCTTAAAATATTAGGGTGTTTGGCTAAAGTAGGGTTATCTGAAACCAATAAAAAGAAACTAGGTCATAGGAAAACTAATTGTGTATTTATAGGATATGCAGAAAATAATGTAACATATAGGTTCATAGTTTTGACATCAAATGGTAACCTTTCTACATCCAAACACTATTATATAAGCTAGAGATATAAAATTTCAAGCAAATATCTTTCGTATGAAGTTTGGATCCATAGAAGTAAAAGGAAATAGTGGGTCTGATGTGGCTTTAACTAGTAGAGGCATATATGTGATTAGTGAAGTACAACCAAAACATAAAAGGGGCATGAGACCTCAAAAGGAGATCAACCCAGGTGATGGGTTCTTCACTTTCTTGTTAGAAAATTATCCAAACACCTATTCAAAAGTCATTAATTTTTCTAATGCTTCTTTCTAAAAAGAATTCATAAACGATGAATTAGAATCGATCATATTGAACACCACCTGAAAACTCGTAAACCTTTCTCCTAAGAATAATTATAAATGGTATAAGTGAATTTTTAAAAAGAAATTTAAACTAGATAGGTCTATAGATAAGTTTAAAGCTACATTGGTTGTAAAGTGTTTTAGACAAAAAAAAATATGATCACTTTGATACCTATGTACCTATAACTAGAATTATAATGATTATGATATTAGTTGCAATAACTTTCATATACAAGCTAGTAGTACATCAAATGAATGTTAAAATAACGTTTCTAAAAGGAGTGTTAGAAGAAGAAATATACATGGACCAACTTGAAGGTTATATAATTCCAGGAAAGGAAAATAAATTATGTAGGTTAATTAAGTTCTTGTACGGTTTAAAACAAGCTCCTAAGCAATGGAATGAGAAATTTGACAATGTTTTAAAGTCCAATAGATATTTAGTAAATGATGTGGATAGATGTGTATATAGAAAATTCTCTGGTAATGATGATGTCATAATTTGCTTATATGTAGATGATTTTTTTATCTTCGGAACTGATGTTAAATTAGTCAATTTGACTAAGAAACTCATGGCTTATAACTTTGATATGAAAGACTTAGGAAAAGTAAGTATGATATTGTGTATTTAAAAAATTCGAAAAGATGATAGTATTACTCTAACTTAATCTAATTACGTTGAGAAAATATTAAAAATGTTTGATCACTTTGACTACTTACCTGTTAGTACACCTTGTGATCATACTGTGCATCTCAAGAAGAATAGAAGAAGTAGTATATCTCAGCTTGAATATTCTCAATTAATTGGTAGCCTAATGTATCTGATGAACTGCACTAGACCTAATATTTCATTTGCAGTAAATAGGTTAAGTAGATATACACGTAATCCTAGATATGATCATTGAAATGCATTGAATAAGATATTGAAATACTTGAAAGGTAATGTTACATATGGTATGTTATATAGGTCATCCTCATGTGTTAGAAGGATATAGTGATACTAATTAGATAGTTGATTTAGATGAAATAAAATCCACAAGTGGATATGTTTTTACTTTTGGTGGAGGTGTAATATCTTAGAAGTCTACTCAACGGACTTGCATTGCTTGGTCAACTATGGAATCCAATTTGATCACCTTATAAAAGGTAAAATCAGAAGCTAAATAGCTTAGAAATATATTAATAGATATACATCTATGACTAAAACTTATTTTTTCTATATCTATTCACTATGATTGTTTAAAAGCTATTGCAAGGGCTAAGTGTAAAATTTATAATGGTAAAAGTAGACACATTAGACTGACACAATATTATGAGACACTTATTAAATGATATAGTCATATTTGTTGATTTTATACGAGTAGAAAAGAATCTGACAGATCTTTTGACTAAAGAAATATTTAAATATGATTAGTCATAAAACATCGAAGGGAATGGGGTTGAGCCGAACCGAATGAACTACCAATGTCAGCAACCCAACCTATGCAAGTGAAGATCCCATACGATATGTTAAATATATAAACAATAAGACACTAGGATACTGAAAGGAACTGTTGAGAGTTTGCCCATTCTTATGGTGTAGGCAATGTAGGTGACAATGTGTGAGAGGCTGAGTTTTTAAACTCTTAATGAATCCATAACTAAATGCGGTAGTTTATTCAGTTGTTGTATACACTTGATGAAATTTACCTATATGAGTCTGGAAGTGTGGTTGCTTCCTATGAAATATATACGTTGTTTCCCTAGAACACCCATGAAAGTTCAGGTAAAGGTACAATGCCAAAAGGCACCAAACCACATAACTAGCTGTAGTAAAAAATTTGTATAAGTTGCATGTATAGCCGTTTACTCTTAAAGGGTTAGGTTAAATACCAATAGTCACCTGATTCCTGTAAACTTGCCTCGTTTACTCTAAATATCGGTTAAAGTCAGATAGACATTGACACTATTACACAACTTTTATATCTTATACCGAAGTGTTTTAAATTTGAAATATATAAGGCATTGTTGTATTTTAAAAAGTTTTTTAAAATAAATTTGTTTCAAAATTTATAGTTTTTTCTCCATATATATTTATAATTTTTTAAATTTTTTTTAAAATTTTTGTTTTTAGTGTAGCTCTCTTGTCCCACATCGTAAAAAATCAAATGAATCACATGTATATAAGAGATGTGGTTTGTATAAGGCTTGAGACACTAAGGAGGAATAACTATTTGGGTTGGACCATCTCTTTACAATGCGCGCATTGAGCCGTGGCCGTGTGCTTGTGTGTGTGTGCGCACGCTGCATTAGGTAAGGGGTGGGTCTGGATCTAAGTATATGTGTGAACTGAGAGTACAATTGCGCTAACAATTTTTTTATATTGCACTTCGTGAGTATACTCGTATAGGTTGGTTTTACACAAATTTCAAACCAAGGATGTGTCCGTTCGGGTGATAGCACCAGTTTGGTTCAAACCCAGCAGACCTAACCCATTTGAAACAATGCTTTAAACAAGTAATCATGGTCTATATATAGACCTACTCCTTTTCCGAATCAACTCATTCAAACCAATGATTTCTTTCTCTGTTTCTTTAAAATTTATATCTAGTTCAGTATTGTCTTGCTAACTAAGTTCGCTATTGAGTCAACTCACTTCAATTAAGTTCTGCACGCTGGTTCGAGCCCGTGTAAAGTAAGTACACCATTTGGACCGGATCATAGTCGTTGTATCCTTGAGGCCAACTATCCAAGATTTCTATTACACTTGGGACGCGGTCTAAGAAGGGCAAATTTGGTTTTAAGCCAACTGACCCAGTCACACCTTGACTCAAATAAATAAGTAATCTTTTCTTACTTTATTTTATTATTTAATTTTATTTTTTCAAATATTATTTACTATTTTCAACACATTATTTCCAATGACTTACAGTCAAGTGATTTATAGGTAGAGCTGGGTATTGGACTGAGTTGGATAGGATTAGGTCCAACTCGATTCAGTCTGAAGTCTACATGGGCTGACCTGAATTCGATCCGATCCGGGACCGAGTCCAGGACATCTAACTCGAACCGATTCGATGCACAGTTGGCCTGACCTGAACCGAGTCCAACTCGGTCAGGGAAACCAAGTTGAATCGGGTTGAGTACGGTTCGGATCGGGTTGGGTACATGGGTCAAATTTTTTTTTTTTCAAATGCTCTAAAACGATCACGAAAAATGGATAAACGGTATGGATATAATAAATACATCATTGTGGGGCCCATGTAATTTTGATCTCATTTGAGCCATTTATACAACTCGGAGCTCGAGGCGCATCTTCGTTGGATGCAGATTTCCTGCAAAAGCTTTTCGTAGGAAGTTCTTACGCTGCATGCAAGGTGGGGTCAAAGGTGATGTTCATGAGAAATCCACACCGTCCATCAGTTGTGGGAGATTATTTTAAGACATATGAACAAAATTGAGGTGGATCTAAAACTCATGTGGGTCGGACGAGAAGGAAAACTGGAGAAAGAGTTTCCTACCGTTGAAACCTTTCTGAGATCTACCTTGATATTTATATACCATCCAAACTGTTTATAACGCCATTCCCACTTAGATGAAGTGAAAACACCAAAAACATTGCCTGATATGAAACTCTGTGGCCATATGAATATTTCAAACGGTGGTCACTAAATCTACACTCTTTCCTCTCGTACAGACCACTTGAGTTTTAAATACACCTCATTTTTGGTTTCATGTCCTTAAATGACCTCCCAAAAAAAATGGACGCCGTGGATTTATCATAAACATCATGGTGGGACGCACATAGCATCCCAGCGTAGGAACTTCGTCCGTCTCCACTCATCTTTGCACGTCACGCATCTACACTACCGTGTTGAGTCTGTTGACGTGCCATGCACGACACATATCTACACAACTGTATCTATGAAGCTATACTGCCTATACGCTCTTATTGTACTGAAGAAACTCAGTTGGGTCCACCGTGAATGTATGTGGTCTATCCACGCCGTCCATCCGTTTTTACACCTCATTTAAGAGGTTGGGCCCAAAATTGAAGCATATAAAAGGCTCAAGTGTATCATACCACAAGAAACAGTGGGAATAATGATTTCCACTGTTGAAACCCTGTTAGGCCCCACAGTGATGTTTATTTGTCATCTAACATGTTCATAAGATCATATTGACATGGATGAAGGGAAAATAAAAATATAAGCTTGATCCAAAACTTCTGTGGCCCCCAAGAATTTTTTAGTGGTAGATTTTCAATTCACATTGTTTCCAATGGTGTGGTTCATTTGAGATTTGGATATGCTTCATTTTTGGGCTTAAGCCATAAAATTATCTTATAAAATGGATGGAAGGAGTGGATAAAATATATAAATCATGGTGGACCCTACAGAGTTTACTTAGTATGCTTACTGTAGTTACTCGATACGCAATCCGCTTCCTACGAAATTGCACTGCGGGCTCATTATCATAATGAGTAAACTCTGTTGGGGCCCACCATGAATGCATGTGGTTTATCCACGCCGTCCATTCGTTTTTCCAGATCATTTTAGTGGTTGAATACAAAATTGATGCATATCCAAAGCTCAAGTGGACCATACCACAGGAAAAAGTAGTATTGATTTCCACCATTGAAAAATTTATAAGGCCCCAGTGATGTTTATTTGTCATCCAACCTGTTCATAAGATAAATATATATGATAAATATCTACAAGAATCACTTCGGATCGAATCGAATCGGTCCGGATCAAATCCATTCAGTTCGGATTTCAGTTCGAATCGGTCCGTATTGGCCATGATCTGAACTCGATCTGAAAATTTTTCGAATCTAAATGCCCTACTCGATCCGCACTGATCTAGGCCGTTGGTTCAGTTCGGATCGGGTCGGATCCATCGGATCGGGTCAGACATGTCCAGCTCTACTTACAGGTGAAAGTCACTTACATATTATCCTGTTTGGATGAAAGTTGTAAGTTACTTAAAGATAAATTAGTTTTTGTGTTTAGATAAGTTATAAGTTAGTTATAAGTAAAAATAAGTATATTCACACTAAGTAGAATTGGGTGTAGAAAATTATTCTAAAATGTTATAATCATATAAGAAATGTTGGCAACAAATATACCATTTCGTTAAGTCCATTTAAATAAATATTTAAGCCAAATTTTAGACTAAATCAATCATCAAGTGAGTCGTTAAAATGGGCCCATAGATAGAAACACATGGCTAATCCAATCAATTGATTTAGATGTTTCTATCAAGTTCAACCCATAATTAATGAACCACCCAGCAAAGATTAGAAAATCATGTCTGTAAAATTATTGTAAACAAATCTATTGATCACATGCTCCTAAACATATCATACATGTATTGAAAATCCAATGGCTACAAGAAAGAAGATCAAGTTCTAGATCCATGCCATCCATCAGTTTTGCTAGCTCATTTTGGGGCTTGGGCCCAAAAATGAAGTAGATCTAAATCTCAGGTGGGCCAGACTATAGGAAACAGTGGTGATTGAATGCCCATCAATAAAACTTTTTATGGGCCACAAAAGTTTTGGATCAAGCTGACATTTATGTCTTACTTCATTCGGGCATGTGTGACCTTAACAACAGGTTGGATGACAAATAAACATTAAGATGGGCCCTAAGAAGTTTTTAATGGTGGACATTCAATCACCACTGTTTCCTATGGTGCGGTCCACCTTAGATTTGGATATGCTTCATGTTTGGTATATCTACACTGTCCATCAACTGACAAAACTGATGGACAGGGTAGTTATACCAAAAAAATACATTAAGGTGGCCCCCACTGCCATGGCTTAACCGAATAGGCTGATTCAAATAAAAGAAAACAAAACATAAAATAAAATAAAAATCATAACCTAATTGCAAAGAGGGAGAGAGGAGGAGAGAGGTGGGCACACAACAACCCTAATTGCAAAGAGAGGGAGAGGGCACGAAGCCATTGCAGAGGGAGGGAGGGAGAGAAAAAGGTTACTGGAGTATTGGATATAATGGAGATGCATTTTCTCCCCTTCCCCTTTTTATAAAACTCAGACCGTTGCCATGTAAGTGAGTCAGAGGTGGGTGATTTCTCACCCCATTGCACTGCCAAATTTTATTTGACTTTTTGTAGATTTTTATGTAAGTGACTTTCCGGCTATAAGTAACTTCAAAGGTAAATTTTCTCCTCTAAACCTGTAAAAGTTTCTCTACAGGCAGTGCACATTCAAAAATGTTAAGCATGTTACAAATCTGTGCCGTGCATGAGGTTGATTCTGGCGTGATGATAAAATGGTACAAAATCCATCATTATTCACTCATTGGAAGGGCCACACATGTGTACTCCAAAAGTTGGCCGGTCTTGATTTTCTTGAACCATCAACTAAAGGCGTGGCTCGCTCGATAAGAAAACCCTCTTGATTTGTGAACATCTGCGTGACAGTGGGAACCAGGCGCACACGTCTTGGATGCCATGTACGTTTCATGTTGTCACGTCACCTTCCATCTATATTGAAAGCTTATTCTAGGGTATGTTAAAAAAAAATAAAATGCCAGATGAACCATGGTACAGGAAACAGTTGTAATTGACTATTTGTGTGGTCCTTCATCATCTAGGTATTTGTGAACTTATTAATAGGTTGGATGGCAAATAAACATTTTGGTGGAATTCATGAGGTTTTTAATGGTGGGGATTCAATCACAACTGTTTCCTGTGATGTGGTACACCTAAGATTTAAGTCGGATTCATTTTTGGGATCATGCCTAAAATGAGCTTTCAAAATGGTTGGACGGGGTGGATTTAAGGTAATTGCATCACTGTGAGCCCCACAGACAGAGGTCCCACCACCTGGGAGGATCCGGGGTCTCTCCTAATCCGCTGCCCAACAGGACATCCGTGTGGCGTCCATCAGTTTCGCCAGGTCATGCTAGGAAGCGGATTGGCTGGTAGACCACACACTAGCGACATAGCTGTGTGGGCACGTGTCGTGCGAAGAAGGGAAACGGATTAGCTACTTCCCCTGCGCGCCACCAGCCCGGTGGCTGGTGGTCGGTGCTCTGTGGGACCCACCATTATGTGTGTGTTTCATCCATTTAGTTCATCCATTTTTACAGATCATTTTAGTGATTTTTCCCAAAAAATGAGAGGATGTAAATCTCAGGTGGACCACACCACAGGAAAACAATAGTGATTGGACATCCACCATTAAAATCCTCCTAAGGCCCACTGTACTGTTTATTTGACATCCAATCTGTTGATTAGGTCATGAAGACCCAGATGAAAAAACAAAGATCATCTTGATCCGAAACTTTTATGGCCCCAAAATTTTTTTAATGGTTGAAACGCTCATTCAACACTGTTTCCTGTAATGTGGTCTTCTTGAGATTGGAATATACCTTGTTTGGTCACATATCATAAAATGATCTATAAAAATAGATGAACGGCATCAGTGAAACACACAAATCATGGTGGGCCCACGGAGCACCAACCATCAGCCATTGTCGGGTGGCAGGGGAGTAGCCAATCCACATACGCGAAGATGAGCACTGACGCTCCTCAAGCTCCGAGTTGTACGAACCGTTGAAAGGAGATCAAAGTTACATTGGCTCCAAAATGATGTATTTATAATATTCACACCGTTCATCCATTTTTTGAAATTATTTTAGAGCATGAGCCCAAAAATTAATAATATCCAAATTTCAAATGGACCACACCACAATTGACAGTAGGGATAATGATTTTCACCATTACAACATTCGCAGGGCCCACCATAACGTTTATTTTCCATCAAACATGTTCATAAGGTCAAAAAAAAAATACCGTATTGATCCAAAATTTATGTGACCCCAAGAGGGTTTCAATGGCAGATGTTCAATCCAGCGTTTTACAGTGTGGTCCACTTAATCTTTAGATTTGTCAAAATTTTCGGCCTAAACCTTATGACAAGCTCACCAAATAGATGGACGGCTTGGATATAACACATACCTCATGATGGGACCCACGGAACTTGGTGACGTCAACACACCAGCTACATAGCTGATCTGTGGTGCCCCAGCCAATCCGCTTCCGTCGTGTTAGGACGAAAGGGAGGCAGATCCAAAACTCAAGTGGGCCACACCAACTGTAATAGTAGTTCTTGAACGCACGCCACATACGTTCTGAATCAGTATGATATTTGTGTTTTCCATCCATCCTGGTGGGATTTGGATCGCATATAAGCATCAAGGTGGTCCCAGGAAGGTTTCATCCGTAGGCGCTTCCATCCAATTGTCTCAGTTGGTGTGGGCCACTTTAAGTTTTGGGTCTGTCTCGTTTTTAAACTCATGTCCTAAAAAGAGCATGCAAAACTAATGGACGAAGTGGATGCCATACGTACACCGTGGTGGGCTCCACAAACCTTCCACCGTGGTGGGCTCCACAAACCATACGGGCCCTGGAAGCTTGTAAGAAGTTACATATCGAAATGAAGGTTGATTTAATGACATCGTCGTTGGTGCAAGTTGGTGGAGATGCAGATGCATCGGATAGGATTTTGGCGAAGTCGGTTCGGTTGGATGGGATGGGGTTCGGTGCGGTCCCTGTATCAAGATAATCTATTGAAGCAATCGAAGGGATGCACTCGGAAACTGATGGTATCAAGTGTGCATTATGACAAGATGAATTCATGGGAATGGCTGGTACACTGTATGCCCTGTTCCCATGATCTGATGGCTGGAAGAAAGTGTTGGAATACACGATCTGGAAAGAAGAAGCTTATTTCTTTTGAGCCGCACACCATTGTATTCATTAAAGAAATGGAGGAAAACTAAAAGTAAAAAATAATGAATAAGAAGAATATACAAAGATTACAGAGAGATATATATGGGCTGAAATGGATATAATGCTATTACGAAGAATCTGCAGATGAGTTGGCAAATGGATTCAGACTCAATCCTTCAACACTCCCCCTCAAGCTGGGTCTAAAGATATTTGAAAGACCAAGCTTAAAAGTGATTGCATCATGCTGTTCACGTGAAAGAGGTTTGGTAAAAATATCTGCCAATTGGTCCCCGTACAACCATATAGAGTTATAATTTCACGGGATTTAATTTGCTCTCGAATAAAATGACAGTCCACCTCAATATACTTTGTGCGCTCATGAAAGACTGGATTGTTAGAAATGTGAATGACAGCCTGATTATCATACATCATCGACATAGATATAGATGGAGAGAAGCCAAGCTCAGTTAGAAATTTCTTTAGCTAAAATAACTTACAAGTTGTATGGGCTATAGCCCTATATTCGACCTCAACATTGGATCGAGTAACAACCGGCCGCTTCTTACTTCTCCATGTAACCAAATTTCCCCCCCACAAACGAGTAGTAACCGGTTGTAGATTTCCGGTCATCTTTGGCATCGGCCCAGTCTGCATTAGAAAAAGCAGAAATAGACAAGTGTCCATGTCTGGAATAAAGAAGGCCCTTACCAGGAGAACCTTTGAGATAATGGAGAACACGATAGGCAACATCTAAATGGGCAGCCCATGGTGAATGCAAAAATTGACTGAGTACACTCACATCATGAGAGATATCGAGTCTTGTAATAGTTAAGTAAATAAGACGATCAATGATTTGCTGATACGGACCAGGATCTGAGAGAGACTCACCAAGGAGAGGTGAACTGATGATTGATCTCAAGAGGAGTAGCAACAGGTTTACAGCTCAGCATACCCATCTCATTGAATAAGTCTAATGTATATTTTCTTTGACATAAGAAAATACCATAGCGAGAACGAGCAATCTCAATGTTAAGAAAGTAATGTAAGGAACCCAAAATTTTTACCTCAAAGGTACTAGTAAGATGAGACTTAATGTCGGATATAGTAGTAGAATCATCGCTCGTAACAATGATGTCATCAATGTAGACTGAGACCACTATGAGCCCATTGGTGGTACGCTTCCAAAAAATAGAATGATCGGAACTACACTAGTGAAAATGGGCAGCCTGCATAGCATAGGTGAATTTGTTAAACCATGCCTGTGGTGACTGCTTAAGGTCATAGATGGACTTGCGAAGGCAACAAACTTTATGTTCCTCCTCCTTACGACGAAACCCAGAAGGTAAGGACATATACACTTATTCATAAAGGTCACCATGTAAAAAAAGTATTCTTGACATCAAGTTGATGCAGTGGCCAATCCAAATTTGCAGTCATAGATAAAAGAATCTGAATAAAATTCATTTTAGCAACTAGAGCAAAAGTTTTGTGTAGTCGATGTTATAAGTCTGTGTGAAGCCTTTTACAACAAGGCATGCTTTATATCGATCAAGGGTACCATCAGATTTATGCTTGGCCGTGTAAACCCACTGAGAGCCCACAACATGTTTACTGATCGGTAAATCAACAAGCTCCCAATATTTTTTTTTATTTTTTATTTTTTTTATTTTTTATTTTTTAAGGCATTCATCTTCTTAAGCATAGCATGCTTCCAGTGAGGGTGTGTCAATGCCACATCCACTTGTGTAGAAATAGATACATAATCAACATTGGTAATAGAAGTTCTATAGGATGGAGATAATGATTGATAAGAAACGAAATGCTGAATAGGATGGAACGTGTAAGGACAAATACCTTTCCTCGGAGAAGAAGAAAGAGCCGAGTTAAGAGCAGATCTCAGATCGTTGAATGATGGTGGAGGCATTGATGTGGTGGCTCGCCCTTTTTTGTGCTGAAAGATAGATGAGGCTTGAGTGCAGATATAGTCCTGTAAATGGAGAGGTCGAGTGTTGGGGCAAGTGGAGTGGCGTGGTGGCGGTGTTAGAATCGTGGAAAGTGATGGCGGAGAAGGTAAGGTAAGGGATGGTGAGTTGAGAAAAGGGATAGGAGTAACACGTGGGGATAAGAAAGGAGATGAAGTCTTCAGAGAAAAAAACTGAGAGACTAAAAAAATGTCGCATCTAGAGTGACATAGTGACGACTTGTATACGGATCTACAAATTTATAATATTTTTAGGTAGGTGAATACCCAACAAATATACAAGAGATGGATCTATCTAATAACTTTGTTCGAGATGGAGAGAAGTCCTGCACATAAGCAGTGCAGCCGAAAATTCAAAGAGAAATATTGGTGACATAATGAACTTTCTTAAACAAAGAAATTAGAGTCCGAAAGTTTAAAATAGAATGAGACAGTCGATTGATCAAGTAGCATGCGGTGAGAATTGCATCTCTCCAATAACGTTTGAGAACATGCATCTCAGTGAGGAGGCAACGAGTGATATTCAATAATTGTTGGTTTTTTCTTTCTGTCATCCCATTTTATTGAGGAGTGGAAGCACAAGTGGTGTTTGACTCGATGCTGTGTTGACGAAGGTAGGAAAGAAAAACAATGGAAAGGTATTCGCCACCATTACCACAGTAAAGGACCTTGACTTTTGCATCAAACTGATTAATCAACCAAACATGAAAAGGTCTAAAAGTTTCAAACACATCACTTTTATTTTTAAGAAGATAAATCCATGTCATATTGGTAGTACAATGTATAAAAGACAAAAAATACTGGAATCCCATGAAGGAGGGAATAGGAGCAGGTCCCCAAACATCAGATTGAATGACAGAAAACATAGGACCAGAGTCTTTATTCAAGGCTAAAGGAAATGAAACACATTTATGCTTGGATAAAGTATAAGTACTACACTAAAAGGTCTTAACATCTTGGTGGGAAGCTAAAGCAGGAAATAAATTGCGTAAAATAGAAAAAGAGGGATGACCATATCGACAGTGCCATCGAAAAAAAATCCTCCTGAGTGACTGAAAGAAGATGGCCTGTTGTTCAAGGTTGAACATCAGCATTGACTTGGTAAAGACCAACACATTCACACCCACTACCAATCATCTTCTGCATCCTGAGATCCCGAAACATACAATGAGATGGAAGAAAAATGGCAGCACAATTAAATTGTTTGGTGAGTGCACTAATGAAAAGCAAGTTGGAGTCAAGACCCGGGACAAGAATGGTCTTGTCGAGGGAGACAATAAAGGTTAGAGGAACAATTTCTAACCCTGTAATGTGAATAAGGTTTCCGTTTGCTAACTTTACTGATCATAAAGTAGAATTAGGATGAAAAGATGAAAAAAGGTGAGACATACCAGTCATATGATCAGTGGCCCTGGTGTCTATGACCCAAGGTTAGGAAGAGGAGGCAGGAGTGGATGTACTGGACATTAGGGAACTGGAAGTAGCCATGTATTTTGAGACTGAGAGGCCAACCTTATGAGTGATCAGGTTATCATATTCTTCTTGGGAAATCTAGACTATAGGAGTGGAGGAAGTAGACAGTGTCTCCTCGGATTCAGTAACAGACAAATTGGCCCATCAGCCACCTGACGAACGATCATGTCTACGAGTAAAGCCTCTTTACATGGGAGGTCTACCATGTTTGATCCAACAATTGTTAACCACATAGTTGGTATGTTTGCAATGAGTGCAAAAAAGAGAACCACGACTACAGCCTCGAGTTCCATGACCTCAACCCTTACTATCAGAAAAATGAGCATCAGCCTGTAAGGCAGACTATGTGATCGAGACATGTGGAATCATAACTTGCTTTCATTTTTCTTCTCTTGCAAGCTGAGCATAAACCTGATCCAAGGTCATCATCTTAGCATTGTGGATGATTTGTTGTTGGAGTATCTCATACTCATTATTAAGGTCATCTAAAAACTTAAAGATCCGGCGTCACTCTTGACGTTTCTTGATAAGAATCACATCTCGAAAACAATATGTATCTTCCTCATCATGATAGGCGAGCTCCTCCCATAAACTTCGGAGTTTAGCATAATACACTGTGAGGCTTTTGTCGTTCTATTGGAGAGAGGCGATCTCCTTCTCTAATTAAAAGATGCATGACATGTTGTGCGCATCACTATAGAGTTTGTGGACTGTGTCCCATATTTCTTTCATCATTTTTAAGAAAAGAAGGACAGTTCGGACATTGTCGGCCATGGAGTTCCATAACCATGACATGACAATCATGTCATTAGATTCCCATTCTCCTTTCTTGGAGTCTCCATCAGTTGGACAAGAAAGGGTCTAGGTGATGTGGCCAAGTTTCCGTTTGCTGCCAATAAAGATGCGGACAACCTGTTGCCACTGGAGAAAATTAAGTCCTGTGAGAGGAGATGATGTGATCTTCAGTCCTGGATTTTTAGACTGTTTGAAATCCTCATCATGAGAGGATGAAATATCGTCAATGACGTTGGATGATGCCATGGAGGAATATCAAGGATGAGGGGAATCAATTTTTATTTTTATTTTTATTTTTTATTTTTTTGTTTTTTTGTTTTTTTATTTTTTGTTTTGTTGTTTTTTTTTTTTTTGGGGAAAAGTAGACTGATATTTCTTTGTGAAATCTGGTCAGGAACCGGTTCCCAATACAATTATCCATTAAATGTCCACTACACAACCATGTTGGTAACGCCACATGTATAGTTTCCAACGCATCAACCATAGTGGAGCCGAGTATTAAGTCGCCTGGGCCCTGCCCTCTGTACATGTTCCACAGTCTTGCCAGGTACGTGTGGTGTGTCTACATCTGGGACTACCAAAAAATCTTCTTACAGAGAGAGAGAGAGAGAGAGAGAGAGAGAGAGAGAGAGAGAGAGAGAGAGAGAGAGAGAGAGAGAGAGAGAGAGAGAGAGATGGTTGCTGGGTTTGCTGGTAATCTCAAGCAACATCCTAAATTTCTTCAGCAATTCTGCATGGTCAAGGGGGCGCGGCTTCAGTTCTTAAAGGGCATTCTCAATCTAACAGTGTGGCAACCATGTAATGAATGGATCTGAATCTTCAGATTGGATGGTGTTTTCTGGGATGATGGTGCGTGCTGTTGGTGAAGGTGATGGTGGTTGTGGGATTGCTCACACCAATCAAACAGATTTGGTGAAGCAGAGATGGCTAAAAATGCAATCGTTAATTGTGGTAGAGATGGGTTGGATGGTGCTAGAAACAAGGGTGTTGGCAATGGTGACTGACGGGCTTAGAGCAATGGTGGCTGAAGGCAGAGTATTGATGAAGAGCATAGATGTGATTTAGGGATTCGGTAGACAGAGAAGATGGAAAGATTGGGGTGCCCCTATGCTCTGGGCTTATCAAGCTAGATCTTATCGTCAAAAATCAGATTAGTGGCCCAGGTCGAAAATCACTCTGATACCATGTTGGAATACACGATTTGGGAAAGAAGAGGCTTATTTCATTTGAGCTACACACAACCCGTATTTATACAAGAAATGGAGGAAAACTAAAAGTAGAAAACAATGAAGAAGAAGAATCTACAAAGATTACAGAGTTATATATGGGTTGGAATGGATACGATGCTATCACGAAGAATTTGCAGATGAGTTGGCAGATGGATTCAGACTCGTTCCTTCAACAGAAAGCCACGTATGCCCAATCGATTTGAGATACTGCCGTAATGCAAGAGATGATTTTTTTAGTGGTTGTTGTTAGCTTTCAAGGGCATTTTTTTGGGGTGATTTAGGTCATCAATTGGGTGGCCCACTAATTGCAATGGTCCAGATCTATCTACACAAGTGTAGGAAGTTGATAAAGCCCACACATGTATACACCACACACATGCCAACATGACACTAGGTCCAAGCTAATCCATCCATCAAAACAGCACAACCATATTGATGCCCTAGTGAATTATGTTAATCTACGGGTCACAATCTTGGTGGGTCCTAGTTTGCAAAACAAATATACAGCTCTGAGCTGAAGTTTTGTAACCCATCCACCTTCCAATATTGGGGCCATCATGCTAATTGTACCAGATTTTATTTTTGGGCAAACTTGTAAAAGGTGGACCAACCTGATGGATGTATTAGATCTTACCCCCATGTGCCATGATGACACATTTGTAGGGTGTACAAGATCTTCATTGTACATGTGTGTGCGTTTATCAAAGCTCATAGATGTAATACCCATGAAAAAAAATGAATTTGAGAGAGAGATTTTGTATCTCTATCTCTTATCCAAATCTAATTCTTATCTTCAATCTTCTCTCTATGCCTAATATTCATTCTCCATTATCTCTCAATCTCTCAAATGAGATTTTGTTTTTAAGGAGGGTGTCGTAAGAGGAGTTATACTCCAACTCAGATCTTAACAAAAAGGCACCCTACATGTAGAGAAATGATTTAGGAGAGCTTATATCCAATAAGTTTATTATCATTCTTTAATTATTTTTTTTGTGCATTTAATTTAATTTGACTCGTTCTACGCCATGAACGGTGTGGGGAAATGATTTTGAAGAGCTTAGATCCAGTAAGTTTATTGTCATTCTTTCATTTTTTCCATTGCATTTAATACAATTTGACTCGATCTACGTCATGAATGGTGTGGAACGACCACACGTTCATTGCATTGATTTGTGGGTAGATACAATGTAAATGTGATGGAAAGCTAAGATTCTATGTGAAGTTTCCTGTCGTAGAGATTAATTGGTATACATCTGGTTGAATAAGATTAGATTTGTATGGATAATACGATTTGTAAGGCCAAAATATATAAAGGCTCTAACTTTCAGATCAATCTAATCATCGGTAGGGTAAATTAGTTAGATTTGGAAATGTTTAATAAGAAAGCTCAGATTTCTGCGCAAGTGTTTTATCACTTGGTGTAGAAGTTCGAGATGGGCCATCAGTGTATATTTGGTTAGATCTACACTATTCATCTAATGTGTAGAGGCAAAATATGCCAAGACCTCAAAAATCTGGATGATCCAATCATCCGGTGGGTCAACTCGATTAATTATTTGCAATTCAATTTCAGAATTTAAATGTAAATAAGCATATGAATGGTTTAGATTAGTAAATCCATGGGTCTTCTCTGGCATTTGACCAGGGGGTAGGCAATGATGGGTGTAGATTTGTTTAAATTGGTTAAATTCCATCTAACGATTAATGTACCTTAAAATGTAATTTCTCAATTCGACGACATGAATTGATAGTTGCCTGAACATATTAAAAAATTTGAATTTTGATAATTAAATTAAATGAACATATTATATATGGAAATTTTAATTATTTGGTCATTTACGGTTTGACCACCTAGGATGCTAATCAAAAGTGGGCCCCACCGTATAATTAACTGGATGAATAAGAATGTTGTGAATATAATTGATAGAATTTCTAAATTCAAATCAATTTGATCATCTTATAGATTCTTCACTGGTAGACCCAGGTGAGTAATCTTATCGCGTCTCGTGTTCATTGGAATTAAAATAAATTGTTTGTGATGGTTTGATTGATAGATGTACTAATTGGAGTATTTTGTTATGATGTTGTTGATTTAATTATTGTGAATGTATGCTATAATAAATCACATGATAATCTCTGCCAAATTGTATGAATTATGATAATTGTACGTTAAATTCACATATGAATGTTCTGATCAAGACAAGTAACTATGACGGTTATGAAAATGATGCATTCATACATCATCCATAATATAAACATATTACATTGTCGATTCTGAGGGCCCTCCCTGGAAGAAATATCGATACTGGTAGAGCGTTATCAGATATGAGATATACCCAAGCCTACCAAAAGGTGGAAACTTACCCAATAGATGGATGTGGGTTGACGATCTCCTGCCAAAGTAAATGGACGATCATCCCATCTGATGCATTCATACACCATTTGTATCCATATCATTATACATATTTTGTTTCTATTATATTTTAGTTTCAATAAACATGAATCATATTGGGTTTTCTCACTAAGCTTGATCAGGTTATATTTTTATTTATAGAAAAATCGTATAGATGAGCAATTAGCTGACGAGTTAACACATGATCAAGAAGTTGTGGTTAAACTGGTGCACGACCCATGTGAGATGTGGCCGCATCTATCAAAAGAGGAACTGACCGCATTTGGATCGTTTCTAATTATTTAATTAGAATTTTACTTATTAGGATAGTATGATTCATATATAATGAATGATGGTACTAGTTGTAGGATTTTAAGCATTTTATTGATTTTATTTAATTGAATTGTTCTAGGTTTGTAGGAAGTACTCATTTTAAGTTGTATTGACTGATAAATAGTGCCTAATTTATGCTGATTGAATGTTTATGGATGTTGAGAATGGACGGATGTTGATACTTAAATCATTTTGTATGAATGATTGTGAATGGATCTAATTAGAATATAAAATGAATATTACTTTTTCCTCTAAATAATCATATTATTGAATGAGTTAAGTACATAATGTACGAGTTATGACTCGAAACTTGGGTATGAGGGTGTACACTCTGTACTCGAATTTGGGGGTGTGACATCAACTACTAATACAATCTAAATATGGACAGTGGCTAATATATGGCTCTGATTATAAGATCTTAACCGCTCAATTTGTATAAGAAAGAGCATTTTGCACTTCTGTCCCTAATCTAGCAGTTAGGATTATCTCTCCACCTAAATTTTGGTTGAAGACTCTTATATTGTGTGGTACAAATAAGTAGTGTGTCGCCACCCACTGGGCCCACACACAGAGATGATTGGATGGTTTTCATCTTCTCTTTTTTGTAAGAATGTCATTATCTAATGGGAAAGGTGATTGTGTCCACTCCTGGTCAGACAATAAGCCGTCTGACCAGGGGCCCATTGTGATGTATCTTCTTATCCACATGGCCTATCCATTTTCTTAGATCATTTTAAGGTATAAGGCAAAAAATGATGCAGATCCAATGCTCAAGTGGACTACACTAGAGATGACTCTTACATTTAATGCGACTTGCATTTAATGCAACCTAAGCTCACTATTTGATGTGGCCCACTTGACTGTTTGATTTTCCTCCTTTTGAGCTCATACATTAAAATACCTTAAAATGATATGAGAAAATGGATTAACGGCATGGATAAATAGATACATTAAGGTGGACCCCATAGGAGCCCTGGTCAATGGCTTATTGTCCGACTAGGGGTTGGACATAATACACTTCCATCCAATGGTCACGCTTCATTGATGATCCAAGCCTTTATTGAATGAAATCAATTGCATGATTTAGCAATGCTCGGGTGGTCCCAATCTTCCTAACAGTGCCAAGTTTAATGTTGGAGGAGGCACTATCATATTTGATCGAGATTTCCTTGTGAGATCTTGTTGTACTCTATTTTTGGCAATTTTAGGAAAGCTAATAAGAAGATGACATGTAAAATTGAATGAGAAATAGAAAATGGATTAAAAGATCTTTAAAGATTTGGAGTGTTTTTGTAGACTTACCACACTGATGTAAGTTTAATTCTACATGCCATTGGATAGATGAAAGAATGTTATAGACCGTAAACAAGAAACATGGTCGAGTTATTTGAGATATAAAAGGCGATTGAGGTCAACCAAAATGAAACCTTGGGCGACAAAAGTGAAGCAAGCGACCAAGAGACATTCAAAAGAGGAACAATCTTGAAGCAACATGACTGAAAGAAGGATTTAGAGAAGCTTTTCAATTTTTGTAATTGTTGCAATAATTGAAAAAAGGATATGGAGGAATAAGCAATAGAAAAAATCTATAAAGAGTAGAGGAATTCAATGGAGAAATACCTATCAAACCAATCAAACACAAAAACTAATCAAACTTATCTATCGATTTACTTTATCTAAGTTTATCTTAAGACTAGCAGGAATCAAGTAACAGTAATTCTGAAAGTCCTTTCTTGTGGAAGGCACAAAGTAACCCATCTTCGAAGGAAGAACCCCACCCTCCGATTATCACTTGATCGTTATAAACTTCTGCAAGTAGCCAAGTAAGCAACCGATCTTCTCAGAATCTGGTCATATACGTTCATGTTAGATGTATTTGCTTATTTTAGCGGTTGAGGTCAAAGTTGATCGGTTTGAATCAAGCCACTGTCTCGATTCTGGCATACCCGCATAATTAAAAAAATTGAGTGACTAACAACTTTTAGCACAGTTGATGGGACTACAAACTGTTTAGTTACCAAAAATATTCATTGTGCACCGACCATGCAATAATTTTGGCTAACATCAACATTTTTTAACACGCTCGAGGAGACTACAAACTATTTGCCAGAAATACTCATTGTGCATTGGCCATGTAACAATTTGAGCTAATGCCAACATTTTTTTTAGCACACCCAGTGGGACTACAAACTACTTGGTTGCTAGAAATATTCATTGTGCACCTGTCGTGCAACAAGTTTAGCCAACGTAAACATTTTTTCGAACGCTCGGTGAGGCTACAAACTACTTGGTTTCCAGAAATATTCATTTTGCATTGGCCAAGCAAAAATGTTGGTTAACCCCAACATTTTTTGGCACGCCCAATTGGACTTCAAATTACTTGGTTGCCATGATATTTGGTTGACTCGAGTATATTTGCTGGTGTATTAATCATTAGTAATCATGAGCCGAAGGGGTGGTTGCAATACTTCAATAACCGTTGTTATGTCTAACAAGCCTCATACTCATGAGGAGGAGGTGCAAGTCCAACAAGTGGTTAAGAAAGGAAATCCACCACCTAGTTCGGTGCCCATTCTTCCAAATCTAGATAAATTGTCGACATCTCACAACTTGAGATCATGTTAGTTAGGATGGTTGATATGCAAAGGGGGATTCAATACATCATAAAACTATCGTGAGTTCAGGTAGAACATTTGCAAATTTAGGCCGAGGCTTTCAATATGTGGATGGTCAGCCACACTGAGAGTATAAATATATTGATGGCTTTGTTTGTTGATAAAGTATTTGTTTCACCTCAGCAACATGTTGATGCAAGTTCTGTTAGGAATTAGCCAATTATACCAACAGTTTAGTCGATGCCACGGATACTTTCATTACAACAAAACATATCACCTATTCCTGTCCCTGGTCTAATACAGGATGTGCAAAATACATCAATACCGGCAAATTTTAGAAGTCCTAAATCTGTTCCTATCTAGGACATGAAACCCACTACCACCAGTAGATTTCAAATGTTTTGAATGTGCAAATAAGAATGTTGTTCATAAGGCTAGGGATCAAGGGAAGCATGGGGAGCACCATTTTCCTAGAAATCAATCATATAATGAAGAACAATATCAAAATGAAGTACATCCAGTTCCTCCACAACAATATTAGGAGCGTAACCAAATTGTTTAACTGGTTCAAGAAGTAGCACGCCAAGTTCTTTGTCGAACTACTACTCCAGTTTATCATAAGCCATATTTTGATTGGATTGATCGGCAATCTTCATTGCTGAGTAACTATCGACCTAACTTTACGTTGTTTATAAACGAAGCATGTCAATCCACCTTAGAATATAGGTTGATTTACCATACAATGTAGAGAATTGACTACTAATGAGCATTATAAATTATAGTTATATGGTCATTCACTCACTGGAGTATCCTTTACTTGGTATTCCAATTTGCTATCTACTCTATATAAAAATGGTAAGAGATGGAAATTTTTTTATATGCTTAGTTCTTTTATAAGGACAGAGAAATTTCCATAGCTGATCTTTCTCATTTTCAGCAATTACTAGGGGAATTGGTTGAGAATTACATTACTCGATTTAAAAGAGAAAAAATTGATGTAAGGTAGTTACAACCGAGGAAGAATTTGTCCAGTTGGCTTAAGATGGATTGGAATTTAAGCTTTGAAAGAAATTTCTTGGAACGAAATTCACAGATCTTTACGATTTAACCAGGAAGGTGTCTCGATATTAGGCTCTGCGTCAAGATTCAATGAGTTAAAAAAATTCATTGGTAAGGATATATTACTATGATATAAATTATGATGTTGCACTAGCTGAAATAGTGGTTAAACAACCATTCACATGTTCGGCTTTAGTTAAAGTAGATACAGTGACAGCTTCTAATTAGAAAGTTCAAAGATCTAATACCTTTGATATCTCTCATGTTGATGAAATCTTTGATATTATATTAACTAGAAAATTTATCAAAATCCCAATTAATCACAAGATTCTGACGGCCAAAGAACTGAAAAAAAAAAATAATTTATAAATGACATGGAGCTCGGTAGCATTGTACTAATAAATGTGTTGTTTTCAGGAATGTTATTCGAGATAATATCAACAAAGGGCTGCTGAAATTCCTTGGAAAACAAAAAAAAGTAATGTTGATTGATATTGATCATTTATCGTCTAACATAGAGATTAAAATTGCCACCATCAATCCATAAAGGCCGATTTAACTGTGACTAAAGATTGATCTTGGAGGTAAGATGAATTAGCCCAAGGAACAAAACTACATGAAGGGCGTGAGGCTCAAAACAGTGGTCGACCAGACTAAAGCACATTCACACACAACAATATCAAAATATCAATTTTTTTTGCAAGAAATGTGGGAGTTGATCTGGTCGTTTGAGAAATCATATCAACCAAAATATCCACTGAAGCAATGGATCAATCAAAATTATGAGGAATGAATTTCTTTATACTTGTAGAAGGACAAATATGCCATTGATTACTCTCGAACTTTTCAGGGGCTAATGATGGCTAAACTTTGACCTAGTCAAGAAGGTGTTTGGAAAAAGGTTAAGTCATCCAAAATTCCCAATGATGCCTAAGGAGATGACTTGTACTCAGAAGCAACATTGGCAAATACAATAGACAGTAAAGAGAAAGAAATTAGCCTTTATTTTTTATCAATCCCAAAACCATCAACCAACTTAACAAAGATTGGTAATGCTAAAGTCAAAAGGAAAATAACAAATATTGGCCGATATACGAATCAACCAATTTTCATGTAGATCATGATTCAATCAAAGATCGTAGTTACGATGAGGAATTCTTGGTTGATCTTCTGACTGAAAAATTGCTCACTAAAGCAATGGAGTTAAAATCTTCTTCTAAACAGAAAGAGAAAGTGAATGAACTTTCATATGAATTGGATACTCAACCAGATTTGAAAACACTTAAGGCCAATATTCGAATTCGGTTATACAGTTTGGCTCATTGCGATCGATTATATTGGATTATAATATGGTGCGGACTCTGCCATTAAGTTTTCAAGCTAAACATCTCAACCAAGCATGATAGAAGGAGATGTGGAAGATTTGAACTCGTTAATAATTATGCAACATGGATCTTTTGAGTTAGAGGAGGAATGCAAAAAGGTACCGACCGTAATTCTGGAACTAGGGTCCCATTTTGAAAAAAATCATTATTGAAAGGCTGATTCTTACAATGACCAAACATTTGAAGTTGTTATATATTTCTGTTCACCTGGAAGGATGTCCGACCACTCCGATTGTGGTCGATAACGGAGTTGTTGTTAACAAATATCGGACAAAATGATGGTTAAACTTGAAAAGACTTGAAATGACCTCATCCTAAATGAGGTTACAATGAGTAATTTTATCGAAGGAATAACGCAAATTCATGGTGTTTTACTAATCAAATTAATGGTGGGAACTAAGAGCATCCTAGTTGCTTTTTTATATTTCATCAAACTACAATGCTTTTCTTGGATGAGATTGGATTTATTCGTTCTCGTGCATCCCATCATCATTACACCAGTTTGTAATTTTTTGGAATCAAGACAGACTAGAAATAATTTTGGCAGATAATAAATCGTTCTTAGTTATGTTTAATACATGTGATGCTTATTTGTATAGAGATAAGATCAGACCTATACGATTCACTAGGCGAGACAAGAATGTCAAACCAACTGTTATTGATGTTAGACTCCACCCTGATAATATCGTACATGATATTTCTACCATGATTCGAGTGAACGAGGAGTTGTTGAAGGCTATAGTTCCCTTCTATGCAACTATAATGTGCACGATTGAAAAAATTCCATGATGAAGCAATCATCGATCATGAACGAGAGTACAACAGCTCGAGGAGAGTTTGCAAAGCTATGATAATGGGTGTTTTGTTGATATGGCTGGCGTAGATGTATTGACCGATTAGGAAACTGAAGATGGTATTGAAATGAAGGATTTGAAGCCAACTCTAGAGAAATTGGAGTATTTTCAGACTCAAGTTCAAGATCCTCTAGTAGAAATAAATTTGGAAACAGAACAACATCCCAATCGTATTTTTATTAGTGGATTGATATATTCCTAAGCACAGGATAAACTCCTTAATTTACTTAAAGAGTTTTCCAATTGCCTTGCTTGGGATTATCATGAGTTGCCTAGATTGGATCAACATCTAATCGAACATGGATTACCCATGAAAGAGGGATATCGACTACATAAATCGCCACCTAGGCTGATGATGACCAAGGTAATGTAAAAGATCAATGAGAAAATCGAGTGTCTTTTAAAAGCAAATTTTATTAAACCCATCAAATATACTAAATAGATTTCGAATATAGTGATAGTTATCAAAAAAAAATGTTAAGCTCGGAGTGTGTATTGATTTTTAGAATTTAAATCGAGCCTTACCAAAGGATGAGTGTCCCATGCCTATGGCCAATAATTGATTGATCGGGCAGTTGGGTATCAAATAATATCCTTTATGCATGACCATTTAGGATATAATTAAATAAATATTACAATAGAAGATGCCCCAAAATAGCCTTTAGATGTCCTGGTCCTTTATGCATGTTTTTTTGGGTTGTAATGCCTTTTGGGCTTACGAATGCTAGAGCTACTTATCAAAGAGCCATGAACATCATCTTTCATGATATGATTGACCAGTTCATGTAAGTTTATATTGATGACGTAGTGGTCAAATCGGCCAATGTGATCAAGCACATTGACTATTTACAAAAATCGTTCGAGAGGATGAGAATTCATAAATTGAAAATGAACCCTCTTAAATTTGCTTTTGATATATCAGTAGATTTTTTTTATTTTTTGTTTGGGTTTTATGGTACATCAGATAAGAATCGACATCGATCAGTATAAAGTGAAAGCAATAGTAAAAGCTTACTAAAAATCAAAACTGAATTACAAATGTTTCTTGGCAATGTTAACTTTATGTGGCGATTTATTTCTAATTGCGTCAAAAAAACTAATGTGTTTTCTTCTTTGTTGAAGTTAAAATAAGGAAATGAGTTCAAATGAGGGATAGAGCATCGGTTAGCTTTCGACCGCATTAAAGAGTATTTTTCTAAGCCACCAGTGTTAATGCACCCAGTAAAGGGTCGACCGCTCAACTTGTATATCTTAGCTTCTGCAGAGTCAATTGGAGTTTTTTTTTTGCGCAAGATGACGATAACTAAAAAGAGTGTACGATTTATTATCTTAGTTGAACATTGTTAGATACTGAGAGGTGGTATTCTATAATCGAACCCAAGGGTTGACAACTCTAAGTATAGGGTCGCGTTGTAGTAATAACTCGATAAAACCAAGGTCATTCCACAGGGAACTTAGTGAGAATATGTTAAGAATTAATTCTATGAAATTGCTTGGTCTAAATTTTTAATCTGACAGAATAGAGTTGTAAAAACAATGATAAAAAAACTAAGGATCTAGGAATCCCTAATTAATAGACTTTGAATTCAATTCGTCTTCTCGAGTTGATAACTAAACTAGAATTGAATTCCAGTCCATTCTAATCAGAAGATAACACAATAATATCAATTAGAAATATCCAACATAGATTAAAATCATGATAGACTTGATCTCTCATGAAGATCTAGGTAATCACATCGTAAGGAATTGAAAGCATCTAATATATCTAGAGGCGACAATAGATCAAACAACTTTACAGATTGATTCATTTCCCAATCTAGGAATTCAATTACAATTAAACATAAAAACTTTAACTTTCATTGAAGAAACAAATTAAAAAAATTCTAATATCCGTTTAAATGTTCATCCCTTAGCCTTAGCTAAGATGACAAAACATAAGAAAAACTAGAAAATACAAACTAGAACTAGAGGACTGAGAACGAAGGATGATTCTGAAGAAGCTCCATGACTCATAGGTCTCTCTTCTCTACCCTAATTTGTACCTAGGAAAGCATAAAATACCTCTTTAAATAAGAAAATTCAACCGACTTGAAACTAACTTCAATTTCCGCACTTTTATTACAATTTGCCTGTAGCCAACTGTGGCTTTCGATCACACCAAATATCACTTATGTTTGGTGCTCGATTGCAGCCGAATTTCTTTGATTTTTCCCTGAAGTCTCTATCTCCCCTAGGTCACATCGAACATTATTTCGATGGCACCAAACTTGGCTTCAGTCACACCTGAGTGTCAAGCCAAATTAAGTTTGAAAATCACAGTCTGTTATTGGACTATTTTGTACATATTCGGTCGGACTGAACCAAGCTTAGGTGGGACCGAACAATCCTTTTTTTTTTTGTTATTATTTTGTGTGTTTTATCCAGAATTTTCTGTCTCCTTTGTTCATGGTTTTCTTGGATCGCTGGCATGTTAATTTTTCATTAATGACTCTCAAATCTCCAAGTTTTCTCTTGCTTAATCTTTTAAGCTTTAATCTTCCTTCTAAAGTATGATTTCTTCTTTATTTCCCAGATTACCTCGCATGTACAAAATAAATATTGGTTAATCAATTTAAGTACTTTAAATGTATGAAAACTAATTCAATTGAGAGGATAAATATGTAATATTTAGATGTTATTAGAGCTGTACACAAACTGAGTGTGCTCGGTTAACTCGCTTGACTTGACTCAAAAAAGCTTAATTCAACTCAGTTCGAAACTGAGTTCGAGCAGAGTCGAGCTGACTTTTGGAGCTCAAAAAAATTTCAAGCCGAGTTCGAGCTTGTCTGAGCTCAAATTGAACTCAGATCGAACCACTTCGGTGACTTAGTTATTTTGATATTGATACTGCTTACCAAGTGTTTGATGAAATGACTCAACAAAGTGTTGTTTCGGGTGCATACATTCTTTGTGGGATTAGCTGGTGGCAAGGAAGGTATGAATATGAAACAAATCACTAAAAAATAAAATAAAATAACATAATAAAACTACACTTGTATCTTGATTTTGATGTTGACTACTGAGTGTGTAATGAAATACCTGTAAAATGCTGCCGCAGTTTTGCATATTGTGATAAATTGAAGGTGCACTCTATGTGTTTGAGAAAATGCCGCATAGGCTCGAAGTCGATTCGAACTGGCCCGATCTGCTGACTGAACGAGTCGAGCTAGCCAGTTAGGCTTGAAGACCAAGCCAAGCTGAGTTCAAGCTGGGGCCAGCTAGTGGCCTAGCCGAGTTCAATTATGGGGTTAGCTAGTACCCAAGCCGAGTCGAGTTGAGCTGTGCCAAGCTCGATGTGGTTTGATTCGTGTAAACTCTAGATGTTATCACATCCCCCAACTGGCATTTTTTTAGTCCCAACAAAATATAAGAGAAATTTTGAATTCAATAACAATTCTGAAAAGGAACCAATTATGTGATCTTAAATAATCACAACCTAAACCAATCTAGAGAGAACCGAATCAAATATACTATTCACCTAAATTTTAGTAATGTAATAAATAATTTGATTAAACTCAAGTAATGATCATATAATTGAATATTTTTCAACAATGATTTTCAAGTCGAGTTGAGCTGTGCCAAGCTTGACGTGGTTTGACTCGTGTAAACTCTAGATGTTATTACATCCCCCAACTAGCATTTTTTTAGTCCCAACAAAACATAAGAGAAATTCTGAATTCAAAAACAATTCTGAAAAGGAACCAATTATGTGATCTTAAATAATCACAACCTAAACCAATATAGAGAGAACCAAATCAAATATACTATTCACCTAAATTTTAGTAATTTAATAAATAATTTGATTAAACTCAAGTAATGATCATATAATTGAATATTTTTCCACAATGATTGTCATGAATGTATTATATAATCGGGACTTGACAACACCACAAATCCCAATATTTTACTACTTTCATAACTATATTAATAATCAAAGAAATGAACAATCTTGCAGTTTTTCAGTTAAATCACATTACCAAAATCGAAACCGAAAAAAAAGGACAACAACTTGCCTTAGAATGACAGGAAAAAACGGATGGATGGCGTGGATACATGATACATATTTCAAGGTGGGCCCCACGGTAACCCCACGGTAAGGGCCGCACCGTCTCAGGTGTGGCCTGGGTCTCACCTAATCCTCTCTCGATTGTATGACAGTCTGGGTACCCTTCACATTGTACATGTACAGAGCTTTCGGATCGGAGATCATATTGCTCACCACTCATACGGGCCCGTTTAGGGCTGTTTTGGCGGATACCTGTATCGCCCTGTTTCGGGCTAATACGGGCTGCTTGCCAGTTTCAGATGATACTTAAACCTTGAATCAAATATCAAACACCTTTAAGTAATGGAAGAGAAAAGAAGAAGAAGAAGAACTGTCATCCATTCATCAAAGAGTATATCCAATTCAGATATCAATGGCAATGTTTGTATTGGAAACCACGCAAACGATCGGATCATCATCCACAAAAAGAAAGAAATCAACCTGCCAATCGAGTCATCATGCACAAAAAGAAAGAAATCAACCTGCCAATCGAGTCATCATCCATAAAAAGAAAAGAAATCAAGCCAGATGAAAGAAAGAAATCAAGCCAGATGAAAGAAAGAAATCAAGCAGATGATCGAGCCATCATCCACAAAAAGAAAGAAATCAAGAAGACAATCGGGCTACAAAAAGAAAGAAATCAAGTAGCCGACTGGGTCATCATCCGCAAAAACTCATCGAAATTCACAGCCCCGTCGCCATTCTGATCAATGCCCTTAATCATCTGCTGACAATCGTTCAATGACGCCTTCTCCCCGATCGCTAGCATAACATGGTGCAGCTCTTCCGCCGAAATCAGCCCGTTCTTGTCATGATCAAACAAATCAAAGGCGTTCCTCAAATCTTCCAGACACTTGCTAGAATCCTTTTCCGCCACATTGACAGACAAGAACTCTTCCAAGCTAATGTACCCATCTCCGTCCAAGTCGGCCGCTCTCACCATGGATTCGGCCTCCTCGACGGGGTCCGAGCTGCCAAAGGAACGAAGCATCGATTCCAGTTCTGCCGACGAGATCTTCCCATCTCCGTTCGAATCGTATTTGTCGAAGACGAGGCGCAGATCGCCGGAGCGGTGGATTTGGAGGGCGAGGGGGGCCAACGATGACGGAAGGGTTGAGGAATCCTGCGAGGAAATCGAGTTCTTGGAAGACGATTTCTTCATGTTGAGATCGAAATCGGCAAAGACTCAACAACTGAGAATCGGGAAATCCCCGGGTTCTGGAAACCTCTACAAATCTCTCGGCACGAACGAAGCAGATTTTGAATGCTCTGGAATTTGGAGAATGAGGAGAGGCCTTTTTATAGATTTTGGAGCGCGGAAACCCTTTGGTAAGAATCTACTGCGACGGGAATCTAGGTGGGGCCCACCTTTATGTATGAGAAATCCATCCCGTTCATCCGTTTCGCCATATTATGTTTGGGCATGGCCCGAAAATAAGGCAGATTTAAACTGAAGTGAGCTGCACTAAAGGAAACAGTAACGATTGAACGATCATTACCGAAATATTTTTGGGACAAAGAAGCTTTCGATCAGGCTAATATTTTCGTATTTTTAGTTGATTCCAGTGGGCTATGAACGGTATGGATGGCATATAAAAATCACGGTAGATTCAGGGAAGTTTCAACGGTAGGCATTTACCTGCCCACAACCGGTTGATAATGTCACAAAGATATTAACGAAGGGATTATAACTAACAGCTCGATCCAAAACTTTTGTGACCATCCGGATGTTTTTAATGGCCTATCATCATTGCTTCCTGTGGTGTGATCAACCTGAGATTTAGATCTGCTTAAGTCTTGGGATCATGCCCTAAAATGAGCTATGAGATTTGGATCTGCTTAAGTCCTGGGATCATGCCCTAAAATGAGCTATGAAAATGGATGGACTGTGTGGATGTAAGGAGCATACATCACAGTGGCCCCACAGGGATCCACCGACCTTGTTGTATACGGGGATTCACCGAAGCCGCGCCCGCCGCGTATTATTTCAGGAAAGCTGGGAAACTAATAGGACGTGGACACCTGTGTGTCATGTAGAACGCGTGGGAGATATTTCCGTTGTGGCTCACTGTAAATGTGACCCGTGAGACTCGCTCTGGAGGGTTCTGGTTCGGCCACGTTTATAGACTGCACTGCTCCAGGGAGGGGATTCAGTGAGGTCGGTGTGACCGTGGGCACACCTTGATGGACGCGGATTGCGTCCTACCCTCCGTCCGGGCGGGGCTCCGTGGGGCCCACCATGATGTAAGTGTTTTATCCACGCCGTTTAACGATTTTTTCAGAAAATTTTAATATGTGAACCAAAAAATGAGGCAGGTACAAGGCTTGAGTGGACCACAAGGTAGGAATTGAACGTCCACCATTAAAAGCTTCTTGGGAGCTGGAGAAGTTTCGGATCAAGTTGATATTCGTGTTTAATATGTGAACCAAAAAATGAGGCAGGTCCAAGGCTTGAGTGGACCACAAAGTACGGATTGAACGCCCATCATTAAAAGCTTCTTGGGAGCTGGAGAAGTTCCGGATCAAGCTGATATTTGTGTTTTCACTTCATCCACGTCTACATGACCTTATGAATGGGTTTTATGGTAAAAAAACACATCACGTGGGGCCTTAGAAAGGTTTCAATGGTGGGTGTCATATCAGTGCAGGTTCCTTTGTTGTGGTCCACTCAAGCCTTGGACTTGCCTCGTTTTTTAGTTCACATACCAAATTTATCTGAAAAAATTGTTGAACGGCGTGGATAAAACACTTACATCACGATGGGCCCCACAGAGCCCCGCCCGGATGGATTATCGTCTGTGCAGGGGTAGGACGCAATCTACGTCCCACCTTGATATATGTGTTGTTTATCTGCTCCGTTCATCCGTTTTTTCAGCTTATTTAGGAGATTCATATGTTTTTATCAGCTTAATAGATGTAGGGATGGACGTGATGATGTCGAGCACTGTCTTCCTTGGGATAACTATTCTGAATCTACTGAAATTTCGTAGACTCCTTGTAGTTATACCTCAAATCCATGAGAAAAATAAGAAAATAAATATAATTTAAAATTCATAATAAATTAATTGATGATTAAAAAAAAAGAAGTTTACAACCTCTTAAACGGTGACATGAATCTTAGGAAGAAGTTTGGAAATCAAACTACAACTAAAACTCTCACAAATCGTGACTTACTATAAATAGTAAATTTACTATTTATAGATTGTCATGATGTCTACTAGACATCATGGTTCTAGGAAAAAGTAGTAAGTGTCTTAATTGGCTTAACCATGTTATTCTCCTCATTTTTCTAAGTATTTTTCATGTTGGACACAACTCCTGAAGCCCAACGGATGAAGAGTTACAATTAAACTAAAACTTATTATAAATAGTAAAAACAAAAGTAAAATGGATCGACTGTCCATTTGATGGAATCTTGCAAATTTGGCATTGGCAGCCCGACATAGTGAGGTTGGATAGCTAAAGTAGCTTCTCCTACCCCAAAATCACATATGACACATCGAATAACTTAGCCTGGTTTGCGAGATATGCCCGTTTTAAGGTTCTGATGGTCAAGATCACTTCTGCCTCTGGTTGGGCCTTTTCTGGTCCATCTTGGCCATGAAATTATACATGACTCACTCTACATCAATCCCTTCAACTTCAAAAGAACTTGTTCTCAAGTTCTCATCCTGCTTTGGTTCACGATACTCAGTCAGGTCCGCAACGTTGAAAGTGCACGAGATATCCATGTCATCTGCGAGATAAACAACGTAAACGTTGTTATTAATCTTTCAAATGTTTGGTACTGGGTCAATCTTCTTGTTCTTCAATTTGTTGTACATCCCAGTCGAAAATCTTTCTTTACGTAGATGGACCATAACTTGGTTACCCATCTCGAACACCTTTTGTCGCCGATGCTTGTCGACTTGCTCCTTGTACTTATTGTTTGAGGCATGTAACTTGGCTTGCACCTCTACACGAATGCCCGTGATTCTGTCCGCTGTATGTTTTGTTGCAACGCTCATGCCTTGGAGCTTGACCAAAGGGACCAAGTCAAGTGTGTAGCGAGGAACTCGACCGTAAATAATCTGGAACGGGGACTTCCCTGTCAAGCAGTTCACCATATTATGGAATGCAAACTCCGCTTAAGACAAAGACAAATCCCATTACTTCCGTTCTCAGTTGAAATACATCAAAGAAGGTTCCCCAACGTGTGATTCAAAACTTCAGTTTGCCAATCGGTCTGTGGGTGGTAGACAATGCTGAATTGAAGTCGTGTACCAAACCGATTCCACAAAGTCCGTCAGAAGTGGCTAATGAACTTCGTATCGTGGTCAGAAGTAGTAGTCTTGTGAACCCCATGTAGCCTTACAACCTCTCTGAAGAATAAATTCACCACGTGTGTCGCATCAAGGCTCTTCTTGTATGGGATAAAGTATGCCATCTTCGAGAAACACTCTACCACCACGAACACTGAATCCATGCCACACTATGTTCGTGAGAGGCCCAACATGAAGTCCATAGATAAGTCCTCCCAAGGGTCATCGGGTATAGGTAACGGGGTGTAGAGACCCGTATTCTAAGACTGCCCCTTAGAGACCTGGCAAACATGAAAGTGCTGCACCACTCTACCCACGTCATGTACTAACTGCGGCCAATAGTACCGTTCTTCAATAAGAGCTTACATATTATCCTGTCCAAGTTGTCCACTAAAAACACCTCCATGTAGCTCATGGATGATCTGCTTCCTCAGCGAGCTTTTTGGGATGCACAGTTGATTCCTTTTGAAAAGGAACCTATCTTGCATATGTAGGTCACTGGGGTGACCTTCTTCGCATTTAACCAATGCGTCCTTGAAGTCGTTTTCGTTGGCATATATATCATCGGGGCGCTTAAACACGACAATCTTATTGCTCATGGTGATTAACAAAGTTACACGGCGGCTAAGCGCATTGTAACATCCCGAAAAATTTCGTACAAAGACCCGCGCACCACCTCAACTAGAATTCTCTTAGGACTCAATCTTTTAGAAATTAAACGTGAATTAACTAGCACTAAACTCGATTACTTGTGAAAATTAGCACCAACCACGTTAAATACGATCTGTAAGACCTAAAACCTGTAGAATCGTTAGTGCTACGTTACCCTAAAATTTAGGATTCAACGCTAAACCCAGTTGCTCTCGGGAGTGCTTGGAAACTTTGTATCAGACCTGGACCACACGTCGAAAGTCCGATAGCGATAAACTTAGACAATTATGACCACCTTGTTGGGCTTGACCATCACCTCGAAAATCAAGTCCAGATGATGTCCTGAGACGATTTGCATGAGTCTGGAGTGAAGAGTGTGAGAAAGGTGAATTTATTTAGAAATTAAATATGAATTTAAGTAATCTGAGTCGTGTCGCTTGCGCGTCGATTATAAGCATTCTGACTGTTGGATTCTGACCCAAATTCACCCTTGGATCAAGGAAGATGGCCCACACTTGTCAAAGTGTTTGTGGCTTTGATCGAGTTTCGGTGACCGTTGAATTGAAATTGGTCCGCCATGAGCGATCTGGAAACCCGATCGGACTGAAAACTTAACTTGCTTAAGATACAATATTAGTGAGCTTAAGTCCGACCGCATTCAGAAAAAGAACCTCCAGAAACGCTCCATTGAATCGAAATAGACCCGATTTGGTTATAACCTAAGTATACCTTGGCCCTGGGGCTAATTCCATCAATTTTAGGCCTATAAAAAGATCTTAAACCCCCACTCTCAAATTTCATACGAATTTTCCAAACCCTATCTAAGATAGAGAGAGGAAAAGAGAGAGAAAGTGAGAGAGAAGTTGGTGAATCATCTTGAAATTCTTTCCAGTTACCCTGCGTACCTAATCCATCGCACCTGAATCGTTATTCTAGCGATTCTAATCTCATTTTTAGGTAAGTCAATTAAACCCTAACCTGTTTTGGAACTTAAAATAGTTTAAGTGTTGATGTAGCTAATCTAATTCATGCCGTAGGTTACCTATTCGCCGTCGACAAAGACTTATCGTCTAAATCGAATCCGTTGCGCAATTTCTGGTTTAAAGTGCGGACTATATTCGTATAGGTTATGGTCTTTAAAGCTTTCAATGTCAGTTAATGATTTATTACTGACGTGGGTACCATTTCACATGCCAAATGCGATATCTGTTTCGTTTTACGTATATAGGTAATCTATATTGTAAGTAGTGTGATTCATGTGTTTGTTGAAATGTTTGTATGCATTTGGAATTTGGCGTTGTGATTGCCATGATTAACTGTTGTAGGAATATGATTGTTATTTATGCGACAACTCCTTGTCAAAAGGATTTGCCCTACTATGTAATATGGCTGACATATGTGATGTATGTTGCCAAGTGTAGTCTAAGTGCTTGTGAAAATGCCTGAATAAGTTCGTATTTAGTAAGGTGTGAATTATGAGGGAGTTGAGATATAAATTCCCAACAACTTCCTTATATGTACTATTTCCTCCATGAATTTCTTATAAACTGTTTGGATTGCATATAACCTCAAGGTGGATCCCAGGAAGTTTTCAACGGTGGGAATTTCTTTCCCCAATTTTCCCTCTCGTGTGACTCACTTGAATTTTGTATCCATCTCATTTTTTGTCGCACCTCCTGAAACGAGCTCGTAAAACTTATGGATGGAATGGATTTCTCACATACATTGCAGTGGGCCCCACCTAACATCCTTTCACAGGAACTTCCTACGAAAGACTTTGGCAGGAAATCTGCGTTAGATGCGGAAGCGGATTGGCTGGTGTACCACACACCACCGACCTTCCTAGTGTGTTGATGTCAATAAGTTTCATGGGTCCGATCATGAGGTATATGTTATATCCAAACCGTCTGTCCATTTAGAGAGCTTGTCATAAGTCTTGAGCCAAACAATAAGACATATCCAAATATCAGGTGTACCACACTATAAAAAGCAGTTGGAGAATGAACGTCTACCATTAAAACCCTTTTGAGGGTCACAAAAGTTTTGGATCAAGGGCATGGATTGGGTATTACCCCCCACCAGTGCAGAGCTAAGGACATGCTAGACATGTAGCCCCATTTGTGGAGAGCAGTTATGTCAGAAGGCAGGAGGACACATTAGCAAACGAAGGTGTTAGCCCGCATTTGTACTCGGGTCCATAAAGAACCCCAAACATCTCCTCTTTTTTTCCACTTTCTACCTATTCCCAAGGACGAATTTCCTACCAAAGTCTTTCGCAGGAAGTTCCTGTGCAAGGATGCTGGGTGGGGCCCACAACCATTATTTTGGAAATCTACTCTGTTCATCTGTTTTGAGATCTCATTTTAGGACAAAAGACCAACAATGAGGTGGATCCAAAACTTAAGTGGGCCGCATGAGAGATAAAAATGGGGAAGGACATACCTACCGTTGAAACCTTCCTGGGCTCCACCTTGATGTTTATATGCCATCCAAACCATTTATAAGGTCATTAACATTGGAATCAAATGGAAATACAAAAAATTTAGCCTGAAACAAATCTTTTATGGCCATAAGAATATTTCAACGGTTTTCAAAGAATCCCCACTGTTTTCTCTTGTATGGCCCACTTGAGTTTTGAATCCACCTCATTTTTTTTATAATGTCGGAAAATAAGATCTCAAAATGGATGAACGGAGTAGAATTCCCACTAACATGGCGGTGGGCCCCATCCATCATTCTTGCGCGGAAGCTTCATGCGAAAGGCTTTCGTAGGAAATCCACGTCCCCTTTTCCATTCAAGTAGGAAATAGATGGACACGGATTAGCTACGGATGACAGGTTGAGTAGCGAGCTTGCTACTGAAGTGATGTCACCAAGTTTTGTAGCCCCACCATGTTGTATGTTTTGTATCCACACTGTCCATCTATCTGGAGAGATCATTTTAGGGAGTGAGTCACATCCAAAGCTCCAGTGGAACCCACCATAGAAAACAGTGGGGAGAGTGATGCCACCGTTTAGAACTTCTAAAGGCCACAAAAGTTTTTGATCAAGTTAATATTTTTGTTTTCCCTTCTTTAATCTCTTTGTTAACTTTTGAACAGGTTGGATTTCGAGAAAACATCATGGTGGGCCTTAAGAAGGTTTCAATGGCCGACATCAATCTTCCCGTTGTTTTCTGTGGTGGGGTCCACTAAAGCTTTGGATCTGCCTTATTCTTTGACTAATGCCTTAAAATAATATCTCCAAATGGATGGACGTTGTGGATATAACAAATACATCATAGTGGGGTCCACAGAACTTAGTGACATCACTTCAGTAGCGGGTCTCGCTACTCAACCTGGAAGTATCTAATCCGGGTCCGACACGGATTGGCTACTCCCTTTGCCACCAGCCAATAGCTAGTGATCTGTATATGTTTCATCCATGCTGTCCATCTATTTTTCTAGATCATTTTATGGCATGAGACCCAAAATGAGGTATATCCCAATCTCAAGTGGACCACATTACAGGAAACAGTGTTGAATGAATGTTGACCATTGAAAACTTTTTGGGGCCATAAAAGTTTTGGATCAAGCCAATCTTTGTTTTTAGTTTCATCTAGGTCTTTATGACATAATCAACAGATTAGATGTTAAATAAACAGTACAGTGGGCCTTAGGAGGATTTTAATGGTGGATATCCAATCACTATTGTTTTCTTGTGGCATGGATGATCTAGAAAAATAGATAGATGGCATGGATGAAACACATATCGAACACTAGCTATTGGTTGGTGGCTGAGGGAGTAGCTAATCCATTTCCTACTTGAATGGGGAAAAGGTGACGCGGATTTCCTGCGAAAGCCTTTCGCATGAAGTTTCTGCGCAGGGATGATGGGTGGGGCCCACCACCATGTTAGTGAGAATTCTACTCCATTCATTCGTTTTGAGATCTCATTTTACGACATTATAAAAAAAGAGGTGGATTCAAAACTCAAGTGAGCCATACGAGAGAAAACAGTGGGGATTCTTTGAAAACTGTTGAAATATTCTTATGGCCATAAAAGATTTGTTTCAAGCTAATTTTTTTTGTATTTCCATTTGATTCCAATGTTAATGACCTTATAAATGGTTTGGATGGCATATAAACATTAAGGTGGAGCCCAGGAAGGTTTCAACGGTAGGTATGTCCTTCCCCAATTTTTCCTCTCGTGTGGCCCACTTGAGTTTTGGATCCACCTCATTGTTCGTCTTTTGTCCGAAAATGAGATCTCAAAATAGACAAATGGAGTAGAATTTTTTAAAAATGGATGTGGGCCCCACCCAGCATCCTTGCACAGGAACTTCCTACGAAAGGCTTTTTGTAGGAAGTCCATCCTCAGGAATAGGTAGAAAGCATAAAAAAAAAGAGGAGATGTTTAAAGTTCTTTTTGGACCTGGGTACAAATACAGGCTAACGCCTCCATTTGTTGATGTGTCCTTTCCCTTCTGACGTAACTGCTCTCCACCAATACAGGGGTTACGTGTCTAGCCTGTCCTGAGCTCTACACGAGCGGGGGTAGTACCTAATCCGTTTCCTTGGATCAATATGATATTTGTTTTTCCTCTTCATTCAGGTATGTGTAATATTATTAACAAATTGCATGGAAAGTAAACGTTATGGTGGGCCATATAAATGTTTTAACAGTGAGAATCATTGTCCCACTACTATTTTTTGTGTGGTCCAGTTGAGCTTAGGATACGAATAATTTTTGGGCTGATGCTCTAAAATGATCTCTACAAATGGATTAACGGTGTGGATATAATAAATACATCATTGTGGAGGCCCCTTCAATGTTGGAGACTTTGCTTCCCCCCCAGACTCCCCAATAGTCGGCATTCTGGTAGGAATGCCTCCGTCGGTCGAAGAGCCGGCGCGACGTATTGGTTAAGTACCCAAAGTCGAGATCAGGTGTCTAATACTGCTGTTAAAGCTGTTCATGCCCTATCTTTCTTTTTCTTTCGTGGCCGAAAGAGGGGAAGGAAGCGGAGGGGAGTTTCGGGAACACCCGGATTTGAAAGTTCAGCCCTACCCTATAGTAGAGTATCTTTTCCCTATCTAAGCTATATCAACATAGCCCATTAGAAAACTCATCCGCTTATCAATTCTTAGTGCAATACTCACTCGTAAATGATTGGTGTAAAAAATTTTCACTGATCAGGTGTGATCACTCTTATTCATGTAAGAATTGGGAATTCCTCTTCTAACTCGTCCCGGAATGGGTGTTATGATAAAGAACAAGATGAAAACTACAGGAGGAATTTGTCCAATAGTAACAAATGGTGCCTCCACAGGTTGACATCCGATCCAACCTAGTAGTAAGCGATCGGCCAAAAGCAACCAAAATATTCTAAATTGGGCGAAAACTTGAACTACGCACATACATACTTTTATAAAAAGGTAAAGTCGACAGAGATATAGAAACTGGTGCTATTGCAGCTACACCTCCCGATTTGTGAGGTATACTGCGAAGAATGGCATGGATCGGTAGGAAATACCATTCCAGCACAATATGAGGTGGGGTGGGCATCGGATTAGTATATAATTGTCGGGATGCCCCGAAACATTGTGAGCATAAAAAATCCAAATGGAAGAAAAGATAGCAGAAGCTACTTGACCTACTATATCCTTTACATAAAAATAGGGGTAAGGAGCAATTTTATCCATCTCTGAATGTACACCCAATGGATTATTTGATCCATATTGATGCAATGCGGCCAAATGAAGAAGACTGGCACCTACTAAAATAAGGGAGAGTAAATGATGGAGACTAAAAAAATGATTTAAGGTGGCATTGTCCACGGAGAAACCACCCCAAAGCCAAGTCACTATGGTATCTCCTACTATAGGTATGGCGCTAGCTAAGCTTGTAATTACTATAGCTCCCCAAAAGCTCATCTGACCCCATGGTGGTACGTATCCTGTAGAAGCTGTCACAATCATTAATAGGAAGATTCTCCTTTGAACCGTTGTTGCAACTCGGACCCACCACAAAAAAATAATGGGGATTAAATGCCTACCATTAAAAACTTCTTTGGGCCATTGAGGTTTTTGATCAAGATAATATTTATGTCTTCCCTTACTCCATGTCTGTATTAACTTATAAATAGGTTGGATCTCAAATAGACATCGTGGTGGGCCCTAAGAAGGTTTCAACGGTGGGTATCACTATCCCACTGGTTTCTTCGGTGGGTCCGCTTGAACTTTGGATTTGCCTCATCAGTCAGATGCACCATTCCATGGTGGGCCACGGGCTTAAAAATAAAGTTAATCCATGACTTGGATGGGCTACACCACATACTATAGTTAAGAGGGGTTACCCTCTCATTAAAACATTGATAGTCATATATTAGGCCCACCTAGATGTGATTCACAAATCTAGCCCATTCATTATGTGTGTCCTACTTGGATGAGGGATCAAACCAAGTTTCAACTGCATCCACAACTCATGTGGGCCCGCCAAGTGTTTTTATATGTTTTAAGATGTCTTTACATAGTTTTAGATTTGTGGCCCACATGAGTTTTGTATATAGCTGATTTTTAGGATATCCCATAACCTAAAGGGTACACATCAAATGCACGGTGTTGATGTTCTAAACATATCATGGTGGGGCCCACATAGCTCGACTTGAGGGAAGTTCACGTGAGTTCGACCTTACCGTACCATTTTCCTATTTAGGTAACTCCTCCATGGGTGTTACCCTAACATGTAGTGTAAAACCTGTATCCTAGATCGTACTGTTCCATAGGCTTCCGCGGTCCTCCCACCATGGGTGTTACCCTAACATGTAGGGCACACCTTAATATATTTTTCGTATATCCACACCATTCAAATGTTTTTCCATCATATTTTAGGATCTGATTCCAAATCACAAGAAGATCCAACCATTAAAAATCTTTCGCAGGCCACAAAAGTTTTGGATCGATTTGATCTTTATAATTTCCCTTCATCTAGATCTTCTTTATATTATCAACAAGTTGGATTACAAATAAACACTACTACAACAGTTGGTTTTTATAGCAATGAGTGGAGATGAGGATTCACTATTCAAGTAATGTGTCCAAGTTTTATGGGACCCACCAAGATGTTTGTGTTGTATCCACACTGTCCATCCATTTGGAGAGATCATTTTAGGGCATGAGCTAAAGAATGAGACAAATACAAAACTCAAGCAGACCCCACCACAAAATAGTATGGACAGTGACATGCACCATTGAAACCTTCCTTGTGCCCACTATGATGTTTATTTTAGATCTAATCTATTCATAAGTTAAAAAATACATGGATGAAGGGAAAACATAAATATTAGCTTGATCAAAAAACTTCCGCAGCCCATAAGAAATTTATAATGATAGGCGTTCAATCCTCACTTATTTTTTCTGATGAGGTCCACTAGACCTTTGGATCTGCCTCAATCTTTGGCTCATGCCCTTAAATGATCTCTCCAAATGGATGAACGGTGTGGATACAACACATACATCATGATGGGGCTCACAGAACTTAGTGACGTCATTTCTTGGGTTTTCATGAGTTCAGTAAGTTACAACATAATTTTAACCTAAATATTTGGCCCAATTTAGAAATTTGATCCATTGACTCTATTTTGCTAATCAAGAGCTTCGATTTAACTAGTTACTTGCCCCGATTAGGCTTCAGATGAGAAAGATATTAGGCAGATGAGATTGATCAATAATATGATGAGCCATATCTTGCTATCCAATGATAAGATTTGAGTGAAATGTAATCTAAACATCTGAAGTTATATTTACTCTTTAATTTGGACTGATTAGATTGTTTAAAATCAGTCTAGATCTAGACAAACTGATCATGCCCATTTAAAGAGTGTTTTGGATGGATTTGATTCGTTTCAGGTCGTATTGAGCTGATTTTTGTTCTTAATCCTAATTAGCACGTTTTGAACATATCTGATTGTTCAGATGAACCTTATGATGACCTGATCATAAAATTTGATCAATCTCATCATTATAAGTTATTCTTGCAATTATTCTTCATTATACTTAGGCTATCATTTTTTCACAAGTGAAAGTTTTTGTACATAAACGGTTAGAGGTTCAATTAGTGGATGTTGTCACGCCCTAAACCCGAAAATCGGATTCACAGGAATCCCGATCACCGAATCCGGTGCCGACAGCCTCCGTAGTACCCCATTCTCGGTTCCTAGCGTCCATATGCTAGATTCCGATTCTGGGATCCTACAAGGAGAATTTTTTTATTTTTATTTTTATTTTTTGTACATTTAATTCATAATAAGCATAACCACAAGATTACCCAAATTACAAAGACAACATCATCATCACATATCCACTAATATAATCATTTGAGTACAATGCTGAAAGGAAAATACATAAATCGAAAATCAAGCTCCAGAAGACTGCTGCATGCTCCAAGCTCAACAATGCTGCAACCTAACATCTCCTGCACGCTTTGCCATGCATCTTAAAAATCATCCTGACCCAAAACTCAAGTGGGACACACATTAAGGAATAACAAATTACTATGCCCAAATCCTATTTATTGTTGTGGGGGTGGTCGTTTGAGTTTTAGAATGGCCAGTGTTTTTTAGTGTGTCCCTCTTCTTACTGGTTGCATTGATTGACATTTTAGATGGCATGCACACAATAGTGTTAGCCAAAGTTGTAGAAATAATGGATCACCCTATGCAATAAGCATGAAGATCCAAGGAACTAATTACTTAATGGTAGTAGTTTCTTAAGATTAATCTAAATCACATACCTTTTGATCTTTCCTAATCAAACTGGAAACCTGAATATGCCGTCCATTTCGGCATGCTGAAGGATCATATATATATATATATATATATATATATATATATATATATATATATATATATATATATATATCAGTTTGATTCAAAGCCTTGGTGTGGGCTACTCATGCAGGCCCCACCTTGATGTATGAATTCAATCCATGTCGTCCATCCCATTCTCCTACTCATTTTAGGCGTTGAGCCGAAAAATGAAGCCAATACGACTATCTGGCGGGCCATAACATAGAAAAACGGTGTTTTTACCGTTGAAATTTACCTTAATGTTTTTGTACACCAAAACATGTCAAATATTGGGCTTGATGGGTCTGTCTTAGGCCATAGAAACCAATGCTTGGGTTAGATTTTAAATGCTTAAAATCACTGGCGCTTGAGAATATATATATATGTATATATATATATATATATATATATATATATATATATATATATATATCTATATGAGTAAATACTATATTCTTTTCTTTCTTCTCTTTTCTTTCTTCGGGTGTCTAATCTGAATGGTCCATGTGATGTGGAATCCCATAAAACCCCATGTGGAAAATTTTCACCCCGATCTAATATTCTGGTGGGCCATAAGAAAGAGAAATGCAAATCAAGGGAGGAAACTGTTTTCATTTTTCATGGCCCACCAAAGTTCCATATCAAAGTAAAACTTGGGCTCAGGGGGTTTCAGGAGGTGCTGATTCACATGAACGGTTCAGATTTTGGATCCACATCACGTATGATGGATTCTCAAAAAGCTGACTATAATCCACCCTCGGGTGGTAAGGCCAACCCTCCCTATATATACTATATATATATATGGCATATATATATATATATATATATATATATATAACCATAGTTAGACATTGGGTCTCAGCCACAGTTTAAGATTTCACCCGGACATCTATGCGCTCGTATGCTGAACAACATTTTCGGGTCCCATCGGCCATCCCACTTGATGCAGTGTTAGACATCGAACACCATGCATTTCGATGGGTCCCCATCGAAATGCAGGTCACCTCAAAGATCATGCCATACCATCGGACTCAAGTGGCCCACTCTACAAAGCAGTAGGATTGAACATCTACCACTAAATCCTTTGATCCCAATGAATTTTGGATCATCTCATGAAATTTGTTATGTCCTCTTAGTCGGATGCCTTATGAGAATGTCTTAATGGGATGGAAGATAAACGTATGATGGGTCCCACAATGTGGACATTTAACCAGAATTGCCCATCAATAGAGCCTAATATATAGTGGACCCATGGCCTCACACGAGGGCCAAATATACGATACAATGGGCCCCACTCAAGAGCTTAACACATCACGATGAACATTTTGCATGGGCCTAACATACATCACAATGGCTACACCGCCTGGCTCTCAAATACATCACAATGGGCCTCAACTATGGGTCGCATATATACCATATAGGTCTCGACAATCGGCCTCGACAATTGAAATCGGCCTCGACAATCGAAATCGTCACTCAGACTCGGTCTCGACAATCGAAATCGTCACTCGGACTCGGCCTCGACAATTGGAGTCGGCCTCGATACTTGGCCTCGACAATCGGGATCCATCGATTATCAGAATCGGCAAATCGATCATGTAAATTAGAATCGGCAATCGATCATGGCAATCGGTCATGTGAATCAGAATCGGCAATCGATCATGTAAATCAGAATCGACAATTATCATGTAAATCAGAATCGGTAATTGTCATGTAAATCAGAATCGGCAATCAGCTATGATAATCGGGGTCGATCAATAATCAGAGTCGGCAAATCGGTCACGACAATTGGATCGATCGATAATCAGAATCGACAAATCGGTCACGACAATCGGATCGATCATAATCAAAATCGGCAAATCGGTCACAACATTCGTGATCGATAAATAATCAGAGTCGGCAAATTGGTCATGACAATTGGATCGATCGATAATCAGAATCGGCAAATCGGTCACGACAATCGGATCGATCGATAATCAAAATCGACAAATCGGTCACGACAATCGGGATCGATCGATATCCGAGTCGGTAAATCGGTCATGACAATCGGATCGATCGATAATCAGAATCGGCAAATCGGTCACGACAATCGGATCGATCGATAATCAGAATCGGCAAATCGATCACGATAATCGAGATCGATCAATAATCAGAGTCGGCAAATCAGTCATGACAATCGGATCGATCGATACTCAGAATCGGCAAATCGGTCACGACAATCGAATCGATCGATAATTAAAATCGGCAAATCAGTCACGATAATCGAGATCGATCGATAATCAAAGTCGGCAAATCGGTCATGACAATCGGATCGATCGATAATCGACCTCGATCGATAATCGGCAATCAGCCATAACAAATCAGAATCAATAATCGGCCTATACAATTGGCCTCGACAAATCGGAATCGATTTCAGCGCAAGGCAGGGTCCATAGGTGGACGACCGATGATGGACCAAACAATATCAATGGGGCCCATTCATTTGGGTTAACCCACTAGAGAATGATGAGAATGGGCCTAACCAGGTGTAAGGAAGGTCACAATGTGGACATTTAACCATCATTGCCCAGCAATATGGACATCTAACCAACACTGCTCCCAAGGAATAACCTACATAGGGCCAAACATATGGTGGTCCCATGGCCTCACATACCATCCCGATGGGCCTCATTTACGTCACATCGGCCTCGTCATATGGGCCAACATACACCCCTTTGGGCCTCATACAAGGGCTACATACACATCACTATGGGCCGCATTATATGGTCATAATACACATCACGGTGGGCCTCATCTCATGGGCCTAATACACATCATGATAGGTTGTACCACATGGGCCTCGACTACATCAAATGGGCAACACTATATATGCCCCATAAATATATCAAGGTAGGCCTCACAGATGGGTCACAAGTATATCAAGGTGGGCACCTTGAATGGACCACAAAATACATCAAAGTGGGCTTGATGGATGGGCCACAAAGTACATCAAAGTGGGCTTGACGAATGGGCCACAAAATACATCAAAGTGGGCCCAATCATGTGAGCCTCATTTATATCCAGGTGGACATCAACATCGGTCCATAAATACATCAAGATGGGCCTAATCACATGGGCATTATATTCATCAAGTGGGCCACATCAATGGGCCGCACTAATGGGCCTTATGCCCATTATAATGGGCTACGCCAAGAGGCCCTAACTATATCAAATAGGCCACATCTAAATACAAGTGGTGATAATGATTTTCACCATTTAAAATTCCCAAGGCCCGCCAAATCATGTATTTCCCATCCAATCTGATCATAAGGTTTCACGGACCCGAATTAAGAGGGAAAGCAAATATCATTTTGGTCCAAACCTGGTAGCCCCCAAGAGTTTTAATGGTGGACAATCAAACTCACTGTTTCCTGTAATATGACCCACTTGATCCTAGATCTGTCTTTTATATATATATATATATATATATATATATATATATATATATATATATATATATTCCATTACATGCCTTAAAATAATTTGATGGGCGATGATGGTTAAATGTCTACATTGTGACCTTCCCTTAGGCCAATTCTGATTATCTAGGCTGACTCGGATTGACGCGGCCGATTATCAGGGCCGAATACCAAGGCCGATTGCCGAGGCCGATTGTCGAGATAGATTATTAGTGCCGATTATCGATGCCGATTATCGATACCGATTATGAGTATGTGACAGCATAACATCATGATACTTACACCTTCGAGCCACCTTGTGTATATATTGGGCCCATAGGAAAGTCCAGTTTATTGCCCGATAGAGAGGGTAAGGAAGCCTAGGTGGGGGATATTGTGACGCTCCATCATTGTGATCACATGTGGGAGGGCGCACGTGGGCGGACACTGATGTGGGCGGGGCTTGAGGAGACTAGACGAGATACCAGTGATTAACAGGCTATTGTGCACACAGTGAAGGCAGAACCTTGTCCCACATCGGTTTCATCGTCTAATGTTGTAGTGGCCATAAGTTGGATTCTTTCCTTAGCTATCGTGATGCATTTTAAATCAGTAAGCTTATCTTGATATTTGGACTAGATCCGCCATCCTTTTGTGGACCCCCATCATTCGTATGCATGTTGTAATGGATGATTGATTAAAGCAGATGTCATTGGGCTGAGATGTTTATGAGACTCCTTGTGAGACGGAGTTATCCCCACATGATCGCGTGATACGCGCAGGTTTTATGTATGGCCTAGATGAGGTTAATGGTATTCGTGACTCGTTAGGATTTACATATTGCATTGCATCTTCGACATCTGTTATTGTGTTATTATGTTTTGCATTGCATAGCCTTGATATGACCGTTAGCATTCATACTTTGCATCGCATAGCCTTGGTATGGCTGATAGCACTCATAGACTTACCAGTATATTTTCGCTTACTCTGATATTGTATGATTCATGATCTTGTCAGTATTTTCACTTATTCCAATGATGTTTGATTTATGAGCTTTATTGAATACTTGGCAGTTATCTTGTGCACACACTTTCACCACCCACTAAGCTTTCTATAAGCTTATGCACGATAGATGGTGCAGGTGGCGTTAGGTTGTAGCAGCGTTGAACTTGGAGCGTGCAGCGAACTTTTGGAGCTTGATTTTGATACATATGTATTTCCCTTTCAGCACTGTATTCAAATGTTTATATTAGTGGATATGTGATGATGATGTTGCCTTTGTGATTTGGGTAAACTTGTGGTTATGCTTATTACGAGTTAAATGTAAGTTGGAAAATCCTCCTTATAGGATCCCATGATCGGAATCTGGCGTATGGACGCTGGGAGCCGAGAATGGGGTACTACGGAGGCTGTCGGCACCGGATTCGGCGATCGGAAATTTTGTGAGCCCAGTTTCCGAGTTTGGGGCGTGATATGTAGGGCCCACCTTAATATATTTTTCGTATATCCATACCATTCAAATGTTTTTCAATCATATTTTAGGATGTGATTCCAAATCACAAGAAGATCCAACCATTAAAATCCTTTCGCAGGCCACAAAAGTTTTGGATCAATTTGATCTTTATAACTTCCCTTCATCCAGATATTCTTTATATTATCAACAAGTTGGATTACAAATAAACACTACTAAAACAGTTGGTTTTTATAACAATGAGTGGAGATGCAGATTCGCTATTGAAGTAATGTGTCCAAGTTTTATGGGACCCACCAAGTTGTTTGTGTTGTATCCACATTGTCTATCCATTCGGAGAGATCATTTCAGGGCACGAGCCAAAGAATGAGACAGATACAAAGCTCAAGTGGACCTCACCACAAAATAGTATGGACAGTGACATGCACCATTGAAACCTTCATAGTCCCCACTATGATGTTTATTTTAGATCTAATCTATTCATAAGTTAAAAAATACATGGATGAAGGGAAAACATAAATATTAGCTTGATCAAAAAACTTCCGTAGCCCATAAGAAATTTATAATGATAGGCGTTCAATCCTCACTTGTTTTTTCTGATGAGGTACACTAGACCTTTGGATCTACCTCAATCTTTAGCTCATGTCCTAAAATGATCTCTCCAAAAGGATGAACGGTGTGGATACAACACATACATCATGATGGGGCTCACAGAACTTAGTGACAGTCATTTCTTGGGTTTTCACGAGTTCAGTAAGTTATGGCATAATTTTAACTTAAATATTTGGACCAATTTAGAAATTTGATCCATTGACTCTATTTTGCTAATCAAGAGCTTCGATTTAACTAGTTACTTGCCCCAATCAGGCTTCAGATGAGAAAGATATTAGGCAAATGAGATTGATCAACAATATGATGAGCCATATCTTGCTATCCAATGATAAGATTTGAGTGAAATGTAATTTAAACATTTGAAGTTATATTTACTCTTTAATTTGTACTGATTAGATTGTCCAAAATCAGTCTAGATCTAGAAAAACTGATCATGCCCATTTAAAGAGTGTTTTGGATGGATCTGATTCGTTTCAGGCCGTATTGAGCTGATTTTTGTTCTCAATCCTAATTAGCACGTTCTGAACATATCTGATTGTTCAGATGAACCTTATGATGACCTGATCATAGAATTTGATCAATATCATCATTATAAGTTATTCTTGCATTTATTCTTCATTATACTTGGGCTATCATTTTTTCGCAAGTGAATGGTTTTGTACATAAACAGTTAGAGGTTCAATTAGTGGATGTCCCTAGTAATTTAGTAAAATATCTTAATTTTTTCCACAGATAAGTATCTATTTCTTTTTTTAAAATCTCTCTCTTTTTTCTTTTTCTTTTTTTTTCAAAATGTCCATTTTTTAAAACTTAATTTTTTTTTCAAAAATTCTAACAAAATCTCATTTTTGTTATCAAACTTTTCTTCTTTTTTTTTTTTCAAAATAAAAATTTTGAATTTTTATTTTCAAAATATTTTTTTTAGGTCAAACATAACAATTTATTCAAACTTCTCAAAACTTTCAAGATGTTAATTTTATTTTATTTTTTCAAAAGCACCATTTTGTTTTTAACTTTCCAATTTTCTATCTTAAAATGATAATTTTTTTAAAAATCAAAATCAGTTTTTTTAAATCACTTCTTTTTTCTCAATATGTCAATTTTTCTTGAACATTTTCAATTTTTTTTTTCAAATTCATAATATTGTTAAACTTCTCAATTTTCCTTTTCAAAATGTCATTTTTTTGTAAAAATCTCCATTTTTTAATCTCAGTTTTTATCTTCAAAATTTCAATTCTTTTGAGCTTCTCCATCTTCTTTTTTAAAATATTTCTTTCTGAACTTCTCAATTCTTATCGAACTTCTTAATTTTTTTTTTCTTTTTTCAAAACACAAAATCTCTATTTCTTTTTTAAAAATATTTTCTTTTTTCAAAGTTGTCAAAATTTTCACAATTTTTTAAATCTTTTCAATTTAATTTTTCAAAATATCATTTTTTTTCGATATCTATTTTTTTTTCAAATCAAAATTACTCAATTTTCTTAATTTTGTTTTTCAAAATCTTGATTTTTTTTTTTAAATCATAGTTTTTTCTTTTCAAAATCTCAATTTTTCTCAAACATTGTTAATTTCTTTTTCTCAATGATTTCTTTTTTTTTTTTTTCAAAATCATAATTTTTTTTAAACCTCTCAATTTTGTTTTTTAAAAGGTCAATTATATATCAAAATATTGAATCTTTTTAACCATAATTTTTTTGAAACTTCATTTCCTAAAATACAAAGGATGTATAGTGGGATTTTTTATGTGATTTTCCAAAGAAGTTAAATTTGAGTTTTAAAGCAAAAATAATAATAATAGTTTCCACTGAATTGATATATAAAAAACTTCATTGCATTCAATCAATTAATAAAAAAAATAATCTTAAATACAAATAAATACAATTAAAGCACTAAAATTCTATTAAAAAACACTTCTTAGACCACAATAAAACAATTTACTACCATATTATATGTTGATGCAGAAATTTGGTTAGCCCACCCTGAGCCACCATCCGTCGTTAAACGAAGCCTTTTTTGTGATGGACCAAATCTGTCGTAAAGTTGCGATTTTGGCATATATTCGAGATATAGTTCCATCGACCATCGTCATTATTAATCGTGAACCGACAGCGAACCCAAATGCCCCACTAGATTTAGAAACACCGACAAGAGAACAAGATGAGAATGCAGAAGAAGCAGAGGAGACAGGAAGTCTTACCCCTTCAGCAGGAAATCTGGGTAGTGATGGACCGAATGAGCAACTTCCACTATCACCAATTGCCATGCACATGAGTTTTATTGGAACCAATTCCCAGCCATGGGACGATGCATTTGTATTAGTTAATTAATTAGTGGCCATGATGAAGCAACAACAAGAGAAGATTACGACCCAATTGAACATAATAACTAACATGGGTCAGGCTCCTCTAGGACAAAGGAATTCAATTTTAAGACACGAGCAACTCAGTGGAGTGGATCTATTGGAGAAATTCACGAAGCTATAACCACCGATATTTAGAGGAACTTTAGACCCGACGATAAGATGAGATTGGCTGACATAAGTGGAGAAAATTCTTGAAGATATGGACTGCTGAGAGGACCAGAAAGTCTACATGGCGACGTTTGTACTACAATTTGTATTAGTTAATTAATTAGTGGCCATGATGAAGCAACAACAAGAGCAGATTACGACCTAATTGAACATGATAACTAACATGGGTCAGGCTCCTCTAGGACAAAGGAATTCAATTTTAAGACACGAGCAACTCAGTGGAGTGGATCTATTAGAGAAATTCACGAAGCTATAACCACCGATATTTAGAGGAACTTTAGACCCGACGATAACATAAGATTGACTGACATAAGTGGAGAAGATTCTTGAAGATATGGATTGCCCAGAGGGCCAGAAAGTCTACATGGCGACGTTTGTACTACAATTTTTATTAGTTAATTTTCACGGCTAGAGTTTGTACTCTTGCCCGAGAAAACTGGGTGTTAATGATGTATAAATTGGATGCTTTACAAATTGCACCTTATTTTTTTCATTTAGATCACATCCAGATATATTCATGAAGGTAACATTCACGAGAATAAAATCAACTATATTGATTATTTCATTAGAGTAAATGAATTCAACAAATAATCAAATACCCTCTCAATGGGAGCTTATTACAATATTAGAGTTCTCAGCGGAAGTATAAAACTAATTCTTAAAACTATCTTCTTATTCTTTCAGCATAATCTTCCATAGGGAGATGGTCCTCTAGGTCTTCAATTTGTACATCACCTGCATCATCTATATGGTTGGAGAGGGTCAACGCCCTACTCATAATGATGGTTATCCTTTAAGATTAACAATCATTCAAGAGATTCATAAAAGAAAAGTAGGGGTTCAGATATGTCTTGTAGTCAACTACTACGAGGATATCAGAATGTGCAAACAACCTACATGAGATGCATGCCTAGCAAAGTATGTGGGCCTCATCATACGTAGTGATCATCACAATGTGGAATACAATTTATAGAAAATCCGGCTCAACCCGCATCCCATAACTACGAAAATTCACTGACATGGCCAACGCTACCATGGATTTAAGTGAACCTAAAGCACATGAAACATAAGCTAGTTGAATTATGTGACACGATTTGATTATGAAGCGACTATTTACGACATCCAATCCCGGAAGTGATGTGACAATGCATTTGTGAATTACACACATCGATTTGTGCACCACTACCGAAGGCCCATGTAATTACCTGACAACTATGAGGGTCTCTATCCAGAGCACATTACGTCCATGATAGGATATTTGAATCATTAGTTGTGATACATCTTATACATCACTTGCACTTATAGAGAGATAAATTGAATTATGGGAGTTCTAAAATATCAAGACACATGCTCAAGCCTTATAGGTAAATAGCATAAGGCCAATATAATAAAGAGAAAAGTGACAATAGTCATCTTAAAAAGTGGCAATGGCCAACATAACAAATAGGAGAGTGACAATGGTTAACTCAATAAGAGAAGAGTAGTAATGGCTAACTTAACAAATAGAAGAGCGACAACGACTGATTCAATAATAAGGAGAGTGGCAAGGGCCAACTAATAAAGAGACGAGTGGCAGGGCTAACTCAATAAATTTGATAAGGTAAAGGCAGGGCTTGTACCCAGGACCCACATAAATTCATGAAGATCACATGTAATATCAAAAATTTTCAAAGGATAAGTAAACAATAATATCAACTAAATCAATTGAAATGATAATTCTCAGAAAACATATAAACATGAAAAGCAGGATATTCATATCATTAAAGGCATGAAAGGCAGTATATATCAATTAAAGTAAAGTAAGCTTAATGGATAAAACCCTCACCTTTCAAGATACAATTTCTTTCTATCATGGCTAGTTTTGTGTCGTAGCATTCTAATTATGACATATTTAATATAATATATTAAGTTAGGCCACTGTAATACCCAAGTTAACATGATTAGAATCTTTCCTAAGCCATGATTCAGGCTAGAGTTGTTTGGAGAGGGAAGGGAAAGAGTCTAGAAGAAGGCGGAGGATTTATCGTGGGCCTACCTTGTTTTTTTTGGATAGACCCAGCGAGGCTACCGGTTGTCAACCTGAGAGCACACAGAGTGGCCGGCCTCTTCTTTCCTTCCTCCTTTTCTTTTCTTTTCTTTTCTTTTCTTTCCTTTCCTTTCCTCTTTCTTTCTCTTGCTCTTTCTTCCTTCCTTTCTTTCTTTCTTTCTTTCCTTCTTTCTTTCCCTTGCTGCTGCTACCCAGTTGAAGCTTCCCCTGCTCTCTCTCTCTCTCTCTCTCTCTCTCTCTCTCTCTCTCTCTCTTTCTCTCTCTCTCTCTCTCTCCTCTTTCTTTTTCTCTTTTAGGGAAATTCGTGTGAGAAGAGGGACTGCCCTAAAAGGGGGTATTTATAGTATCAAATGGGTTTTACGCAACCCTGTTTTTACATAAGGAGGTCGGCAGTAGCTTGTGGACGCCTTGGCCTGCGATCCCAGTGTGGGGACTTTCCAAACGGTCTCCTTGGAGGGGGTCAGTTTTGAGTGGACCATCATAAGATTTACGTGACTAGGATATAATCTTGAATTAAATATCTATACTTATGACTATTTCCTAAAGGAACTAGGAAGTTAAAGAATTAGAAACCCATATTCAGGTTCCCATTGGAAATAATAAGTTAGACGTGAAATTTAGAAACTATGAACCTAGGTACCCCATAACAAATTCTTAAAATTTTGAATAAACTTATTCTAAATAAATAGTCATCCTTAAATGAAATCAACATCGAGAAGAACAATACCCCCTTACGGGAATAAAGACTTTCTAAATTTTCCAGGATTTTTGACTAATTCAATAAAACTCTAACCTATTATGAAATCTCCACTTATTCCAGAAAATAGACACATATGGAAAATTTGAAAATTTTCCAATAGATCACTTGGGTCTCCATCAACCTTCCTCTAAGAATTTCATATCCATTGTCGTCTAGTCCGGTTAGGATGCTCTTGTGGTGAAGCGAAAAATTTCATGGTATTCCTAAAATAAATAAATAAATAAATAAAATAGAGTGATCGGGACCATGGAATTACGAATCATATTCAATTTCAACACGAGTGCTTAATTTGAATACCAAATCTTGGGGTCGAGATTTTGTTTAAGGGGGGGTAGGCTATAACATCCTGATTCATGTAGCCAATTATACGCACATTGAGACATATATATGTCTACCTTACGAGTAATACATAAGAAATTAAGCCTAATGAATTAGGGAGGATGATATAAAAAATTTCAAGTGATACATTAGATAATTAGAATATGCGGCGAAAGCGTAATGGGTCACGTAGACTTATCCCTTATGTGAATATAAGATTTTGTGATGTCCCCCATGAATTTAGAACAGTCGAGATTATGGATTAATGGAACCATGTTTACACGAAAGTGCTCGGTTTGATGTAAATTCTAAGTCTTAGAAAATCTCAAATGATTCCAATGCCTCGATCAAGTAAAGGATCAAGATTTTACAAGATTACGAATTGATACCAGTAAATCCTCTGTACTGCGCAGACAAAGGATCTGTTATCGGACTCAAACCTACTACAACCATCAAATCATATTACCTCGAACACAAGAAATATGGACTCCTTAGAAGCTTGGAAAATGACTTGTATATTAGAAGTACTAAATTTTAGGGGCAAAATTATATTTAAAGGGGGTAAATTGTAACACCTCGAACTTTTCAATACTCGAGCATCGAAAGTTCTTAAACGTTCCCATAAGATTCGACATAATATATACATGTGTACGATACCAATCCAACTATCCTAGCCTTACATACTTGCCCTAACTCAAACCTAACTGCTGGAAATGATTTTCATTCATAGATCAAGCCATCTGACCATTGATTTTAAAGACAATGCCATCCATCATGTGACTGACAAATGTACTTCCCTTAAGTGAATTAGTGAATAACCGATTATCTGTAATGATTTGGATGAAAGTTCATTTGTAAAAATTATTTAAAAAAGTACTTATAACTAGGTAGAATCATTAGATTTCACAAAATTCTCAGATCAAAAATAATTACAAAAATGCCATTAACCTAGACCACTGAATTCTAGATCACGTGGTTCCCAGGATCCGTTTAATGTAAAACTTTATAGCATGTTTATTTATCATAAATTAGCTATACATGTCGAATTTTAACCCTTAGAACATTGTATAAGTGACCTAATCGATAGATTAGCCCCTTAACCGTTGATTTCGATGCCCATTAAAGGTCAGGGATAGTTGGAGTAGGGTAATTCCTTTCATCCATGTCTATATGATCTTATGAATGGCTTGGATGACAAACAAACATCACTATAGGGCTTATAAAGGTTTCAATGGTAGAAATCATAATATCCACTATTATGGCTCACTTGATCTTAGGATATGCTTCAACTTTGGGATCAACCCCTTAAATTAGATGGAAAAATGAATAGATGGTGTGGTTCCCATTAACCATCACCATGGGCCCCACACATGTGGTGAGTGTTCACGGAATGTGTACACTCCCACGGATCATCGAAACCAAGAGACCGGTTAAACAACGCTGACCCGCGTTTTCTAAGGAGAGAGTGAACTCTCCTGTTTTTGTTTTCCCGCCTGCGACGCTTCAAAAAGGACGTCTCCGTGCGGATTGAAAGTGGGCCACCATTAATGAAAGATGGAAAATCAAGGCCGTCCATTGGTCGCCCCTCTAGATTCCCAATATGGTGGCCACACACGAGGAAAAATCGAACCATTCGCCGCGTCCAGAACACCTCGTCAGTCCGTCGATTTTCACGTTGCACCGCACCATGCGAAGAAGCCTCTTAATCGCAACAAGCTCGACAAGATCTTGCACTAACCATCAGTCTGATGGTCCAGGATACATTGAATGGAAGATCTGAATCATCCAAGGACCTTGCTTCGGAAGAAAATGGGCCGGACGCTAATCCGCCATTAAAACAGGGGCCACCTTCCACACACTGGCCGGCCGTTCCAGATGATGTAAGTCAGCACCCTTGGGAAATCAGTGTCGTTCAGATGATGGCCCACTCAAAACCGATCCCCTCCAAGGAGACCATTTGGAAAGTCCCCACGTAGGGATTGCAGGCCAGGGCGTCCGTAAGCCGCTGTCGACCTCCTTATGCACAAATAGGGTTGCGTAAAACCAACCGACTCTGCTGCGAAGTGCGTAAGAGTTACGTATGTGATTCATGGCGGTTGGCACTCTATAAAAATGACCCCACCTTGGAGCTGTGAGAATACAAAGGAAGAGAGAGAGAGAGAGAGAGGAAGTAGGGGAAGCTTCAACTGGGCAGCAGCAACAAGGCAAAGAACGAAGGAAAGAAAGAAAGAAAGCAAGCAAGGAAGAAAGCGCAAGAGAAAGAAAGAGGAAAGGAAAGAAAAGAAAAGGGAGGAAGGAAAGAAGAGGCCAGCCACTCCGGGCACTCTCGAGTTAACAACCCACGGACTCGGCGAGTCTATCCGAAAAAAACAAGGTAGGTCCCACGACAAATCCTTCGCCTTCTTCTAGACTCTTTCTCTTCTCTCCTTTCAAAACAACTCTAGCCTAAATCATGGCTTAGGAAAGATTCTAATCATGTTAACTTGGGTATTACAGTGTCCTAACTTAATGTTTTGTATTAAATATGTCATGATTAGAATGCTATGACACAAAACTAGTTATGATAGAAAAAAATTATAGTTTGAAAGGTGAGGGTTTATCCTTTAAGCTTACTTTAATTTAATTGATATATCCTGCCTTTTCATGTCTTTAATGATATGTTGTATCTTACCTTTCATGTTTATATGTTTTCTGAGAATTATCCTTTCAATTGATTTAGTTGATATCATCGTTTACTTATCCTTTGAGAAATTTTGATATTACATGTGATCTTCATGAATTTATGTGGGCCCTGGGTACAAGCCCTGCCTTTGCCTTATCAAATTTATTGAGTTGGCCCTGCCACTCGTCTCTTTATTGAGTTGGCCCTTGCCACTCTCCTTATTATTGAATCAGTCATTATCGCTCTTTTATTTGTTGAGTTAGCCATTACTATTCTTCTCTTACTGGGTTGACCATTGTCACTCTCCTATTTGTTATATTAGCCATTACCACTTTTTAAGATGACCATTGTCACTTTCTCTTTACTATATTGGCCTTGTGCTATTTACTTATAAGGCTTGGGCATGTGTCTTGATATTTCAGAATTCCCATAATTCAATTTATCTCTCTATAAGTGCAAGTGATGTGTAATATATATCACAACTAGTGATTTAAATATCCTATCATGGACATAATGCTCTCTATGTAGAGACCCTCTTGGTCATCACATAATTCCATGGGCCTTTGGGTAGTGGTGCATAAATCGATGTGTGTAATTCGCAAATGCAGTGTCACGTCACTTCCGTGATTGGATGTCGCAAATGGTTGCTCCATGATCAAATCATGTCATGTAATTCACCTATCTCATGTGTTATGCGCCTTGAGGAGTTCATGTAAATCCACGGTATCATTGGCCATGCCGGAGAATATCGATAGTTATAGGATGCGGGTCAAGCTGGGTTTTTTATAAATCGTATTCCACATTGTGATGATCACTACATATGATAAGCCCCACATACTTTGCTAGGCATGCATCTCATGTAAGTTGTTTACGCATTCTGATATCCTCATATTAGTGGACTACGGGATATATCAAAACCCCTACTTTACTTTTATGAATCTCTTAAATTATTGTTAATCTTAAAAGATAACTATCACTATGAGTAGGGCATTGACCCTCTCCAACTGTATAAATGATGCAATTGATGTACAGATTAAAGACCTAGAGGACTATCTCCCTTTGACAGATTATGTTGAAAGAATAAGAAGATAGTTTTAAGAATTTGTTTTATACTTCCGCTGCAAACTCTAATATTGTAATAAGTTCCCATTGAGAGGGCATTTGATTATTTGTCGAATTCATTTACTCTGATGAAATAATCAATACAGTTGATTTTATTCTCGTGAATGTTACCTTCATGAATGTATCTGGATGTGATCTAAATGAAAAAAAGGTGCGATTTGTAAAGCATCCGATTTATACATCATTAACACCTGGTTTTCTCAGGCATGGGTACAAACTCTGGCCACGGAAATTCAGGATGTTACATGCAAGGAGAAGCAAATAGATGGTGGTGAGTAGTGACGAGGATGGTTGCAATGACTTACGTGTGGACCTGGAGTGAGTTTAGAGGCAAGTTCCATGAGAAATATTTTCCCAAGGCATATCACCTTCAGAAGATGGCATAGTTTTCAAAGTTGGAGCAATGAGCTATGACAGTGGCCTAGTACGAGGAAAAATTTGCAGAATGATCTTGTTATATTCCAAAAGTGGTGGAAGACAGAGTATAAAGTTCAAAAATTCAAAGAAGGCCTTCGTTAGAACGTTAGAACCGGATTTTATTGCACAGACATGACAAAATATTTTGAAATCATTGATAAGGCACTGCAAGCTGAGAGAGACATTGAATGGACTTGTGCTTAGATGAGAGAACATCAAAATAAGACACCACTTGCTCAGCATCAACCATCATGAAAGAGGTAACGGACCATCGCTTCGATCATAATGCTGAGAAATCAAGAACAACTGTTTGCGAGGAACTACACATATTGCAGAAAGTATGGGCATAAGACGTAATTTTATAGGACTCGACTCAGAGACATCGGACAGTTACCACCACTTCAGCAGGTACCTTCATGACTACCACTCCTATATTGACTCATCAATTTGTTCAATCACCCCACACGTCCAGGCTGTCGCACTCTTACCCCCAATTATCGCACTCAGCTCCATCTCAACCATCCTAAAATTAACAAAATCGCCCTCAACAATCATCACGGCCTACGAACTCTCAAGGAGGACAACCGTTCAGACAACAATGCACACAAGTCAAAGTTTACATCATCACCCCTACTGAAGAACCTGAAGTAGATAACAACATTATAGAAGGTACACTTATCTTGCATGACCAACCCATTTCCATACTGTTTGATTCTGGAGATTCATTGTCTTTTATTGAAACCATGGTAGTCAAACGGTTATGCATTAAATCTTTAGCTCTCAGTAAACCAATCTCGGTAGAATTACCCGTGGGAAAGACTGTCACCTTAGACAAAATTTACAAATCTTGTGGAATTGAAATTGAAGAAACCCCAAGGCCAGTAGATGTAATCGTGATGGAGATGGAGTATGGTGTTATTCTATGAATGGATTGGCTTATTACCTATCATACTAAAATTGGTTGTCATGCCAAGACAATGACTTTCTCTATTTTAGTGAGAGAGCATTTACAAATCTGAGGGCGGCAAAAGGATAAAAGAGTTAAACATGCTGAAAGATGAAGAATCACCCGAGTTGACAATAGAACGTATTCAATTGTGAAAGATTATCCATAAGTTTTCAAATATATCCCTGAATTGTCTTGTAGAAGGGAAGTGGATTTTAGTATTGAACTTGTACCAAGAATCGTGCCCATATCAATATAGTCATATCGTATGCCACCAGTCAAGATGTAGGAGCTCAAGAAGCAGTTAGAATGACTAAAGGACCAAGGTTTTATTTGACCAAGCACATCACCATGGGGAGCACTGGTGTTATTCATGAAGAAGAAGGATGCGAGTATATGACTATGCATACATTCGTATTTAACAAACTCATTCGTGAATATGTTGACCTTGCTTGTAGTGATTCAGCTCATACTCATTGTTGGGCATATTTTTTGTGATCCGATCTACTTATATAACTTAGATTAGTTCTTGAATCCAAAATGTTTTCCTTTGATAAGTTCATTACTAAAGTTTTAAGATTCCTACTTAGTGATCTAACCCTATGTAATGCCCCAATTTTTGTAACTTGAGTTTAGTACTCATTTTCCAAAATCTTGAGGGTTAACCTTTAAAGATAGCATATATTTCACATATATATTTCTTTCTTTTTCAAGAGTGAGCATTTTAACAGAAGAGAAACAAATCAAGCATAAAGGAAAGTCTGTATACACATTCAAGATATATAAGTGGTTTCCCATAAGCTTATACAAACCAATGTCTTAAGATTCACAATTGTAGGGAAGTAAAAAATTGATATAAGTAAAATCTAGAATCTAGAGCCACAAGATCATCCACCTCCTCATGCTCCACATGAGCTCCCACATGTACATCATCTACGTCTCCTGCACAATTGAATATGGCTCGATAGCGTCAGTGACTATCTCAGTGAGGTATATCCCTCAAGATTTACCAAGCCATCACAATAGTTAAGTATAGTTTTATTAAGATAGGTATACACTAAATCCTTCATAATGATCATAACAAATGATATTACAATCCATCACATTAGTCAATGATAGTTCTAAAATAAGAATCATACAAAACAATTCACAATGTAATCTTGTTTAAATGCATGGATACGTGAATGCACATCATCCTGGGGATGCTCATCCAGCTATCTTTTGAGCAAAACCCACGAGTGGGGTGAAACTCACATGCAAGTGGCTAGTCACTAGCAAAAATACATCAAGTACATGTTAAAGTAACTAGCTTACACAAATTGGGTCGATTGTCAGTGTTTTAGGAGCTAGCAAAAGATACCACGACAAAGGATACATGCTACAACATTCAGAATTAGTCACTTGTTATCACCTGTATGCCATGAATGCATGATTAGCCCAACTATTATTATTCCAATTATAAACAATCATTTTAAGAAAGCTTAAAGGTCACTATGAGGAGCTCGTCACCAAGCATAGGCTAACAACTAAGCATAGTGTCCCATACCACCATCACTGGCTCATGAGGCTCCAACAACTAAGATGTTTAATGGTAATATCTTTAATTAGTGGCCAATCATAATTCAACATGTGGAACTTACCATCTCAAAGTTATACCTAAATAATACATCAAAAACTTCATTGGGCAAAAAGTCCATCAACGCCACCCTGGGCAAATATTCCATCAAAGCCACATATGCATAATGGATCCATAAGATGGTAAGTCCACGACATAAGTTCATTGCACAAATGGCCACTTGTCTAAAAACATCCAAAAATATCATCAAGTAATCACTAGTGGCAAACAAGCCACGTACAATATCGATAACACTTACACATATAAAGTGCTCATCGTAAACTAGAATAGAGATATTTGAGATCCATAGTATGTTCAAATACTTGAATTTAAATCCAATTACCAATTATTTATGAAGTACTCAAATAGAAACTAACATTTATCATTATTTTCACTGAATACTATATTAAGCAATCAATAAAATAAATAGACTAAGCTAATTATCATGAAGTGGAAAACCTTAAAGGGTGATCCTCACATTCAAAGAAGAGACCACTTGTCAATGTTGTTGGAATATGCGTGCGCACTTTAGGATCGAAGCCTACCCTGAATTGTAAAGTTGTACAGTTAGTTCAAAGTTCTACACACTATCTATGGTTCAAATCATAACCTAGGGTTTTGATCTACAATCTAGATTTAGGGCTAGCTTTTTTAGGATTATTGAAATCTAAGTTGTGCAATGGATAATAGTTAACATTAACGATAGAAGTTATAATCGATGATAATAATAATAGCAACACTAATTAATACAATAACATAATAAGAATTTATAATAACAATTATAATCTTAATCAATAGTAATAAAATAACATTAACCACTAACAATAAATAATGATATTAATAAGAAAAGAAATGAGAAACAACTCACCTATGTTGTCTTGGTTCGACCCAAAAGCTCGACTTGCTCCCAATCCGAGTTAGATTCAAACTCACCCTAAACTTGATTGAAACCAGTTGCACATGAAACGAATTAGAACCCATAAATCAGCCACTACAGCTGTGGACTATAGTAGTAGAAAATAGACCATAATTAGCCATAACTCGACCTTGAATCGGTTGAGTCAACTTGTTCCAATGCTACAACCACACTATCCCATCTTCTTTCCACCCTCATTCTTTCTTTCACTTTCTCCTTCTTTCTTTCTTATTCATTACATGCCCAACAAGGTTGCTGCACATGACACAACTCAGTGAAAGCCCATCACTGACTCGATAAGTTGATTCACTGAGTCGACACTTCATCACCCATTCCTGTTCTTCTACTCTTCTTCATTCTACCTCCCCTGAACTCACCATGCCAAGAACGAATTCAACCCAGCTCAACTCACAAAGTTAGTGAGCTGCTTGAATCCAATGAGTCAGTGTAACTCCACAACTCGGCAAATGCAAACACTGCTCCATTCCCAATCTCCTTCTCCATTTTCTTCCCTTTCTTCCTTCTCTCAAACATGTCCAACAGATCTTTGAATCCAACCAACTAATGAGTCAGCAACCTGACTCAGTTTGAACCGAGTCAACTCAGCGACTCACCTCCCTTCCTCTTCCTCTTCTTCTTCCTTCCTTTCTTTCTCTTTGGTCTGACCAGCCAAGAGTTTGGACCTAACCAGACTCACCAGACATGCTAAGCTGATTTCTAAACTTGACAACAACTCTAACATGACTCAAATTGAGTCAGTGAATTGGTTCCTTTGGAAAAGAGATTGACTCTTCTGCTTCTTTCTCTTTCTTCCTCTTCTATTTCTTCTTTGGATGCTAAACTGGGCCCGGACTTAGCCCAGACTTGGCCAGACACTTCAACAGTGAGTTGAACTCGTCCTAGCTTGATCCAACGACTCGGTCGGTTGAGTTGGTGCGGCAAACCAACACACTCTACCTTTCTCTATTCTTCCTCTCTTCTACCAGCTTTTCTTATTTCTCATAACCAGACAGGGTCTGGACTTAATCCAAACTCGGCACCACAACTTGACTCAATCAACTTGGTGGAAGACACGGTGCGGCACCCACGACTCTTTCTCTCTCCCCCTCTTGATTTCAGGATTTTAAAAGGGAATGTCTGAAAGGGAGCTAGCTATTTATAGAGGAGTTCAAACTAATCTAGAGAGTTCGATTGAACTAATCCAATGACTAGTTACAATGACGAATATTAAACCATATTAACTCAAGAATCCATGATGAAACGCTAACGACTAAGGCCAATTAAGCTTTCATGACTCCAATCCATCACCATGGATGTACATCAATGCCAATGCCCACCTTTTGAGTAACTTAGATCAACAAACTATAGTCAAACCAGATGTTGGTGTTTTTAGCCAGTTGAAGAAGACTTGGCCAAACATAGCCAAACTCGAATGGTGGGATTTCCTTCTGATTTGAGGTTTCTGATCAGACCTGATGTGTCCTAAGGAACTCATGGGACCCACATTTTAAACAACTATGAATGTTTCCTCGGTGGTTTCAACTCATTATGAGGCCGAGGGGGGAAACCCTAGTAGCTGTGAAATAACTGAAATCGTTATGAGAGAAGCTTCTAGTCTCTCTCCTAGGGCTTACTTAGACATACGAGATTGATTGGAGGAGCCACAAACAGTCGAGATGTTCGGAGAGAGGCGCACATGGATCGCCAACAAAGAAGCTTGAATGAGGTTACCGTTTTCAGAAAATTTCTCCTGCACAACTTGCTTACGAGTGAGATTGTGCACTCACATGTTACTTTCAATGTGTGAAATTAATAGGGTTTCGGTCGGAATTGAGTACCCGACGAGATGGACGGTTTAGATAATTGAGATGGTCTATGATGGTGGGCCATAGTGAAATCAAAACGGACGACATCTGTTTAAAAGGGATGCTGTCAAGAGAAAATCAAAAGAAGAAGAGGTTTTTACCACTTTAGGTCGGGTCGAACTCGAGTTGATCGGCGAGAAATTTCCTACTGTACGACCCACCTATGGCCCACGAACCTTTTTAAGCCCACTCATTTTTACATTCCAAGAATAAGCCCCTGCTGTACAGACAACTTTTCACAGGTTGAAAAATGCCTCTGCTCTATCAATTTCACTCCATTCTCTCCCTTACACCCAAATACACATTCGAACTCATCTCTATCATTCGTATTCCTTCTTTTCACCCATTTTTTTCGTTAAATCTCCATATAATCTCCATCCTACTATCACATTACATCTTCCATGTTGCATTCTACTCAAGGCTAAGTGCATTCTTTTTCTGAGAGGACGTGGATGCATTGATAAACATGAAATCTTGAAGACTTTTCTCCAAAGAACGTGTTTCACATCAACGCACTCTTATTCTTCGTCTCGAACACGGATTTCACTGATACGGAGGCTGTGGGAGGTAAGGAGGTTTAAAATCTGAAGAATTTACCTAGAAGTTCACGGTCAATTTCACGCGGTCAATTTCATGCACTTCTAAGTCAATTTCATGTGGTTATCTAATGAACTTCAAGAAGTTCGCGGTCAATTTGACGAAGTTTTTCGGTCAATTTACTGAATTTATCAGTCAACTTCATGTACTACTTGGTCAATTTCACTCATTTTACCATCAACTTCAAGAAGTGAACGGTCAATTTGACGATGTTTTGCGGTAAATGTAATGAATTTCTCGGTCCATTTCATGCACTTCTCGGTAAACTTCACACATTTATCCATCATTTTCACTCAAATATGACCGACTCATCGGTCATTTCAGTTAATTCATGGTCAATTTCACTCACTTCACGGTCAATTTCACTCACTTCGCGGTTTATTTCACTCACTTCACTATCAATTTCACTCACTTCGCGGTCAATTTCACTCACTTCGTGGTCAATTTTACTCACTTCTCGGCCAATTTCACTCAATTTGTTATCAATTTCACTCACTTTGTGATCAATTTTACTCACTTCACTGTCAAATTCACTCACTTCGCAGTCATTTTCAAACAATTTGCGCTTAAGTTCACTCACTGTGCAGTCATTTTCAATCACTTCAGGACTGATAAGTGAGTGAAATTCATCGTGAAGTGAGTGAACTTGTCCTAAAAGTTAGTGAAATTGACTACGAAGTGAGTGAAAATCATCACGAATTGAGTGACATACATCCCTGCAATTGAGAACTTTGAAAATTCGACTGATAAGTCGGCCATATTTGAGCTAGTATAATGGTGGATTTCCTACTACTCGGTCAACTTCATGCACTAGTTGGTCAATTTCATGCATTTTACCGTCAACTTCAAGAAGTGAACGGTCAAATTGACGATGTTTTGTGGTAAATGTAATGAATTTCTCGGTCTATTTCATGCACTTCTCGGTAAACTTCACATATTTATCCATCATTTTCACTCAAATATGACTGACTCATCAGTCATTTCAGTCAATTTGTGGTCAATTTCACTCAATTTGCTATCATTTTCAAATAGTTTGCGCTCAAGTTCAATCACTTCACGGTCAAACTCACTCACTTCGCAATCATTTTCAAACAGTTTACGCTTAAGTTCACTCATTGTATGGTCATTTTCAATCACTTCAGGACCGAGAAGTGAGTGAAATTCATCGTGAAGTGAGTGAACCTGCCCTAGAAGTGAGTGAAATTGACCGCGAAGTGAGTGAAAATCATCGTGAACTGAGTGGCATACATCCCTGCAATTTAGAACTTTGAAAATCTAACTGATAAGTCGGTCATATTTGAGCTAGTACAATGGTGGATTTCCTACTACTCGGTCAAATCCACCTTATACATGTGAATACTAAACGAGTTATATTATTGTGTTTGTTTTCAAAAAATGGCTTCGGTAATCATCCTATGCTCATATGGTGGGGACTTAGTAAGCGAAAATAATTGATACACGTACAAGGGTGGAGACTCGAAACCTACTGCTGTGGGCGTTGACACTACATATGATGAGCTTCTATAAAAAATGTACAAAATTGCGAAGAGTAGACCTGAGGATTATGATATTAGGTTGAAAGCATTGTATCCTTGCACAAACGAATCAGTCCCTCTAACTGTAATTGAAGATGATGAAGATGTGAGAATGTTCTTGGCAGTACAGTTGAAGCATCCGAATCACTACATCCCTTTATTCATCAAGACAATGCAGCGCGTTAATGTGGCAATACTCGAAGACCTAGTAGCTTGCAGTGATTTTGAACATGATGCCCCAACTATTAGAAGTTTGGGTGAGGAACATGGCTTGAAATATGAATATATGACATCACCTTCACAGGTTCCTCTAAGCAACACTCCAGTACACGAGCCGGCTCAGACATCAAACTTCATGACAAGATAAGTGAGCGTGTCGGCTGACCTCAAGCTCAGAAGTGAATATAAGGCATCACCTTCATTTACAAGAGTAGATTTGCCCTCAACATCTAACGCCGGAAACATAAGTGGAAGCGACATTCCATTGCCCAAGTAGGATTAAACATCGGACTTCACCACTAGCCTTCCCATTGTACATTTCGAGGATGCTGGTTTAACCAATGCAAACTTGTCACTATATTCATATCCAGTTGATGACCTGATTGATATAGCCATTGGCCAAACATTTAAGGATAAGAGCCGGTGTAAGTATGTTTTGAGCCAATTTGCAATTCGCAACAACTTTTAATATAAAGTCCTATATTCCATATCCAAGAAATTCACCGTGGCGTGTATGGAAGATAAGTGTGAATGGAGGGTACACGCATCTAGGGTGAATAATTATTCAAGATTAAGACTTACACGTCCATACATACATGTGAAATGTTATGGATGAAGAGTGATCATCGGCAAGAAAACAGTAAGCTAGCCAGTGAACTGGCTGTTAATCGTAATGAGCAATGCTTGGGATTAAGGCCAAAGGACATTATATTCGCAATGTAAGAGAAGTATAATATTCTTATTAGCTATATGAAGGCATGGCGCTAACAGGATTGTAATCGATCCCGTAATGGGGTCTTATGAAGACTCTTATAAAGAACTCTCGATGTACTTGCATGAGTTGATGATGATGAACCTGGGGACAGTGACTGCCCTGCTTGTGAATCAACAGATGATGAGGTTCGCGAGATATTTTGTTACATTCAGACAGTGCGTCAGAAGTTTTCAAACATCTCTGCGAAGGGTCTTGGCCGTTGAAGGGACACATCTAAAAGGTAAGTACAAGGGTGTTCTGTTTGTTGCTACGACTTTAGATGGCGATAATCATATCTTTCCAGTCACTTTTGGTATCGGAGAATCAAAGAACAGCAGTAGTTGGAACTGGTTTCTTACCTACCTCAGTGATTCGTTGGGGGATCTACTTGGTCTTGTGATCATATCACACCGGCATAAAGGTCTAATGAAAGAAGTTCTCAAGGTCTTCTAAGCAGCAATCCATGGCTACAGCGCATACCATATATACCGAAACTTGGTGGACATGTTCAAAGACAAGTTGTTAGAAATCTACTACTAGCAAGCTATAAAGACTTGTAGGAGGGCTGAGTTTGAAAAGTTAATACATGATATCGAACTTGCCAACCCCCCGGTACATGCATGACTGAGGGAAATAAGGTATGAAAAGTGGGCATCTTCACACTTCCCAGCAAAAAGATTCAATTTGGTCACTACAAACATAGCTGAGTGTGTTAATACTCTATTCAAAGAAGCATGAGAATATCTTGTGACTATGCTGATAGAGATGGTCATAGTGAAAATTCAAGAGTTGTTCTATAAGAGAAGAGAATCAGCATCATTATTCATTGGACCGTTGACACCGTGGGCCGAGAAACAATTAAATGATCTCATACTGAAGGCACGAGATGTTCGTTGCCACGCAATTTCTCGGGATAAATACTATGCTGTAGGAGACTACAATGATATTGTCAAGCTCAATGAGCTTTCATGTACATGTTGCGAGTTTGAAGTAAAGAGATTCCCTTATTTTCATGTTCTTTCAGCATGTATTACTATAATCTTCCTCATTATTTGTACTGCTCCCCGTTGTACAAGGCGAGGAATTACTAGATCACGTATAAAGATTTCGTGTACCTAGTACGGGACAAGAGTCAATGGGAAATTTCTTTTGAATTCAAGGAGTATTGTATGAGTATCAAGCCTCTGCTATAGAGGAGGTCAGCTGGAAGACCAAATAAGGCACGGATCCTTTCCCGTGAAGAGGAACGAACAATAAAAAATATAGATGTTGCAAACTAACAGGGCATAATCGTTAGAGTTGTAAATTTCCAATACCTCCGAAATAATGTAATTTGTAGTGCATTTTTTGTAATACGACTGTGAATGTTATATATTGGATACATTTGTTGCTTTCTTTAAAATTATAAATTTCTTACCACTATGATTCAAATTTTTAATAAGACATTCATTTCATGGTTAATTCCATGCATTTCAAGGTCAATTCCCTTCACTTCACTGTCAATTCCATGTGATTCCCCCTCACTTCACGGTCAATTTCATGCATTTCGCGATCAATTCCCTTCACTTCACGGTCAATTCCATGCCTTTCACGGTCAATTCCCTTCACTCCACGGCCAATCCCCTTCACTTCATGGTCAATTCCATGCATTTCATGATCAATTCCCTTCAGTTCACGGTCAATTCCATACATTTTAGGGTCAATCCCCTTCACTTTACGGTCAATTCCATGCATTTCACAGTAAATTGCCTTCACGGTCATTTCCATGCATTTCATGATCAATTTCCTTCACTTCACGGTCAATTCAATGCATTTCACGGTTAATTCCCTTCACTTCACGGTCAATTCCATGCATTTCACAGTCAATTCAGTCATTTCTCAATAAGGGAGTGATGGGAATTGTCTAGAAATTTGCCAGAGTTGCATATGGTCTACATTCAACTATAAAAACCCATCAACTATTTTTGTAATGCTTTCCAGCTGGAGAAAGTCCTGGGACCAGTGTTCAAAGTATTGATATCGCTACAAGTTTCGTTGGCTAGGGATACGGAAATAATATCGATATCATCGATAATATCGTTGATAACCAGAAATGCGGGCAATACAAGCGGTGCCTAGAATTTACATACTTGAAAATATTGGTGATTACGTTAGTGCTATTAATACGTCGGTGATACTTAGCGATGCATTGCTAATACCTAAAATTTCCAACACTACCAACGTTATCGATATCGCTGCCAGTGTTATCGTTATCATTGAGCTGGAGAAGAAGATAATATTGGAGATATTTCGATTCACTTTGCAGTCAATTCCATTCACTTCATTCATTTCACGATCATTTCCATTCACTTCGTGGGAGAGTAATTTCTCGCTAGGTTCTCTCCTCAGCATGTAATCTGTTCTTTGTGGGAGAGTAATTCCTCTCTATCTTAGCGGGTTCTCTCTCGTCTGTTTTCTTCTTTTTAATTTTAATGAAAGTGAATGTTATCTCTCAAAAAAAAAATCCAACAAAAATCAGCATTTTTATAGGAACGTATTGGTCAAGATTCTGAAAGGGAACTATAACTCATGATATAATTTTCTTGATAATTTCTGGAAAAGAACTTTATAAAGAGGGTTAGTTCACTTTGTAATGGACACTGAAAAACCTGAATTGTTGATTTTAAGATTTGAAAGCTCTAAATCATGGCCAGTGGTTGTATCGATATGATTGCAATAGAAGAATTTTCAGCAGTAGACAGTGATACTATGATTCTAAATCAGGTTTGACTCAAGTCAGGTCTCCTTAAGAACTAACTAATATCCAAAATTCTGAGATGATTACAATGGATGGTATTAGAATATTTTGGTGATCTTCTCTCCATGGCAGTACAATGAGAAAAATATACGGCGACGAGTGTATGATGCAATAAATGTTCTCATGGCTATGGATATTATTGCCAAGGACAAAAAGGAAATACATTGGAAGGGGTTTCCTCGTACGATAATTAATGACATTGAAGAGCTACAAGTTGAAAGTGCTCTGGTTTGTCAATTAGCGTGAGTGTTGATTCCGCTAGACAAAGAAGCTCTATAGGAAGATCAATCACTCGTCTGCCTCAACTAAGAAGTGGGCCCGAACTCGCCATAGGTAAATCTAAGCCTCACATCCCATGTCCCAAAATACCAGATAATTAAAACCCTTAAAACTAATTAGAATATCATAGGGTTTGTGAGTTAGAAAAACACCAGGTAATTAAAACCCTTAAAATTGATTAGAATATCATACGGTTTGTGAGTTAGAAAACTTTTTTCAAAATTGCAAAAATCTCTAAGTTTTCTTCCTCTATCGATTTATCGAGAGAATGTTTGATATAATCGATAAGTGCTATCGATGTCCTCGAAGCTCACTCAATAGTATCGAATGAGGTCACAAGTTGTCTAGCAACCGCATATACTTTTAAACGGAATTATTGATATATCGATAGCAGTATTGATATCATCGAAACTTGAATATTGAGTCTATCGAAGTTGACTCGATAAAATCGACAGCAGAGCTTTTGTATCCCTGTTTTTCTAAAGAAAATCATGAAGTCCTTCGATATATCGAAGTACTTCTCGATATCCTCAGAATTCAAAAATTGATGATATTGGAAGACCTTCGATGATATCGATCTTAGACATAATTTTCCAGCAATATTTTTAGGTGGATTTTATCTTGGATCGAGGGTCACTCAATAGAATTGATATTTAAATGTCGATGATATTGAGGCCGGGTCGATTGCATCGAGAATGGACATAAACTATCTAGCATGCTTAACTGAAAAATCCTTTAGATTTATCGACACATCGACACGACTATCGATATCATTGACATTCAAATTCTGATGATATCGAGTGTACCTCGATCATATCTTTTGACCTGAAATATTTTAAGGCAAGTCTCTCTCATTTTCACATGTCGAGGAATCGATCCTCGTATCGATAAAATCGGAGTTTAAAATTCGATGTCATCGATGCATATTTCGATTCCCTCGACCAGCTAGCAATAGGTTTCAAAAGCATATGACATTTGAGTTTGTGTCATCGAGTGGCCAGTCGTTGCAATCGAGAGTATACGCTCGATGATATTGAACTCTGTCATAAATGTGACCGTTTTATATCCATTGGAACCTTTTTGCCTATATATAACGAACTTGTCTTTAGTTGCTGGTAGAGAAAGAAGAGAGTGCTTTTGAGTGTTTAACCTTAGATCATATACCCAAAGCCCTTTCTCTCATGGAAGTTCATCCTCCAATCCACTCTCATCATTGATATTCAATGCAGTGGATTGGGGAATGAACTTCCGCATTCAAGGATCCTCTAGCTACCATGTTAATGGCAAATCATTGAGTTGGGATGCCTTGAATGCATGAATGATTAGAATCGCTCTATCTCCCTTATAGGAAAATCTTCAATAGAGTACGATTCCATTATAGCCTTGACCCAACCATATGCCATGCATTGGTACATTTTCTGAGTTATGGTTCAAGGAAGCAGAAGAATCTTCATCAACAAAGGAGGAGATCTTCGACAACGAGCTAAAATGGACTCATTCGCTTATCTATAAGTTATTAGAGTCCAGAGGACCCTTGTGATCATTCCTTTGTAGGATTAGGTCTAAGGTGTTTCTCACCCTTTGCAAGTCCTCTAGGAGGCCTCCGGCAGGAGTGTACATGGTAGGTACGTTGTGTTGATTCTTGCTCTGTGGAGAGCATAAATAGTTAGGGTCTTGTAGAAGATCCTTGGCCAGCGTGCCTAAAAGTGGGTGCTTTGTGTTGACTAGTGAGAGCATAAACATGAGAGGTTCCTTGTGTGGATCCTTGGCTAGTGTGCCTAAAATCGGGTGCTATGTGTTGACCCTTGCTCGTGGAAGTATAAACTGTCAGCCTAGGTGTAGGTTGTAAGGGTTAAAGGTGAACCTGATTTAAACCTTGGGTTTGAGGTGAACCATGTGAAACCTCCTTAGTGAAATCTGGTACACTCAAAGGTTGAGTGCGGTTACCAGGAGTGGAGTAAACAAGTAGTTAAACCACTATAAAAATGATTGTGTTTGAGATTGCTATTGTCTTCCATTACTTGTGCGATTTCCTTAAGTATTTTCATATTTGATTATTTGAGATCACAACTCACATACACACACAGTCTTATCTATCATATACTAATTTAGATATTGCTCATCTCTCAAATAGTTTGTTATTGGATCCTCTACCGAGCTTGGAAGCCAGTAGAGTTACTCTTGAGTAATCCTAATATATGCTTGCTGTTAGGATTAGAGTGATAAGATTTTAAATTATTATAAAATTATTAAAAAGTCCTATTCACCCCCCTCTAAGACATATTGGCATATTCCTACTTCAACTAAAGTGGTCATTACCGCAATTTCAATTGGTCTTAGAGCAGGTCTCTCTTTAAGGGCTTCACCACCTAGAGAGTGATCTTGACTGAAGTAGGAATCATGATCAAAAGTGTCTTAGAGGATGTGACAAATCAGAAAAATTGCCTTGTAATCCATATTGCTTTAAAAGTTGGCAATAGTTCAAAATGGTACCTTGATAGTGGATGCTCCAGACACATGACTGGTGATAAATCTTACTTTTATGAGTATTCAGACTTTAATGGAGGATCAGTCACATTTGGAGATGGTAGCTCAGCCATAATTGTTGGACAAGGAACAATAGTTGTACCAGGCCTTCCAAAAATCAAACATGTTCTTTGTGTAGAAGGTCTAAAACATAATCTCCTTAGTATCTCCCAAATCTGTGACAAAGAACATCTATTGACTTTCTCAAAGGATGTGTGTAGGATCTTAGATCATATAGGTAAATCTCTCAAAAAAGGTTTATATACTAGTGATAACTGTTATGTTATTAAAAGTACAAATGAAAGTGTGTTATCCATAAAGTGTAATATGGCTATAAAGGATGAATCCAAATTGTGGCACCAAAGGTTGGGACAGGTTCACTACCAAAATTTAGCTAAGCTCAGCTCAAGAAATTTGGTTAGAGGACTTCTTAAGATTAGAAAAGAGGAAAAAGTTGTTTGTGGAGAATGTCTAAAAGGAAAACAAATAAAAGTCGGCCACAAAAAGGCAACCACCATAGCAACAACAAAACCTTTGGATCTGCTGCATATGGATTTGGTTGGTACAACCAAAGTGGAAAGCCATGGCAAGAAAAGATATTTTCTAGTAGTGGTAGATGACTACACTAGATTTACTTGGGTTGCATTTCTTCGAGAGAAATCAGATGCCTTTGAGGAATTTGTGATCTTGGCAAAGCGACTTTATATTGAAAAAGGATATTGCATAAATCGCATCAGAAGTGATCATGGTGAGGAATTTGAAAATGAAAGATTTGAAAAATATTGCAATGAGAAAGGAATTCATCATGAATTCTCTGCTCCAAAAATCCCACAGCAAAATGGAGTCGTTGAAAGAAAAAATCGAGTATTGCAGGAAATGCAATTAGTGATGCTAAATGGGAAAGATATGGCAAAATGTTTCTGGGTAGAAGCTGTCAATACCGCTTGCTACATCATAAATAGAGTATACCTGAGAGCAGGCTTGAACAAAACTCCATACGAACTATGGTATGGAAAACTACCTAGTGTGAAATATTTTTGAGTTTTTGGTAGTAAATGCTATATCTTGAGAGACAAAGATCATCTTGGAAAATTTGAGTCTAAAAGTGATGAAGGTATCTTTCTGGGGTATGCCATGAATAGTCGAGCTTATAGAGTATACAATCTAAGAACCCTCACTATTCAAGAGTCAGTCAATGTGGTAATCGATGATCAACCTCATGAAGGTGATACCCCTGGGAATGAATTAGAAGATGATGTAGACTCATGCATACTAGATAAATTAGATAAGAAATCTCCATCATCCAATGAACCCCAACCATCATCCAACATACCCACCATTAAGGATCACCCTCGAGAACAAATTATTGGAGATCCTAATGATGGTGTAAGAACTCGACGGTAGATAGAAAATATCTATAGTCATTTCTTCTTTACCTCAAAGATTGAACCCAAGAATATTATAGAAGCTCTTCAAGATGAAACTAGATAAATGCTATGTAAAAAGAACTTCAATAATTTTAGAGAAATGAGGTATGGCAATTGGTTTTCAGACCACTTGACACAAATGTCATTAGAACCAAATGGGTCTTTAAGAATAAATCCGATGAATCAGGAAATGTGATCAGGAACAAAGCAAGGCTTGTAGCTCAAGGGTACTCACAGATAGAAGGCATTGATTTTGATGAGACATTTGCTCCTGTAGCTCGCCTTGAGTCTATTAGAATTCTTATGTCTGTTGCATGTGCATTAAAATTTAAATTATTTTAAATGGACATAAAAAGTACTTTTCTTAATAGGGATCTTACTGAAGAAGTTTATGTAGAACAACCAAAAGGATTTTCAGATCCTAAGTATCCCCATTATGTTTATTGTTTAAACAAAGCCCTCTATAGTCTCAAACAAGCACCACGTGCTTGGTATGAATGGTTGACAAAATTTCTTTTGGACCATAAATTTTACAGAGAAAGTGTAGATAAAACATTGTTTACTCAAACAACAAAGGACTCACTGCTTATTGCACAAATTTATGTGGATGATATAGTCTTTGGTTCAACATGTGAAGATGCTGCTCTCAAATTTGCCAACCTCATGAAATCAAAATTTGAAATGAGTATGGTTGGTGAATTAAACTTCTTCCTAGGATTATAGGTTAAGCAGCTAAATGATGGAATCTTCATTTGTCAAACCAAGTATGCAAACAATTTGGCAAAAAGGTTTGGTCTCGAATCTGGTCGTACTTATCATACTCCCATGAGCACCACACTCAATCTCTCCAAAGATATTAATGGCAATAGTGTGGATCAACATCTCTACCGAAGTATGATAGGAAGCCTACTATATCTCACAACCAGTCATCCTGATATATCTTTTAGTGTGGGAGTGTGTGCTCGGTATCAGGCAGATCCTAAGGAATCTCACCCGACGACTATTAAAAGGATCATTAAATACATAGCAGGAACTACTTCTTTCGGACTGTGGTATCCATTTGAAACATCCACCATCATCGCTAGATACTCTGATGTTGATTGGGCTGGAAATTTGAATGATCGAAAATCAACAAGTGGAGGATGCTTTTATGTTGAAAACTGTCTGGTCTCCTGGCAAAGTAAGAAGCAAAACTCAATATCATTATCTACTGCCGAGGCTGAATACATTACCGCTGGAAGTTGCTGTGCACAACTCCTTTGGATGAAACAGATGTTGCTAGACTATGGAATTGAACAACCCACGATGAGACTTTTCTGTGATAACACAAGCACAATCAACATTTTAAAAAATCCTGTTCAACATTCTTAGACCAAGCATATTGACATCTGTCATCATTTTATCCGAGAACTTGTTGAAGACAAGATTATTGTGTTAGATTATGTATCCACAGAAAGGCAACTCATAGACATCCTCACTAAACCTCTTGATTCAAATAGGTTTAGTGATCTTTAGAAATCCATTGGAGTATGCACTCACTGATGATATCCCAGTGACCATGATCCTCATAGGTAAATCTTCACACTGGGACATTCATGGCTAAGTATCAGCCACAAATCTGAACCTCATTGTTTTTTAGATTATGACATTCTCGATGATATCTAAATTGTGTCGATATTATTGATATTTACAGTTCGATAATATTAATAGTCATCATCGATGAAATCGAAGAATCTTAGGAATGCAAGGTTATAACCAGCGGTCCTTCCTAACGGTTGGACTTTCACAATTTCCACTGGATATTAGCAATGGTCATCAGCACGGTCTTTAATGTCATTATGAGCGAGAGATCGATGCCATCGATGAGGGATCGATATGATTGACAACTCTGCTATAATAACGAAGGGTGTATTCGATTTCAAATCTTCATATCCCCTCTCTTCTCTGGTTGCTTCTTCTTACTTTTGCCTGTCTCTCACACTGAAAAATCATGATCAAAGGGAAAGGTAAGTCTCTTCGTCAATCTTCAAAATCAAAGACCAAGTAATCTAGTATGCATCAACTCATTCCAGAGGAAAGACATCCAGCCACTGTTGTTGAACGTCTAGTTCTTAATAGTGCCATCGAGCCTTTTGGTGCGGACCTCCTCCTAGAAGTGATAGGATGGTAGAATATTCTGAATATTGGGGTTTCTTATCAACTTGGGTTGATACATGAATTCTTCAGTAAATTTCATGTCATTCGTGATGATCCCCCGTGCATTCAAATCGAATTCTTACATTACTCAAAACTCATCACTCCTATCACTTTGGGTCATCTTCTAGATCTCAAGGTCACTTGAATTCCAGTAACCAGTAGGAATCTCAATGGTCTTGGTGTTTGGGGAGTGGTAACTCGCGCACTATGTCAAGAGACCACTGTTCCTCAAAATGATGATAATTTGCTTCACATTAATCATCTTGGACCCACTTCCCTTTGTGTTGAATGTGCTTTATGATGTATATCAAGAAATTCAAGTGTGCCTCCCAACGCTTCTTCTCAAGCAGTTAATTCATATCATCCAAGGCAACCATTGAAACACATTAGCCTTTCCTGCGCTCATCTATAAAATTGCTCATCATGTTGGCCTCCCTGCCACATCTGATGCCATTCATCCAGAAGAATGGTTTGATAGTGACGCAGCCCAAGTGGCTCAACAGTTATGTCTCACTTCATCTCTTCTCGAGAGAAGTGCTCCCATGCAGAGAAGTGCTCCCATGCAGTCGGCTGCTCAACCTTCATGTCCTCCTACTCCTTGAGGATCCAATCAAATGCCATTGCTAAGTCTGGAGTCTATCACAAATCACCAAGCACATCACCTCGAACGTCACTTACTGAACGGGATGGCTAGTATGGAGGAGCACCTTTACAACTGTGAAAGGCAACTCACCGCAATTGAAGAGAAAGTCGACGTTCTCCAGCAAACCAGCCAGCAAGTGGTCGACTTACTCACACATGGTGATCCTCAGGGACGTTAGAAGCTAACTGGGAAAGTTCTATGTTGCTGCGAGTTTTTCCAAACGTTTTGCTTTGGGTTTTTTTTTTAGGGGGCTAAACTTGGATGGGGTTCTTATTTACACTGACTGACTGTTACAAATATTGCCAAACTGGAGTAGTATACACTTTTTTTTGTATGATTGGCTATAATTCATATTTGCATTAATGCCATTTTTTGAGATATGATAACTACTGCCAAGAGTGTGGAATGCATGTGATGTCTTGATCATTATTCTATCTGCTTATATCACTGCTCTATTTGGTCTACTATGCATACATAGTTTCTGAAAATGATGTCTGATTAATCAACTATTTTGATCATTTTACATCTATCTGTTCTATGCATATCCCCACTGAATGATGGTTCTGTCATATTATCTAAACTTCAGTTAATATCAACTGTTATATTTATCCTTGTCAGTGACTGACAAAAAGGGGGAGAACAATTTCAAAATATGCCAAAAGAAAAATTGTATATCTACTTGAATGGTGATGCAGATGTTAGGGGGAGCAGCTGCACCAAGATAGGGGGAGAATGTTGTTAGGGAGAGCAGTTACTGATTGTGTGTATGGTTTCACTAGACATTATAAAATTGTAAAATACATGTACACATAATTTATGATGTGTTTGTCTAGATGCTGTTATAGGGTGTTTTGGTATTTTGTCACGTAATTGACAAAGGGGGAGATTAAAAGTGCCCTGGTTTATCAATTAGTGTGAGTGTTGAGTCCACTAGATAGAGAAGCTCCATAGGAAGATCAATCACTCGTCTGCTTCAACCAGGATATGGGTTCAAACTCGCCACAAGTAAATCTAAGCCTCACATCTCATGTCCCAAAATACCAGGTAATTAAAACCCTTGAAACTGATTAGAATATCATAGGGTTTGTGAGTTAGAAAAACACCAGGTAAATTGATTAGAATATCATAGGGTTTATGAGTTAGAAAACTTTTTTCAAAATTACAAAAATCTCTAAGTTTTCTTCCTCTATCAATTTATTGAGAGAATGTTTGATATAATCGATAAGTGTTGTCAATGTCCTCAAAGCTCACTCGATAGTATCGAATGAGGACACAAGTTGTCCAACAACTGCATATACTTCTAGATGGAATTATCGATATATCCATAGCAGTATCGATATCATCGAAACTTGAATATCGAGTCTATCGAAGTTGACTTGAAAAAATCGACAGCAGAGCTTTTGTGTCTCTAAAGAAAATCATGAAGTCCTTTGATATATCAATGTACTTCTCGATATCCTCGGAATTCAAAAACCGATGATATCGGAAGACCTTCGATGATATCGATCTTGGACACAGTTTTCCAGTAATATTTTCAGGTGGATTTTATGTTGGATCAAGGGTCACTCGATAGAATCGATATTCAAATATCGATGATATCGAGGCCGGGTCGATTGCATCGAGCATGGACATAAACTGTCCAGCAAGCTTAACTGGAAAATCCTTTGGATTTATCGATGCATCGACACAACTATCGATATCATCGACATTTAAATTTCGATGATATGAAGTGTACCTCGATCATATCTTTTGACCTGAAATATTTCCAAGAACTTTTGAAATATTTCAAGGACCTGAAATATCTTTTGACCTGAAATATTTCAAGGAGCTTTTGTGTCCCTGTTTTTCTAAAGAAAATCATGAAGTCCTTTGATATATCGAAGTACTTCTCGATATCCTCGGAATTCAAAAACCGATGATTCGGAAGACCTTCAATGATATCGATCTTGGACACAGTTTTTCAGTAATATTTTCAGGTGGATTTTATCTTGGATCGAGGGTCACTCGATAGAATCGATATTCAAATATCAATGATATCGAGGCCGGGTCGATTGCATCGAGAATGGACATAAACTGTCCAGCAAGCTTAACTATAAAATCCTTTGGATTTATCGATGCATCGACACGACTATCGATATCATCGACATTCAAATTCTGATGATATCAAGTGTACCTCGATTATATCTTTTGACCTGAAGTATTTCAAGGCAAGTCTCTCTCATTTTCACATGTCGAGGAATCGATCCTCGTATCGATAAAATTGAAGTTCAAAATTCGATGTCATCGACGCGTGTTTCGATTCCCTCGACTAGCTGGCAAAAATTTTCAAAAGCATATGACATTTGAGTTTGTATCATCAAGCAGCCAGTCGATGTAATCGAGAGTATACGCTTGATGATATCGACCCTGCTCGATGATATCGAACTCCATTGGAACCTTTTTGCCTATATATAGCGAACCTGTCTTTAGTTGCTGGTAAAGAAAGAAGAGAGTGCTTTTGAGTGTCTAACCTTAGATCATATACCCAAAACCCTTTCTCTCATAGAAGTTCATCCTCTAATCCACCCTCATCATTGATATTCAATGAGTGGATTGGGGAATGAACTTCCACATTCAAGGATCCTCCAGCTACCATCTTAATGGCAAATCATTGAGCTGGGATGCCTCGAATGCATGAATGATTGGAATCGCTCTATCTCCCTTATAGGAAAATCTTCAATAGAGTAGGATTCCATTAGCCCAACCCTTTTCCATGCATTGGTACATCTTCTGAGTTGCGGTTCAAGGAAGCAGAAGACTCTTCATCAACAAAGGAGGAGATCTTCGACAACGAGCTAAAAGGGACTCAATCACTTATCTGTAAGTTATTAGAGTCCAGAGCACCCTTGTGATCATTCCTTTGTAGGATTGGGTCTAAGGTGTTTCTCACCCTTTACAAGTCCTCTAGGAGGCCTTCGGTAGGAGTGTATGTGGTGGGTGCGTTGTGTTGACCCTTGCTCTGTGGAGAGCATAAACAATTAGGGTCTTGTAGAAGATCCTTAGCTAGTGTACCTAAAAGTGGGTGCTTTGTGTTGACCCTTGCTCATGAGAGCATAAATGTGAGAGGTTCCTTGTGCTGATCCTTGGCCAGTGTACCTAAAATCGGGTGCTATGTGTTGACCCTTGCTCGTGGGAGCATAAACTGTCAGCATAAGTGTAGGTTGTAATGGTTAAAGGTGAACCTGATTTAAAACCTTGGGTTTGAGGTGAACTGTGTGAATCCTCCTTAGTGAAATCTGGTACACTCAAGGGTTGAGTGCGGTTGTCAGGAGTGGAGTAGACAAGTAGTCGAATACAAGATTAATATGACTATGTTTGAGATTGCTATTGTCTTCCATTACTTATGTGATTTCCTTAAGTATTTTCATATTTGATTGTTTGAGATCACACCTCACACACACACAATCATATCCATCATATACTAATTTGCATATTGCTCATCTCTCAAATAGTTTGTGATTGGATCCTCTACCAGGCTTGAAAGCCAGTAGAGTTACTCTTGAGTAATCATAATATATGCTTGCTGTTAGGATTAGAGTGATAGGATTTTAAATTGTTATAAAATTATTAAAAAGTCCTATTTACCCCCCTCTAGGACATATTGGCATATTCCTACTTCAACTAAAGCGGTCATTACCACAATTTCACAAGTATGTCACATTTTGAGTCTATAACAACAAGGTGTTGATATAGACATTAAAGGTTCTCATGACTTGTTGCTCATTAGGGGCGGTGCGTTCTCTCTCGTCTCTTCCGCCAAGAGTTAGGCGAACTAGGTGGCCATCACCCTGAGGCCTCATTTCCTGAAAGGCATTCTCATACCATTTAGTAACATAAACCCAAGGATTCAGCAATTTAGCACATATACATTCTGATAACGATATTACAGAAGCATCATCAATTACCATAACATTTCAACACATTACTTAAATTTAGGCAACTTCAAATATTTCATTAAACAAAATTGTCAATGATACATATGCTAGGGCATTACATGTACAAAGATGGGAAATGCAAGGGTCGCCAGTAACTAGGAAAGCTTAAAGACCTATGGCCTAAAACAAGCAAAGAGAACCCATCTAAAGCTACTACTTAGGAGGGCGACTACAGTGTCCCACTCCTAATCCTCTGACTCCAGTGAAGGTGGAGGTGCTCCCTTTTCCTACACACAACACAAGATTGCCTTCATTGTCCGGGACAGCTTCTTCAATCGCCTTTCCAAGTATCCCTGGTTCTCTTCGATCTTGGCTAGGCGAGCGTTGAGTGCATCTTAATTCTTGTGCTCGCTACTAGTGGCCGGATGTTCCCAGTCAATGTCCTGGGCCTCTCCTCCTTCCTCTTCTTTTTCCTCTTCAGCTTCACTCTCTTCTTCATCTTCGCTCTCTTTAATGCCCTACGAAATGAAGCAATGTATGTAACAAGTATAAAACATGTCAAAGTAAATATAAAATATCAACATAAAATAAGACTTTTATGACATCTTATGTCAAATCTATCATAGATCAAACGAATGACATCTGTCTCCAACTCCTCAATGGTAGGCTCTAAGATAAGAAGTATCTCAGTCCACAAGAGAACATCTTCATGTTCATGTACAGAAATACATACATATATATATATATATATATATATATATATATATATATATATATAGTTTAATGAGTGACTACCTAGCTTTATAGAAATTGACTTACATCTTCACTATTTAGTATTTGATGAATCTTCTTATACCTCCAACCCTTCCATCCCTGATAATGTATGAATCTTGGAATTTGGGAGGGAACATATGAAATGATACATTCTCGGAGAGCCGGTACTCTCTCAAGGGCCCATATCTATTACAATGAAATGGCAAGATGATATTAAATAATTATAGTTTCATATAAACTATAAATTTAAATAGACAAGGAAAGAATCCTTACTTATAGGGGAAATATGCAACTGGTGACATTGTACTGAAGCCCATGCGATGCCATCAAGGCACTCTTGATCCCTTCAGTCATCGTCTGGAAGGCCAAACTTCCCTAAGGGTAGATATTAAAGTCTTCCAACAAGTCCACAAGGTCGATAAAGTCTGTACAACACATAATATTCATATCAGTTCCCTTAACAAACCACTCTACACATAATATTAGGGCTACCTTCACAACATCTCTGTGCTTATATCTATCAACTATCCTATTGAACACCTCCTGTACATGCTTCTTTAGGATAGGATATTCATTGAAGTATTTCTCTCTTATTGACTTCTTCGAACGATGGATACTGGGTATGGAGAGGTCAACAGTCTTCAGCTTTGTTATTAGGGTGAAGTCCATCTCGAAAATTTTTACACGGTTCCCCTGTATCTCGAATACAAGATTGCATCTATATCTCTCAATAAGTGAGTGAAAAAATGCTCCTATAAACCTAAATGATGGAATGTGTAATAAAAATGAGAGTGGGGTTTGCCTAAATATATTTAATCTACTATTATTCTTCTCCAAACCACTCTTCACGCTATTGAACATTTGCATGACAGGGTGGGAGCCGACTCACCAAATCCCTTACGTAAGGGTTTTTCATCTTCAAGGATGAATTGGAAATTATATAAATGATAACATTCAATATTTAATAAAGCATAATTTGAAAGTTGACTTGTGTGGTGAAAAATCATAAAGTATAGTGTGAGTTTACCAAGTTGGCGGTCAATTTTTGACGATTTTCAAATGAAAGTATAAGACTTATAAGTGAATTTTCACAAGTTTTGGGCCTGTTTCACTCATTTGTCAGTCAATTTCATGAAGTTGTCGGTAAATTTATACAAGGTTGTCTGTAAAAAAGATGTCAATATCAAGCAGTTATTGGTCATTTTGACGAATTCCATGTTAAAGTGGTCGACTCATAAGTGACATTCAACAAGTCTGCGGCCAATTTCACTTAGTTATCGGTCAATTTTCTGAGTTATATGTTGCATTTTGGCCCAAGAATGTCGTGAAATTGACTGTGAGTGAATGTGACTGAGGATTGAAAATGACCGTGAAGTGAAGGGAATTGACCGTGAAATGCATGGAATTGACGTGAAGTGAAAGGAATTGTCCATGAAATGAGTGGAATTGACCGTGACATGAAGGGGATTGTCCGTGAAATGCATGGAATTGACCATGAAGTGAAGGAGAATCGTTGGAAATGACCATGAAGTGAAGGGAAATGACCATGAAATGAATGGAAATGACCGTGAAGTGAAGCGAATTGACCATTAAATGCATGGACAAGACCGTGAAGTGAAGGGGATTGACCATGAAATGCATGGAATTGACCGTGAAATGCATGGAATTAACTGTGAAGTGAAGGAAATTGACTCTGAAATGAATGGAAATGACCGTTAAGTGAAGGGAATTGACCGTGAAATAAAGGGAATTGATCATGAAATGAATGGAAATGACTGTGAAGTGAAGGGAATTGATCAAAATTGACCGTGAAGTGAGTTATATGTTTCTTGCAGTTGTGAGTCGAATTTCACTTAGTCCTTAGTCAATTCCAATCATTTTGCAGTCATTTTAAGTCAGTTCACGGTCATTTTAAGTCAGTTCACGGTCATTTTAGCTCAGCTCACGGTCATTTTAGCTCAGCTCACGGTCATTTTAGCTCAGTTCACAATCATTTTAACTTAGTTCACGGTCATTTTAACTCAGTTCACGGTCCTCATCAATAATTCAGTGGGTCCTCAGTTATTAACTCAGTCGGTGCTCAGTCTCTTTCACTCGGTCTTCGTTTAGTTTCACATCTCATTTCGTTCTTTGTTTCAAAAACCCTCAATGTGGACCATTTGAACATTGAATTTGCTCATTTATTAGGGCATACCATACCATTCAGTGTTTTTTTAAAAGAAAATGGATTGTGGACTGTGCGCATATATAGTATAATATACAGTGGGGTCCACAAAAAGAAGGGATTTGAATATACCTGTCGTTCGAAGCTTCTTAGATGGGGGGACCATTTTCATCCTATCTTAGGTTCACAAAAGTCAAAAATGATGTGTGTGGGGTGTGTATTCTCGACTAGATAAAGGTACAACAAAAATGAGGCTTTTAACTCTTAGGATGGACAGTTAGAAAAGTGGAAAGAAGAAAGCAGTAAAGGGAGGGTTTTACTGCTAGGGTGGACAGTCACAGAGGGGGAGAAGTAATCAGAAAATGAGATTCTTTGGATAGGATGAAGGATCAGGGAGAGGAAAGAAGAAAAACCCAAAATTTAGAAGGAGATGCGGCTGCCAACGTTAGAAGGTGTGTCTGGCAAAAGCAGGGGCATTTTCGACCTGTGAAAAGTCGTTCGTACAATAAGGGCTTATTCTTGGGATGTAAAAATAAGTGGGCTTAAAAAGGTTCGTGGGCCATAAGTGGGTCGTATAGTAGGAAATTTCTCTTGATCGGCACTGAGGTCCAGTGCATAGCGGGAGCATATATGTTGTGCATGCGTGCCACCCTAAAAGTGGGGTTCGCTAGCTTCCTTTGTGAAATCCACACCATCTAACAGGTTCTTCTATCATGATTAGGACATTTGGCCAAAGATGATGCAAGTCCAAAGCTAAGGTGGGTCACACCAAGTGATCTTGGTTCAATTTGTTGATATTTATAAATTTGATGGTTAAATAGTTTCCAAACCTGATCTAGAATAGTCTTAGGGGTTCACAGTGATCTCTCAAGGCATTTTACCCATCCATTAGGTTCAATAGTTCATGATAGGCCACACATATGACGATGAGATATATCCATAGCTTAAATGGGCCACAACTCTCTGATTTGAGCGTCTACTGACGATTTTTGATAACCCAATAGTCAGATTTATTCTAAGTCTGATCCACACTAAAACATAAGGTTTCTAGACTTATTTAAAGGATAAATAGTGGTAGATTTATTTGATCAGATAATTTATTATGATGCTCGGTGCTGGATTTCTACATTGAGTGATGCGAACCTAATAATAGATGGACCTAATGATCTAGGCCACAAATTTTATGATGAATGTCTAATTACATTCATTTAAGGGTCCATACCATATGAAATTTGGATTTTAAATTGTGATGTTATACGATCCAACAGTTTGACCGCTTCAAAGTTTGATTATCAATAATAATTAGGGTTTTCTAGTTTAATCTAAGTTAGATTTTACAGTCGATTTGACATCAGATGGTTTACTTACATGTTTAAGTGATGATCAAGTGTGGATTATAAATTTTGAGTGTCGTGGCCTGATGAACGACGGATTTGATGATTCAGGGTTTGATATTAACAATTGAAGGTTTTGATTTGTCTATTAAAGTGATTGAAATCCTAACAATAGATTTCTCTAATGATGTGATGGTCTATCGTAATAATCAACGGCCGAAATTGGCGAATTGTGAATTATCAATGATGGTGAATAACTTAGGTTTCGATCCTAGGCCAATGGGTTATGGGCCCACCATGCTTCCATTACACTACTCTAATAAGATGGATGCATATATAAACTTAATTAGATTGGACTCATAATGTTTTACCCCCCTTTAAAAATATTTTTACCCTCAAGGCTCAAGAATCTGTCTTGATCAGTACGTCAGAATGGGTTGTAATTTGGGACCTAACTTTCTAACTATCTGGTGCCCATTAGAAGGACTTCATTGGGCCTAAACCTGTATCATCTATCTTTAATAATTCCTAAGGGTGAAGCAACAAAATTTCAATTTTTAGTGGTCGGGACAACATGAAAGGTTCTATTAGGTTTGATCTGGAGACATCAATCTTATGCCTGGCCATGGTAAAAAAATTTGTCATGTTATCTTCTGATCCTGGTGAAATTTAGCCTTTTAATCTATCAAGCATTAAGTCCATTGATAACTACTATGATTTAGAATTTGATTCGAACCGCGAATACTTCGCTCCTCATCCCCATCTTCATTCTCACTTCCTTCTTCCTCTATTGTAGTTATGGTTCTAGAGGCCTTGAAAACATTGTTTTTAAATTTTGTGGGTGGTTTGAAGTGTAATTCAAATTTTTGTAGAGAACTCACTAGTTCTTCTACTTTTATTTCATCAATATTCCTACATTCTTTAATGGTGGTGACTTTGGAGTTAAAACGTTCCAACAAGGATCTCAAAATTTTCCTACATATTTTGGGTATCGGAATTTTCTCTCCAAGTCCTCCCATGAAGTTACATATGATATTTAGTTTAGTGAAAAACTTCATGAATGTCTCATGTTCTTCCATTTTTAAGTGTTTGAATTGGGTTGTCAAGAGCTGCAGCCTTGACTTCTTTACTGTGCTAGTTCCTTCATGGGTTGTTTCCAATAAATCTCATGCTTTTTTTGATGTTCCACCCATACTAATCTGATTGAATACCTCTTCTGAAACTGCACAGTAAATAGTATTCATAGCTTGGGCTTCACTTGTTTTCTTTTCTTTATCAAAGGTAGTCCATTTTTCTTTTGGTTTGGGTTTAGTGACAGTTGTGCCATTTTCAAGTACCACTTGTTCAGTTGATGGCACATATACTACACCAAAATGCCTCTTTAGGAACTGTTGAAAACCGTTCCTAAACCATTTAGGAATAGTTTTCAACCGCGGCTAAATATGGCGTCGTAAAAAATTAGGGATGGTTGAAAATCATCGCAAAATTTCATTTTCCAGCCCAATTTTAATTTTTGGAAATGGTATTTTTTCTTATTTCAGAACGATTTTAAACCAAAAAACCATGCAACTACAAGAAAAAACCAATAAAATCGTAGTAGCACATTATACAATTTTAAACACATGAGAAAAGTTTGCATCAATAGTAAAAATTCACAAAATGCACAGTGAATAAACCTTAACACAAGAAAAACGTCCAAGTTGCTATAACTTCTCCTCATGTCTGTGCTTCTTCCTTAGCTTATCAACCTGCAAATTCAAACAAGAAACATATCAACAAGAAAGAAATTCATACACCATAACCTAAAAGTAATTGATCGCTACAAAACAAAGAGTAACTACACATTTCCTATTTCCACAGAAAAATTCCTACATCGCCAAAAAAACGCATCTGATTGCTCTCTTGCTATTTAAATTGCCCTTATTTTTATCTTACATTTCCACAGAAAAATTCCTATATGTCGAGACACAATTTCAATAGCAGCTACAAGCTTCCTGATAATATATGTTGGTGTGAAAATGTTTTCTAGAGAACTTAGTTTATGGATTTCAGTAGGGATGCTTTTCCAAAATCACATGCTCTCACTTGATCACCCACTCAAAAGAAAAAGAGAAAAAAAAAAAAAGGAAAAAAAAAGAGGCATGAAGTCTTGGATGTTAGTATTTCATAATAGTCACGAGAAAATCTTTTGGAAGCTCAAATGTTGCAAACACATCCTTTTGATGGCTTGAATTCCAGTTAATCACCTATTATCACAAACAAGCAACCTGGTCAATGAGGTAGCCAGGCTTGTTCTGGTTGCGAACTAAAAGTTGCTAGGAAACACAGCCTGCACCCATATAACACACAAGATAGGCATATGGATGCATGTGTCAGCTAAGAACTAGTGGACACTTTTCAAGAAATGCCACCAGTAAGAACATGTTCACACTCTTAAATGCAAGCAAACCACAAATGACTTCATGCACAAACTCAATGCTAGCGTAAAATGCACAAAAAAGAAAAAAGTTACAATTACAATGAAGGTCATTTATGTTTTGGATTTCAAGATTCAATTTGAGTAGAGCAGAATCATTCAATCCCAAATAGCCCTGCCCCCACCATCTCAAATATCATGATCCTCAGAAACTTTGGGCGTTAAAAGAACTCATGTTAATATGTTATACTTTTTGTGGCCACTCCTGCAACTACACCAACTCCTGCTTCTGGTAAATGTAAGTTCAACCTAAAATTGCTGACTGATGGGATTGCAATCCTTCAAAGATTCAGTAAGGACTGAATTCTAATCAACTTCATGTTGTTGAGATGTGGAGCCACATCTGGATAGGGCCGCTCGATTAGTCGAGTGGTCTGCTCGACTGGTTGAGTGGCCCACTCGACCAGTAAAGGGCTGCGACTCAAAGTCCAGCGAGCTATGATTTTCTGGGTACGTGGTACTCGACCAGTCGAGGTTATGCAGATTCGTTTTATGAATTTGACATGGACTGCATAAATTTGAGGCGGTTTTCGCAAGAGTGCGAAAGGGAAGTTGTCTAAACTATAAATATGGGTCCTTAGGGCTATTTTAGGGTAACGAGAAGTATTCTAAAGTATGGGCAAAGGTTTTTCTCTATACATCAAAAGGAAAAAGGTTAACATATTGCTTATAATCTCATTTTCTTCATAGTGGAAGTTTTTGTAACACCCCATACCTTTGATACGCGGGTGTTATCTTTTAAACCCATGTTAACCTAAATTAGATTGGATTAACCCAAAAACCTGAACTCGACATACACAGGATGAGGATTTCAATTAACATTAAAGCCATCTATTAAGGTCTCTAAGGGCAGGAACATGCCCTATGAAAGTTAGGAAGGTGAGGCTATCCGAGCACTCTAAATTAAAACTATTATGTCAACTTATACTGTTACAACACACCTGTCACCAACACTTGAAAATTAGTTAGCAGTAAATCAATCCTTTATCATAACCAGTACCTTATATTAACCAATGAAAATAGTATCAGGCCCACCTGACCGAGGGACCGGGTCGTATGGGCCGATAATAGCCCTAAGGAAGCAGGTAGAGGTCCACCTGGGCCTCACCATCGGCCCAAAGTAGACCAGGATCCCTATGTTGGGTCCCCAATATGGATGGACGGTGTGGATTATGACACTAACACTTCGGTGGGTCCCTGCATGGCGCATGTACACCGAAAGCTCTGGTGTGCGAAGTGCACCGAATCCTCTGCTCGGTCAAACAAGTCTTGACTGACTCTTTTTGTAAATAGAAAGATCTCCCGCCACCAGGAGATTTGAACCAACTTACTCTGAGCTTTAAAGTGGCCCGCCCAGACCACTTTCTGTTAGATCTGAGCCGTCCATCTGGTTCGCAGGCCCCGTACGACCATAACCGTATAACGGTTTGGGTTCATGCATAAGGGCAAGGGAAATCAAGCAGGACCGCGCGAAATCCCTCATGCGGCAGGGATCCACGATGATGGGCCCATCTGCAACCAGTTCGGTGGCCCACGATCGGGATGAGTTGGCTATCCCATCCGTCCAACTTTCGACGAAGTGTTTTGTCCCTTGCCCAAAAATAGACAGACACCGTCTGTAGCAGAAAGAAAATGCGGGAAAACATTCCTTTTTGGGATGGGAGAAGCTGATGATTCTTGGCCGTTCGATAGGCCTCATCCAAACCGTCAAAACCTCTCCCTCCATGGCTATATGTAGGGGATCCTGTAGCACTAGGGATGGGCGCCAAAGAGGGAGAAAGGAAAGAAGAAAGAGAGTGGAGCGAGAGTGAATGAAAGAGGGAAACCGACTCCCTGTTCCAACGTAAGAGAGGTTGGTAGCAATTGTCTCAGGTAAAGCACCTCTCTGCTAGCTATTTTCATGTTCTTTGCGACTTCAGATGATGTTTGCCTGGACCAAAACCAAGCCCAACAATGACTGGGTTCGGTCCAGCTGCAGTAAGGTTGGGATGAGCTAAGCAATGGCTCCATTTCAAACTTCAACCCAGTTAGGTCGAGTCACCAGTTTAGGCCCCATTTAAGCTGTGTTTTTGAGCTCTCTATAGAGTTTCAAGACCAGCTCAGGGTGCAAGCCGAACGTGGTTGTATCAGGCTAGAGGAAAGACCCCGTTGCAGCCCGGACGCGAGCCAAACAATGGCTGCGTGGTGGACTGAGAAGAGGGTAGGATGGGTCCCTGTTTTTGGACAAGAAAGTGAGCTAATCAATGGCTTTGTTTTGGGCTGGAAACCAACCCATCTGCAGCACCTATTTCGGGCCAAGACCCGGCCAAACAATGGCCATGCACCTGGCAAAAAACTGAGGTAAAAACGAGCTCTGTTTGAGCTCTGATATAGGCTGAAAAATGGCCTTAGGATGGGCCGCGTTTAAACTGCAAATCAGGGCCGAAAATGGCTCTCGGTTGGGCCATTAGCAGAGCTAAAAATAGTTAATAATCCCACTTAAAAATAGAGTTTCAGCTGAAAACTAGAAGCAGGGGAGCTGGAAAACGGCCTGGAAACAGGAGCCTTGCAGTAGCGGGCTGCCCTGACTATGGGCCCTAGAAAATCGCAGGTGGGCCTCACCTAACGTCAGTAGGTTGCACTGACAGTGGGCCCTGTGCTGACCGTGGGCCCCACCAGCGTTCTGGTTTAGTTCACTGATGATGGCCCAGCGTGGGCCATCTGCGTTTGGACCGTCCATCAGGGGCAATACGCCCAGATAAGGTCCCTGGGCTGGACGTCCCTCAACAAACGTCCAGTGCTGGACGTTCTCTTTTTTTAGTTTATTATATTTTTATTATTATCCATTAAAATATATAAATAAATATATCATATTTGTAAGATACAATACATATATAGATATGTGGTGGGCCCCACATGGGACCCACTTGTGGAGTGACTGACTGGTATACGTATACACCAGCTATACAACTGCAGCACTGCGGGCAGTGTTTTTAAATCAAGGTCGTTCATCTATTGGACAACCACTGACCCGGGTGAACACCTGCACCGTCCATTGCTGGACGGTGTCATAAAATGCCTTACCCTGATGTGTGTTTGTATTCCAAGCCGTCCATTTGGATGGACCGTGGGAACCTCACCTGGATGTATGTGATTCATCCAAACCATCCATCCATTTAGTGAGCTCGTCCTAAGGGGCTGGAGAGAGAAATAAGACAGATCTGGTTATCAAATGGGCCACACTGCCATAAACAGTGGAGGGTAGGCGTCCACTATTGAAACCCTTTTTAAAGCACCAAGGTTTTGGAACAAAAAAAAAAAAGAAAAAAAGAAAAAGAAAAAAAAGAGAAGAGATATTTGTTTGACCTCTTAAGATAGGTCCTGGTGATTGTATGGGAAGTAAAACACCAGGGTGGGCCCCATGGGGTTCCAACAGTGGAAATCATGATCCCCATTATTACTAGTGGTGTGGGCCAGATGACCTTTTCAAACAGAGTTTAACCTTCTGGGGTAATACTCTGGTGTAGATAAGCGCTACCCATTCATGAGGACCACAAGTTGGTGGGCTTAATCGCCCTTGGTTATAGCCCAAAAAACTTAGCTTAGGGCCTTCCAACCCTTTATGTGTTAAAACTCACGGCACATTAACTAATGTAAATAAATTTGTACAGGGAGTTACGTGAGTGGTGTAAATACACCATCTTCTCGAGGAAACTTGCCTCTAGGAGCATCCTACGCCTTATCTGGTGATGATTTCTTTCCCCTTAAGCTTTTCATACCTAACTAGGCGAGAAATAGTAGATTTGTAGGTTTTAAATGGCTAGTTAGACTGATAACAAATTGTGAATACAAATGAACAGTATTCAACAAAATGATTTCTGTTCTTACTATTGACTAGACTCTTAATTATATACTCTGAACTGCTTAAGTGGATAATTCAACCATTCATAATATGTATTTTACGTTAACTCAGTAATGTGCTTTGATAGGAGTGTATAAGTTGTTTCTTATTCCCTATTTATGATCAGAAATCATGTCTGTTGTTATGATAATATGACACACGTACTATTAAAATCTCTCCACGGGAAGTTCTAAGCAACGGAGAGTTCGTGCTTAGGGTGTAGTCGGACTAATTGTGATATAAGTAAGCCCTTAACATGGAGGTTTTGGTTGTTGATATTTGACCATAGGGCTTACTATCCATGTGTGGTTTCACCTAACTGATTTGGGGTAAATTTCACGACTTTTCTGACACCACCGTTTACCCATCCTTGAACCATCCATGTCGTCTTGCTTTAATCGTCATACTTTGTGATTTCAACCCTTCATCCCTAGTCAACATTGGTGGTGACCCCCTCACATTGAATTGATTGACCACATGTTGGTGGGTACTACATACACCCTAAGACGGTAGCCTCATGGGCTGGGGATGGTAGTCATTGGATACTATGCCTGAGCCGTCGACCTACGCTGGGCCATGCGCTCCCCGTAGTGACCGTGAGCTTATTTAAAACGGCTGAGGTAATCGGATCAACAATGGACTAGCTAATCATGCATACATAGCACAGACCAGCATTTATTGCTATCGTACGTGATGTACGTATTGCTCCGACTGGATGATGTGTCCCAAGTTCGATGATTGCATGGGTGACGAGCCTACTGTCCGCATGGATGAGCATCCCCGGGGTGATGATTGCATTCCATACATCCATGCACCTAATAAGATTACATCCACTATGTTTTGGATTACCTGTATGTTTTTGCTATTTCTTGTTTAGGGCGGCGGTGTGTAATCTTGAGGGGAGATCACACTGAGTTGGCCACTCATTCATCAATGTTCAACCGTATAGAGAGCATAGGTTCAGGAGCTACTGAGTATGCGGCAGACCTGGAGGATGTGGCAGTTGAGGGGAACTTTATGACGAGGAACCGTAGCAGGAGGCGGCCGTCTATTTTGGGCTGAATCAGTAGAATAGTCATTTATCCTTATTTCATTACATTTAGGATTCGAGAAACTTGAGATTTTGTAATTGGCCCCCAGCTGAGTAGGCCAGAATATTGTTCGTATGTTAGTTCAGATATATATTATGTCCTTTTTCCTACTATCTGCACTTTGATTTACACATTGATTACCATTATCCTTAACTAACTCTTGGGTTCTTGGAATTCGAGTCGTGTACTCGGCTTCTGAAAACCGGGCCGTTACATGTTGGTATCAAAGCGGAGTATGAGACAGCCTGGCTGTGAGACCAATATACAAACCTTAAGAGGTTAACTTAGGCAAAACTCAGAAATTCTCCTTTAGAAAGATAGCTAGGATGAATGAACAACTTAGAATTCCTTGAGAAATGACAAATTAGTTATCGGAAGTTAGAAATGGAAACCTTAGCCCCCTTGAAATTTCAAAAGGAAGTATTAGTTATGCTTAGGGGTTTGACTCGTATGCCATATGGCAGGCAAGTAACAAGGCCTCTAGCCTTGTATTATTTCACGACTAAATGAAATCATTCCCCGATACCTGAAACATGTGATTTTTGGCCCCATAGGAAACCATGCCACCCGTGTTATGCTCCCAACGAACTAATATGGTCAATATTCACCCCATTCCGTCGACCGAGTGCCAAAGGGAGCACAGCCCTGTCTATACACCAGGCCTCTCGCCTGGAGTGGCGAACGGGGACGCAGGATAGGAAGCTGTAGGAGACTCTCCCTCTCCTCAAATCTTTGCATCAGGGTTGCCCTCACCGCACTTCAGGCGACGGATGCCGTCGGCCGAGCCCTCAACCAACATATACAAAGATAAGCATACAGGAGCTACTGCCTTCACAACCTTTACACAAATGGCAGCAACTATGCAGCAGCAACAGGCTGCCTTCATGCAACAGTAACAAGACTTGCACACTCTAATGATGGAAACCCTGTGAAGTAGTGGGGGGGCATCACGTGATACGAAGGCGCGAGGCACCGACATATTCGACCACTTCTTAAGGCTCCGTCCACCAACTTTCGGGGGAGCGCCTAACTCAGTTCAGGCCGAACATTGGTTGGTAAGGATTGCCAAGATGATGGGGCCGCTGGAGTGATCCGATGCTCAAAAGGTTAGCTGGGCCACATACTTGCTTGAGGGAGAGGTTGAAAACTGGAGGAAAGGTGTACAAAGAAGTGTGCCAACTGGGTACACCTGGACCTGGGCTAGCTTCAGAATAAAGTTCCTGGAGAAGTATTTTCCATGGTCATGTCAGAGCGAGAAGATAGTACAATTCCTAAAGTTGGAACAAGGAAACCTGACGGTCACCCAGTACGAGGCGAGGTTTGACAAGCTATCCCAATATATACCCAAAGCCATTGAGGACGAGGAGTATAAGTTAGAGAAGTTTAATGAGGGGCTGAAGCCTGGGATGACCACCTCAGGCAGAAATCACTAAGGACCAAATTCTTTAGGAATTAGATAAAAATTAATTAAGTACTAAACTAAATTAATAAGCAGATTAGCTTGAACTGCTTTCTATAAGAATTGCAAGACCTAAAACTAGTAGAATCGCTAACGCTACATTACCCAAGAATGTAGTGTCAATTTCAAAACCCAGTTGCTCTCGAGAGCATCACGAAACTCCGTATCGGACCTAGACCGTGCGTTAAAAGTCCGATTACTACGAAACTATATGCTTATGACTGCCTTACTAGGCTTGACAACTATCTCGAAAATCAAGTCCAAATAGTATCCGCACAACCTGAGCCTGGAGCGAAGTGTGTGAGAAACGTGAATCTCTTTAGAAATTGAACTCAAACTTAAGTGAATTGGGCCATTCGCTTGTGGACCAAATTTAAAGTTTCAGACCGTCAGATTCTGACCCAACTATACCCTCGGATTAGGGAAAATTTTCAACACATGTTAGTATACTTGTAGCCCTGATCGAGTGACGATGACTATTGAACTGAAACTGGTCCTCCACAGTCGATCCGTAAATTCGATCAGACCGAAAACTTAACCTGACTTAGATCCAAAATCAGGAAACTTTTCCTAGATCGTACACAGAAAAAGGGCCTCCAGATGAGCTCCGTTGGACCGAAATAGCCGCTCTTTGGCTATAACCTAAGTATACTATGGCCCTGGGGCCATTGAGACCAGTTTTGGGCCTATATAAGGACATTTACCCACTCTTCTCTCATTCCATACGAATTTCAAACCCTAGGAGAGAGAAGAGAGAGAAAAGAAAAAGAGAAAGTGAGGAGAAGTGAGAGACAGAGAGAGTTAGTTGCTGGGATTCTTCCCTGCCGCTCCACTTGCTGAATCACCACTTCCGTGTCACTACACCGACCATTCTGATTACATTTTTGGGTAAGAAATCCTAACCCTAATCAATTTTAGGGATTCAAATAGAGTAAGTGATGAAATAGCTAACCTATTTCATACAATAAGTGGCCGTTGTGCCATAGACAAAGGTGTTGTGTTCGAGCTGAGTTCGATACGAGTCTACCAGCGAAAGGTGCAGACTATAAATGTTTAGGTTATGATTTTCAGGGCCTTCAATGTCAGTAATGATTTGTGATTGACTTGATTGTTGTCATATGTGCTTAGATATGATGCTTTCCGTGTATTACACAAACATATGAACTATGTTTAATATAATGCATTATATGTGTTTATTGAAATGTCTGAATGAATATGGAATTATAATTTGTGCTTGCCATGCTTATTAATTGAGAATACATGATCGTTGTATGTGTGGCAACTCCTTTGTGATAGGATTCGCCATAATATATGCTATAACTACTACATACATGTATGTTGTAATGTGTAGTCTAAGTGTTTGGTAAATTGCCTAAATGAGTAATTGTTTGATAAAATGTATTTATTAAAGGTGTTGAGATAAGATTCTCAATCACCTTAGCTATTTGAATAGATTTCTCCATGTAATTTACATTAGGCTTAGTGATCCATGTATGAAATGCTTATGTATGATGATATGTGCACTATGTGTTTGTTAAAGTGCTCAAATGTGATTTATATTTAACTTGGTCATGAAGTGTTGTGTTGACTACCATATATGAATGCTTATTGTGTTGGAGTATGATTGGGACTAATACGTAGTCCAGGAAATCGGTAACAGGTTCTGACCGAGTGGCTGACTTAGCTTCGCCACACGAACACGTTTGATGAATCCGAGTCGTATGGTGACTATCGACAGTGGTTAGGCCACACGGAGTACGTTTATGCCCTATGTCAATTAGCTTAACATGCACTCATACCAATCGAGCTTGTCAAGTAACCCAATTGGCCTAATGTGTGTTCACCATGTATGGACACAACTGCTTAAATCTACAGTACCACTTACCAATGAAAACCCGTTTAACCTTGGTACCACGATCTGCTAAGACTCATGAGCCGGGCATAGTGGTATGGGACACCGTGGTGGGGCTGTTGGCCTATGCTGGGGTGACGAGCCTCTCCGTAATGTCCAATGAGCAACTAGACTCGTGAGCCAAATACGGTGGTATGGGACACTATATTCGTGTTGTCGGCCTGCGATTAGGTGACGAGCCTCTCGTAATGACCTCGAGCATATTCTAGGTTTGCGTTGAGGTGACGAGCCTTTTTGTAGTAACCTAGAGTATAAACTAGGCCTGCACTGAGGTGACGAGCCTCTCCGTGGTGACCTGAAACTACTTATTGTATGAGACTAATTAGGATTGCTGACCCTAGATGGATCATTGTTTGGGTAAGTGACGTCTAGGGAGGTACCTTAGCTTACCGAATATGCTGTTTGAATAAACCTAATTAAGAAATGGGCTAACACGATCATACATGCATTGCATATGCTTTGGCAAGGAAGTACACGTGTCTGGAGTGGTGCATGCCGTGATCGTGAGATGATGTCGCAGAGGGAGTGCAGGTGAGGGCATACATCATTAATACATACCATTCTTGCATTAACAAGAGTACTTAGGACATGATTGTTGTATTGCTTTATCATTACTGCTTGACTGAATTGATAACATGTTAACCTTTGCCTTATAGCTCCACTGAGTTGATCACTCACTCCCACTCTGGGATGGTGTTTTAAAACACCAACCAGACCCTGTTGTAGTTGCAGATGACGACAAGGCTTATGTGACGGAGCCTGACTTAGCTGTAGTTGCAGATGACGATAAGGCTTATGTGACGGAACCTGACTTAGCTGATGACGAGGAGTACTCCTTTATGTTGTTATTAGGCGAGTCTATGTAGGCCATGTTCTGATCGACAAGGTTCCAGGGATGTTGACTAGATGCCATCACACTTTACCATTTTGTATTTTGGGGACATACATGTATATTCATTTTGGATATTTTGGAAATTGTACATGTATATATTTAACTTGGTAACATATTCACACTCTGGAAACTTATAATAGTTTATATGTTTTATATATATCTATCATAGTCTTCTACTTGCTTAAATTTAATCGTCTCTGAAGTATGATATGATGATTTAGCTTAATGCCATTCATTTTTAAAAGCACTAATACAGAAAACATTAAATCATCATTTTCTATGTTGTATAAGTGATGTGTCGGAACTCGGGTGTTGAGCTTCTGCTCGACCCCCGATTTTCGGGGCATTACAAGTTGGTAATAAAGCATGATTTAGATTAAACTGGACCTGGGTTATGATAACATGACACACACTAACGTACTTTGACTTAGGTGCGATAAAATGTAAAAACAGTCATAGGGTTTCCAGCTTCGCCAATCGGTGAAATTGACCGGGATTGACCGCTGAAATCAGGCTCGTAGGCCTCAATGATCATGTGAGATGGCCCCAAATCCCTTCTAGACCATCAATCAACAAGATTAGATGAGGATTTGAGGCATTCCACACTTAAACAACCCGGAAATCGTGAATATACTCGAGATGGGACCCGAAAACGCCTCATACGGACTCGGGGGCCCAAACGACGCAAAACGGGGGGATTCGAGGTGGGTCTCGTGCACATCCGGTGTCCCCGAGGGGTATGGCATCGCCGGTGGGGGGCGACATCGCCCCACTGTCCAACGACCGGTGTCATTGCCGGACTGGTGATGCATCGCTGGGCCGGTCGGGCCGACAAGTGTAAACGACTATGGGGCCCATGGAATCATGTGAGACCCCTTTTATTACCCCTATTTGCTTTTTTCTTTCACTTCTACCTTTCCAAGCTTTCCAAATCTCTCTAAACCTCACATTCCTCTCTTAAATCTCCCTCCATTTTACTATCTTCTTCATTCTCTTCACTATATACTCTCTTTCCCTCATCCTCCTCAAAACCCTATCTTCTACTATTTCCATTTTCCCTATTTCTTACTCATTTAGGCACAAAGTCTATAGCTTTGTATCTCATCTTTCAAAAAGTCTCCAAATCCACCTTCATTATAAGGCTATTTGGTTTCCATGACTCTTTTTGAGCTTGTGGTTGTCATTTTCTGTCTCTTCACAATTCTTTCCCTCATGGGAAAGAAGAGAGCTCCTACGGATGAAGCTGGGCCTAGCCGCCCAACCCGTCCAAGGAAGAGATCGGGTGCATGCCAAGTACAAGCACCGCACAAGAGCTAAGGATGAAGCGGGAGCTCGATCCCCAAGTTCCCATTGAGGGAGCTCTACAGCCTGGCGTTGCACATGGTAGATTTCAAGGCCATAAGGTTCTTTTCGAAGCACACATAGACAAGAAGCTGTTTGGGCTATATCCGCTAATGGACCGCCTATCGGACGCCGGATGGGGTCCCATATTTGAGGGCAAGGCACGTGCGACTGAGAATGCGGTTTAAGCCTTCTACGCCCACATTCGAGATCCATCGCTGGTGCCTCTATAGTTCAAGATCCCCGTATGGAGGTGGGAAGCTATTGTCGATGTCAGTCTGATAGCCCAAGTCATGGGGATGCCGTGTGGGGAGGCATATGCTAGTGAGAAGAATCTCGGGAGTGTGCATGAAAGAGATCGCCGCACGCAATTTCTCTGCGGTCGGCTGGTCCATTGGAACTAAGGCAATTGCCTCTCATCGACCAAGATGACTCTTGATTTCTGCCTACTCCACCACATATTCACATACAATGTGTATCTCAGGTGGAGCAATCATATCGAATGCACGCGCTTGATGGTGGACTTCTTGTTCAATGCTACGCAGGGTGACAATTTGTGCCTACCTACCTGTAACGCCCTGAAATTCGGGGGTCGAGCATAACTCAGCTCCCGAGTTCCAAAACATCACTTATGCAACATATTTAATGATGGATATATGTTGTCTGTATGAGTACATAAAACATGGAGTAGATTAAGCCAAATAGCAAATATAATTCAGGGATAAGTGAAGAACGCAAGCGGAAGACTTAAAGAAATATATGTGTACATGTGCAAATCCCTGAAATACATATACATACCAGGTCGTACTGACAAGTGTTATTATCAAAATTATAAGTATCAAATTACATCATTTAATTCCCAAAAGAAAATCCTAGCATCGCGCGCATCAGAACAAGGCTCACTAGAACCCGTCTGAAAACTGCATAAAAGAGAATGCAGCCTCATCATCATCAATCTCCCGCTCTGCCTCAGAAGTCACATCAACATCTGCAACAACAGCAACTAAGACAGAGTCTGGTGGGTGTTTAAACACCGCCCCAGAACGTGGGAGTGAGTGATCAACTCAGTGGAACAATAAAGCACAGGTTAACATGTTATTAATTCAATCAAGCAGTAATGATAAAGCAAAACAATCAAACATGTCCTAAGTACTCTTGTTAATGTAAGGATGTATGCAGAATGATGCATGCCCTCACGCGTACACCCTCAGCGTCTTCATCTTACGTTACACATGACACCACCTCAAAGTGCGCCACATCTACAAGGCACATGCAAATGCGGTGCATGAACATGATTACCAAGTTGTTATTAGTCCTTTTCATACAACAGGATTGGGAAGCTAAGATACTTTCCTCATATCATCATCCAAACGGTGATCCATTCTAGGGTCGTCAGTCCTAGATATCTCATACGATCATATGGTTGTAGGTCGTTGCAAAGGGCTCGTCACCAATCAATGCACGCCTATCACACCTTCACTACTACACTAAGGCTCGTCACCTCAATGCGGTATCCAAGCATGCTCGAGGTCACTACAAAGGGCTTGTCACAAATCAATGTAGGCCGACAGCACGAATATAGTGTCCCATACCACCATAATCGGCTCACGAGTTTGGTTGCTCACTGGTCACTACGGGGAGGCTCGTCACCCCAGCGTAGGCCGACAGCTCGACCACGGTGTCCCATACCACCATGTCCATCTCATGAGTCTTAGTAGATCAAGGTAACATGGTTATCAGGATGTCATCGGTAAGTTCGGTACCCTAGATTCAAACAGTAGCGTCCATACATGGTGAACATACATCGGACAATCGGGTTACTTGACGAACTCGACTAGCACGAGCGTACGTTGGGTTGAATGACATAGAATGCGCAAACACTCCGTGTGGCCAAACCACTGCCGACAACTCTAATACGACTCGGGTTCGTCTAATCACGTTTTCGTGGCGAAAGCAACCTCAGCCACGATCTTAAGGCCGATTACCGATTTCCTGGACTAACTCAGAGTCCCACACACATTCCACTACAACAGATATTCATATCTACAATTGAGAATAGTAATGGAACAATAACTCAAATCATATGGTATGTAAGCATTTGAAGAATATCAACTTAACTTGGATTTAAGCATAAGTAAGACTTGAAATTAAACAACAAGGAATGAAACTTGCATGAAGGAAATCATACACACTAGTGGGAGAGTTGAGAATCGCTTCTCAACGCCCATACTAGGTTGATATATCACACTTTAGATCATTTAGACATTTCTACAAACACTTAGAATACATAACACAACATACATAACGTATGTTGAAATACACACATTTGGACAATTCCTTTTACTAAGGAGTTGCTACACATACAATAAGCATAAGTACACGACAAATAATCATGGCAATCACATGTTCATATTTTATACGCATATGGTACTTTATACATACACATAGAATACACAAATCTCAATAAATCACATGCATATCAGGAACGCAACATAAACATAACATTTGGCATGTGAAAACTCATCCATAGCAAGAATAAACCATTAACTGGCATTGAAAGCCTTGAAAACCATAACCTATACGATTAAAGTCTGCACCTTAAGCCAGAAAAGAACACCGAACTGATTTCAGACGATATGTCTTCGTCAACGGCGACAGGATAACCTAAGGCAAGAATAGAAATGAGCAACAACAACACAAGACTATTCTAAGCTCTAAAACAAATTAGGGTTAGGTTAACTTACCCAAGGATGAACTCAGAATCGCCGAAAGAATGATTCAAAAGTGAAGGTTCAAGGAAGAAGAAGAACAGGAAAGAATCTAAGATGATTCACCAACTTCTCTCTCACTTTCTCTCTCTTTTCCTCTCTCTTTCTAAGCTAGGATTAGGAAATTCGTATGGAAAAGAGAGCTAGGGTTTTAAGGTCTATATATAGGCCTAACATTGATGAAAATAACCCCAGGGTCAAGGTATACTTAGGGTATAACCAAAACAAGCCTCTCTCGATCCAATGAAGCACTTCTGGTGGGCCTATTACCACGAAAGGTCGGACTTAAGCTCACTGACCATGGATCTTGGTCAGGCTGAGTTTTCGTACCGACCGGCTTTATAGATCAGTCGTGGCGGACCACACTCAATTCAACGGTCACCGAAACTCGATCAGGTCCACAAGCACAAGGACATGCCTGGGCCACCTTCCCTGATCAGAGGGTGAAATTGGGTCAGAATCCAACGGTCAGATAGCTTAAAATCGTTGCGCAAGCGACACGACTCAGATTTCATAAAATCTTATTAAATATCCAACCGTTCCCACACTCTTCACTCCGAACTCAATCAAATCGACCCAGACATCTTGGACTTGATTTTTGAGGTAAAGGTCAAGTCCAACATGGTGACCGCAATGGCTTAAGTCATCCCTATCGGACTTTCGACGCGGGTCAGTCCGATCCGAACTTCCAAAAATTCCAGAACAACCGGATTTAGCGATGGATCCCAGATTTGAGAGTAACCTACGCTAACTAATCTACAGTTTTGAGTCATGCAGATCAAATTTAAAGTGATTGATGCAAATTTCACAAGCAATCGAGTTAAGTGTTAATTACCCCAAAAAGCTTCTAAGGAAAATAGAGGTAGTACTCTGGTCTTAGCACAAAATTTTCAGGGTCATTACAATTTACCCCCCTTAAAGAAAATTTCGTCCTCAAAATTCATACCTTCTCATATTCCTCAAGGATCTGAGGGTAGCTCTTTTTGACCGGCTTCAGATTCCCAAGTAGCCTCCTCCTCACTATAATGCGTCCATAGCATCTTCACAAGAGGGATAACCTTGCTACGCAATACCTGCTCCTTCTGTCCGAGAATACGCGTCGGTCGCAGCTACATAAGTGGCATCCTCACTCAACGCTCCCCCAACTGATAATATGCGAAGGATCAAGAACGTACTTCTTCAGCATAGAAACATGAAATACGTTATGCACGCCCACAAGAGGTGTGGGCAAAAAAAGGCGGTATGCTACCACTCCCACTCGATCCAGAACTTGAAATGGACCAATAAATCTCAGCGTAAGCTTTCCCTTCTTACCGAACTGCAAAACTCTCTTCATAGGAGAGACCTTAAGAAATACATGGTCTCCAACCTCAAACTCAAGCGGTTGACGCCTCGTATCAGCATAACTCTTCTGCCTGCTCTGCGCTGTCAGAAGTCGACGTCGAATGATGTCAACTTTCTCTGAAGTCACTTGCACTAATTTCGGGCCAAGCAAACTACGCTCGCCAATTTCTGCCCAGCAATGCTGTGCTCTGCACGGGTGACCATACAGCGCCTCATAGGGAGCCATGCCGATACTCGCCTGGAAACTGTTATTATACGCGAACTCTGCATACTGAAGACAATCATCCTAACTGTTCTTGAAATCCAAAACATAAGCTCGCAACATGTCTTTCAGGACCTGATTCACGCGGTCCGTCTGCCCATCTGTTTGCGGATGAAACGCGGTGCTGAACTTCAGTTTCACACCCATCGCTTCCTGAATACGAGTCCAGAAGATAGATGTGAAACGCGTGTCTCTATCAGACACAATCTCCAGGGGAATTCCATATAGACATAATATCTCCTTGATATACAACCTAACCAACTCGTCTGCAGAGTTTGTGATTCCGATAGGTAAGAAATGAGCCGACTTCGTCAATCGGTCGACGATCACCCAAATAGAGTCATATCCCTTCCTCGTTCTCGGCAACCCAGAAATAAAATCCATAAAGATGAAGTCCCACTTCCATTCTGCTATGGGCATGGGCTGCAATAACTCAGGAGGTCGGCAATGCTCTGCCTTGACCTGCTGGCACGTGAGACAACAAGAAACAAACTCAGCAATATGAACCTTCATATTGTCCCACCAATAAGATCTCCTCATATCCTGATACATCTTCGTGCTACCTAGATGCATCGCAAGCTTAAAACTATGGGCTAACTCGACAACCTCCCGTATCAAGTCAGGGATATCAGGAACGCATAACCGGCCACGAAATCGTAAGCCCCCATCAGAACTAACACTTCAGTCGGAGTTTTCATCAGTACCAACCCGCTTTCTCATCTTCACCAAAAGCTCATCATCTGCTTGAGCTGCAACGATCTTCTCATCGATAAGAGGCTGTACACGAACGTGTGCGATAACTTCATACGGCTCAACCACCGTAAGCTTCGCTCAAAATCTCACACGAACTCCAACATATCCCAATCTGCTATCAGCAGAGTCGCAAACTCAATAGCCTTCTTGCGACTCAACGCATCCGCCACAAGGTTCGCCTTGCCGGATGGTAAGAAATGTCGAACTTAAAGTCTTTCAATGTTTCCATCCATCTCCCGCCTCATATTCAAGTCACGTTGCGTGAAAATATACTTAAGGCTCTTGTGGTCGCAAAAGAGCTCGAACTCCTCACCATAGAGGTAATGTCTCCAAAGCTTTAATGCGAAAATAACTGCTACCTCCATGTCGTGCGTAGGGTAATTCTCTTCGTGTTTCCCAACCGACGCGAAGCATAAGCGATCACCCTGTCCTTCTGCATAGGACACAACCTAGACCAACGCGAGAGGCGTCGGTATATATAATATACTTAACCCCTTGCTCGGCAATACTAGCACAGGGGCGGACGTCAACTTGTCCTTCGATTCCTGAAAAGCTAACTCCGCTATCTCATTCCAAGCAAACTTCAAATCCTTCCGTGTCAACTACGACAACGGTCTGCAATCTTCGAGAAGTCTTGAATAAAGCATCGATAATAGCTCGCAAGACCCGAAAGCTCCTTACCTCGATGGCGAACCAGCCGCTTCCCGCATCGCACTACCTTGGCAAGATCGCACTATCCCTTCCTTGGACACCACATGTCCCAGAACTTGACTTCCTCTTTCCGGAAATCACACTCTTGAACTGCGCAAAAAGCTGATTCTACCTAAGAGTATCCAAAACCGCTCTTAAGTGCTCCTCGTGTTCTTCCCGGCTTGCAGAATATATCAAGATGTCATCGATAAAGACAATGACGAATCGGAACAAGAATGGCCGAAACACCCTGTTCATCAGATCCATGAACACGGCCGGTGCGTTCGTAAGACCGAACGACATCACAAGGAACTCATAGTGACCGAAGCTAGTCCTAAAAGCGGTCTTCTGCACGTCCCCATCCTTAACGCGCAACTGATGATACCCTGACTGCAGATCAACCTTCGAAAAGTACCGTGCCCCCTTCAATTGATCAAACAGATCATCAATCCTGGGCAAAGGGTACTTATTCTTCACAGTTACCAAATTCAACCTGCGATAATCAATACATAATCGCAAGGAACCATCTTTCTTCTTCACAAACAAGACAGGTGCTCCCCAAGGAGACACACTAGGCCGAATAAAACCCAAATTCAGCAAACCATCTATCTGCTTCCTCAACTCCTCCATTTCACTCGGAGGCATACGATAGGTGGGCAAAGAAATGGGCGCCGCACCAGGCATGAGATCGATAGCAAAATCAATCTCGCGCTGAGGAGGTAATCCAAGAATCGACTCAAACACATCTTCAAACTCCCGAACTACCGGCGTGCTAACTAACGCCGATTCAGCCATACTCTCCAACAGAGAAGTATAATAATCAAGACGAAAAGGGTAACTGACCTGAACTGGGAAAGTAACTGCCTCGCCCTCAGGTCCATGGATGGTCACCGACCTTGCTTCACAATCAATCTCAGCTCGCATCCTCGTGAGCCAATCCATACCCATAATAACATCGTAATGATAAAGAGGTGCGACAAAGAAATCAACACGGATTGATCCACTTCCTAGATCAACCAAACAATCCATACAATGCTTGTTCATAGCAGAGGAAATCCCGGAGCGGTAGTAAGCGTCACTCCTTGCATAAAAAAGCTCAAACCCAAACGCCTAACTACCGCATAAGATATAAGAGAAGTAGTGGACCTGTATCCACCAACATAGAAAGGGGAATACCAATGTGCGCTGTCACCTCGAAGGATCTCGGCACCAAGTCAGACATCGCTTCATTTAAAAGCGCATGAACTCGAGCCTGCGGCCGCGATTCGGTGGAGGAACCATGGGCCGAGGTGGCAAGAAGGCTAGGTACCGCAGGTCAAGGATGGATGAGTGGCGATCGAAGAGGTGGAGGAGAAATAACCCGAGGCATCGGACGGCTAATCCTCTGCGGTGGAGAAAACCACTGGCCCGCATATGCGAAAAGTAAAAATTGTCCAAATGCCCCATCTTCCCATAATACGAACAATGAAGATCAGCTCTCATCTGAGCGGGCGGGGCTGGACGCCTCGGAGGAGAATTCGCTCGCGGCCTCTTGCCGAGAAAAGGTGCACCCGAAAGTCCGGTCGCGGCCTAGGAACCATCGGTGCTCGCATGCGGGGCGACCTATCCCCCGTCCCGCTCTGCTCCCAAGGACATGCTCACCAACTCCGCATAAGAAGAAATGCTAGCACAAAAAATCTTCGATCGGATCTGGCCTCAATCCCTTAGAGAAACACCGCATCCTCATCGGTGATCGCCCATAATCAAAGGAACATACCGACCAAGCTCGGTGAACCGGTTCTCATACTCCATCACCGACCCCTGTTGGAGGGAAGGAACTCACTCTCCTTCTCATGTCGGTCAAAGGGAAATACTTCTCGTGGAAGCGTGCCTCAAATGCCTCGCCACGACCACTCAAATCCTTTCTCGACGTGTGAAGAACACCGTCCCACCACGCCGGCCTCCTTCTCAAACATGAAGGAGGCAAGCTCACCCTGCTCAACCTCAGAGGGTCTCAGCATCTTAAAGATGTGATCAATCCAATACTTGACCTCCTCGGGTATGAGAACCCGCAAATGTAGGAGGTCGTAAGCACCGGAATCGCTCAAAAGTGCCACTCCCACTGGCCCAAATGGAGGCATAGGTGAAGCGGTGGAGTCGCCCCCACCGATTGAGCAAAGATGCCGGCCATGGAAGATAGGAACTCCTCCTGCTGCCGCTGCTCTGAATTCTTTTGCATCCAGCATCATTTGCTCAAACCTATCAGGAGGCGGAGCGGATGAAGATGCACGGCTCGGCCCAAGAACCGGCGTGACGGGAGGAGCCATAGGTGTCGGCCCAACACCGGCATGAGACGGGCCCGTCTGGCTCTGACCGGCTATCGCTCAAGGGAGGAACCCCCAAGCAACTCAACCAAGGAGAGACGGGCCGAAGTCTTTGAACCCTTAGGAGGCATACCCTACATTCAACAGAGGATGTAACCCGTAAGATTTTACATCCACATAATCCATCCCACAACATTCATAGCACAACTAAAGATAAACAACATGCATTCCATTAAATCCAAAATTGTCGCAATACAAGTAGTGCGGCAATAACATGAATCACGACAGGAAAAGCATGTGAACTACAACATCTAATACTTCAACAACAACAAATAACTACAAATAATTCTAACTACAAAGCCAACAACGGCTACACACGAAAGAAACAACAAACAAAGCAAAGGACGATAACAACGACAACTACTCGTCGGAATCGGGAGATGGAGGCGGGGCACCCTTATCCTGCAAGCAACACAGAATAGCTCAGAGTTCGAGTCACCTTCTTGAACTTATGCTTCACAAGGGCCTCGAAGATCCACAATATCCTAGCGTAAAACACTGCCCTTCCTCAAGCCGTGTGAGACGGGCATCCTGGCAGCTGATCTGCGCTCTGCTCTGCTCCACACGAGGAGAGCTATCACTCGAATCCTGTGCCTCAACCTCTTCCTCGTCCTGCTCTGTTTCTTCCTCAATCTCAGCACCACCTTCAGCATAACTCTCTTCATCATCGCTCTCTGACTCATCCTCACTCTCTGAGGCGTGTCGACCAGAACCAATCTCTATCTGCTTAAGAGTCATCAGATTGATGTGACGAACAGGAACCGGCTTCTCTGCTCCAAGCCTATAGCCAAACTCATGTGCAAGCTTGTAAATGAGACGGCCAAAAGGAAGCGACTCGGTCCTCCTAGTCGAATGAGCGATGAGAATAATCTGACGCAAGATGTACGTCGGCACACACAACTTCGCTTCTTGCCCCACCTGATACAGAAAATCTACCATCAGGCGCGTACACTCGCTGCGGTTGCTCCACCTTGGATATACATTGAACGTACACATGTGGTGAAGCAAGCGGAAGTCGTCCGTCATGTTGGTAGCCAGAAGACTCCTATTAGGCTGTCATTCGACCAGACGACCACACAAGGATCTGGTGCGACGATCCCTCTCGCGCATACTGTTCAAATTCTTCTCACTGGCATGCACCTCACCAAGTGGCACATTCAGGAGTCGGGATATCAAAGCGACATTGACCGTGGCCTCCCGACCGCTACCACAAGGAATCTTGAACTGCAGAGGCTCCAGCGAAGGATCACGAATATTGGCATAAAAAGCTCAAACAGTACTTGCATTCGCGCGATACTCACCTTCAAACAAGGGACACCAACCAGCCCCTTCCAGGCGCTCCAACAACAGAAACTCGCCATACAGCCGCGGATTTCATAAAATCTTATTAAATATCCAACCGTTCCCACACTCCATGCGACAACTCCACTAATAGGGTTCTACCAATGGGAGCTCGAGGATCAAGGTCCCACTTGGTCTGGAATTCACGAGTGGCGGTCATGGTCGCGACGGCACCTCTCGGCCTCCGTGCACAAGATGGGCTGCTAGGCCAGGCTTCATCCACGGGCGCTCTCTTTTTCTTCATAAAAGAAAGAAGGGAGAAAATGGAAAAGATGGCCATGATGAACTCAAAGAGGGCCATGAGAAATAAGAGAAAGAGAGAAATAGGAAGGATGGGAAGTTTCCACACACTTGAGATCCCAAAAGAGGATTTGAGAGCCCAAATGAGAAGAAAAGGAAAGGTAAACAGCAAAGGGAGGTGAGGTTTTGAGATGGGTGGATAGGGTTTGCACGAAAATGGAAGAAGAAGAAGATTTGGAAGAGATTTGGAGGAGTTTGGAGAAGAACTTGAAGGAAAAGAGAGCTTGGGAGGGAGGTTTGTGAAGGAAGTAGGGTTTAGAAAAAGTTTAAACCAGCAAACCGTGGAGGGTGGGCCACACTAGGCCAAACAAACGTCGGCCTGAGCCGGCCCGCTGATCGGCGAGCCCTCGCCGAACAGACGATGACATCGCCAGTCTCTGGATTGACCGGCGATGGCTCGCCGTTTGGGTGAGGTCCTCCTGGTCCCCCATGCTCAAAAAGATGTGGGCCCCACTGGAAATGCCCTGATCGACCCCTTTGCATGATTCGACGCCTATCGGGCCATTTAGGCAGAAATCTGATTTAAACAGAGATTTCTTGAAGATTGAAGGGTTGAAAAGGAAAGATAAACCATCTAAACCCATTAATAGATGGTCTAGGAGAGGTTTCGAGTCGCTGTGTATGATCAAGAGAGAGCACAGACTCGATCTCGGTGATCGTTTTCAGTAAACTTTCGCCGATAGAAGCAATGGAACACAAACACACAATCTACGATAAACCCGCACCCAAATACACTAAAGTGGCAATAGCATGCAGTGTGTGACCATAACCTAGGTCTGGTTTAATCCAAATCATGCTCTGATACCAACTTGTAACGCCTTGAAATTCGGAGGTCGAGCATAACTCAGCTCCCGAGTTCCAAAACATCACTTATGCAACATATTTAATAATGGATATATGTTGTCAGTATGAGTACAAAAAATATGGAGTAGATTAAGCCAAATAGCAAATATAATTCAGGGATAAGTGAAGAACACAAGTGGAAGACTTAAAGAAATATATGTGTACATGTGCAAATCCCTGAAATACATATACATACCAGGTCATACTGAAAAGTGTTACTATAAAAATTACAAGTATCAAATTACATCATTTAATTCCCAAAAGAAAATCCCAGCATCCCGCGCATCAGAACAAGGCTCACTAGAACCCGTCTGAAAACTGCATAAAAGAGAATGCAGCCTCATCATCATCAATCTCCCGCTCTTCCTTAGAAGTCACATCAACATCTGCAACATCAGCAACTAAGACAGAGTCTTGTGGGTGTTTAAACACCGCCCCAGAACGTGGGAATGAGTGATCAACTCAGTGGAACAATAAAGCACAGGTTAACATGTTATCAATTCAATCAAGCAGTAATGATAAAGCAGAACAATCAAACATGTCCTAAGTACTCTTGTTAATGTAAGGATGTATGCAGAATGATGCGTGCCCCCTCGCGTACACCCTCAGCGTCTTCATCTTACATAACGCATGACACTACCTCAAAGTGCGCCACACCTACAAAGCACATGCAAATGCGGTGCATGAACATGATTACCAAGTTGTTATTAGTCCTTTTCATATAGCAGGATTGGGAAGCTAAGATACCTTCCTCATATCATCATCCGAACAGTGATCCATTCTAGGGTCGTCAGTCCTAGATATCTCATACGATCATATGGTTGTAGGTCGTTGCAAAGGGCTCATCACTGATCAATGCACGCCTATCACACCTTCGCTACTATACTAAAGCTCGTCACCTCAATGCGGTATCCAGGCATGCTCGAGGTCACTACAAAGGGCTCGTCACTAATCAATGTAGGCCGACAGCGCGAATATAGTGTCCCATATAACCATAATCGGCTCACGAGTTTGGTTGCTCACTGGTCACTATGGGGAGGCTTGTCACCCCAGCGTAGGCCGATAGCTCGACCACAGTGTCCCATACCACCATGTCCGGCTCATGAGTCTTAGCGGATCAAGGTACCATGGTTATCAGGATGTCATCGGTAAGTTCGGTACCCTAGATTCAAACAGTAGCATCCATACATGGTGAACATATATCGGACAATCGGGTTACTTGACGAATTCGACTAGCATGAGAGTACGTTGGGTTGAACGACATGGAGTGCGCAAACACTCCGTGTGGCCAAACCACTGCCGACAACTCTAATACGACTCGGGTTCGTCTAATCACGTCCTTCGTGGTGAAAGAAACCTCAGCCACGATCTTAAGGCCGATTACCGATTTCCTGGACTAACTCATAGTCCCACACACATTCCACTACAACAGATCTTCATATCTACAATTGAGAATAGTAATAGAACAATAACTCAAATCATATGGTATGTAAGCATTTGAAGAATATCAACTTAACTTGGATTTAAGCATAAGTAAGACTTGAAATTAAACAACAAGGAATGAAACTTGCATGAAGGAAATCATACACACTAGTGGGAGAGTTGAGAACCGCTTCTCAACGCCCATACTAGGTTGATATATCACACTTTAGATCATTTAGACATTTCTACAAACACTTAGAATACATAACACAACATACATAACGTATGTTGAAATACACACATTTGGACAATTCCTTTTACTAAGGAGTTGCCACACATACAATAAGCATAAGTACACAACAAATAATCATGGCAATCACATGTTCATATTTTATACGCATACGGTACTTTATACATACACATAGAATACACAAATCTCAATAAATCACATGCATATCAGGAACGCAACATAAACATAACATTTGGCATGTGAAAACTCATCCATAGCAAGAATAAACCATTCACTGGCATTGAAAGCCTTGAAAACCATAACCTATACGATTAAAGTCCGCACCTTAAGCCAGAAAAGAATACCGAACTGATTTCAGACGATATGTCTTCTTCAACGGCGACAGAATAACCTAAGGCAAGAATAGAAATGAGCTACAACAACACAAGACTATTCTAAGCTCTAAAACAGATTAGGGTTAGGTTAACTTACGCAAGGATGAACTCAGAATCACCGGAAGAACGATTCAAAAGTGAAGGTTCAAGGAAGAAGAAGAACAGGAAAGAATCTAAGATGATTCACCAACTTCTCTCTCACTTTCTCTCGCTTTTCCTCTCTCTTTCTAAGCTAAGGTTAGAAAATTCGTATGGAAAAGAGAGCTAGGGTTTTAAGGTCTATATATAGGCCTAAAATTGATGAAAATAACCCCAGGGTCAAGGTATACTTAGGGTATAACCAAAACAAGCCTCTCTCGATCCAACGAAGCACTTCCAGTGGGCCTATTACCATGAAAGTTCGGACTTAAGCTCACTGACCATGGATCTTGGTCAGGCTGAGTTTTCGTACCGACCGGCTTTACAGATCAGCTGTGGCGGACCACACTCAATTCAACGGTCACCGAAACTCGATCAGGTCCACAAGCACAAGGACATGCTTGGGCCACCTTCCCTGATCAGAGGGTGAAATTGGGTCAGAATCCAACGGTTAGATAGCTTAAAATCGTTGCGCAAGCGACATAACTCAGATTTCATAAAATCTTATTAAATATCCAACCGTTCCCACACTCTTCACTCCGAACTCAATCAAATCGACCCAGGACATCTTCTGGACTTGATTTTTGAGGTGAAGGTCAAGTCCAACATGGTGACCGCAACAGCCTAAGATCATCGCTATCGGACTTTCGACGCGCGGTCCAGGTCCGATCCAGAACTTCTAAAAATTCTCCAGAACAACTGGATTTAGCGATGGATCCCAGATTTCAGAGTAACCTAGCGCTAACCAATCTACAGGTTTTGAGTCATGCATATCAAATTTAAAGTGATTGATGTAAATTTCACAAGCAATCGAGTTAAGCGCTAATTACCCCAAAAAGCTTCTAAGGAAAATAGAGGTAGTACTCGGGTCTTGGCACAAAATTTTTAGGGTCATTACACTACCTTTGTCCTGCGTCAGATAGTCCTCACTGCCTGTTCTGCAAGGGCGGCTAATTCACTCCCATTTGGTGACTCATATGCAAACTTGCTCACGAGTTCGGCAATAGACTTTGTCACGCCCCAAACTTGGAAATCGGGCTCACAAAATTTTCGATCACCGAATCTGGAGCTGACAGCCTCCGTAGTACCCCATTCTCAGCTCCCGGCACCCATACACCAGGTTCCGATCCTGGGATGCTACAAGGAGGATTTCAAATCATCAGTTTAATTGTAATGAGCATAACCATAAGCATAATGCACGACAATAATCACAAGAACTCCATGACAAAATCCACTATAATAAAAAACTTTTAAGTACAATGCGTCTGAAAGGAAATACAAGATAATGATGATGACAGAAACTCTAAAAGCTCGTCTGCATGCTCCTGCTGCAACTATGCTACGACTACGTCCTGGCGTCACCTGCACACATCAATCGTGTATAAGCTTATAAAAATCTTAGAGGGTGGTGTAAGTGTGTGCGCAATATAAGCGTGCTCAGAATGCAAGGTCAGAGTAATGCGGAATCATGGTGAGGGGTACATGAATGCAATCAACTGTACCAAGGCTATGCGGTGAAAGATATGAATGCTATCGGCCATAACACGGCCATGCGATCCAAGATGCAACTCAAGCATGCCAATCCTCATCATATATCAGTACAGTTCTCATTCTGGATAATCAACGAGGTTTAGTACACTCCAAGTGGCACTACCGCTCTCCTAGCCGCACAGTCTAAGTGAGCGTAAGAAAGCTCACTATCCGCCTGGCCAATAGTTTGCCAAATACCTATCCTGCATATCGATAGCAGACCCATTCACGAGCTGGTCAAACTCAGCCTAGTATTGCCCCCTACCCTCGGGCGAGTAAGGCCACACCCCTTTCCAACCGACCACGACACAGTGGGAGACACAGCCTCCTGGTATTTGGCCCTCTTGCGCATATTTATCCACTTGGTCTTGACGTTGGAGTCATCCTCTGGTACCATCAGGTTTAAGGATTTTCACTCAGGGACATCTATGACGCCCGTATGCTAGAACCAAACATTTTCGGTATCCAACCTAGCCACCCATGATGTGTCTGTGGAGGCTATGGCTTTGATGTTGCTAGGGATACAATAATCATGATCACACAAATGCAAGTGCATGAATCACCTTACCAAACATGCAACAATCCTGCGTGTACCGAGCTCTCATGTGGGGCGACTCTGCCTATCAGGGAACCTATAAACGATCTGCCCGAAGGCATATGCTATGATCAGTCACTTCTCATATCAGGCATACATATGATGCGTATGATCATGAATCATGGATCTATGCTATACATGTTATGTGGTGATGGGCTCTGATCAAAACGAAGATGGGCCTAGACGGCTTATATGCCACAGGTATGGGCCTATTAATGGGCCTTAGGGAGAGTCGTAATGTGGACATTTAACTAAAATTATCCTTACAATGTGGACATCAAACCAACATTGCTCCCAAGGCACGGCCTGCTATGAATCACACATTGCAATGGGCCTTATGTACATCCTATTGGGCCTCGACCCAAGGACCCAAATACATCAAATGGGCTGCATAGCATGAGCACCATATCTATATCAAGGTGGGCCTCAATGGGCCTCATAACCTGGCCATAAACATGGTAAATAGGCTAACCCAAATCTAAGTGGTGATAATGATTCCCACCATTAAAATTCCCTAGGCTCGCCATAACATTTATTTCCCATTCAATCTGATCATAAGGTCCCAAGGGATTTTAATGGGAGCCGTTCAATCCTCACCATGCTTCGTGGTCCACTTGATAAATAGATCTATCTTATTTTTGTCTCAAGTCTTAAAAATGATCCTTTAAAAATGATTGGACAATTTGAATGCAACACATGTATCATGGCGGATTCCATATGGGAAGGATGGACGGCATGGATGAGGTACATACCTCATGGTGGCGCACATGCTATGGAAGGTGTGGATTATAAAACATACATAAGTGGGTCCCATGTGGGGCCCACCATAATGTTTATTTTCCCACCCAGCTTGTTGACAAGGTCACATAGACATGGGGCCCACTGAAATGTTTATTTTGCACCCAACCTGCTGATAAGGTCACGTGGACATGGGGCCCACCGTAATATTTATTTTCCATCCAACCTTTTGATAGGGTCACGTGGACATGGGGGCCCACTGTAATATTTATTTATCATCTAAACAGACAGGGGCCCACGGTGATGTTTATTGCCATCCAAACTTTTCATAAGGTCACGGTCAGGGGCCCACCGTGATATGGTTCACAAATCCAGTCCACCCATTATGTGTGTCCCACTTGGCTGAGGGTTCAGACCAAGTTTCAGCCGCATCCAAATTTCAAGTAGGCCCCACCAAGCATTTTTATATGTTTAGGCATGTCTTCACATGATTTTAAATGGTGTGGCCCACCTGAGTTCCGTATACAGCTGATTTTTGGGGCGGGCACCTGGTCCGAGGGGACCCATCAAATGCATGGTGTCGATGTTCGAAACGCATCATGGTGGGGCCCACAACTGGGGTCGTGAGGACCAGCCCAACCGTCCGCCGGAGCAGGTAGCGCCTGCGTGCAGCGCTGCTGCTGCTTGTTTTTATTTTTATTTTTATGTTTTTTCTACAGATTTTCATAGGTGGGGCCTGCATTGGGCAGATCCACTCCAGCCATTGGATTCCACGGTCCAAGACCGACAAGATGAGTCCAATATACGGCCTGTTTTTGGTGAATAGAAGGATCAAGGTGGTTTTTAATGGTATTACCGCCATTTCCTATGGTATGGCCTGCCCGAGAATCGGATTGGTCCCAAAATTTGGCTCAACGTCTAAAATGATCTGAGGAGAAGGATGGACAGCTTGGATTGTATACATACATCAAGGTGGGGCCTACATGAGTGGCCCACCCCAAAAGCACCTTTTTCTCTTTTTTTTCTTTTTAAGCTTGTAAGTACACACCTTGCCAGTACACGCACTCCATACAGCCACTCCCCTAGGACGTCCAGCGTCCAGAGACGCTGGACGGCATGGACAAACAGGGCATCATGGTGGGTCCCACACCTACGTGGCCCACCCGTTTGGATCGCCTGATACTTGCATTTTCCCTTCCATACGGGCCCGCTAATGGGCTGGATGGTGTAGATCCAACACATCCGTTAGGTGGGTCCCACATGAAGGTGAATGGCATGGATAAAATTTAAACTTCATGGTGGGACACACACAACAAATGGGCCACACACCCATTCATCATCACCATCATACAAAGAAAGAGAGAGAGAGAGGAAGAGAGAGAGAGAGAGATATGGTGAGATAGAGGAGGGCCCCGCCATTATGGGCCCCTCATGAACACAACACATACATCATAATGGGTCCCACCAACAAGTGGGCCCAAAAGTTGAAATCAACAGTGGATCACCCACCTCTAAGCCTCCTTCCTTGCTCTCTTAGTCTTCTATGCTCCTTGCCTTCTCTTTTGATGGTGATTGATGGGATTTTGATGGTGTGGATGAGAGATGAGAGGGTGGGCCACACTTGATATTTTTGAAAAAACTTGGGAATGCTTGGACATGTGAGGCTTTAGTTGCTTGGGAGATTTGAGAAATGAGAGAGAGAGAGAGAGTAAGATGATGGGAGTGATATGGATGGGTGAGGTGTGATGGGTGATGGGTGGAGTAATGGGTTGTAAGAAAGGGATGGGTGGAGAGAGAGGGAGAGTTGACTTTGGGAATGGGAAGGGATGGGTTGATGTACTTGGGGTATGGAGTGACTTGACTTGTACTTGACATTGATTGATTGATTAATTGATGAGACATATCGTAGAGATTCCCTCGATATTCACAACACGCGGTGTTTTCTTCAAATTGAACGCGGGCCTACATCTTCTACCCTGGGTATTGATTCGGTGCGCGAGTCACGGTGTTGGAACCGCGACAACGGCGCGGTCGCCAAGGTACAGGTTTTGGTTCGAGCTGACTTCGGTAAGCGGGACTCGGCTTAGGATCATGCGCAAACATCGAATACGGTGCGAAGGTTGCCGGTATTCGACCGGAAGGACCGCGGAAGCCAACGGAACGGTACGGACTAGGACACAGGTCTTACAAACTTGGCCCTGATGAGGTGGTGCCGATTCACTTTATCAATGACACCACGCTCGCCAACATGAAGATTAGGCCGCGACAACGATGTGATGGATCTAAGGACGACGAAGAAAGCAACGAGGATGAGGGGAGTGGAGATGAAGGAGGCGAGGAAGGTAGTAATGAAAAAGAAAGTGAGGAAGAGGAAGAGCAGGAGGAGGAAGAAGAGGAGGCCTAAGGCACTGATGAGGGCTCTCCTCCTGTTACTCATGAGCCCCACCGTGATCAAGCTACTTTAGAAGCCCACTTAGTGCAGCTTGAGGAAGGCCAGGTCGCCCTGCGACAGGAGGTTAGTGAGACCCGGGCCTTCGTGAAACAAAAATTTAAAAAGGTGTCTCACACCTTGAAGGTTATCCTGCACTACATGCAGGACAAGGGCGCTCCTCCACCATCGCCAGATTCAACCGACTAGTCACATGTGTAGTCATCTTTTAGCTTACTTTGCTATTAGTCTCCCTTTTGTACTAGCCTTAGTAGGTTTGTTTGGTCATTAGTATGTTTAGTGGTTAAAACTTGTTTAAAATTAGATCACATGCATCTTCTGTCATGACTCATGTAAATCTACATCTCATGTATTGTGACGATTTTGGTAAATGAAATGCATAAAGTTTCTTCTGCTTGTAATGTGGATGATGTGTGGGTGACTGTATGTGCTTATGTTGAATCTGACACGGGTTGCACCTTATATTGTATATAGGGAATGACACCTAAGGCCACATAGAGTACGACGCATCTTACACTTAGCGACTCGAGTGATGGGGTACCTCCCCTCAGCGATAACATATGGATCCCAGTTTGGGCCCGGATCCCGAGACTATGTCGAATTCTCAACCGGCCACTGGACCCACAAATGGGCCGACACCTGTTGCACCACCGGTTCCATAACATAACCGCGCATCTACCTGGATGCCGCACGTGCCTCAGTCAGCTCCTCCTCCTGATAGGTTGGAGCAGATGATGCTCTTGATGCAACAGTAGCAACAGCAGCAGCAGCAGTTTTTGGCCACCATTGCGGGGGCCATTGCTCAGAATATACACACGGTCCTGCTTGCACCACTCGTGCAGCCTACTGGAAATATGAGTGTCGGCGGCTTATACGAGCGATTCCAGCGCTTCTAACCTCCTACTTTTGTAGGTACTCACAGACCTGAGGAGGCCGAGTATTGGCTTGATCGCATCTCTAAGATGCTAAAGCCGCTGCATTGCACTAAGGCAGAGCAGTTGAGCTGGTCATGTACATGTTTAAGAAGGAAGCCAGTCTCTAGTGGGACAGCATCCTTCGGATCATGGTTGTTGTGTATGTATAGACATAGGAAGCTTTTAAGATACGCTTCCATGAGAAGTACTTTTCCCTCACATATTATAATGAGAAGGAGAGTGAATTTTTTCACCTCTGTCAAGGAGGGATGACAGTGGCAGAGTATGAGAACAGGTTCATGGACCTAGCCAGATATGCTCCTCTGATATTAACAGACCAGCCAATGCGAATGTGGCAGTTTTCTGAGGGTCTGCGACCCGAGATACGTCAAAGATGTGTTGCGCTAGCATATCCAACTATGCTGAGCTAGTGGGCATGTGTCTGCGAGTTGAGCAGGATGGGGACAGGCTGTCCTGTATACATGTGCCTATGGTTCCTAGGCCTCAACCAGACTTGCCGAACAAACCGTTCCTTGGCAAGAGATCTCGTGCAGACTCACCTCCTAGGCTTGTAGCTCCACCGACTCAGCTGAGGCGAGTGGACTTGTGGTGCACCTACTGTAAGAGGTCTAGCCACGTTGATACGTATTGTTTCACCAAGATAAGGGACAACGGCTTCTCGCCGCCTCAGAGGATCAACCGCCTGCTTCCTCAAGCTATTGCAGCTCCACCTCTACAGTCAGCACCAGCACATCCATCTTTTCAGCCGCCTGCACCTCATTTTAGGCTACCTTAACGGCATATGACAATGCAACCGAACCATTCTCAGCAGGCGTAAGCAGATGCGCTTACAGCTGAAGCGTCTAATTCAGCAGCTACAGTGCCTTTAGCCTTCAAGGCCACTGCCCGCATCCAAGGACACCCGTATTTCTGTTAGTGGACACCAAGTCCACTATTTCGGTGATATTATGTTCTACGGTCAAGCGCTTAGGGTTGTATATAACCCCTATGGTTGGGGTGAGAGTTATCGTAGCACCAGGAACTTTTATAGATGCCACTAAGTTGTGTGAGGACTGCTTGATAGATTTAGGGAGCAGAACGATATGCATTGATCTTATTGTCACCACGATATACCATTTCGACATCATCCTTAACATGGATTGACTTACTGAAATGAGGGCCGAGATTGACTACGAGACCCGACTGGTGATGGTACACGAACCCAGAAATGCGATCTTCACATTCCCCATTTAGGTCAGTTGCCCCTTCTAGGTCCTTTTGTTATTCTGCCCTATTGAGAGATCATGATGGTTTGACGCTTGAAAACAGCCAATAGTTCAGGATTTTGAGGTTGTGTTTAGGACAATACTTGGATTAACTCCTCAGCGCAAGATCGATTTTACTATCGACCTTGTGCCTGGTCCGACACTCATTTCATTACCCATGTATCGCATGCCTTCATGTGAAATGAAGGAATTGAGGAGACAGATTGATGACCTATTAGATTCAAGTTTTATACGACCGAGTTTATCTCTCTGGGGAGCACTTGTGTTGTTTGTGAAGAAGAAAGATGGATCACTGCGTTGTGTATTGATTATCGCAGGCTGAACTAGGTGACGGTAAAGAACAAGTATCCTTTGCCCAGGATAGATGATCCGTTCGATCATTTGAACGGGGCATAGTATTTCTTAAAGATTGACTTATAGTGAGGGTATCACTAGTTGCGCGTCAAGGATGAGGACGTGTAGAAGACAGCGTTCCGAACCAGCTATGGGCACTACGAGTTCCTTGTGATGTCGTTTGGACTCACAAATGCACCGGCCGTGTTCATGGACCTGATGAACCAGGTGTTTCGGCCGTATTTATACCGATTCATCATCGTATTTATAGATGACATCCTGATATACTCCAAGAGTTGGGAAGATCACGAGGAACACCTGCGAGTAGTCTTTGATAAGCTCAAGAAGAACCAGTTGTTTACACAGTACAAGAAGTGTGACTTCTGGAGGGAAGAAGTGAAGTTCTTGGGACATGTGGTGTCCAAGGAAGGGATAGTTGTGAACCTTGCTAAGGTAGCTGCAGTTCAGGACTGAGAGCAGTCCGGTTTGATTACTGAAGTGAGGAGATTTCTTGGCTTGGTAGGGTACTATCGTCGATTTATTAGGGACTTTTCCAAGATAGTCAGACCGTTGTCTCAGCTAACTCGGAAGGATCTCAAGTTTGCCTGGAATGAGAAGGCAAAAGCATCTTTTAAGGAATTGAAGGACGAGCTGACATCTGCCCCTGTGCTAGTATTGCCAGAGTAAGGGGTTAAGTATACGATATACACCAATGCCTCTCATGTTGGTTTGGTTGGTGTCCTGATGTAAAAGGACAGGGTAATTGCTTATGCCTCGCGACAGTTAAGGAAACACGAGGAGAACTACCCTACTCACGACCTGGAGTTAGCAGTCGTCATCTTTGCATTGAAGCTCTAGAGATATTACCTCTATAGAGAGGAGTTCGAGCTCTTTTGCGACCACGAGAGCCGTAGATACATATTCATACAGAGAGACTTGAATATGAGGCAGCGATGGTGGATGGAAACCTCGAAGGACTTCAAGTTCGAGGTCTCCTACCATCCTGGCAAGGCCAATCTTGTGGAAGACACGTTGAGCTGCAAGAGGATGATAGCATTTGCAGCTCCGCTGATGATAGCAGAGTGGGATATGGTAGAGTTTGTGTGAAACTTTAAGCAGAAACTTACAGTAGAGGAGTCATTCGAGAGCATCGCACATAATCGTGTTCAGTCACTTATCGATGACCAAATCAGGCTTAGAAGGAAGATGAAGGGCTGGCAGAGCTGAGAAAGTGAGTTAGTGACGATGAGGACTCAGAATGGAGAGTTGGTACAGATGGGGGTTTACGTTATCGTGACCGCCTATGCATCCCGAATCTTCATGACTTAAGAAAGGAAGTTCTCAAAGCTGCTCACAATTCGAGAATAGCGACGCGTCCTGGTAGTACGAAGATGTATCGAGACATGAAGAGGTCATACTAGTGGGACAACATAAAGGCCCACATAATAAATTATGTATTCCGTTGTCTCACGTGCCAGCAGGTCAAGGCAGAGCCTCGCTGCCCTCCTAGACTGCTTCAACCTATGCCCATAGCTGAATGAAAATGGGATTTCATCTCTATGGATTTTATCTCAGGGCTACCGAAGATGGGGAATGGACATGACTCCATATGGGTGATTGTGGACCAGTTGACGAAATCGGCTCATTTTCTCCCTATTAGAGTTTCGAACTCTGCAGATGATTTGGCCAGGCTGTACATCAAGGAGATAGTTCGTCTACATGGAGTTCCTATAGAGATCGTGTCGGACAGAGACACGCGATTCACATCTATGTTCTGGACCCGTATCCAAGAAGCAATGGGTGTGAAATCGAAGTTCAGCACCTTGTTCTACCCATAGACTGACGGACAAATGGAACAGGTAAATCAGGTGTTGGAAGATATGCTGTAAGCTTGTGTGCTTGACTTCAATGACAGTTGGGATGACTGTCTTCCTTATGCAGAGTGCGCTTATAACAATAGCTTTCAGACGAGTATTAGCATGGCTCCCTATGAGGCCTTGTATATGTGCCCCTGTCGAGCATAGCATTGCTGGGCAGAGGTTGGCGAGAAGAGTTTGATTGGCCCAAAGTTAGTACAGGCGACCTCAGAAAAGATTAACATTATTAGGCGTCGACTTCTGGCAGCACAAAGCAGACAGAAGAGCTACACCGATACGAAGCGGCGACCGTTAGAGTTTGAGGTTGGAGACCATGTGTTCTTAAAGGTTTTCCCTATAAAGGGAGTCCTTCGGTTTGGAAAGAAAGGGAAGCTCACGCTGAGATTCATTGGCCCATTCCAAATACTAGACCGAGTGGGTGTGGTAGTTTACCACCTTGCCTTGCCCACACCACTCGTAGGCGTGCATAACGTATTTCACGTTTTGATGCTGAAGAAATACGTTCCTGATCCTTCCCACATTATCAAACGGGAGCAGGTACTGTTGAGCGAGAATGCTACTTATGTACTGCGACCGACACGTATTCTAGACCGGAAGGAGCAAGTGTTGCATGGTAAAGTGATTCCACTTGTGAAGGTTTTGTGGATGCACCACACTAAGAAAGATGATACTTGAGAAACAGAAACCGATGTCTGAAAGAACTACCCTCAGATTCTCGAGGAGTACGAAAAGGTACTAATTTCAAGGACAAAATTTTTCTTTAAGGGGGGTAGATTATAACGTCTCGAAAAAATTCGTACAAAGACCCGAGTACCACCTCAGGCAGAAATCACTAAGGACCAAATTCTTTAGAAATTAGACGAAAAGTAATTAAGTACCAAACTGAATTAATAAGCAGATTAGCTTGAACTACTTTTTATATGAACTGTAAGACCCAAAACTAGTAGAATCGCTAACGCTACATTACCCAAGAACGTAGGGTCAATTTCAAAACCCAGTTGCTCTCGGGAGCATCACGAAACTCCGTATCGGACCTGGACCGCGCGTCGAAAGTCCGATTACTGCGAAACTATACACTTATGACCACCTTACTGGGCTTGACAACCATCTCAGAAATCAAGTCCAAATATTATCCAGAAACGCACAACTTGAGCACGGAACGAAGTGTGTGAGAAACGTGAATATCTTTAGAAACTGAACTCAAACTTAAGTGAATTGGGCCGTTCGCTTATAGGCTAAATTTAAGGTTTTAGACCGTCAGATTCTGACCTAACTATACCCTCGGATTAGGAAAAATTTTCAACACATGTCAGTATACTCGTGGTTGATCGAGTGACGATGACCATTGATCTGAAACTAGTCCTCCACGGTCGATCCGTAAATCCGATCGGATCAAAAACTTAACTTGACTTAGATCCAATGTCAGGGAACTTTTCTCAGACCGTACGTAGAAAATAGGCCTCCAGATGAGCTCCGTTGGACCGTAACAGCCGCTCTTTGGCTATAACCTAAGTATACCATGGCCCTGGGGCCATTGAAACCAGTTCTGGGCCTATATAAGGACCTTTACTCACCCATCTCTCATTCCATACGAATTTCAAACCCTAGGAGAGAGAAGAGAGAGAAGAGAGAGAAGAAAAGGAGAAAGTGAGAAGAAGTAAGACACAGAGAGAGTTAGTTGCTGGGATTCTTCCCTGCCGCTCCACTTACTGAATCGCTGCTTCCATGTCGCTACACCGGCAATTCTGATTCCTTTTTTGGATAAGAAATCCTAACCCTAATCTGTTTTGGGTATTCAAATAGAGTAAGTGATGAAATATCTAACCTATTTCATACAATAGGTTGTCGTTGTGCCATAGACAAAGGCGTTGTGTTCGAACTGAGTTTGATATGAGTCTATCGGCAAAAGGTGCAGACTATAAATGTTTAGGATATGGTTTTCAGGGCCTTCAATGTCAGTAATGATTTGTAACTAACTTGATTACTATCATATACGCTTAGATACGATGCTTTCCGTTTATTACACATACATATGAACTATGTTGAATATAATGCATTGTATGTGTTTGTTGAAATGTCTGAATGAATATGGAATTATGATTTGTGCTTGCCATGCTTATTAATTGAGAATACATGATCATTGTATGTGTGGCAACTCCTTTATGAAAGGATTCGCCATAATATATGTTATAATGAATATACTACATGTATGTTGTAATGTGTAGTCTAAGTGTTTGGTAAATTGTCTGAATGAGTAATTGTTTGATGAAATGTATTTTATTAAAGGTGTTGAGATAAGATTCTCAATCACCTTAGCTATTCGAATAGATTTCTTCATGTAATTTACATTAGGCTTAGTGATCCATGTATGAAATGCTTATGTATGATGATATGTGCACTATGTGTTTGTTAAAATGCTCAAATGTGATTTATATTTGAATTGGCTGTGAAGTGTTGTGTTGACTACCATATATGAATGCTTATTATATTGGAGTATGATTGGGAGTGATACGCAGTCTAGGCAATCGGTAACAGGTTCCGACTGAGTGGCTGACTTAACTTCGCCACACGGACACGTTCGATGAATCCGAGTCGTGCGGTGACTATCGACAGTGGTTAGGCCACACGGAGTGTATATGTGCCCCATGTCCATTAGATTAGCGTGCGCTCGTACCAATCAAGCTTTTCAAGTAACCCGATTGGCCTAATGTGTGTTCACCATGTATGGACGTAACTGCTTAAATCTAAGGTACCACTTACCAATGAAAACCCGTTTAACCTTGGTACCACGATCTGTTAAGACTCATGAACCGGGCATGGTAGTATGGGACACCGTAGTCTAGCTGTCGGCTTACGTTGGGGTGACGGGCCTCCCCATAGTGTCCAGTGAGCAACCTAGACTCGTGAGCTGAATACGGTGGTATGGGACACTGTATTCATGCTGTAGGCCTACGATCAGGTGACGAGCCTCTCGTGGTGGCCTTGAGCATACCCTAGGTCTGCATTGAGGTGACAATCCTTTTCATAGTAAACTAGAGTATAAATCAGGCCTGCATTGAGGTGATGAGCCTCTCCATGGTGACTTAGAACTGCCTATCGTATGAGACTAACTAGGATTGACGACCTTAGATGGATCATTGTTTGGGTAAGTGACGTCTAGGGAGGTACCTTAGCTTCTCGAATATGTTGTTTGAATAAACCTAATTAAGAAATGGGCTAACACGATCATACATGCATTGCATGCGTTTTGGCGAGGAAGTGCACGTGTCCGGAGTGGTGCATGCTGCGATCGTGAGATGATGTCGTAGAGGGAGTGCAAGCGAGGGCATACATCATTAATGCATATCATTCTTGCATTAATAAGAGTTCTCAGGACATGATTGTTGCATTGCTTTATCATTACTGCTTGACTGAATTAATAACATGTTAACCTTTGCCTTATAACTCCACTGAGTTGATCACTCACTCTCACTTTGAGACGGTGTTTTAAAACACCAATCAGACCCTATTGTAGTTGCAGATGATGATGAGACTTACGTGATAGAGCCTGACTTCACTGATGACGAGGAGGAGTTCTCCTTTATGCAGTTATCAGGAGAGTCATGTAGGCCATGTTCTGATCGACGGGGTTCCAGGGATGCTGACTAGATGCCATCACACTTTACCATTTTGTATTTTAGGTACATACATGTATATTCATTTTGGATATTTTAGAAATTGTACATGTATATATTTAACCTGGTAACATGTTCACACTCTAGAGACCTATAACTGTAACGCCCTGAAATTCGGGGGTCGAGCATAGCTCAGCTCCCGAGTTCCAAAACATCACTTATGCAACATATTTAATGATGGATGTATGTTGTCTGTATTAGTGCATAAAACATGGAATAGATTAAGCTAAAGCACAGATATAATTCAGGGATAAGTGAAGAAAGCAAGTGGAAGACTTATAGAAATATATGTGTACAAGTGCAAATCCCTGAAGTACATATACATACCAGGTCATAATGAAAGTGTTATTATCAAAATTACAAGTATCAAGTTACATCATTTAATTCCCAAAAATAATCCCAAAATCCCGCGCATCAGAACAAGGCTCGTTAGAACCCGTCTGAAAACTGCATATAGGAGAAAGCAGCCTCATCATCATCCATCTCCCACTCTGCCTCAGAAGTCGCATCAACGTGGGTGTTTAACACCGCCCCAGAACGTGGGAGTGAGTGATCAACTCAGTGGAACAATAAGGCACTGGTTAATATGTTATCAGTTCAATCAAGCAGTAATGATAAAGTAGAATAATTAAACAAGTCCTAAGTACTCTTGTTAATGCAAGGATGTATGCAAAATGATGCGTGCCCTCACGTGTACACCCTCAGCGTCTTCATCTTACGTACGCATGACACCACCTCAAAGTGCACCACATCTACAAAGCACATGCAAATGCGGTGCATGAATATGATTACCAAGTTGTTATTAGTCCTTTTCATACAGCAGGATTAGGAAGCTAAAGTACCTTCCTCATATCACCATCTAAACAGTGATCCATACTAGGGTCGTCAGTCCTAGACATCTCATACGATCATATGGTTTCAGGTCGTAGCAAAGGGCTCATCACCAATCAATGCACGCCTATCATACCTTCATTACTACACCAAGGCTCGTGACCTCAATGAGGTATCCAGGTATGCTCGAGGTCACTACAAAGGGCTCGTCACCAATCAATGTAGGTCGACAACACGAATATAGTGTCCCATACCACCATAATCGGCTCACAAGTTTAGTTGCTTACTGGTCACTACGGGGAGGCTCGTCACCCCAGCGTAGGCCGACAGCTCGACCACGGTGTCCCATACTACCATGTCCGGCTCATGAGTCTTTGCGGATCAAGGTACCAAGGTTAATAGGATTTCATTGGTAAGTTCGGTACCCTAGAGTCAAGCAGTAGCTTCCATAGATGGTGAACATACATCGGATAATCGGGTTACTTAATGAACTTGACTAGCACGAGCGCACATTGAATTGAACGACATAGAATGCGCAAGCACTCCGCATGGCCAAACCACTGCCGACAACTCTAATACGACTCGGGTTCATCTAATCCCGTCCTTTGTAGCGAAAGCAATCTCAGCCACAACCTTAAGGCAGATTACCAATATCCTTGACTATTCATAGTCCCAAACACATTACCCTACAACAGATATTCGTATTAAATGTAGACAGTAATGGAACAACAACTTCAATCATGTGGTACTCAAGCATTTGAAGAATATCAACTTAACATAAATGTAAGCATAAGTAAGACTTGAATTTAAATAACAAGGAATGTAACTTGCAAGAAGGAAATCATACGCATCAATAGGAGTGTTGAGAATCACTTCTCAACGCCCACAAATAGTGTAATAAGTTACACTTTAGATCATTCAGGCATTTCTACAAACACTTAGAATACATTAAACAACACACATGATGCATGTTGAAATACAAGCATTTGGACAATTCCTTTTACCAAGGAGTTGTCACACATACATCCAGCATACATACATGACAAATAATCATGGCAAACACAAGTGCACATTTTATACGCATACGGTACTTTATACATACACGTAGAATACACAAATCTCAATATAACACATGCATATCAGGAACGCAACATAAACACAACATTTGGCATGTGAAATCTCATCCATAACAAGAATAAATCATTAACTGGCATTGAAAGCCTTGAAAACCATAACCTATACACTTAAAGTCCGCACCTTAAGCCAGAAAAGAACACAGAACTGATTTCAAACGAGTTGTCTTCGTCAACGGCGATATAATACCCTAAAGCAAGAATAGAAATGAGATATAACAACACTAAGACTATTCTAAGCTCTAACACAGATGAGGGTTAGGTTAACTTACCCAAAGATGAACTCAGAATCATCAGAATAACGATTCAAAGTGAAGGTTCAAGGATGTAGAAGAACAGGAAAGAATCTAAGATGATTCACCAATTTCTCTCTCACTTTCTCTCTCTTCCACTCTCTTTCCAAGCTAGGGTTAGAGAAAATTCGTATGGAAAAGAGAGCTAGGGTTTAAGGACTATAAATAGGCCTCAAATTGATGAAAATAACCCCAGGGACAACGTATACTTAGGTTATAACCAAAGCAAGCCTCTCTCGATCCAACGAAGCACTTCCGGTGGGCCTATAACCACGAAAGGTCGGACTTAAGCTCACTGACCATGGATCTAGGTCAGGCTGAGTTTTCGTACCGACCGGCTCTTCAGATCAGCCGTGGCGGACCACACTCAATTCAATGGTCACAGAATCTCGATCAGGTCCACAAGCACAAGGATATGCCTGTGCCACCTTCCTTGATCAGAGAGTGAAATTGGGTCAGAATTCAACGGTCAGATAGCTTAAAATCATCGCGCAAGCGACACGACTCAGATTTCATAAAAGCTTAATAAATTCCAACCGTTCTCACACTCTTCACTCCGAACTCAATCAAATCGACCCAGAACATCTTCTGGACTTAATTTTCAAGGTGATGGTCAAGCCCAACATGGTGACCGCAACAGCCTAAGATCATCGCTATCGGACTTTCGACGCGCGGTCCAGGTCCGATCCAGATCTTCCAAAAATTCCTAAGAACAACTGGATTTAGCGATGGATCCCAGATTTCAGAGTAACATAGCGCTAACTAATCTACAAGGTTTGAGTCATACAGATCCAATTTAAAGTGATTGATGCGAATTTCACAAGCAATCGAGTATAGTGCTAATTACCCCAAAAACAACTACTTAAGGAAAGATAAGCACAAAATTTTCCAAGGTCATTACAATAATAGTTTATTTGTTTTATAATATCTATCACAGTCTTCTGCTTGCTTAAATTTAATCGTCTTTAGAGTATGATATGCTGATTTAGTTTAATCCCATTCATGTTTAAATGCACTAACACGGACAACATTAAATCATCATTTTCTATGTTGTATAAGTGATGTGTCAGAACTTGGGTGTTGAGCTTCTCCTTGACCCCCAATTTTCACAGCGTTACAATTTGTGAGCTTGCAGGCTCTAAAGAAAGCTGAGTCAGTAGAAGATACCATCAGGCAGATACCGATAGTCTGAGATTTCCCCAAAGTATTTCAAGAAATACCAAGGCTAGCCCCGAGGAGGGCGATAGATTTCTGCATTGACCTTAAGCCAGGGACTGCTCCTATATCACTCCCTCCATTTCGCATGCCTCCTTGCGAGATGGAGGAGTTGAGGAATAGATTGATGAGCTACTAGCTCAAGCCTTCATCCGTCCCAGCGTTTCTCCTTGGGGAGCACCGGTCCTCTTTGTCAAGAAGGACGGGTCGATGCGTCTCTTTATAGACTACAGGAGGCTGAACAATGTAACAATCAAGAACAAATATCCCCTACCACGTATCGACGATCTATTTGATCAATTGAAAGACGCCAAGTACTTCTCCAAAATAGACCTACATTCAAGATATCACCAGTTGAGGATCCGGGATGAGGACATCCTGAAGACGGCCTTCAGGACTCGTTATGGGCACTACGTGTTCCTGCTGATGTCTTTCGGTCTCACAAATGCTCCGGCAATTTTTATGGGCCTTATGAACCGAGTTTTCATGCCTTACCTTGACCAGTTCGTAATCGTGTTCATCGATGACATCTTGGTCTACACCAAAAGCCAAGAGGAGCATGAACTGCATCTGCGTATGGTCCTAAGTATGTTAAAGGAAAACCAACTGTACGCTAAGTTGTCCAAATGCGAGTTTTGGGAGCAGGAAGTGAAACTCTTAGGGCACATAGTAAAGGTGAAAGGAATAGTGGTCGATCTTGCTAAGGTGGAAGCAGTATCTAAGTGGGAGCAGCCCACTCCAATGACCGAGGTTCGGAGTTTCCTGGGCATGGCAGGGTATTACCGACACTTTATTAAGGAATTCTCCAGAATTGCGCAACCGCTCACGTAACTGACAAAGAAGAATGCTCAATTCACATGGGATGAGAATGCAGAGGCAGCGTTCCAGGAGTTGAATATGAGGTTAACTTCTGCACCGGTGCTCACTCTCCCATAAGAAGGGGAGAAGTTCATGGTATACAGCGATGCCTCGAAGTTGGGCCTTAGTTGCGTTCTGATGCAAAACGATAAAGTAATTGCCTACACCTCTCGCCAATTGAAAAAGCACGAGGAGAATTACCCAACTCAAGATCTGGAATTAGCAGCTGTGGAATTTGCCTTGAAGATATGGAGGCATTACTTGTATGGAGAAGATTTTCAGTTATTCTGTGATCACAAGAGCTTAAAGTACATATTCACGTAGAAGGACTGTCACGCCTCGAACTCAAAAACTGGGCTCACAAAATTTTTGATCGGCGAATCCGGCATCGATAGCCTCCGTAGAACCCCATTCTCGGCTCCCGGCACCCATTTACCTGGTTCCGATCCTGAGATCCTACAAGGAGAATTTCTAATATCAATTTAATTCATAATGAGCATAACCATAAGCATAACCCACAAACAATAAACACAAAAACACCACAAAATTCACTATGATAAAAAAAACTTTTAAGTACAATGCGTCTGAAAGGAAATACAAGATGATGATAATAATAGAAACCCAAAAGCTCGACTGCACGCTCCAACTCTGACGAGGCTACGGCTGCGTCCTGACGTCAACTGCACGCATTGATCATGCATAAGCTTATAGAAAGCTTAGAGTGTAGCGTAAGTGCGTGCGCAATATAAGCGTGCTTAGAATGCAAGGTCAAAGTAATGTGGAATCATGGTGATGAGTACATGAATGTAATCAATCGTACCAAGGCTATGTGGTGCAAGATATGAATGCTATCGGCCATAACCTGACCATGCGATGCGAGATGCAGCTCAAGCAAGCCAATCCTCATATAACTCATCAAATATCAGTATAGTTCTCATTCTGGATAATCACTGGAGTTTAGTACACTCTAAGTGGACTGCCGCTCTCCTAGCCGCATAGTCCAAGTGAGCGTAAGAAACCTCACTATCCGCCTATCCAATAGTCTGCCAATACCTATCCGGCATGTCGATAGCGGACCCATTCACGAGCTAGTTAAACTCAGCCTAGTATTACCCCCTACCCTCAGGCGAGTAAGGCCACACCCCTTTCCAACCGACCACGACACAGTGGGAGATGCGGCCTCCTGGTATTCGGCCCTCGTGCGCTCATATATCCACTCGGTCTCGACGTTGGAGTCATCCTTTGGTACCATCGGGTTTAAGAATTTTCACCCAAGGACATCTATGGCACCCCGATGCTTAGTAACAATATTTCTGTTATCCAATCCAGCCACCCACAATATGTCTGTGGAGACTATGGCCCTGGTGTCACTAGGGTATATAATAATCACAATCGTACAAATGCAAGTGCATGAAACATACTATCAGACATGCAACAATCCTGCGCGTACCGAGCGCTCATGTGGGGTGACTCCGCATATCATGGAGCCCATAAACGATCTGCCCAAAGGCATATGCTATGATCAGTCACTTCTCATATCAGGCATACATATGATGCGTATGATCATGAATCATGGATCTATGTTGTACATGTTATGTGGTGATGGGCTCTGATAAAAATGAAAATGGGCCTAGACGGCCTACACACTGTAAGTATGGGCCTATTAATGGGCCCTAGGGAGAGTAACAATACGGACATTTAACCGACATCATCCTTACAATGTGGGCCTCTAACCATCATTGTTCCCAAGGCAATACCCATTATAAACATCATTATATACACCACGGAGGAATCACGCATTGCAATGGACCTAATTGCGCCCCACCAGGCCTTAAATACATTAATTGGGCTGTATCATATGGGCCTTTATTCATCAAGTGGGCCATATCAATGGGCCGCACCAACGGGCCTTACGTACATTGCAATGGGCCATAACCCATGGGCCTTGCATACATCACAATAGACCTTATAATATGGGCCTCATATTTATATTAAGGTGGGTCTCAACAAGGGCCACCAATACATCAAGATGGGCCTCAACAATGGGCCTTAAATATGGTAAGTGGGCCTCACCACACGGACCACATGTATAACAAATGGGCCACACCCAAAAATGAGTGATGTTAAGGATTTCCACCATTTAAAATTTCTAAGGGCTTAATGGCGGATGTTCAAACCCATTATTGTCTATAATGTGGTCCACCTGATCCTAGATTTGTCTTATTTTAGTCTCAAGCCCTAAAACAAGCTTTTAAAACGGTCGGACAGATTGGATGCAACACATGCACCATGGTGGGTCCCACCGTCCAGGTGTGGACGGTGTGGATGAAATACATAAACCATGGTGGGTCCACCATACTGTTTACATGACATCCAAACTGTTGATAAGGTCACGTGGACCAAGGGCCCACCATGCTGTTTATATGACATCCAAACTGTTGATAAGATCACGTGGACCAAGGGCCCACCATGCTGTTTATATGACATCCAAACTGTTGATAAGGTCACGTGGACCAAGGGCCCACCATGCTGTTTATATGACATCCAAACTGTTGATAAGATCACGTGGACCAAGGGCCCACCATGCTGTTTATATGACATCCAAACTGTTCATAAAGTCACATGGACCAGGGGCCCACCATAATGTTTATTTGCATCCAATCTGTTCATAAGGTCACGTGGACCAAGGGCCCACTGTAATTTGTATTTTCCATCCAAACCTGTTAATAGGGTCACACGTGCCTGGATGAAAAGTAAAAATAAATTTCATATCTGATCCAAAACTTCAGCAACCCAAAAGGGTTTCAATGGTAGATGTTCAATCCACACTGTTCCTAGTGATGTGGGCCACCTGAGTGGTGGATATGGCTGATTTTTGGGGTGGCCCCTGATCAGAAGGGGCCCGTCAAAATGTACAGTGTTGATGTTCAAACACATCATGGTGGGGTCCATGGCTGGGACCCGTGGCCCAACCCAATCTACCCGTCCGTTAGGCGCAGGCGCTGCCTGCGTCTGCAGCAGCAGCGTCAGCGTTGCCTTTTTTTTTTAAATCAATTTTTCTGCGGTTTTTAGTAGGTGGGGCCCGCATCAGCAAGATCAACTCCAGCCATTGGTCCCTGTGGCTTGATACAAACCTATCGAGTCCATTATTGGATGGTTTTTGATGTACAGGAGCGTTAGGGAGTGTATCAATGGTAGGAACACTGTTTCCTATACCATGGCCAACCAGGAAACCAGATTAAGTTCATTTTTCGGCTCAACGCCTAAGATGATCTGAGGAAGAGGGTGAACGACTTGGATTAAGTACCTGCATCAAGGTGGGGCCTACATGTGCGGCCCACCTCAAAAGAAAATATATTTTTTTTGTTAGTACACACCCATGTCAGTATACACACTCCATGTTAGCCACGCCCGTCCAGCATCTAGGGACGTTGGACGGCATGGATAAACACATGCATTGTGGTGGGTCCCACATGGACGTGGCCCACCAACTATATATATGTATATTTATATATTAGCATAATATAAATATAATATTATATATATATATATATATTTATATATATTGCAAGTGAGACTTCCCACCGGACTGTGGATTTTGCTAAAATGTGGTGGGCCACACCATTGATGAATGGAGTGGATTTAACATGATTTGGTGGGGCCCACTTCATTCTAGGGAAAGGAAAGAGAGAGAGAGAGAGAGAGAGAGAGAGATACGGTGATAGAGAGGAGGGCCCCAGCACTATGGGCCCTCCATTGATACATCACATACATCGAAATGGGTCCCACCAACAAGTGGGCCCTCAAATCATGAAATCAACGGTAGGAACTCAAAGATCACCCACCTCTAGGCCTCCTCCTTGCTCCCTTAGCCTTCTATGCTCATTGCCTTCACTTTTGATGGTGGTTGATGGGATTTTGATGGTGTGAATGAGAGATGAGAGGGTGGGCCACACTTGTGGTTTGGGAGAGAGGGAGGTTGGATGTGGGATAGTGCTTGGGAGAGATTTTTGAGAAATGAGGGAGAGAGAAAAGTAATGGGATGATAAGGATGGGTGATGTGGTGGTTGTAAGAAAAAGGTGATGAGAGGTATGGTTGTGGTTGAAAATGAGGTAAAAGAGGGATGGTGAGGGGAGAGAGAGAGTTGACTTTTGAAAAGGGAGGGATGGGGCTTGTACTTGAGGTATGGTTGTACTTGACATTAATTGATTGATTGATTAATGGGACATGACGTAGAGATTCCCTCAAAATTCGCAGCGGGCGGCGTTTCTTCGAAACAAACGCTGGCCTACATCTCCTGGCTTGGGTATCGGTTCGGTGCGTGAGTCGAGGCGTTGGAACTGCGGCGACGACGCAATCGCTAAGATATAAGTTTTGGATCGAGCCATCTTTGGTATGTAAGACTCGGCTTAGGATTACGCACAATCGTCGGATACGGTACGAAGGTTGCCAAAATTCGACCGGAAGGACAGCAGAAGCCAACGAAACGGTACGGACTAGGACACAGGTCTTACAAGGACTTGAACATGCGCCAGCATTGGTGGATGGAGACTCTTAAAGATTTTCACTTTGAAATCTCATACTACCCCGACAAGGTAAACTCCGTGGCCGATGCTCTGAGTCAGAAGAAGAAGCATGAGCTGTTAGCCACCCTGATGATTAAGGAGTGAGAAATGATGAAATTTGTGCAGGACTTTGATATCTAGCTCACCCTCGATGAACCTGATGCCTACGTAGCTCTGTTAACCGCAGAGCCAACCCTGGTCCGACACATATCTCCGTATAAGACCAGGATGAATGGCTCGTCAAGATGAAAGAAAGGTACAAAAATGAAGAGATGCCTGACTGGAGGGTTGGTGGTGACGGTGCTCTTCAGTATCAGGGACGAGTATGTGTCCCAAACAATGCCAAATTGAGGAAGGAAGTAATGGTAAAAGCCCACCATTCCAAGTTAGTTATCCACCCAGGAAGTACCAAGATGTACAACAATGTTAAAAGACAGTACTGGTGGAGCAATATGAAGAGGGACATCGCTGATTTTGTAGCGAAGTGCATGGTGTGCCAGAAGATCAAGGCCAAGCATCGTATGCCTGCTGGCCTCCTTCAGCCACTACCCTTAGCCAAATGGAAATGGGACAACATTTCTATGGACTTTGTATCTGGTCTTCCTAAGATGCAGAGGAAACATGACTCGATCTAAGTCATTGTTGATCGGTTGACAAAAGCCGCCAGATTCCTCTCGATCCGCATGACAAATTCCACCGATAGTTTGGCAAGGTTATATATCTGGGAAGTCGTGCGATCCTATGGAGTTCCACGGGAAATTATATTAGATCGAGACTCCAGATTTACTTCTGCCTTCTGGAAGAGGCGGCAGGAAGAATTGGGCATGAAACTCAAGTTTAGTACGGCGTTCCACCCTCAGACAGATTGACAGACTAAAAGGGTGAACCAAATCTTAGAAGATATGCTGAGAGCATGCGTCCTAGACTTTCAGGGCAACTGGGACGATCACTTAGCGCTGGAAGAATTCGCATACAATAACAATTTGCAGTCCAGCATAGGCATGTCACCGTATGAGGCTCTCTATGGTCGCCCTTGTCAAGCCCCTTAGTGTTGGGCAGAAATAAGAGAAAGAAGCTTATTAGGTCCTGAGCTGGTTCAGGCTACTACTCAGGTCATTAACATGGTCAGAAAATGTCTGCGTACCGCCCAAAGCAGATAAAAGAGCTATGCGGATAACTGACACCACGACCTGAGTTTGTAGATGGCGACCATGTATTCCTGAAGGTGTCTCCTATGAAGGGTCTGATGAGGTTCGGTCAAAAAGGGAAGCTAGCACCACGTTTCATCAGGCCTTTCGAAATCTTGGATCATGTGGGAGCCGTGGCATACCGCCTTACACTACCTACTGGACTAGCCGATATTCGCAATGTCTTTCACATATCTATGTTGAAGAAGTATACACCAGATGAGTCACACATCGTTAGTTGGGAGGAGATCGAGCTAACTGATAATGCCTCTTACACCGAGGAACCAATCCGTATCTTGGACCATAAGGAATAGGTATTGCGAACGAAGACTATACCTCTGGTCAAGGTTCTTTGCTCACACCATGGGGAAGAAGATGCGACGTGGGAGCGAGAAGCAGAAGTCAGGGAAAAGTACCCTCACCTGTTCAGTGACACACCGCAGGTAATTTCGAGGATGAAATTTTTTTTTAGGGGGGTCGACTGTAACACCCCGTACCTTTAATACGCGGGTGTTACCTTTTAAACCCACGTTAACCTAAATCAGATTGGATTAATCCAAAAACTTGAACTCAACATACACAGGATAAGGATTCCTGTTGACATTAAAGCCATCCATCAGGGTCTCCAAAGGCAGGAACACGCCCTACGACAGTCGGGAAGGTGAGGCTATCCGAGTACTCTAAATTAAAGCTATTACGTCAACTTATACTATTACAACACACCTGTCACCAACACTTGAAAATTAGTTAGTAGCAAATCAATCCTTTACTGTAACCAGTACCTTATATTAACCGTTGAAAACAAGTATCAGGCCCACCCGACCAACAGATCGGGTCATACAGGCCAATAATAGCCCTAAGGAAGCAGGTAGCGGTCACCTGGGCCTCACCATCGGCCCAAAGTAGACCAGGATCCCTGTGTTGGGTCCCCAATACGGATGGACGGTGTGGATTATGACACTAACACTTCGGTGGGTCCCTGCATGGCGTATGTACACCGAAAGCACTGGTGTGTGAAGTGTACTGATTCCTCTGCTCGGTCAAACAAGTCTTGACGGACTCTTTTTGCAAATAGAAAGATCTCCCACCATCTAGAGATTTGAACCGACTTACTCTGAGCTCCAAAGTGGCCCATCCGGGCCACTTTCTATCAGATCTGAGCCATCCATCTGGTTCGCAGGCCCCGTCCGACTATAACCGTATAACGGTTTGGGTTCATGCATAAGGGCGAGGGAAATCAAGCAGGACCGCTCGAAATCCCTCATGCAGCAGGGATCCACGATGATGGGCCCATCTGCAACCAGTTCGGTGGCCCACGATCGGGATGAGTTGGCTATCCCATCCGTCCAACTGTCGACGAAGTGTTTTGTCCCTTGCCCAAAAATACACAGACACCGTCTGTAGCAGAAAGAAAACGTGGGAAAATATTCCTTTTTGGTATAGGAGAAGCTGATGTTTCCTAGCCGCTCAATAGGCCTCATCCAAACCGTCAAAACCTCTCCCTCCATGGCTATATATAGGGGATCCTGTAGCACTAGGGATGGGTGCCACAGAGGAGAGAAAGGAGAGAAGAAAGAGAGTGGACAGAGAGTGAATGAAACAGGGAAACCGACCCCCTGTTCCAATGTAAGAGAGGTTGGCAGCAACTGTCTCAGGTAAATCACCTCTCTGCTGGCTGTTTTCATGTTCTTTACGGCTTCAGATGATGTTTTCCTAGACCGAAACCAAGCCAAACAATGACTGGGTGCAGTCTAGCTACAGTAAGGTTGGGACGAGCCAAGCAATGGCTCCATTTCAAACTTCAACCCAGTTAGGTCGAGTCACCAGTTCAGGCCCCATTTGAGCTGTGTTTTTGAGCTCTCTGTAGAGTTTCAAGACGAGCTCAGGGTGCAACCCAAACGTGGTTGTATCAGGCTAGATGAAAGACTCTGTTACAGCCCAGACCCATGCCAAACAATGGCTGCGCGGTGGACTGAGAAGAGGGTAGGATGGGTCCCTGTTTTTGGTCAAGAAACTGAGCCAATCAGTGGCTCTGTTTTGGGCTGGAAACCAACCCATCTGTAGCACCTATTTCGGTCCAAGACCCGGCTAAACAATGGCCATGCGCCAGGCCAAAAATTGAGGTAAAAACGAGCTCTGTTTGAGCTCTGATAAAGGCTGAAAAATGGCCTTCGGATGGGCCGCGTTTAAACTACAAATCAGGGCCGGAAATGGCTCTCGGTTGGGCCATTTGCAGAGCTAAAAACAATTAATAATCCCACTTAAAAATAGCTTGCAAACAGCTGGAGTTCTAGCTGAAAACCAGAAGTAGGGGAGCTGGAAAACGGCCTGCAAACAGGAGCCTTGCAGTAGCAGGCTGCCCTGACTATGGGCCCTGAGAAAATCGCAGGTGGGCCTCACCCAACATCAGTAGGTTGCACTGACAGTGGGCCCTGTGCTAACCGCGGGCCCCACCAGCGTGCTGGTAGAGTTCACTGATGATGGCCAATGCGAGCCATCTGCGTTTGGACCGTCCATCAGGGGCAATACGCCCAGATAAGGTCCCTGGGCTGGACGTCCCTCAACAAATGTCCAGTGCTGGACGTTCTCTTTTTTTAGTTTATTATATTTTTATTATTATCCATTAAAATATATAGATAAATATATCATATCTGTAAGATAGAATACATATATAGATATGTGGCGGGCCCCACATGGGACCCACTTGTGGAGTGACTGACTGGTATACGTATACACCAACTATACAACTGCAGCACTGCGGGCGGTGTTTTTAAATCAAGGCCTTCCATCTATTGGACAACCACTGACCTAGGTGAACACCTGCACTGTCCATTGCTGGACGGTGTCATAAAAGGCCCTACCCTGATGTGTGTTTGTATTCCAAGCCGTCCACTTGGACGGGCAATGGGGACCTCACCTAAATGTATGTGATTAATCCAAACCATCCATCCATTTGGTCAACTCGTCCTAAGGGGCTGGAGAGAGAAATAAGACAGATCTGGTTATCAAATGGGCCACACTGCCATAAACAGTGGAGGGTAGGCGTCCACTATTGAAACCCTTTTTAAAGCACCAAGGCTCTGGAACAAAAAAAAAAAAAAAAAAAAAGAGGAGATATTTGCTTGACCTCTTAAGACAGGTCCTGGTGATTGTTTGGGAAACAAAACACCAGGGTGGGCCCCGTGGGGTTCCAACAATGGAAATCATGATCACCATTTTTACTTGTGATGTGGGCCAGATGACCTATTCAAATAGAGTTTAACCTTCTGGGGTAATACTCTGGTGTAGATAAGCGCAGCCCATTCATGAGGACCACAAGTTGGTGGGCTTAATTGCCCTTAGTTATAGCCCAAACAACTTAGCTTAGGGCCTTCCAACCCTTTATGTGTTAAAACTCGTGGCACATTAACTAATGTAAATAAATTTATACAGGGAATTACGTGAGTGGTGTAAATACACCATCTTCTCAAGGAAACTTGCCTCTAGGAGCATCCTACACCTTATCTGGTGATGATTTCTTTCCCCTTAAGCTTTCTATCCCTAACTAGGCCAGAAATATTAATTTTGTAGGTTTTAAATGGCTAGTTAGACTGATAACGAATTGTGAATGCAAATGGACCGTATTTAACAAAATGATTTCCGTGCTTACTATTGACTGGACTCTTTATTATATATTATGAACTACTTAAGTGGATAATTCAACCATTCATGATATGTATTTTGCGTTAACTCAGTAATGTGCTTTGATAGGAGTGTATATGTTGTTTCCTATTCCCTATTTATGATTTTTAAAAAAATCATGTCTGCTGTTATGATAATATGACACACGTACTATTAAAATCTCTCCACGGGAAGTTCTAAGCAACAGAGAGTCCGTGCTTAGGGTGTAGTTGGACTAGTTGTGATATGAGTTGGCCCCTAACACGGAGGTTTTGGTTGTTAATATTTGACCATAGGGCTTACCATCCATGTGTGGTTTCACCTAACTAATTTGGGGTGAATTTCACAACTTATCCGACACCGCCATTTATCTATCCTTGAACCATCCATGCCGTCCTGCTTTAATCGCCATACTTTGTGATTTCAACCCTTCATCCCTAGTCAACATTGGTGGTGGCCCCCTCACATTGAATTGATTGACCACATATTGGTGGGTACTATATACACCCTAAGATGGTAGCCTCATGGGCCGGAGATGGTAGTCATGGGATACTATGTCTGAGCCGTTGGCCTACGCTGGGTCATGAGCTCCCCGTAGTGACCGTGAGCTTATTTAAAATGGCTAAGTGTAATCGGATTAACAATGGACTAGCTAATCATGCATACATGGCACAGACCAGTATCTATTGCTATCGTACGTGATGAACGTATTGTTTCGACTGGATGATGTGTCCCAGGTTCGATGATTACATGGGTGACGATCCCACTGTCCGCATAGATGAGCTTCCCCGGGGCGATGATTGCGTTCCATACATCTATGCACCTAATAAGATTGCATCCACTATGTTTTGAATTACCTATATGTTTTTTGTTATTTCTTATTTAGGGCGGCGGTGTGTAATCTTGAGGGGAGATCACACTGAGTTGGCCACTCATTCATCAATGTTCAACCGTACAAAGAACATAGGTTCAAGAGCTGATGAGTATGCGGCAGACCTGGAGGATGTGGTAGACGAGGAGGAACTCTATGACGAGGAACCGCAGCAGGAGGCGGTCGTCTATTTTGGGATAAATCAGTAGATTAGCCATTTATCCTTATTTTAGTACATTTAGGATTCGAGAAACCTGAGATTTTGTAATTGGCCCCCCAGCAGAGTGGGCCTAAATATTGTTTGTATGTTGGTTCAGATATATATTATGTCCCTTTTCCCACTATCTGCACTTTAATTTACACATTGATTACCATTATCCTTAACTAACTATAGGTTCTTGAAATTCGAGTGGTGTACTCGGGTTCTGAAAACCGGGGCATTACAGTTTTGCACCATGGTTTTTTACCCTTATTTGGGGTTTTTTCATGTATATCTTGTCTTGTGGTTTGTTTGGTATGTTTTGATTCTATTTCAAGTTTATATTTCTTCTTGTTTATCGTTTGTAGGTGAGATCAGAGATTGGATCTCGGTTCACTGCATTGTTGGCGTGCTGCGCAACAACTGGTATCAGAGCTATTGGTTTAGTTCAAGTGGGAGCGATGACGGAAGAAGGGAATATTATAATTAAGAAGTTTGATGGTTCAAATTTTGCCTTCTGGAATATGCAGATGGAGGATTATCTGTATCAAAAGGACCTCTATGTTCCTCTATGAGTAAAAGAGAAAAAAAAAACCAGAAAAGATGACAGATGATAAATGGTTTTTATTGGATCAAAAGGCTTTAAGAACGATCTGACTCTCTTTGTCTAAGAGCTTATCCAAGGTGAAAAATACAAAAGAATTAATGGAAGCCCTAGCTACGATGTATGAAAAACCCTCAGCTTCCAATAAAGTTCATCTCATGAAACAGCTATTCAACATATAGATGTCAGATGGTGGGAGCGTGGCTGAACATCTAAACGAGTTCAATACAGTCACGAGCCAGTTGGAATCTGTTGGCATTTTTTTTTAGGACGAGGTCTGGACGTTATTGATTTTGTCGAGTTTGTCAAACAGTTGGGATGGTTTGGTGATTGTTGTGAGCAATTCTTCAGGGTTGACAAAACTGAAATTCGATGATGTGATCGATCTAATTCTTAGCGAAGAATCTAGAAGAAAGACATTAGGAGTTTCAGGGGACTTAGGGAATGCTCTAAACATTGAAGGAAGAGGAAGATCGCTGAACAAAGATGCAATAAACATGAATGTTCTAAATCGAGGAAGAAGTCCAAGGGACCGAAAGACAAAGATGGGTGTTAGCATTGTGGGAAAAAATAGCATATGAAACGTGATTGTAGGGCGCTTAAGAAGAAGGAAGCTTTTAAGGATGCAAGGATTCAGTGAATTTATCTGAGGAGAGCGACAAAGAGGCATTGATCTTATCTCTTGATGCAAGGAATGAGTCTTGGGTCATAGACTCGGGTACTTCACTTCATGCCACTTCAAGTAAGGAAGTTCTGTATGATTATATGTCAGGTAACTTTGTCTACCTAGGTGATGATGAGCCGTGCAGTATTGTTGGAAAGAGAGACGTTCATATAAATCAGAAAGATGGAACAGTTTTGAAATTAAAGGATGTCAGACATGTACCGAGTTTGAAATGGAACTTGATCTCAGTAGGACAGTTGGCCGATACCGGATATGTGACGACCTTCACCAATGATACCTAGAAGATCATAAAAGGTGCCTTGGTGATATCTTGAGGCAAGAAGGAAGATACTTTGTACGTGACTTTAGGATCATATAGTTTACTCGCAGTCGCATCAACTGGAGTGAATAGGCAGTTATGGCATCAGAGGTTAGGATATAAGTGAGAAGGGGATGAAAGTGCTATTGTCAAAAGGGAAGCTACTAGGGCTAAAGTCTATTGACTTGAAATTCTACAAGGACTGCGTGTATGGCAAGCAGAAGAGGGTAAGTTTTAAGAAAACAGGACATGCTCCAAAGACGCATCTGTTGGAGCTTGTACACACTGATGTGTGAGGACCGACATAGGTATCATCTCTTGGTGACTCACGTTATTTTGTTTCTTTTGTTGATGATGCTAGTAGAAAACGGTGGGTCTATTTCTTAAAGCATAAATCTGATGTATTTGATGTATTTAAGAAGTGGAAAGTTATAGTAGAAAATGAGACAAGTAAAATAGTAAAATGTTTCAGATCAGATAATGGGGGAAAGTACTGTGATAAGAGGTTTGAGGAGTATTGTGCAGCAAATGGAATCAAACATCAGAAAATGATTTTAAGGACACCACAGCAGAATGGTGTGACTGAGCTCATTAACAGGACCATTCTTGAGCGCGCCAGGAGCATGAGGCTATATGCAGGATTGCCTAAAACGTTTTGGGTAGATGCTGCGAATACTACCACATATCTCATCAATAGAAGTCTCTCAATACCATTAGATGGTGGGTTACTAAAAGAAACGTGGACTAGGAAAGAAGTAAACCTTGCACATCTCAGAGTATTTGGTTACACTTCATATGTTCACATGGATGCAGAGCACAGAAACAAGCTAGATGCGAAGTCCAGGAGGTGCACGTTTATAGGCTACGGGCAGTATGATTTTGGCTATAGGTTTTGGGATACAGAAAATAAAAAAATCATCAGAAGCAAAGATGTAGTCTTCAATAAAAAGTGATACATAAGGATAGTGTGCAGGAAAATAAGGCCGAGGAGAAAGAATTCTTAGAGTTGGAAGCGTTACCAGACATGGGTGTTACAGTGCCACAAGATGATCATGCAAAGGAGCTTTATGAGGCAAAGCCACAGACACCGGTTGCGAGGAGGTCTACTTGGGAGAGGAGACCCATGGTCCGATGCTCACTCTCCTTACATTATTTACTGCTAACAGATAATGGTGAACCAGAGTATTTTGAAGAGGCATTGCAGTTAAATACACAAGTTAAGTGGGAGCAGGCCATGGATGATGAGATGAACTCTTTTTCGTACATGGGAGCTAGTCACTCTACCTAAGGATAAGAAAGCTCTTCATAAAAAGTGGGTTTATAAACTGAAGGAGGAGCACGATGGTTCGAAACAGTACAAGGTTTTTTTGGTTGTGAAAGGGTTTCAACAAAAGGCAGGTATCGATTTCATGAAATATTTTCACCGATAGTGAAAATGTCTACAATTCGCATGATTTTGAGTATAGTAGCTACAGAGAACTTACATCTAAAACTGCTAAATGTTAAGACAATCTTTCTTCATGGTAACCTTGAATAAGAGATATATATGCATCAGGCGATAGGATATGTGGCACCAAGAAAGGAGAACAAGGTGTGTAGACTGAAGAAGAGTCTATATGGCCTAAAGCAGACCCTGAGGCAGTGGTACAAGAAGATCGACAGTTTCATATCGGGAAACGGTTATAGGAGATGTCATGCAGACCACTGTTTCTATTTGAAGAAATTTAATACGTCGTACATCATCCTTATTTTGTACGTTGATAATATGCTTGTGGCCGGATCAAGCATGAAGGACATCTCAGATCTCAAAAGACAACTGTCTAGAGAATTTTCCATAAAGGATTTAGGACCTCTAAAATAAATCTTAGTCATGAGGATAAAGCGTGACAGGGAAAATAAGAAACTAGTTTTATCACATGCAGAGTACATAGCCAAGGTACATAATCAATTCAATATGAGAGGTGCTAAGCCGGTTAGCACTCCATTAGCCAATCACTTCAAGCTTTATAAGGAGCAAAGTGCAAAGATGTAAGAGGAACGGGACTACATGGCTAAAGTCTCATATGTGTCAGCTATTGGGAGTCTCATGTATGCTATGATGAGCACGAGGATAGACATTGCTCAAGCAATAGGAGTTGTTAGCAGGTTCATGAACGACCCCGGGAAGGAACATTGGGAAGCTATAAAGTAGATCCTCAGATACTTGGTAGGTACTAAGGATGTAAGGCTGTGCTATGGAGGATCATAAATCAAGCTACAAGGCTACATAGATTCAAATTTGGCAGGAGATATCGACAACAGAAGAAGCACTACAGGGTATGTCTTTACTTTAAGTAGTGCTATAGTCAGTTGGGTCTCTCAGTTATTGAAGATAGTATCTATCATACAACGGAAGTAGAATATGTTGCAGCTACAGAAGCATGCAAGGAGATGGTATGTGTCATGCCCCAAACTCGGAAACCAGGTTCACAAAATTTTCAATTGCCGAATTCGGTGCCGAAAGCCTCCATAGTACCCCATTCTCGGCTCTCAGCATGCATATGCCAAATTCCGATCATGGGATCCTACAAAGAGGATTTTTCAACTACATTTGTCTTATAAGAAGCATAACCACAAGTTTACCCAAATCACAAAGGCAACATCATCATCACATATCCACTAATATAAACGGTTGAATACAATGTTGAAAGGGAAATACATATATAAAAAATCAAAGCTCCAAAAGACTGTCGCATGCTCTAAGCCCAATGCTGCTGCTGCAACCTAACATCACCTGCACGCATCTATTGTGCATAAGCTTATAGAAAGCTTAAAAGGTGGTGTAAGTGCGTGTACAAGGTAAGTGCCCAGTATTCAATACAATGCCATAGTCATACAATATCGAAAATACTGGCAATTCCATCAGTCATACAATATCAGAGTACGTAATACAGATTAGTTGTGCAAATGAGGAGTCCAGATGCCGAGGATGCAATGCAATATACAATTCCTGATGAGTTCATGAATACCGTCAGCTGTATCTAGGCCATATAAATGCAGAAACATAGTAACCCAAAATGTCATATGCGATGCGAATGAAACGACCATGCTGAAGTGTGAAATCGGGATGATAGTATGTAGCATCGCAAGCTACGGGGTTCACCACAAGGGACTTCTATCCAAACCAGTCTCATACCTAAATTTAGATAGATAGACTCAATGTGATAAACTTCTAACCTTAGGTTAGTAACGCGCCTAACCAAAATCCTAGCCATTGCGAAAGTACACATATCAAATTAGTTGCGCACCACTAGCTCGAGTGGATAGTAAATGAATGAATGAATGAATAAGATGTTGAGTATACAACTCTCACTCAATAAGTCAACATATCAGTATTGTACATCTCTAAGATCATCACCGGGGTCTAGTACACTCTACATACAATCATCGCCCATTGGACGCGTAACTATGCAAGTGGAAGAGACCTCACTATCCGCCTAACTAGTAGTTAGCCAATATCTACCTGACACATCGATAGCGGACCCAATTACGAGCTGGTCAAACTCAGCCTAACTATGCCCACTACCCTAGGGCAGGTAAGGCGACACTCCCTCCCAACCAACCATAACACAGTGAGAGACGCGACCTACTGGTATTCGACACTCGGGCGCTCATGTATCCACTCGGTCTTGACGTTGGGGCGTCTCCTGGCCTCGAAGGTTTAAAGATTTTTACCCAGGGACATCTATGGCGCCCCGATGCTAGTAACAGATTTTCGGTGTCCCATCTGACCATCCACAACATGCCTGTGGAGGCTACGGCCCTGATGTCGCTAGGGCATACAGTAGTAACAACACACAATGCATGAGTCATACAATCTAGTCACGCATCAATCCTGCGCATACCGTGTGCTCATGTGAGACAATCTCCGCCTATCAGGGAGTCTCATTACAACCTACCCAATGACATATGCAATGGTTAACTACATCTCATAACAAACATGCAGATGATGCGTATGGGCATGTATCATGATGCTATACTATCACATACTCATAATCAGTATCGACAACCGGCACCCATAATTGGCATCGATATTCGACCTCGATAATCGGCCTATACAATCAGCCTCGACAATTGAAATCAGCCTCGATAATCGGCCTCGACAATCAGAATCGACCTCGACAATTGGAATCAGCCTCAATAATCGGCCTCGACAATCGGAATCGGTCTCGATAATCGGCCTATACAATTGGAATCAGCCTCAATAATTAGCCTCGACAATCAGAATTGGCCTCGACAATCGGCCTCTACAATTGGAATTAGTGAGAATGGGCCTAAAAGGCCTAAGGGAAGGTCACAATGTGGACATTCAACCATTATTGCCCATCAATGTGGACATTTAACCAACATTGCTCCCAAGGGGTGGTCCACGTAGACCCAAACATATAGTGGGCCCATAACCTCACACAATGGCCCAATATACATCACGATGGGCCTCTCTCAAGGGCTTAATACAAATCACGATGGGCCTCACTCATGGGCTACATATACAACATGATGGGCCGCAATACATGGGCCGAATACATGTCACAATGGGCTATATCACATGGGCCTAATACGCGTTATGATGGGCTGCATCACATAGGCCTAATATACATCATAATTGGCTGTATGACATGGGCCTAATACATATCACAATGGACCATGACATATGGGCTGGAAATACATCTCATGAGCCTTATCAAATGGGCCAGAAATACATCACAATGGGCCGTATCATGTGGGCCTAAAATACACAACAGATGGCCCTGCACAAGAGAGAGATGGGGAAAAAGGAGAGAGTGATCAATGGAGATGGGAGGAACTCTAACACTATGAGCTCCTCCATCATACAATGCATACATCATGATGGGTCCCACCATATGTAGGCCCTTCAATCATCAAAATCACACAAATCAAATCATAAAATACACCCACCGGTAGATCTTCTTGGACTTCTTCTTCCATCAACGCATTATAAAGCTCCAAGGGGACAATTTTAATAGTTGAGATGGATCATGAAGGGTGGGATTGGGTGGTAGGAAGGTGGGCCACACAAGCTCTCTCCCATGGAGCTTGGATGTTGGGTTGCTCTCATGGAGCTTGGGAGAAAATGAGAGGGAGATAAGAGAGAGAGGTGATGTAAGAGATGGGTGTGATGGGTGAAAGGTGATGGATGTACTTGACATAGTTGACTTTGGGGATGGGTATTGTACTTGGGGATGGGTGTGAGTGATGGGAGTGATGGGGTATGTACTTGACATTTGATGGGATATATTCTCTTGGGATTTGTAACGTGTGGCGTTTTCTTGGACTGAACGCGGGTCCACATCTCCTGGCCCGGGTATCACCTTAGCGCGCGAGACGCGGCATCGAAACCTCGGCGATGGCGCAGTCGCAAGGATATAAGTCTCGGGTCAAGCCGACTTTGGAATACAGGATACGACTCAGGGTTACGTAAAAATGCTATCTATGCGTCGCGGGTCGTTGGAATTCGACCGGGAGGACTACGGAAGCCTACGAAACGATACGAGCTAGGATACGAGTCTCACAGTATGGATGCAAGGTTTCATGGAAGAGTTGGGTAAGAAGCAAGTAGATTGTAAGCTATAAAGTGACAGTCAGAGTGTAATACACTTGGCTAGGAATTCAGCCTTTCATTCAAGGACCAAGCATATTGACATCATATATCACTTCATACGTTCGTTACTGAAAGATAGATCAATTGCTCTGGAGAAGATTCATACAAGTGAGAATCCTGCAGATATACTAACCAAGGCAGTCACATAGGAGAAGTTGAAGCTCTGTTCAGCTTTGATTGGTCTTCAAGCTTGAAGACGGGGAGGTGGTGCACTTTGGATGTAGAAGACAAAGGTTTATGGTGATGTGTCTCCAAGTGGGAGATTGTTGAGATGTGGATCCATGCCTGAACAGGGCCACTCGACCAGTTGAGTGGTCTGCTCGACCAGTCGAGTGGCCCACTCAACTAGTTGAGGGCTGGCTTGACTCAAAGTCCAGCGAGCTATGATTTTCTAGGTCCGTGGTGCTCGACCGGTTGAGGCCCATGCTCGACCAATCGAGGGTCAGCTCGACCAGTCCAGCAGCTTGCTCGACCAGTCGAGGTTACGCAGATTCATTTTACGGATTTGATACGGACTACAGAAATTTGAGGCGGTTTTCGCAAGGGTGTGAAAGAGAAGTTGCCTAAACTATAAATGGGGGTCCCTAGGGCTATTTTAGGTTAATGGGAAGTATTCTAAAGTATAGGCAAAGGGTTTTCTTTATACATCTAAAGGAAAAAGGTTAGTATATTGCTTGTAATCTCGTTTTCTTCATTGTGGAAGTTTTGCACCATGGTTTTTTACCCTTGTTTGAGATTTTTCCACATATATCTTATTTTTGTGGTTTGTTTGGTATGCTTTGATTCTATTTTTAGTTTATATTTCTTTTTGTTTATCGTTTGTGGGTGAGACCAAAGATTGGATCTCGGTTCACTATGTTGTTGGCATGCGGTGCAACACATGCTCCATTTTAGTTAAAAAGACTCTTCAACCAAAAGAAAAATGTGCATCCGACACGATTTTAAAGACTAATGAAGTTGTCTTACAACAATTTTAATGATTGTTTCATTTATTTCACACTTGATTAATCTTTTATTAAGATCAGAAAATAGAGGACCAGTTTGTATAGGACAGAGGTGGACCTACATCAAACTCTTGAATTGAAACTGTATCAAGCATGTAATGTGATTTCCAACCAATCAACAAAAGGTGCATCTACTATGAAGCATCAGTTTTTAAGTTTTATGTCTGAACTTGGAGAAATTCTGTTCACCAAAACAAGGGTCTAGTCTAGCTACTTCTGGCCTCTAGTTAAATTTCCTCTTACAAAATCAGCAAAATAGTCACAATATTATAAAAGTATTGGAGAAACTGACCAATTTGAGAGATTTGGGAATATAAGAAATACGAGATGTCCATATAGCATTATTTCATTCCATTAGTAAATTGGTACACCTCAGTTCATAAAAAAACTCACCAATGTCTTCTTTGTTCACCAGCAACCAACAACATCGAAGCATCTTTTAATCTGAAAGCGAAAAGAAAATTCCAATCAACCCAACTTTTTGAAGCTATAAAAGTCAAAACCTTGGATCTCTTAAAAAATCATGTTCCATAGACTTAACTTGCGAAAACAATCACATAAAATAGTTGTCATATAAAAGTCAGAACCAAGCATTTACATTTGTTCACAATCACCTAGTTCAGCCTACATCAAATGGGTACATATTAGAGGATTGTATCTCTCTAGGAAGCCAATTATCTCTCTAGGAAACCAGTTGGCAAATTCAAAGGTATAACATGTTAGTTATGAGGATGGACCTTCAAAATGAAGAAGTTACAAAAATTCCACACTGGCATGAAGTGTTGGTCACTTAGCTTGTGAATCTCATCCTCAAATCAGATTATTGTACTTCATTTCAATTGAGAATCCAAATGTATGTTATATAAGAAATAGCAAGGGGTTTTCTTTATCTCCAAAATATCTAAAATTCCATAAACATTTTAGTGTAGTCTTTCATGAAAATAACAAGGATATTCCATAAATGTTGATTCAAAAGAAGAAAAGAAGAAAATGTTTATACAGTTCTTAGAAGGCAATTAGGTATTTTCATCATCCTTGACAAAATCCAAAAACCCAGACATGCTCAAATGTTGAGCTATATGTGAGAAAGAAGAACATATCGCGAACTAGTAGGCGAGAAATGCTCATTATCGTACACTCGTGGAGAGTGGAGGAGTGTTATGAAAGTGCCATATACAATAACAACTAGGACAAGCTTCAAAGAACGAAGTTTGCAACTTGAGCTCCTACCTTGGATGGAACTATAGGTCTTGTCAGTGTCTTTAAAATCATTGCTTCTTTGAGATCTTTTGATCATATCATCACTAGTCAGGCAAGAATCCATGAACCAAGTTAGTGGTCAAACCAGTCAAGCATCAAAGAACAAAATTAGCAGGAAAATGTAAATAAAGAAATTCCACATTTGAGACAATGAACCCAAAAAAAAAAATGCAAGTAAATTGTTGTTAGAGCAGGAAAATGTAGTCTAAGATGATACTTTTTTTTAAAAAATTTCAAGGTAAGCATTGTAAGGCTATTGTAGAGATTAAAAAAATAGAACAAAACACATATATTGGGAGCTTCTTTCACATTCGGGACAAACACCACAAACTAAAGATTGTAGTATTGAACTTTTGGAAACCAAAATGCTGATTAAAGCTTTAAATACGTGTAGAAAATAAAAATGGTCCAGTCAGTAATGAAAAGTCACTTAAACACATACAAACACCTCCCACGAACAGAAAAACTACTAGTGGCAAAAATTCAGAGCTGTAGAGAAGGAAAATTTCCCAACTAATGAATCTACGAATCAGTCTTATAGATTTAGAGGGCCTTAAGCACTTCCCAATGAGGACATTTGGCAAGTCTAATGACATTCTCATGGCAGTTCCCAAACTATGTACCAAATCTCCACTGCTCAATAGGAAGAAAACTTCCTGCAAGAAATCAGCTGTATGGCTACATGGTCTACCCTAAAGATCCTAAAGTAATTAGGAAACTAACTATTAGTGATCCTCCAAATGCTGAAAAAACCCAATACATTCCTGACTGGGAATCAAAATTTATATGAAATTTTCCATATAGTGGCACAACCCACATCAATCCAAGCTATTCACTCGGCACCTTTCTGACCCTCTTGAAGGCAATGCCAGACGAACAATGCAGTGAAGTAGATAACCATACATGGGATCCTTTTGCATGAGGGCTTGCACGCGCCAAATAGATTTTATTATAGGGTGTGCTGCACACAAATTGGATGCATAGCATGGAAATTCACTGACTTGAACAATTCATAAATTCACATGCAGTGTCGTGCTAAATTTCATTTTTCGGATGATCTCAACATCTGAAGATGATCTACAAATGTAGTGAAAAGGAATATTGGCAATCATCGGCATTGAACAGGAAAATCCACCAGCTAGATGGGTAGTAATGTCCAGTCTCTATAATTTTCGAAGAGCATAATCCATCCATGATAGAGCTTGCCCACTAGAATTAGCTTAAGAGGATCCACCATAGGTAGTTCCCCCGATAGTGAATTATAGAAGTGGATATAAATATTGTGGAAATATGTGCTTTATTGATACCGTGAATTGGTTCCAGGAAGTGAGGAAAATAAATAAAAAGCTTCATAATATTAGAAAGAATGAGGGTTCTGGAGGCGCATGTATAAATAATAGTACCTAAAAATCTAAAAATATGTATTTATAAGTTGTAGAGTAGATAGAATTTCCTGAATTAAGATTCCAAGAAACACACAGAAGTTACAAATACCGGGATCTATCTTGGTGAAGTTGAGAAGTGGATTTAATGAACCATTCCTTCTTTAGAGGATCCCCATTATTAAAATTCTGGTAACCCTCAATGCCAGTCCATTCATTAGTAGTAAAAGAAACTCAGTCCATATCTTAGTTGAAATTATCTATTGAACACCAATCTACCCTTGGCCTCTAGATTTTGAGTCTCAGTTCTCTATCGTAGTGATTATGCCGTATGTTGACTTGTTGAAAGAAATGAAATCTAGGTCTATCTTGTGGTGGGTCGCTTTGATTGCCCTAGTATAAATTTAGGGGTCGTTTGGCAGCTTGGATTTTGGGACATTTTGGAATTGAAATCCAGATGCAGGCCAAGATATTGTGTTTGCCCACTTCTCAAATCTTCTCTAAAAGCTTAGCTTGCGAGGATTTGAAATCTTCTTTAATACAGCTGTATTTTTCAAAATGGTTACTTATGGAGAGAAGTACAATCCTTCCCCACACCTGCAATTCCAGTTTGCGAAGATAGTTTCTAGATTTCATAAATTGAAAATCCAGGTTACTAAACATTAGTGGCAGAATGAAAAGCTTTGAAATTGTTTGGATGTTTCTTGAATCCCACATATAAACTATTTGAGTCTCCAAGGTGAACTGCTTCATTCTATAATGTTTGACTAACTGGTAAAGTGTTTATTTAGTAAGTAGTTTTTTGTGTTTGGGTACTGGTAACATGCTCTTGTGAACTAGAAATTACTGTTATAAATTTGAAAGAAAAAAAAATGTTGGGGTGTATAGATTTTAAACAATTTTGGACCTTTTGGTGCAAACTTTACAACTTGCAAACACTTTACACCATTTTTCTATCCAAGCACACAGTGTAAAGTGTTTACAAGTTGGTGATTTTATAATTAATACAAATCTGTAATTAGAACACAAATTGTACCTTGAATGAAACAAAGATTTCCACCTCTCTCAGTTGTTGAGGTTTGTTCGTGACTAGAATATGATGCTCCTTTGCATATAACCCTAGAAGATCCTTAACCTATTTGGAAAACAAACCATTAAGAATGAATTTGATTTATTGTTGCGGTTGATGGTTGGTTGATGGTTTGCATATAAATGTATTCAAGATAGATCATCCTGCTCTCAGCCCCCAATCTAGTTTAAACATTGAGAAATAGGTGTGCTAAGAAGATCACCTGGTATAAAAATTACACCAGATCACTCACAGGCAAGCCACATTATGTTGAATTAGATCATCAGTAGATACAAGTTAAACAATCAATTTTTATTGCTAATGATTCTCTGCAAGCACTCAAGGTAGCCAATTCTAACCATCCCATCCACAGTTCAAAAACTCGATACTCATAATCGAATCAGAATACCACTGAATAACTCAAAACCCAATGAAGACTCGGAATGACTCAATAGGTGGAGACTCAAATAATGTTGTTCTATACTAAAAATACTTTAGGCCTTAAATCCATTAATGTGCCTAACCAAAAAAACCAATGGTTTGGATTACCAAACATGGTCCCTTAAGAATCAATGTGAACCATGTATAGATGTGGGGCCCACTTGGGCATGTGCATGCCATCTAACATGTCCATCAAGTTTGTCCTCCATGCCAGTTAGATACACAAAACACAGGCCCATCCAACCATGTGTGAGCCACATAATGAATTTGGAGGTTTTTTTTAATGGTTATCAATTGCTTTCTGAGGTTAGGCTTACCACATTGTGATTATGACATCCAACCTTTGCCTTAAGTGAGCCTAGCCATGACAATGTGATGACTCAAAAACCATCCTAATATAACCATTGAGTGGGCCATACCATAGAAAACAATGGACAACCATTCAAATACCTTCAAATTCATATGGTGGCTTACATGATGGTTAGGTCAGCCTGATCATTTAAGGTGTCTAGCTTTCACGACAGCAAGACCATGCTGGACAGGTTAGATCTCATCCAAAAGGACAGGCTGGAAAACCTTTTTATTTTTCCTTATTAGGGAATAGGGAATAGGGAAAACAATTTCAGAGATAAAAAACAGAGCTCGAAATGAAACAGGGAAAAAAACCCTAGAGATCGAACAAATGATGCAGATAAGAAGGATGATAACTACAGATCATGTACCAAAACAAAAGAGGACAAATAGCCCAAGCTTTCTCTGATGTCATGTAAAGAAATATAATAAAAGAATATTAGATTCTTCAATGCATGCCTATCCATAAAAGTATTTTAGGTTTCGATGGCTCACCTGAATCGAAGCAGAGGCAGAAGGAAGCTGTTCATGAAACCCTGGCTCTGAGTTCATGAGAGAGAATCATTTTGAGTTCGACGAGATATGTGATTCAGGGTCACAAGAGAGGAGCGAAAAAGAGAGAAGAGAAAGGGGGAGAGAGAGAGAGAGAGAGAGAGAGAGAGAGAGAGAGTCGGGGATGATGAGAGGGTGGGGAGAGAGGGAGAGTCGGGGTGAGGGGCAAAAGAATGGGTAGGGTTTTTTCTTTCCTATTTATACCAGATACAATCGAGTATAACTCTTTTTCTTGTAGTGAAATCATGACTAAAATTCATCACAACTGCTAATCTTTTGCTAAATAAGTAAACCACAGCTAAGATCACTAAAAAGTTCAATCATCTATCTTCACCGACTTCCTACAGATTCATGAAACAAGACAAGACTCGATCTCTTCTCTAAACCACAAAAAAGAGAGAGTCATGATTCATGAGCAAGCTACTAAAAGATTTCCAAGAACTACTCAAATCAAGCAAATTAGGTCAATGATCTAATCACTAATAGAACATAAGAAGCAAGATCCAAACCGTAAAATCCATCAATTGAAAGATTTCTTCCATCAGATTAGAAGGAATGGGAATAAGAAGAGATCTTACAAAGAACTCTTTGATCGTTAAGAGAGAAAGAGAGACAGAGAAAAGGAAGTGAGACTGCAATGGAAGGAGTATTTGTAGGGAGAGAGGTCTCTGGTCTGCTTGTGGTCTTCTGCATTATGTACGGCTTACACAGAGTAGGAGTAAGGCTTCAGTGATAAACTGTTCCCATTAGGTACGGCTCTAAACTGTAGCTAAACCAAAAATAAATCGATGCCATTAGGTACGGCTCTAAGCAGTACCTAAACCAAAAATAAATTGTTCCTAATCAGCAAATTTGGTGTAGTGATATCCGTTCTCAACAATTTCTCAAACGTCATGGTCCGAAGATTGTAGAAAATAGTTCATTCTTGCTTTCTGATATGTATAGTTCGAACCATCAAAGATAGGTGGTCAAGAGACCGATGTTCCCTCTCCTTTGGCTATAATTCCAACTTCAATTAGGATCTCCCTTTAGGTTGTTAAACCCTTCAAGAGGAACTTGCCCTAATACCAATTGAAGTTGTGGTAAAACTGCTATTATAGAAGTATGGAAATATGTCCAAGTATCCTAGAGGAGGGTGAATAGGACTTTTTAAAAATACTTACTTATAATAACATGCAATGCGTAACTTTAAATAAGATAAGACAAAGTAACTTTATGGCTTCCAAGCCAATAGAAGGTCCAAACACATAGGCTACATAAGATTTATATGTAAAGCGAATAGCTTATGAAGATAGTGAATGTGAGAGAATATGGAATGTGATTCCTATCAATGCTTAGACATTCATTTAATCATGCATCATAAATAATCATTCAATGAACATAAGCATAATTAAATCAATGTACAAATAGTCATTCCAAACACAATCATATGTAGTGGTTCGACTACTTACATACTCCACTCTTGGCTAACGCACTCTCACCTAAAGTGTACTGGATTTCATTATCCAATGATTTTAAATCAGATTAACCATGAACCTTCACAACATACAAAAGGTTAACTAAGGAGCCTACAAAAGGCAACCTTAGATGCCTACACAAGGCGACAAGTCCTACACAAGGACATAACTAGGAGCCTACACAAGGCAATCTATGCCTACACAAGGCAACACATCCTACACAAGGACAACATATTCTCCCGTCGGAGGTCGATGAAAGGTCTTGGTGAGTTTGTCACTTAAACTCTGAATCTCAATCCTACACAAGGAAAGGGCTTCAGACTCAACGGACTCTGTATACTTACAAATAAGTGAGTGAGCCCCTTTCTCACACAATTTGAAGATAATCTTCTTTGCTGATGAAGAGTCTTCCGCTCCCTTAAACTACAACCACTTATGATAGTCCAAGCAATGCTCTGAGGTTGTGAGGTTTAGGGTTTTGACTGATTTCTCTATTAAATTATCTAAATTAAATACCTAGAGAAAATTTCCATGAGTTAAGCATTCAAGGATTCCAGCACAATGATTTACCATTAAAGGGTGCTACTGGAAACTCAATGAATGTCGGATTTCATAATTCAATTCAAGTAATGAAGAAGACAATAAAGCTTGTGCTATAGATTGAATGATGAAATACTATGGGAAAGAGGGCTTGAAGATGAGGGTATTAACTATTACAATAACTCTCTCATGATCTCTTCAATTCTACCTTGTTTTACTAAGAAGCAACCTATGGGTATTTATAAAGTTGAATCCAAACAGTAAAAAAACAGACAGAAATCTAACATTGTCGATGCCATCAAAGGGTATTCGATGCCATCAAATTTTGAATTTCGATGTCATCGAACCTTCTCTGATTGCATTGACTTCCTACACCAGGATATTCAGTTGGGTGCAGGGCAAATTTTGTCCGATCTCATTGAGCATCCTTTGATGTCATCGATGTGTACTTCAATGCCATCGACGGGTGTTTCAATGCCATTGGGATTCCTTTGAAAAATACACTTTGGTTGCTGGACAATTTTGTCCCTTGTTCAATGCAATCAATCAGACCTTTAATGCTATCGAAATTTGAATTTCGATGCAATTGAACAGTCTTCGTGTAATACCCTGAACTTTTCAATACCCGAGTATTAAAAGTTCTCGAGTGTCACCATGAAGTTTAACTTAGTATGAACGTTTACGATACCAATTTAGCTATCCTGACCTTACATCTATTCTCCAACATGAATCTGACCGTTGAGAATGATACTCATCCATAGATCAAGCCATCCAACCATTCATTTCAAGATAAGATCATCATATGTCCAAGTACTCCCACTTGTCCATCATAACCAACCGTTCAGCCTACTATCCATCGATAGGTAAAGATATCTGACCGTCCACTTTGAGTTTTGATCACCCGATCATAATAAACTAACTACTTGATATCTACATCTGCTCATACACATATCAAATTGAAATTCTGATCCGTTCATCTTGTTCACCACCTATGAATATGCTTAACCCACCATCAAACTATAATCTTATAAACTTATACATGTGAACAAGTCACTTGAATCTAACGGTATACATGTTCTGCCTCTTGATCACTCTAAAAACCTACTTGTGATCATCCATTTACAAAACTAATCGTACACCCACTTACAAACATGATCAAAGTACTAACCATTAAGCTTTTCTATTTTTAACATGTCATCTGACAATCCATTATGTTGGTTGATATATGTATATTCCCTTAATTAATTTGGTGAATAATTCTTTATTCGTAATGATTTAGATATAAGTTATTTTGTAAGAATTACTTAGAAACATCCCTATAACCATGTAAAACCATTAGATTTTCTAAAACTCTTATATCAGCAATAATTACGAAAATGTCATTAACCTCGATCATTGAATTCTAGATCACGTGGTTCTCACGATTCGTTTGATGTGAAATTTTATACCATACTTATGTATCATAAATTAACCATACATGTCAAATTTTAGCCCTTTTATCATTGTAAAAGTGACCCAATTGACAAATCAGCCCATTAACCGTTGATTTTGGTGTCTATCGAGTGAAGAAACCTCATGGGTGGTCGTGGTAGGATATTTTCCTTCATATAAACGACTTGCATTGCTTACAATATATACCAAGTGTGAAATATGAAGACCCCACTTTGGTAGACTTTTCCTTAGGCGTGAAGTCATCCTTTTGGGACTTACTAACTCCTTATAAATCCGGATCTTCCGATTTAACCATTTTCTAGCGTCCATTGTAACTCAAATTTGGACCACACTTTGGTCTCATATGACTATGAAGTTATACAAAATTTAAACCTCGATCTATGATTCTATACCATTGAATGTTGAAGCCAGTTCATTCTTTTTGTAACAAAATGTGAAAATTTAGATTTAGGCTTTTTCTACCATCAATTAACAATCAAATTTTGTTTAACTGTTTTCCTATCTTGACTACACATTTTTCCTAAAATTGGGCCTTGATCATTAAGTGTGGACTATAAATTGAGAACAAGTTCGTTTTGGTACCCGTTAAGAGAATTTTCAAAATAGGCCAATCTAAATTTTGGATCACCAAGAAAATTATATAACCTAGCCCTCTTTGACGACCCTGACATATTGGGCAAATTAGATTTAAAGAAAGACCACTAGAAAAGGTCAAATTGGATAAACCCAATACAAGTGGGATGTGAAACAAACCTCCCTCTCACACACCCACTCTTTTATAAAAGGAGAAGTGTGTCCCCTTCTCCTCTCACACGCCCATGATCCCACGTCTAAGAAAGAGAAAGAGAAAGAGAAAGGGAAAGGGAAAGGGAAAGAAAAAGAGAAAGAAAAATCCTAGTCGCTCATCATCCTCCTCCTCCACATGTGTGGTGTCTCCCTCTTGTTCAAGCGATGTCATGATTCATGTAGAAATTTTCCTATAGCGAGATCTACCCAGGGTATAGATCTAAGGCTAAGGTGAGGGATTCATTTAAAGTTTACAGTAATTTGAGTTGATATGATTTATCTTGTTTTTGCATACTTTCATATTACTATATTTTTCTATTCAATTGATTGGTTTACCATTATTAATTATTTATCCTTTTTGAAAATTATGGTTAAGGTATGATTTTAATTATGCTATGATTTTTATGAATTTATGTAGGGTGATGAATGCAAGCCTTGCCCTTGGCTAATTTTGAGAGCGACGTGTGCTTCCACTCTATATTGAGTTGACATGTTGCTCATCTCCCCTTATCCTTATTGAGTTAGCCTATTTGCTACTCTTCTCTTTTATTAAGATAGCTTAATGCTAATTGTCTCCTTTATTAGGTTAGCTTTGTGTTACCTCCCTTTATGGCTTGCGCATGTGTCTTGGAATTCTAAAACTCTCATGGTTTGACTTATTTTTTTACTGATGCAAGTGATGTGTTATAGGCCTCATATATAGTGGTTCATATATATTATTGTGGACATAACGCGTTTCGAGTAGCGACCTTCTTGGTCAACACGTAATCTCGTGAGTTGGTGAGTGGTGCACAATCAATGTAAGTAAATCGCTAGCATGTTACATCACTTCTCGGGATTGAATGTCACAAATAGTCACTCCATGAACACATCGTGTCACGTAAATCCTCCAATCGTGTTGTCGTGTCCCCTTAAGATGTTCACATAAATCCACGTTAATGTTGGACATGCCGATGAATCTTTGTAGTATGGGATGCGGGGCGAGTCAGGTTTTCTATAAATTATATTCCACATTGTGATGATTATTATGTATGATAAACCGCACACAATTTGCTAGACATGCATTCATATATATATTGGTTGCACATATTAATACCACTCGTAGTGGTAGAGTACGAGACGTATCAGAACCCTCACATTATTCTCATGAATCTCTTGAATTATTGTTAATCCTAAAGGATAACCATCACTATGAGTAGGACATTGACCACCTCCAACCATACAGATGCTACAGGTGAATTACAGGTTGACGATACAAACAATAATCATTCTATGGAAGATACAAACAATAATCATTCTATGGAAGATACATTTGAATAAAGAAGAAGAATATCACTAAAATTTATTTATTTATATGTTTTCCACTGTTTACTTTAATATGATGTAATAAGTTCCTATTAAGAGAGAGTTTGAAGATTAGTCGAATGCTTTTTACTCTAATAATAAATATAGTTGATTTTGCTCTCATAAATGTTTACCTTCATGAATGTAACTGGATGTGATATAAATGGAAAAAAAAAAGATGCAATTTTGAAGTATCCAAATTTTACATTATTAACACTCGAAATTCTCGGCACGAGTATATATTCGGGCCATGAAAATTCGTGATGTTACACTTTGATGTGATAAAAAAATATTGGATTTTCTTAGAAATCTTACTGGAAAAACTGGTCCTTATTTAGATGTAATCAAACAGTCTTCGATGTCATCGAAACTTACTTTCGATGTTATCGAAGAAGGTTTGATTACATCAAGGAGCACTTAGTATTTTTGGTTTTAGAGGAAATAAGTCCAAGGTCGATTCAATCGAAATGAGTTTAATGCCATCGAAACATAAGTTTCGATGCCATCGAACTGCATTCAATACAATCAATAATTCCTAGCATTTGTTTAATTTGTTGTTGGAGTATATGGGCTTGATTTCGATGCGATTGAACCATGTTCAATTCCATCGAAAATGTCATTGATTGCATATCGATGAAATCGTCAGGACATTGGTTTTACCTGTACGTTTCATACTTCCTCCAATACTCAAAGTGCAAAGAAAAGAGTAACCCAATCTTGCCAAAAGTTTTTAAAAGTAGTTGTGGGTAAGTTAGGTTCTTTTAGGGGCATATACTTGTCAAGGTCTGTTTTGGGTAGATGAGGCTCAGTTTACCTTTTAAGCACGATCGTATGCCTTCATCTTGATGAGACTTGAACTTGATGTCTTGAACTTGGGGCTCACTTGACTAACAAACTCAACACTTACGTATATTGACAAACAAGAGCACTTTCAGACCTACCTAATTCCCTTGAGACGATACCAATAAACGACATGTTCCATTACAAACAATTATTTAAACTTTTCTAAGTACCTTGGTTCGCTAATAACGCTAATTATCTCGCCACAAGTTTCACACTGATCCATTGGACTGCATAAGATAAGAAGAAATTCTACACAGAGGTAGGTAAATTTATTTGTAATGATCCATACCTATTCAAATATTGCCCGGACCAAATTCTAAGAAAATATGTGCCTAATAACGAACATCAAAGCGTAATCTCTTTTTGTCATTCTCAGGCCTGTGGTGGTCACTTTTCTGCTAAAAAGACCATGAATAAAATTATGTAGTGCGAATTTTATTGGCCCACTATGTTTAAAGATACATATGAGTTTTGCAAAGCTTGTGAGTATTGTCAAAAATTGGAAGGATTGTTTTGTCAAAACATGATGCCATTGAACCCCATTCTAATTATTGAATCATTCGATTGTTGGGGCATTAATTTCATGGGACCATTCCCCTAATCCTTTGGAAACATTTACATCTTGTTAGCAGTAGACTATGTTACCAAGTGGGTCGAGGCGATCCCATGCCAGAACAATGATCATCAAATGGTCATTTGATTCTTAAAATAAAACATCCTTTCCCGGTTCCGAACACCTCAAGCCATCATAAGTGATGGAGGTTCACACTTTTGCAATAGGCCATTTGAGAAAATGAAGAAATATGGCATCTCTCACAAAGTTAGAACTCCCTATCACCCGCAGACAAGCAGTCAAGCTAAAATTTTCAACAGGGAAATCAAACAAATTCTGAAAAAAATGGTTAACCACAATCACAAAGATTAGTCAATTAGATTATCTGATACTTTATGGGCTTACTGTATAGCTTACAAGACCTCCATTGGAATGTCACCCTTTAGACTTATCTATGTAAAGGCTTGCCACTTGCCTGTGGAGTTGGAACATAAGGCCCACTGGGTGATTAAGAATTTGAACTTCAATTTAGACAGCGCCGACTCGCTATGAAAACTTCAATTAAATGAACTCGAGAAAATTCAGAATGATGCATATAAGAACTAAAGAATTTACAAGGATAGAATGAAGGTGTTTCATGACCGGAACATTCTTCGAAAATCATTCACACTAGCTCATAAGGTCCTTTTGTATAATTCTCGTTTACATCTATTTCCGAATAAGCTTTAATCTCATTGGACCGGCTCTTTTATTGTTACACTCATTTATCCTCATGGGGCCATCGAAATATATAATCCAATGAATGGAAACATTTTCAAAGTAACAGTCATCATCTCAAGCCATTTATTCAGACATTTGATTTAGAGGATATGTCCATCCCTCTGACTGATCCTATCTATTAAGATTGACTTCCTAGTCTGATGGAGGTATGTCACGCCTCAGACTTGAAAACCGGGCTCACAAAATTCCCGATCGCAGAATCTGACACTGAGAGCCTCCGTAGTACCCCATTCTTGGCTCCCGACACCCATACACCAGGTTCTGATCCTGAAATTCTACAAGGAGGATTTCTAACATGATTTTGATTCGTAATGAGCATAACCATAAGCATAACCCACGAACAATAATCACAAGAACACCATCAAAAAATTCACTATGATAAAAAACTTTAAGTACAATGCTATAAAGGGAAATATGAGATAATGATAATGAAAACTCCTGAAGCTCGACTGCATGCTCCTACTGCTACAAAGCTATGGCTGCATCCTGGCGTCACCTGCACGCATCAATCGTGCATAAGCTTATAGAAAGCTTAGATGGTGGTGTAAATGTGTGCGCAATATGAGCGTACTCAGAATAAAATATCAGAGTAATGTGGAATCATGCTGATGAGTAAATGAATGTAATCAGCCGTACCAAGACTATGAGGTGCAAGATATGAATACTATCGGCCATATTGAGACCATGCGATGTAAGATGTAACTCAAGCATGTCAATCCTCATCCAAATCTGCATATCAATGCAACTCATCACTAGAGCATCAAGTATCAGTACAATTCTCATTCTGGATAATCACCGGGGTTTAGTACACTCCAAATGGCACTGCCCTTTCCCAGGCGTGCAATCCAAGTGAGCATAAGAAACCTCACTATCTACCTAGCCAATAGTCTGCCAATACTTATCCAGCACGTCGATAGTGGACACATTCATGAGCTGGTCAAGCTCAGCCTAGCAATGCCCCCTACCCTCGGGCAAGTAAGACCATACCCCTTTCCAACCTACTACGACACAGTGGGAGATGCGGCCTCCTGGTATTCGGCCCTCATGCACTCATGTATATACTCGGTCTCGATGTTGGAGTCATCCTCTGGTACCATCAGGTTTAGGGATTTTCACCCAAGGACATCTATGGTGCCCCGATGTTTAGTAACAATATTTTTGGTATCCAATTTAACCACACACAATTTGTCTCTGAAGGCTATGGCCCTGATGTTGCTAGGGCACACAACAACCACACAAATGCGAAGTACATGAATCACACTACCAGTCATGTAACAATCCTTCACGTACTGCGCGCGCGCTCATGTAGGGCAACTCCGCCTATCAGAGAGCCTATAAACAATCTGCCTGAAGGCATATACTAGGATCAGTCACTCCTCATATCAAGCATACATATGATGCGCATGAGCATGAATCATAGAAGTATACTAAACATGTTATATGGTGATAGACTCTATTCATAACGAAGATGGGCCTAAACGGCCTACACACTACAAGTATGGGCCTATCAAAGAGGCCCGAGGGAGAGTCATAATGCGGACATTTAACCAACATTATCCTTACAATGTGGACGTCAAACCATCATTTCTCCTAGGGCACGACCCATTATAAACATCATTATATACACCATGGTGAAATCACACATTGCAATGGGCCTAAATACATCCTATTGGGCCTTAAATACATCAAGTGGGCCGCATCACATGGGCCTTATATTCATCAAGTGGGCCGAATCAATGGGCCACACCAATGGACCTTATGTACATTGCAATGGGCCATAACCCATAGGCCTTGAATACATCACAATGGGCCCTCATATGGCAAGTGGGCCACATCACATGGGCCATTTATACATCAAATGGGCTACACCAATGGGCCCCATGTATATCAAATGGGCCACACCCAAATATAAGTGGTGATAATGATTTTCACCATTAAAATTTCCAAGGCTCAACATAACATTTATTTCCCATCCAATCTGATCATAAGGTCACATTGACTTGAATTAAGAGGAAAAATAAATTTCCTACTAATCTAAAACTTCTGCATTCCTAAAGGATTTCAATGGCAGACATTCAATCCTTATAATGCAGTGTGGTCCACTTGATAAATGGATTTGTCTTATTTTTAGTTTCAAGCCTTAAAATTATCCTTTAAAATGGTTGAACGGTTTGGATGTAACATATGCATCATGGTGGGTCCCATAGGGATGGACGACATAAATGAAACAGATGGGACCTATAGAACTTGGTGACATCACTATAGCAGCTATGTAGCTGGAGTGAGGTACACCAACCGTCCCACTTCCCCATGCGTGGGGAGGTGTGGTATACAATACACACATCAATGGGTCCCACGTGGGGCCCATCATAATGTTTATCTCCCATCCAATCTGTTAATAAGGTCACAGAGACCTGAATAAAGAGGAAAGATAAATTTCATAATGATCTAAAACTTCTTTAATCAACGAAGGGTTTCAATGGTAGACGCTCAATCCCACTGTTTCCCTGTGACGTGGCCACCTGAGCTCGTATACAGCTGATTTTTGGAGGGCCCACTGCCCTAAGGGGGCCATCAAAATGCACGGTGTTGATGTTCCCACACATCACGGTGGGGCCCACGGATGGGACCTGCAAAATGCAGGATGCTGCTGCGCGTCCTCTGTCAGCAACAGCAGCGTCTGCTGCTTTTTCATATTATTTTTTAAAAAAAAGGGTTTTCTTATGGTTTTTCATAGGTGGGGCCCACATCAGGTGAATCCACCCCAGCCATTGCATTCCATGGCTCAAGACCAACTAAACAAGCTCAATATTCAGTGTATTTTAGGGTGTAAAAACATCAGAGTGGGCCGTAGCAGATTTTAACGGTAAAACTCACTATCTTCTCTTCTATGGCCCGTCAGAAAATTGGATTGGGTTCATTTTTTAGCTCAACGTCTAAAATGAGCTGGAGAATGGAATGGACGGCGTGGATTAGACCCATACTTCAAGGTGGGGCCTGTAAGAGCGGTCCACCCAAAGTTTCAAATTAAACTGATATTTTTGCTTTCCTGGTGGTCAGTACACCACGCTGTCAGTTCATACTTCACAGCACGACCACGTCTAGCATCCCTGGACGCTGGACGGTTTAAATGTAACACATTTTCAATGTGGGCCCCACCTACAGACGTGCTACAGGTGGGCCACCAAATGGCTGGATGGTGTAGATAAGATATACATCAAGGTGGGGTCCATCCGAGTCGGCCACACCACCACATCATCATACACAAAACAAATAAAAAAGGGAGGGAGAGAGAGAGAAAGGGACATGTGTGATGGAAGGACCCCGACACTATGGGCCCTCCCTTTCATGCATTGCAATCATACATCAAGTGGGTCTCAATACATGTGGGCCCACCAAATCAAAAATCAATGGTGGAGATTCCTTCTCTACCAAAATGGAAGGTCTAGATGACCTCTTTTCATGCAAGGAAAATAAACATCATGTTGGGGTCCATGGAGAATGGCCCCATCATGGAATGATCATGAGAATCAAGGTGGGCCATTAGCCAAATCTAGGGTCCAAAGTGAGATCCATACCATCAATCGATAGGCCCCACTTTTTTTTTCTATTAGCTTCTTAGGACAACCACTGTTAGTTCACACCTCACTGGTAGCCACCCCTATTTGGTAGGCCCCACTTGGCCCATCATCAAAAGAATGAAATCTAGGCCTATAGAAACACCCACCGTTTGATCTTCTTGGTCCGATGAAACGTCGATCTCCTTGCCTTTAATTTTAATAAAGGTAGATGATGACTGGATGGTTAAGATGGGAGATGAGGAGAGGGAAAGTGGGCCACACTTGTTATTTTAAAGAGCTTGAGGAGGCTTGGACATGTGATATTTTGTTGCTTGGGAGAGTGTTTGAGAAATGAGGGAGAGAGAAAGAAGTGATGGGATGAAAAGAGATGGAGTAATGGGTGATGGGTGATGGGTGGAGTGATGGATGAAGTGATGTAAGGGTTGACTTTGGGGTAGCTTGTGTAAGAGAGAGGTAAGGGTAGGGTATGGGTTGCTTGTACTTAACTTGAGGTGTGATGTGTACTTGATTGATGGGATTGATTGATTGGACATGTTGTAGAGATTCTCTTAAAATTCGCATGCGCGGCGTTTTCCTCAAAATGAACACGGGCCCATAACTTCTAGCCTGGGTATCGATCGGTGCGTGAGTCGCTACATTGGAACCGCAGTGATGACGCGGTCGCAGGGGTATAAGTTTTAAGTCGAGTCGACTCTGATATGTGGAACTTGGCTTAGGATTGCGTGCAAATGTCGGATACGAATCGAGGATTGCCGAAACTCGATCGTAAGGACTGTGGAAGCCTACGGAACAATACGGACTATGATACGGGCCTTACAAGGTATGTTTAGGTTTATTGCTTTCTTATGATTAGGTTAGAAAGAATTTTGCTTTCGTTATTCGTGTTTATGATTATTTAACCTTTACATAACAAAGACTTTGAATATCATTGCATTCTTCCTTCTCAGGTACTATCTTTCTAACTCATTACTCATTTTCTTATCTTTGTTTCATGTTGGTATTATTGACTATTTCTTACATTGAGAAAAATGTAAATTTTAGGTTGGGGGTGAGATTAGATAGATCTAATCAATATTTTTCTAGGTTTCAAGCAATTTTTTTAATGGAATTTTCTGTTTCAAAACTCTCTTGGAAAGTAAAAATTCTATGTGATTTGAATGCATACTGAGTACTATGATAAGATATGGAATAAATCTTTAGGAATCTAGTGACTAGTTAATTAGTAACTTTTGATTAAGTTTTCTTAATTGGTTAATTAATAGAAAATTTTAAACATCAATTGAGCCTAACTCACACTTCACGTCTAATTTATATCCTATGAAATTGTTTACTTTCTAAGTGATAACATGTGAATTACGTGAAAGTGATTAGGAACCAAATTTGGAGATTATTATCTACCTAAAAGGAATTAAAAGAAGAAAAATAACCAGCTAGAAAACAGTATGATCATGGCCACCTACGGGATGCGTTTCAAATGAAAATTTCAAAAAAAGAATGAAAACATGTGAAAGCCATTGATATAAAATCAAAAGCTAAAAAATAAGTGAAATAGGAGATATGATCAAAATTAGTATTTGTGTTGAACTATCCACTTTAAGGTAATGAACATGGCTAACATTATGAAAGGTATAACAAATTCATGGAATTTTAAGTTAGAACTCAATATACACACTAGAAACTTGATGTTTGGACTTATTCTATTTGTTAAGTGATGAATGAAGACTTAATTCATTTGATTTCTAAGGACGTTGGGATTTAAATTGCCCATGTTTTATTTCCACACTTTAAATATCACTCACATGTATAGTCTTGCGCAGAAAATTGTTATCTAAGGGAGGGTTGGAATTTGAAAATTTTGAGAAGCTGTATTCACATGTTTTACTCGGGACTAGTAAAATGTTGGTTGGGGGTGTGTTGAGTGTGAAATATTGCATATTTTTCCCTATTTATGCCTTAGTTTTATAAACGTGATAGTGCTTAATCGATTTAATTGTGCATGTTTTCATGTGCGAGGTGATTTCGAGAGTTTAAGGTGAAATTGATGCTAAAAGGAACATTTATGCTCAAAAGATTACTAAATGAAGAATTGGATATTTGAAAGTCATTAACGAAGAATTCACATGCTAAAGATCCAATGAAACCAAGTAAGGAATGAAGAGAATCAAAGATTTGAAGTGAAGAAAAGGAATCCTGAAAATTGGTAAAAAATATATATATTCTGAAATTCCGAGTCTAAAAAGAAAAGGTCATGAAACAGACCTTCGATCCCACCGAAGTTCAATTTCGGTCAGACTAAAATTGCGCAAAACAATCCAACGAGAAGTTTAATTTTCAGCCTTAATTCATTTCGAATGAAATCGCGCAGAATTGTCCAGTGAGAAAGTGGGATTTTCAGCCTTAATTCAGTCTGATCGAAGCGTAACTTTTTGCGTAAGATTGAAACAATTTCAAAGTTAGTCCAAGCAAAGCTTTTAAATATAGGTTTTATAGGAGTTTCTAAGCATGAATTAGGGTTAGAAGAGTGGAGCAAGGTGTTGGAGAACTTCAAGGAGTCCTTCCTTCTTCCCCAATCTTCTTCTTCTAGTTAGTTTTTATGTTTTCTTTAAGAGTTTTAGTTTCAATCATGTCTCTGGTTAGCTAAACCTCTTAGCTAGAGCTAAGAGGTGAAGCTTGTAATTTATTTAGATTATTATCTTACTTTGATTCACGTTTATATTGAACTTCTATTAATTTATAGTTTGAATTAATGAATATTTTTAATTTTATGTGGTTTATTATGACTTCAATTACAATAGATGCTTGGAAAGCTTTTGATATCTTCTTATCTTGTTTTGTAATTGTGAGCTCTATACAATTCGTGATCCACCATTGTTTCCTGGGCATGGTGGATGGTTGAATTCCCTACAATCATCACAATGGTGCTTCATGTGGGAACCAATTCAATGAAAAGTTCAAATTATGGTTTAACTGCTCTATCATCCAATTGGATAGGATAGGACTCCGATTCCAGTTGTGTTTATTGAATTAAGTGAGGTATCATCTTAATAGGTACAAGTGGATCCTTAGCACTCTAGTTTCTGTAAGTGCTATGGGTTTTAGCTCCTATAATTGTCAAATTTTGTAGTGCCAAAACCTTTTTGAATCTGTCTTATCTAGCGCATCTACATATTCAAGACAATGCATCTCTCAAGAATAAAGATTTTTACTTCAAGAAGTGCAAGTTTACTTGGTCATGTTCAAATACAACATCTAGTGTGAATTCAAGGTCAAGCTTTTAGTCAAGACAAAGTTCTTTACTTTGAACCTCAAGCTCAGGTTTCAAGATGTTTTAAGTTCAAAGGTTACAAATTCAAGTTTCAATATACTTCAAGTTGAAGTCTCAAAAGGATTCAAGATCAAGCTTCATCATGTGTAAAGATCTCAAACTTCGTGAACTTTAAAGATCAACTTTCATCATAAGGAAAAGAAGTTTCAATGTTCATACATCATGTATAAGGTATGAATGACCCTAGATTGACTATAGGGTAGGTCATTTTGTATACATAATTTAATTTGAGTCACTTTATAAGCGCATTGACTATTTCTCGACTATTCTTGGACTTTGTTCGACTAGTCCTAGCACTGGCTCGACCAATCCAAGAATTTCTCAACCAGTCCTATGTCTGTTACTAAATTTCAAGAATTTTTGTTAAATCCTTGACCAGTCCTGGAGACTACTCGATCGGTCATGTGAACAGTGCCCGACCTGTGCTCGACCAGTCCTGCAACCTCGACTCAAAGTCTTGGAACTAAATCAGGTTCCACACGACCAGTCGTAGACAGGTATCGACCGGTCGAGCAAAGCCTACGACTAGTTATGGAACGACTTTATCCTATCATGCTCAAAATTTTAAAAATCTGTTGGTCCTAAGACTAGTCGTGTCGACCTCAGGACCAGTCGAGAATGCGATTTCTGCAACTGTAAATAGAGCATGAATTTCAGAGTTTCATATTCAATTCAAGTTAAATCAATACACCACTCTGAGAGATAAGTTAGTTGTCAGGCCCGTATCTAAGACCGCACCATTCTGTAAGCTCATGCAATCCTCCTAGTTGAATTCCGGTGACCCGCGATCTGTTATCAGCGTTTACGTGTGACCTTGAGACGTGTCCCATATATCAGAATCGACTCGACCTGAGAGTTGTACCAGTGCGACAGCGTCGTCGCCGCGGTTCCGATACCGCGACTCACACGTTGATGCGATACCTTGGCCAGGAGATGTGGGCCCACATTCAGTTTGTGGAAAAATGTCATGCATTGCTAATTCCAAGAGAATTCATCACATCAATCCCATCAATCCCATCAATCAAGTACACATCACACCCCATCACTCACTCATCCCCAAGTACAACTACCCATCCCCAAAGTCAACTCTCCCCATCACCCATCACTCACTCACCATCCCTCTCTCCCATCACTTCTCTCCCATCACCTCTCTCTCTCTCTCATTCTCTTTCCACCCAAGCAACTCTCAAGAGTAGCCAACGTCCAAAGCATTTCCAAGCACCATGAGAGCTAGGTGTGGCCCACCTTCCTATCTCCCATCCCCACCATCCAAAGCCTATCTCGACCGTTGAAGTCTAACCATTGGAGCTCTAGATCGCATCGGTGGAAGGAAGAGTCCGAGATCTAACGGTGGGTGCTTCTATAGGCTAGTTTTCATGTTCTTATGATGGGCCAAGTGAGGCCTACCGATCAATGGTATGGATCTCACTTTGGACCCTAAGATGTGGCCGATGGCCCACCTTGATTATCATGATCATTCCATGATGGGGCCATTCTCCATGGACCCCACCATGATGTTTACTTTCTAAGTTTGAAAGAGGTCATCAAGATCTTCCATTTTGGTGGAGAAGGAATCTCCACCGTTGATCTTTGATTTGATGGGCCCACATGTATCGGGACCCACTTGATGTATGATTGAATGCAAGGGAGGGCTCATACTGGCGGAGCCTTCCATCACACGGGTCCTTCTCTCTTTCTCTCTCTTTCCCTCTCTTTTTTTATATTTTTTTATGTGTTATGATGTGGCCGTGTGGCCCACTTGGATGGACCCCACCATGAGGCATGTATTTTATCTAAGTTATCTATTGGTGGGGCCCACTTTATATGTGTTGTATCCACACCACCAAGCCATGTGGTGGCCCACCTAAGCAAGGCCCACCTTAAACATATTTGCATGCCCAAAACGATCTAGCGTCTGGACGTTAACTGGAAATATATATATATATATATAGCTTTGGTTCAAAGCTATTGGGAAAGGCTGTCCATGTAGGCCCCACCTTGATGTATGCACCCAATCCACGCCGTCCATTTCATTCCCCAGCCCATTTTAGGCGTTCAGCTAAAATGTGAAGCCAATCCGATTCTTAAGTGGGCCATACCACAAATGCTAAGGGGTTGGGCTACCCACGTCATTTCTTACGTTTTGCATGGGAGGTTTGGAGTGAGTTTTCACTCATGGGACCCATATTAATGTATTTCTTAGATCCACACATAGGTCCATTTTCTGGCACATTTTAGCCATGGAGCCCAGAAATCTACTCGATCCAATGATCAGGTGGACCACACAACAACCGATAGTGGTAGTGGGAGCACCTCTCATGTCAACCATGCAGACGTGGGGTGGGGGCGTCCCAACCATGGAGCCACCTTGATGTATTTGTTTAATCCATGCCATCCACCACCTTCCCCATGTAGTTTTAGGCTATGAGTTGAAAAATGAGACAAATCTTAGTTCTTAGTGGACCGCACCGAGGGAAACAAAGTAAGTGCTATAGTTTATATCCCTGTAAGTTGTCAAATTTGTGGTGACAAAATCACTGTTATGTTATATATAACTGCTTAAGTGAAGCTCTCTCAAGGATCAACATTCATGACTTCATGAACAAACTAAGCTCACATCAAGCAAAGCTCTCAAGTATAAGACTCGGGATCTTGAATGAAAGAACTGATCACAAGACAAGACTCTTGAAGGCAAGAACTGCTAATTTCTCTCAAGTGAAAAGAAAAAGAAAGTACAAGGCAAGACTCAAGTGAACTCAAGACTTAAGTTGAAAGTCAAGCTGAACTCAACTCAAGCTGAAACTCAAGCCACTTTCATGATTGAGCTACTTGAGGTTTAGTCTACATCAAGACTTCAAGGCTCATTCTTCATGGTCTCTTGTTTCAATGTCCATACTTCATGATTGATGTTTGTTTGACCATAGGATGACCTTAGAAGTAGGTCATTTCGGATACATAAGTCGAATGTTATTTTACATGTGATTGGTCGGTTCTTCGACGTCTTAGGCCCTCTTCGACTAGTCCTAGACTTGCTTCGACCGATCTAAGAAAATCCTCGACCCGATCGTAAGTTTGTTACAAATTAGGATAAAATGCATTAGCCTTCGACTAGTCACGGAATACATTCGACCGATCGTAGGAAGCAGTGTTTCGCATCTTCGACCGATCGTAGAATCTACGACTCGAAGTCAAGGAACCTTTGCGGGACCTACGACCGATCGAAGGAAACCTACGACCATCGTAGGAGGGCTACGACCAGTCGTAGAACGATCTGCGCTTATCCCGCCTAATCTTTCAAATATCTGTTATGGCTTCGACTAGTCGAAGAGCACTCTAGACCAGTCGAAGACCCGATCTTCTCACCTATAAATAAAGCACGAATCTCAGAAGAAATTATCGATTTAATTAAAGTATCCAAGCCAATCTTCGTCGAACTTCTAAGAGATCATTCTGTGCTCCATCTAAACTAAGTGTGCTTAATTAATATCTTCTTTCCTTAGCATTATTTTAATTGATTTTGTTTCTTATATTCCAATCCGATTTGAAAAGAGGAATTGTTATTCCCTTTCTTTGGAATCAAAATCAATTAAGGCAAGCCCTATTTTGGTTTAATTTAAAATCTATTAGAACTAGAACCATTGTAATCAAGTCTTGGACATTGAACTTGGACATTCAATCATCTACTTTGATTTGGTTCTACCGTGCTACAACGAAGAAGATATTCGGTATTTTACATATTGTAAATTCCTTTCTATTATTTTGGTTTCTTTCAAGATTTGTCGGAAAAATCTTGTTATTTTGGTTATCCGAGGAGAGCCGGAAAACTCGAAGTGGGGTTTTTAATTGTGTAAGCCCACATACAAAGACACAATTGTAAGGGTTTTGGGTGAACTCGGGAAAACCTATCTTTAGTGAACGCTAATATCCCTGTGTGAGGATATTAGGAGTGGAGTAAGCATTCTGTGGCTGTTGGATAACGGTTGGTGAACACAGGCGAACCACTATAATCCCTTGAGTTGTGGTTGATTGATTTATTCTTTTAATCTTTTAATTAATTTTTGTGGGATGTATGTATGGTGGTGAATGTTGTAATTATTTCAAGCTTTGTGAGAATGTTGTAATAGCTTAGAATTTACTTTCTGTTATTCCTTTATAAGCTTGATTTTCAATTTCATTTGAAAGTTGTTCCAGTAAGGTTGCCTGCCATTTTTATGGTGTATGGCTGTCCCTAGAACAATACATCTTTAATTACAAGTTATTTCAATTCGGTTTGTATTTCTTTTTATATTCCTCTTCGAGTCGAGACTTGATACAAAGACCTTTCTAGAAATAAGGTTGTCCTACCATAAACTCTGGTTTTTGGTGTAAGGTTGTCCTTAGAACAACGTTTGTATCAACCTCTCAAGATCTGAATTTTGAGGTTGTTTTACTTTCCTGCATTGTTATTTAATTTGGCTATCATTTTCTTTATTATTCCGCTGTTATAAGTTTTTATTTGGCCTTGTCCTATTCACCCCCTCTAGGACATATAGCTTGGCCTTTTCAAGTGGTATCGAGCCTAATAGCTCGTTTTTTTGGATTTAATTCTGAGCTAACGATTTAAGCTATTTAAGATGTCAAATTTTGATAGCTTTTCGATCACTAGGCCTCCACCCTTTGATGGCTCCAATTATGCTTATTGGAAAGCCGAATGAGGATCTTCCTCAAATCAATGGATGAAAATGTGTGGCAAGCCACGGTGGTGAATGGAATCCTCCTATCATGGAAGTTCTTGGGGTTGATGGTTCAAAGTCTATGAAAACCACACCATATTACCAATGGACCACCCTTCAGAAAAGTGAGAGTAGTGCAAATGCTAAAGCACTAAATGCAATTACTTGCGCACTATCACCGGATGAGTTCAAAAGAATCATCTCTTGTGATACTGCAAAGCAAGCTTGGGATGTATTAGAAATGACACACGAGGGTACTACAATTGTCAAAAATCTAAAGTCCAACTCCTCATAACCAGATTTGAAGAAATTCATATGGAGGAAAATGAAATGTTTATGGACTTTTACACTAGATTGAATGACATTGTAAACTCAATGTGGGGTCTTGGCGATAAAATCCCGGAAAGTAAAGTGTGTGCAAAATACTACGCTCACTTCCTGAACGGTTCAATTCTAAAGTAACCGCAATCCAGGAACTTCGTGATACGGATAATATGAGGGTTGAAGAACTAGTTGGTTCTCTACAAACCTACGAGTTAAACTTTAAAGCTCCTAAAGGTAAATCTATCGCTCTAAAATCTTTTAAATGTAGTTCAAAAGAAAATCTGATTCAGAAGATGACATGGCTCTTTTAGCTAAAAAATTTTACAAAATTTTCAAAAGCAAGAAAAGAGTTGATTTTCAAAAATCAAATGACAAAAGAAGTTTAGACCCAAATCTCGAAAATCTTTGAAAGATAGTCAATGTTACAACTGTCTAGAATATGGGCACTTAGCAAATAGATGTCCTAAAAGGGACAAACCCAGAAGAAGGGTATGTTGGCTACATGGGATGAATCATCTGATTCTGAAGGTACTTCTGAGTCAGAAGATTCTGAAACTGAGTCGGGCAATGAGGTCAAAGCTCTTATGACTCTAGCCAAATTCACATTTTCAGATAATGACTCTACAAGTGAAGAAAATCTGAATAGTGAATGTGAAAATGAAGATGATCTTCAAGACGCTTACAATGCCCTATATAAGGAAAGTTGTAAAATTCCTGTCAAACTTAAAATTCAAAAGAAAAGTTTTCTAAACTCAAAAATTGTTTTGATTCACTTGTCATAGAAAAATCACAAATTTCACATAGTTTTGAAAAATCAAAATGTGATTTGGAATTCAAAAACTCACTAATTGTTGATTTAAAATCTGAAATTGAGAATCTTAAAACTGAAGTATCTTCTCTTCTGAGTTTAAAGGACACATGGAAATATGCCCAAGGTGATCCAAAGTTAGAAAAATTGTTATCCGGATCAAGAAAATGTGGCGATCGATTCGGGTTGGGCTATGATAAAAATCAACCTCCTAAACAAAAGTATACTCCTCCTATGTTTGTTAAAGGAGAGTCCTCAAACTCAAAAGGGAAAAGTACTTATCAAGATTTTTCTAAAAATTCAAAAACTTTTCAAAAACCTAGAAACGGCCATGTCAACTTTAATCAGAATCGAAAATCCACTAGATGAAAAGATAGTTGATTTACTCAAGGAGCTATTAAAATCTAACTCTATAGGTCATTCCTACAAATATACACAAAAGAAGACCAACTATGTTCCTAAACCCAAAACAATTATGAAATGGGTTCCTAAAGTCACCTGCTTGGTTGCTCACACTGCTTTCAAAGCAACAAGTCATTCAAAGTGGTACCTAGACAGTGGATGCTCCAGGCATATGACAGGTGACAAAGCCTTATTCACCAATCTGAAAGATATGACTGATGGTTCAGTCACATTTGGTGATGGAAGCAACTGCAAGATTTTAGGCCAAGGTACGGTTCAACTTTTTAATCTTCCTGTGTTTAAAAATATTTTATATGTTGAAGGCCTAAAGCACAACTTGCTTAGTATATCACAAATATGTGATAATAACCATAATGTTCGGTTTTCTAATCAAAGCTGTGAAATACTAAATAATAAGGGTTCTGTAATATTAACTGGACGTAGAACGTCTGAAAATTGCTATATTATTAGCGAATCCAGCTCATCTAATCAAACATGTTACATGGTCCATACAGACGAGGCCGATTTATGGCACAAACGTCTTGGACATGTACATTATCGAAATTTATATCGATTGAGCAAACGAGAACTTGTAAGAGGTTTACCCAAACTTCAGAAATTAGATAAAATATGTGGTGAATGCCAGATAGGCAAACAAACAAAGAACTCACACAAAAGGTGAATTCAAATACCACATCAAGACCACTCGAACTTCTCCACATGGATCGTTAGGACCTACCGAGACGGAAAGTCGAGGTGGGAAAAAGTACATCTTGGTAATAGTTGATGACTTTACGATTCACTTGGGTAGTCTTCTTAAGGGATAAATGAAACCCTTGAAGAAGTAAGAAAAGTTCTCAAAAGGATTCAAACTGAAAAATCCTCTCAAATCAGTAAAATTCGTAGTGATCATGGATCTGAATTTGAGAATAGCAATTTTGAGAAGTTCTGTGCCGACCAAGGAATATTACATGAATTCTCTGCTCCCAAAACTCCACAACAAAATGGAATTGTAGAAAGGAAGAATAGGGTGCTTGAGAAATGGCTAATGTCATGTTGAATAGCATGAAGCTCTCTAAAAATCTTTGGGTGAAGCAGTCAACACAACTTGCTATATTATTAACCGAGTCTACACAAAAAGATAATAATAAGACGGCTTACGAATTGTGGTTCAATAAAAAGCCTCTTGTTAAATACTTTCGAGTTTTTGGCAGCGCAAGTGCTATATTTTACGTGATCGTGAAAATTTGGAAAAGTTCGATACGAAGAGTGATGAAGGTATTTTTCTAGGATACTCTTTAAACAATCGAGCTTATAGAGTTCTGAACAAAAGGGCTGGTGTGATTCAAGAATCCATTAATGTTGTCATTGATGATCACTTAAACACACCAATCTCTAATTCAGAGATAATGATGAAGTACTAATCATTGATAAACCCGATACTTCATCGAATCAGATTGATTCTGAGTTAAGGACTATTAAAGATCATCCAACAACACAAATTCTTGGAAACCCTCTCACCGGTGTTCGCACTGTAGACAACTTGAGGATATATGTAATTATGTATGTTTTACATCCCAAATTGAACCATCTAACGTAAAAGAAGCGCTTATTGATAACCGGATTGTTGCGATGCAAGATGAACTCAACCAATTCATAAGAAATGATGTTTGGTATCTCGTACCAAGACCTAAAGATAAACACATCATTGGAACAAAATGGATTTTCAAAAATAAGTCGGACGAATGTGGAATTATATTTAGAATCTAGGCTCGATTGGTGTTACAAGGTTATACTCAAATTGTAGGTATTGATTTCGTTGACTCCTTTGCACGAGTATCACGTCTTGAATCTATCTGACTATTTATATCCATTGCATGTTTTAGAAATATAATGATCTATGAGATGGATGTAAAATGTTTTTTTCTAAATGGCGATTTACATGAAGAAGTCTATGTTGAATAGCCAATGGGATTTGAAGATTCCAAAAATACTGATTATGTGTATCGGCTTAAAAGGCACTTTATGGATTAAAACAAGCACCTAGGGCATGGTATGAGAAACTAACAAAATTTCTTTTAACTCATAATTTTCAAATGGGATCTGCTGATAAAACTCTGTTTGTTAAGAAACATAATGATCATATCTTAATGTTACAGATTTATGTTGATGATATCATTTATGGATCAACTTGTATTGACTTGACTACTGAGTTTGCAGATTTGATGAAATCACGTTTGAAATGAGCATGGTTGGGGAATTGACTTATTTCCTTGGATTGCAAGTAAAGCAACAACTTGAAGGAATATTCATTTCTCAATCTAAGTATGCCTTAAACCTAATCAAGAGATTTGGATTTAAAAATGGCAAAAATTTTGATACTCCTATGAGAACTACCCTGAAACTATTAAAAGACTCTAATGGTAAAAATGTAGACTCAAAACTTTATAGGATTATGATTGTTAGTTTGTTATATTTAAATTCTAGTAGACCAGATATTTCTCTAAGTGTTGGTATTTGCGCAAGATATCAATCTGATCCAAAAGAATCTCTCTTGATTGCTGTCAAGCGAATTATTAGATATGTCGCAAGTACTGTAAATCTTGGTCTCTGGTATCCTCATGAAACCAATGTCCAATTAGTTGGGTACTCGGATGCTGACTGGGCCTGGTAATCTAGATGATAGAAAATCAACCGGTGGTGGTTGTTTTTTCATTGGAAATTGTCTAGTTTCTGGTTTAGTAAGAAACAAAATTCTATTTCACTTTCAACAGTTGAAAATATTGCTGGTAATGCGTGTACACTACTTGTTTGGATGCAAAGAATGCTAAGTGATTATGGAATTAAACAGATTCTATGTTATTACATTGTGATAATTCCGGTCGATAAATATTTCAAAAATCCTATTCAAACATTCTCATACTAAGCATATTGACATTAGATTTCATTATATAAGGGAATTAGTAGAAGAAAAAGTTATATCTCTAGAATATATTCCTACGAAGTTCAACGAGCTGACATTTTCACAAAACCTCTCGATAAGAGAGGTTCAAAAAGATGAAATTTGATCTTGGCATGTGCATTTTAAATTGATAATTTATGCCTTTTGTATAATATTGTATATATTTGCTAGATTGTATTTCAATTTTTGTAAAATTGCAAGTATATTGAATTTTGGGTTTATACGACCCGATCGTGAGTATACACAACGATCGTACTATGACCGTCGTAGATACCCGACCGATCGTGGAGCACGGGTTTCACTTCAAATTGAGTATAAATCTGGACTTCATTTATGGTTCGTGTTATCCATCCTATCTCAAACTGGTATGCGCATTTGTTTGCCTTCCTTAATCTGTCATTTTATTCTTCGGACTCCATCCTGGTCATAGTGACATTCCATTTGCATACTTTATGGTGTATTGGCTACTCATATGTTAGTCGATATACTGTTGATGAAGCACCAATCCATCATCTGATCTTCAACAATACAAATATTAATAAGATGAAATTGGATCTGCTTCCTGAACAAGGTGGTGGTGGTGATGGTGGTCTTGAAGAAGCTGGTGTTGACATTAATATGGATGATATTTTTGAGGAACTGGATTCTGACTCAGCAAATGATCCAGATTTTGTACCATCTGATGTTGATGCACGTCTGAGTGCATTAGAAGGTAGAGTTGAGGATATAAATGTTAAGTTGGAAAACATGTCTGTTGTTCATGATTTGCAATTCAAGTATATGCGCAAATATCTTAGGCGCTTGAACAAAGGCATGCACCAACTTGATCCTTCTATTCTTGCTCCATCTTCAAGTTCTAGTTCTGACTAGTTTTTATGAGACTTTTTGGTTTGTAATAACTTTCTTACTTAGCACTTATTTGCTTGGGTATGAGTTGGATTCTATTTATGTATTATGCTGAATATTTGTTCTTGATGTAATGTTGGATATATGTGATGCTATCTTGAGTATCTTGAGTATCTCTATGACTCTTTTTCTATACTCTCTTACTTCCTCATGTTTCCTCTCATTACTTCCTTTATTTAGTTCTCCTTTGTCATATTGTGACAAAAGGGGAGAATGGTTTGTTCTTAATGTGATTGTGTGAGGGGAATAGCAGTGGTTATGTGAGTGGGGAGTCTAGGGGAGTATATGTTTGATCTTGTTGAATGAAGTGAGCTAGTTGAATGTTGAAATTTGAATGTTAAATGTTGAATATTGATTTGCATGTATTAACCGGTTGATTTACTCTTATGTTGGTTATGTGTTTTGTCACTAATTTGACAAAGGAGATTGTAAGTGCTATAGTTTATATCCTGTAAGTTGTCAAATTTGTGGTGACAAAATCACTGTTATGTTATATATAACTTTGCTTAAGTGAAGCTCTCTCAAGGATCAACATTCATGACTTCATGAACAAACTAAGCTCACATCAAGCAAAGCTCTCAAGTACAAGACTCGGGATCTTGAATGAAAGAACTGATCACAAGACAAGACTCTTGAATGCAAGAACTTCTCACAACTCTAAATCTGAAAATAAACAGAATGTACAAGGCTAGACTCAAGCTGAACTCAAGACTCAAGTTGAAAGTCAAGCTGAACTCAAGACTCAAGCTGAAACTCAAGCCACTTTCATGATTGAGCTACTTCAAGGTTTAGTCTACATCAAGACTTCAAGGCTCATTCTTCATGGTCTCTTGTTTCAATGTCCATACTTCATGATTGAGGTTTGTTTGACCATAGGATGACCTTAGAAGTAGGTCATTTCGGATACATAAGTCGAATGTTATTTTACATGTGATTGGTCTGTTCTTCGACCAATCTTCTCCGACTAGTCCTAGACTTGCTTGACCGATCTAAACATTTCCTGGATCGATCGTAAGTTTGTTACAAATTTTGGATAAAATCAGTTAGCCTTCGACTAGTCCTGGAATCTGTTCGACCGATCGTAGGAACAGTGTTTCTACATCTTCGACTAGTCGTAGAATCTACGACTCGAAGTCCGGCGAACTTTTGGTTCTTCGACCGATCGAAGGAAACCTACGACCGATCGTAGGGGGCTACGAGCAGTCGTAGAACGGTCTGCGCTTATCCCGCCTAATCTTTCAAATATATGTAGATGGCTTGACTAGTCGAAGAGCACTCTAGACGATCGAAGACCCGATCTTCTCACCTATAAATAGAGTACGAATCTCAAAAGAAATCATCGATTTAATTAAAGTATTCAAGCCAATCTTCGTCGAACTTCTAAGAGATAATTTTGTGCTCCATCTAAGCTAAGTGTGCTTATTTAATATCTTCTTTCCTTAGCTTTAGTTTAATTGATTTTGTTTCTGTTCCAATCCGATTTGAAAAGAGGAATTGTTATTCCCTTTCTTTGGAATCAAAATCAATTAAGGCAAGCCCTATTTTGGTTTAATTTAAAATCTATTAGAACTAGAACCATTGTAATCAAGTACTGGACATTGAACTTGGACATTCAATTCTACTTTGATTTGGTTCTACCGGGCTGCTACAACGAAGAAGATATTCGGGTATTTTACATATTGTAAATTCCTTTCTATTATTTTGGTTTCTTTCAAGATTTGCCGGAAAAATCTTGTTATTTTGGTTATCTGAGGAGAGCCAGGGAAAACTCAGAAGTGGGGGTTTTTAATTGTGTAAGCCCACATACAAAGACACAATTGTAAGGGTTTTGGGTGAACATAGGAAAACCTATTTTTAGTGAACGCTAATATCCCCTGTGTGAGGATATTAGGAGTGGAGTAGCTTTTGTGTGGCTGTTGTTTAACAATTGGTGAACACACAGGCGAACCACTATAATCCCTTGAGTTGTGGTTGATTGATTTATTCTTTTAATCTTTTAATTAATTTTTGTGGGATGTATGTATGGTGGTGAATGTTGTAATTATTTCAAGCTTTGTGAGAATGTTGTAATAGCTTAGAATTTACTTTGTGCTATTCCTTTATAAGCTTGATTTGCAATTTCATTTGAAAGTTGTTCCAGCAAGGTTGCCCTGCCATTTTTATGGTGTATGGCTGTCCCTAGAACAATACATTTTTAATTACAAGTTATTTCAATTCAGTTTGTATTTACTTTTATATTCCTCTTCGATTTGAGACTTGATACAAAGACCTTTCTAGAAATAAGGTTGTCCTACCATAAACTCTGTTTTGGTGTAAGGTTGTCCTTAGAACAACGTTTGTATCAACCTCTCAAGATCTGAATTTTGAGGTTGTTTTACTTTCTTGCATTGTTATTTAATTTGGCTATTATTTCGCTGTTATAAGTTTTTATTTGGCATTGTCCTATTCACCCCCTCTCTAGGACATATAGCTTGGCCTTTTCAATAACTATGACCCATATAGGAATCTTATAATACCTACTGTTGTGTGTATAAGTGGTGGACCTATCCATCATTAGACTCTTTTGGTCCATAGAGAGCTGGTCGATATAATAGACGGAATGGATTATCCACTAGTGGGCCCCATATAGTAGAACAAAATAAAAATAAAGGAAGAAAGAGAAGAAAAAAAAGAGTAAGTCCCTGGACGTTTTTGCCTAGTGACGGTGAAGGTAAAAGCATTATTGGGCTGCCACCACACGTGGACCCCACCATGATGAAATTGTTTAAACCACACCATCCACCATCTTCTCCTCATCATTTCAAGCTATGTGCCAAATTTTGAGGTAAATATAAGTCTCAAATGGGCCGTACTAAGGGTATTAATGCCCATCTGTTGAAACACTCTAGGGCCCTCTTTGGAGTCCCTTGTCACCCAAACCAACCTTAGTCGGAGTCTATTTGACCTCATTCGAGGTGGCTAAGACGGTGAATGGATTAGATTATTCACTTGGGGCATCCCACCATGGATTGTATTGCAAGGCCCGAGCTAGTGTATGTGTTGTATATTCACGCTGCCTAGCCTCTTCGGACACCATGATATATGTATTTTATCCCCTCCCCCCTTGGGCCCCCACCCCCCTTCCGGGGGCCCCGAGAAACGTTTTTGGGTGGGGGGCCCCAAACCCCCCCAACCCACCATGATGGGCACCATTTGTTTTTGGGAGAAAATTTTTTTGGACCAACCCCTTTGATGTTTTAATCCATAAGGCCCATTATTATTCTGGGATGTGCCCCTTTGTGTATTTTGTGGTTATTCAAGGTCCCACCTTGAATATTGTGACCCATCTGAGGCCACCTTTAATTTTGGGGTTTATGGCCCAATATGGGCCCACTTGTTGTAAGGGCCCATTTCCATTAAAGGCCCAACTTGATATGTGGGCCCATTGAGGCCCACAATATGGGCAATTCAAGGCCCATTTGATATTAACCCTTGTGAACCCATATGGGCCACTTGATTATATGGGCCCATTGTGTGATTGCATTGACGTTAATGAGGCCCATTGGTGCGGCCCTATGACCCACTTGATTATTTGAGGCCCATGGGTTGAGGCCCAATGTGAAGTATATATGTATATGGGGCCCAATGAGACGTATGTGGGGCCTTTGTATAGGGCCAAATGTTATTTTGGGCCATTTGCGATGTGAATCTCATAATTTTGAATAGCAGGCTATGCCCTTGGGAGCAATGATGGTTTAATGCCCATTGTGGGCAATGTGGTTATGCCACAGTGACCTTCCATTGGCTTTGTTAGGGAATTATATTATGAGTCATGGCCGATTGAATTATCTATGAGGGATTATGTGGCCATTGCCGAATGATTGTCGTGGTGATTGGGATTACATTGGGCCTCATGTGACCATTGGATTATGATTGTCTGGCGATTGGCCGATTATCATTGAGGCCAATATCGTGCCGATTGGGATTTTGATTGTGATGATTTCTACCCATGTTTGACCAATGGATTATATGCGGCCGATTTGGGCCGTTATGATGGATTCTTCCCGTGTTTAAGGCCCAATATGATGTATATGTGGCCTATGTGATGAGGCCCATTGTGATGCATTTAAGGGCCAAGCGATGGAGCCTATTGTGATGTATGTTAGGCTCATGTGAGAGGCCCATCGTGACGTATATTAAACTCTTGAGTGAGGCCCATGGTGTTGTATATTTGGCCCTTGTGTGAGGTCATGGGTCCACTATATGTTAGGATCCATGAGGGCCATTCCTTGGGGGCAATGTTGGTTAAATGTCCACATTGTCGAGGTCGATTGTCGATGCCGGTTGTCGACACCAATTATGAGTATGTGACAGCATAACATCATGATACATGCTCATATGCATCATCTGCATGTTTGCTATGAGATGTGGTTGATCATTGTATATGTCATTGAGCATGTTGTTATGAGACTCCCTGATAGGCAGAGGTTATCTCACATGAGCGCACGGTATGCGTAGAATTGATGTATGACTGGATTGTATAACTTATGCATCTCATATTAAGATTACTGTATGCCCTAGCGACATCAGGTCTGTAGCCTCCACAAGCATATCGTGGATGGCCAGACGGGACACCGAAAATTTGTTCTACCATCGGAATACCATAGATGGCCCTAGATAAAAATTCATAAACCCTCTTGGTAACAGAGGATGCCCCAACGTCGAGACCGAGTGGATATATAAGCGCCCAAGTGCCGAATACCAGGAGGCCGCATCTCCCACTGTGTCGTGGTCAGTTGGGAGGGGGTATGACCTTACCTGCCCGAGAGCATGGGGCATTGCTAGGTTGAGTTTGACCAGCTCGTGAATGGGTCCACTATCGATGTGCCAGATAGGTATTGACAGACTATTGGCCAGGCGGATAGTGAGGTTTCTTATGCTCACTTGGACTGTGCGGCTGGGAGAGCGGCAGTGCCATTTGGAGTGTACTAAACTCCGGTGATGATCCCAGAGAGGAACCGTACTGATATATGGATTTATTGAGTAGGAATTGCATACCCATTCATTCATTCATTCACTATCCACTCGGGCGGGTGGTGCGCAACTGTTTGTTACGTGTACCTTCGTATGGCCAGGATTTCAGTTGGGCGTGTGACTAACTTAATATCAAGAGTTTACCACATTGACTCTGACTATCCTAATTTAGGCATGGGACTAGTTTAGATAGAAGTCCCTTGTGATGGACCCCGTAGTCTGTGATACTACGTACTATCATCCCGACCTCACACTTCTGCTTGGTCATTACATTACATCGCATATTGCATCCACATACATATGTCATTTTGGGTTGTTATGTTTTCTATATGTATATGGCCTAGACGGACCTAACAGGATTTACATATTGCATTATACCCTCGACATCTGATATTTGGCTCTTTATGACTTATTTGCATAGCTGATCTGTGTTGCGTATTCTGATATTGTATGACTCATGATCTTTTACTTTGTTATCATATGATTTATGATCTTGTCAGTATTTCTGCTAACTCTGATAATTCATGATCTTGTCCGATATTGTATGATTTATGGATTACCAGTATTTTCGGTATTGTATGATGACGGCATTGTATTGAATACTTGGCACTTATCTTGTGCACACACTTACACCACCCTCTAAGCTTTTTATAAGCTTATGCATGATAGATGCATGCAGGTGATGTTAGGTTGCAGTAGTGTTGAGCTTGGAGCGTGCAGCGGTCTTTTGGAGCATGATTTCCGATTGATGTATTTTTCTTTCAGCATTGTACTCAAATGACTATAATAGTGGATATGTGATGATAATGTTGCCTTTGTGAATTGGGTAATCTTGTGGTTATGCTTATTACGAGTTAAATGTACAAAAAAAATCCTCCTTGTAGGATCCCAGGATCGGAATCTGTCGTATGGACACTAGAAGCCGAAAATGGGGTACTATGGAGGCTGTCGGCACCAGATTCGGCGATCGGAATTCCTGTGAATCTGATTTTCAGGTTTGGGGCGTGATAGAAGATGGTATCAAAGCATAACTTGGGAATACCTGAGGATAACATCACATATCTACTGATAACTACCATACACTCTATGATTGTTGAGAACTTAGGATGATTAGATCCCCGAGTTCGAATAACTTAGAGATTTTCTGATATAGCTCCCTACCGTTGAGATTATGAGGCTGCATAATATTCCTGTTTCAATCGTTTCTGACTGGGGTCCGAAAATCAGTGGGGTTACCATAGTGTTGATGATGCCTCTTGGGAGGGCGGCATGGAAATGACCGTGAATCTAAACGGAATCGCCAAAAATGACCATGAAATGCATGAAAATGACCGTGAAGTGAAGTGAATTGACCGTGAAATGTATGAGACTCGTATCCTAGCCCGTACTGTTCCGTAGGCTTCCACGATCCTCCCGGTCGAATTCCGGCAACTTGCAATCTGTTATCAGCATTTGCACGTGACCCTGAGCCATGTCCCATATATCAGAGTCGACTCGACCCAAGAGTTGTACCAGTACGACCGTGTCGTCGTCGCGGTTCCGATGCCGCATCTCACACGTCGATGCGATACCTTGGCTAAGAGATGTGGGCCCGCGTTCAGTTCGAGAAAAACGCCGTGCGTTGCTAATTCCAAGAGAATCCATCACATCAATCCCATCAATCAAGTACACATTACACCCCATCACTCACCCATCCCTAAGTACAACTACCCATCCCCAAAGTCAACTCTCCCCATCACCCATCACTCACTCACCATCCCTCTCTCCCATCACTTCTCTCCCATCACCTCTCTCTCTCATTCTCTTTCCACCCAAGCAACACTCAAGGGTAGCCAACGTCCAAAGCATTTCCAAGCACCATGAGAGCTAGGTGTGGCCCACCTTCCTATCTCCCATCCCCATCATCCAAAGTCTATCTCGACCGTTGAAGTCTAACCATTGGAGCTCTAGATCGCATCGGTGGAAGGAAGAGTCCGAGATCTAACAGTGGGTGCTTCTATAGGCTAGTTTTCATGTTTTTATGATGGGCCAAGTGAGGGCTACCGATCGATGGTATGGATCTCACTTTGAACCCTAAGATGTGGCCGATGGCCCACCTTGATTATCATGATCATTCCATGATGGGGCCATTCTCCACGGACCTCATCATGATGTTTACTTTCTAAGTTTGAAAGAGGTCATCAAGACCTTCTATTTTGGTGGAGAAGGGATCTCCACCGTTGATCTTTGATTTGATGGGCCCACATGTATTGGGACCCACTTGATGTATGATTGAATGCAAGGGAGGGCTTATAGTAGCGGAGCCCTCCATCACATGTGAACCTCTCTCTTTCTATCTCTCTTTCCCTCTCTTTTTTTTATATTTTTTTGTGTTATGATGTGGCCGTGTGGCCCACTTAGATGGACCCCACCATGAGGCATGTATTTTATCCAAGTTATCTATTGGTGGGGCCCACTTTATGTGTTGTATCCACACCACCCAGCCATGTGGTGGCCCACCTAAGCAGGGCCCACCTTAAACATATTTGCATGCCCAAAACAGTCCAGTGTCTAGACGTTAATTGGAATATATATATATATATATATTAGCTTTAGTTCAAAGCTATTGGGAAAGGCTGTCCATGTAGGCCCCACCTTGATGTATGCACCCAATCCATGCTGCACATTTCATTCCCCAGCCCATTTTAGGCGTTCAGCTAAAATGTGAAGCCAATCCGATTCCCAGGTGGGCCATACCACAAATGCTAAGCGGTTAGGCTACCCACGTCATTTCTTACTTTTTGCATGGGAGGTTTGGATTGAGTTTTCACTTATGGGACCCATATTAATGTATTTCTTAGATCCACACCATAGGTCCATTTTCTAGCACATTTTAGCCGTGAAGCCCAGAAATCTACTCGATCCAACATTAGGTGGACCACACCACAACCGATGGTGGTAGTGGGAGCACCTCTCACGTCAACCATGCAGACGTGGGGTGGGGGCATACCAACCATGGACCCACCTTAATGTATTTGTTTAATCCATGCCATCCACCACCTTCCCCATGTAGTTTTAGGCTATGAGTTGAAAAATGAGACAAATCTTAGTTCTTAGTGGACCGCACCGAGGGAAACAAAGTCCCACTGTTGGAACCTTATAATACCTATTGTTGTGTGTATAAGTGGTGGACCTATCCATCATTAGATTCCTTTGGTCCATAGAGAGCTGGTCGATATAATAGACAGAATGGATTATCCACTAGTGGGCCCCATATAGTAGAACAAAATAAAAATAAAGGAAGAAGAGAAGAAGAAAAAAAGAGTAAGTCCCTGGACATTTTTGCCCAGTGACAGTGAAGGTGGAAGCATTATTGGGCTGCCACCACACGTGGACCCCACCATGATGAAATTGTTTAATCCACACCATCCACCATCTTCTCCTCATCATTTCAGGCCATGTGCCAAAGTTTGAGGCAAATATAAGTCTCAAATGGGTCGTACTAAGGGTATTAATGCTCATCTGTTGAAACACTCTAGGGCCCTCTTTGGAGTCCCTTATCACCCAAACCAATCTTAATCGGAGTCTATTTAACCTCATTCGAGGTGGCTAAAATGGTGAACGGATTAGATTTTTCACATGGGGCGTCCCACCATGGATTGTATTGCGAGGCCCAAGATAATGTGTTGTATATTAACGCTGCCTAGCCTCTTCGGACACTATGATATATGTATTTTATCCCTACTGCCCACCCTTCTGGCAAACGTGTGGGGGCCCACCCCACACGTGCTGCACATGTGGGATGGACCCACCTTGATGTATGTAATCTATATGCACATTGTCCATTTGCCCCTGGATGGTGGGGCCCCCTATTGTGTATGTGTTTTATACACGCCGTCCGTCAGTGTGTGGGGCGCACCATGATGAATGTGTTTCATCCACGATGTCCATTCGTTTTCTGGGATGAGGCCCACCTTTAATGTGTTTATGGCCCATCCATGAGGCCCACCTTTAATGTGTTTAGCATCCATGAGGCCCACCTTAATATACTTTGTAGCCCATCCGTCAAGCCCACTTTGATGTATTTCTTGGTCCATTCGAGGTGCCCACCTTGATATACTTATGACCCATCTGTGAGGCCTACCTTGATATATTTATGGGGCTCATTAGTACGGCCCAATGATGCGGCCCACTTGTTGTACATGAGGCCTATTGGTGCGGCCTATTAACATGGCCCAACTTGATATGATGAGGCCCATGTGTAGAGCCCACCTGCTTGAATATGAGGCCTATGGGCAAGGCCCATTGTGATATGTATTAGGCCCATTAGTGCGACCCATGGACGCGGTCCACTTGATGTATATGAGGCCCACTGGTGTGGCCCATGTGATATGGCTGACTCTATATATATAAGGCCCATTGGTGCGGCCCGTGGATGCGATCCACTTGATGTATTTGATGGCCCATGGGTTGAGGCCTAATGTGAAGTATATAAGGGCTATGAGTGAGGCCTAATGAGATGTATGTGGGGCCTTTGTATAGGGCCGAATGTGATATATATGAGGTCTATTGCGATGTGTCATTACTCCATAATGTATGTAATGATGATTATGGCGGGTCATGTCTTGGGAGCAATGATGGTTTAATGTCCACATTGATGGACAATGATGGTTGGATGTCCCCATTATGACTTTCCATTAGGCCTTGTTAGACCCATTATTACCGATTATGATTGTCATGGCTGATTGACCGATTATCTATCGAGGCCGATTATCGTGGCCGATTGGCCGATTATCGATTGGGGCCAATCATCGTGACCGATTGTGGATTCGGATTGTGATGTATATTATGCCTGTGTTTACGGCCCAATGTGATCTATATACAGCTCGTATTTAAGGCCTGTTATGTTGTGTATTCTTCCCGTGTTTAAGGCCCAATGTGATGTATATGATGCCTATGTGATGAGGCCCATTGTGATGCATTTGAGGGCCAAGCGATGGAGCCCATTGTGATGTATGTTAGGCCCCTGTGAGAGGCCCATCATGACGTATATTAAACTCTTGAATGAGGCCCATGGTGTTGTATATTTGACCCTTGTGTGAGGTCATGGGTCAACTATATGTTAGGATCCATGAGGGCCATTCCTTGGGGGCAATGTTGGTTAAATGTCCACATTGTTGAGGTCGATTATCGATGCTGGCTGTCGACACCTATTATGAGTATGTGACAGCATAACATCATGATACATGCTCATACGCATCATCTGCATATTTGTTATGAGATGTGGTTGATCATTGCATATGTCATTAAGCATGTTGTTATGAGATTCCCTGATAGGCGGAGGTTATCTCACATGAGTGTATGGTATATGCAGGATTGATGCATGACTGGATTGTATGACCCATGCATCTCGCATTATAATTACTGTACGTCCTAGCGACATCAGGGCCATAACCTCCCCAGACATATCGTGAATGGCCAGATGGGACACTAGAAATTTATTCTAGCATCGGGCTATCATAAATGGCCCTGAGTGAAAATCCCTAAACCCTCTTGGTACCAGAAAGTGCCCCAACATCTAGACCAAGTGGATACATGAGCGCCCGAGTACCGAATACCAGGAGGCCACGTCTCCCATGTGTCATGGTCGGTTGGGAGGGGGTGTGGCCTTACCCACCCAGGAGCAGGAGGCATTGCTAGGATGAGTTTGACCAGCTCGTGAATGAGTCCGCTATTGACGTGTCGGATAGGTATTGGCAGACTATTGGTCAGGCGGATAGTGAGGTTTCTTACGCTCACTTAGACTATGCGGCTCGGAGAGCGGCAATGCCATTTGGAGTGTACTAAACTCCGGTGATGATCCCAGAGAGGAACTGTACTGACATGTGAATTTATTGAGCAGGAATTGCATACCCATTCATTCATTCATTCACTATCCACTCGGGCGGGTGGTGCGCAACTGTTTGTTATGTGTACCTTCATATGGCCAGGATTTCGGTTGGGCGCGCGACTAACCTGAGATCAAGAGTTTACCACATTGAGTCTGACTATCTTAATTTAGGTATAGGACTATTTTAGATAGAAGTCCCTTGTGATGGACCCCGTAGTCTGCGATGCTACGTACTATCATCCCGACCTCACACTTCTGCTTGGTCATTGAAATCGCATCGCATATTACATCCACATATATATGTCATTTTGGGTTGTTATATTTTCTATACGTATATGTCCTAGACGGACCTAACAGAATTTACATATTGCATTATACCCTCGACATCTGATATTTGGCTCTTTATGACTTATTTGCATAGCTGATCTGTGTTGCGTATTCTGATATTGTATGACTCATGGACTTATCAGTATTTTTGCTTACTCGGTTATCGTATGATTTATGATCTTATCAGTATTCCTCCTGGTTACTCTGATAATTCAAGATCTTGTTAGTATTTCTGCTTATTCTGATATTGTACAATTTATGGATTACCAGTATTTTCGGTATTGTATGATGACGGCATTGTATTGAATACTTGGCACTTACCTTGTACACACACTTACACCACCCTCTAAGCTTTCTATAAGCTTATGCACGATAGATGCGTGCAGGTGATGTTAGGTTGCAGTAGTGTTCAGCTTGGAGTGTGCAGCGGTCTTCTGGAGCATGATTTCTGATTGATGTATTTTCCTTTCAGCATTGTACTCAAATGATTATAATAGTGGATATGTGATGATGATGTTGCCTTTGTGAATTAGGTAATCTTGTGGTTATACTTATTACGAGTTAAATGTACAAAAAAATCTTCCTTGTAGGATCCCAGGATCGGAATCTGGCGTATGGACGCTAGAAGCCGAAAATGGGGTACTATGGAGGCTGTCGGCATTGGATTCGGCGATCGAGATTCCTGTAAATCCGATTTTCAGATTTGGGGCATGACATTAGTCATCTTTTAAAGCTATATTGTGCTCAGTTAATATTCTCTTAATTTAGTTTTATTATATTTGATTTTGTATTCTTTATTCCAATCATATTTGAAGAAGGGATTGAGGCTTGCCCTTTTCTTAGAATCAAAATCAAATAGAGCTAGCCCAACTTAATTTAATTTAAAATCAATTTAGAATCTAGTACCATTTCATAAGTGAGTGTGGACATTGAACTTCTACTCCGATTTAGTTCTTTCGGGCTGCATCAAAGAGAGAATATCCAGGTATTTTACATTGTTGTAAATTTCTATCTTTTGGTTTCATTGAGATTGTGTCAGAAAAATCTCTCTGTTTTGGTTTGTCTAAGGTGATCCAAAAAACTCATAGTGTGGGGTTTTTGAATTGTGTAAGCCCACTTGAAAGACACAATTCTGAAGGTTTTAGGTGAACCTTAAAAAACCTATTTTCATAATGAATGCTAATATCCACTGTGTGAGGATATTAGGAGTGGAGTAGTTGTGTGGCTGTTTTTCTAAACAGTTGGTGTACATACAAGCGAACCACTATAATTTCTGGTCTTGTGGTTTGATTGTTTATTTCTTTTTATGGATGGTTGTAATTTCCTTTTTTCATTTGTGGAGAATGTTGTAATTTCTTTTATGCAAGTGTGGAAATGTTGTAACAGCTTAGATTTCATTCCTTGATATTTATTTCTTTATTCCTCTGTAACAGTTTGAGTTTTTTATACACAGACCCTTCTAGGAATCAGGTTGTCCTACCATAAACCTTTAGTTTTTGGTGTAAGGTTGTCCTTAGAACAACATTTGTATCAATCTCTCAATACTCGTACATTTGAGATTGTATTTAATTTCAGCATTGTGAGATTTTTTATTGCTATCAGTATTTATATTTGTTTAAATTCCACTATTATTTTTTTAATTTGGCATACCCCCCCCCCCCTCCCTCTTTAGGACTTAATAGCTCGGTCTTTTCAGTTTCTCGTTTATTATTAATAATTATTTCACAATTAATCTCCCTTATTCCATATTCTACTTTAAATCTTATTCTCATTTTAGTTCTAATTATTTTCAGAATACATGCAAGTTAAGTCCATTTGATTCAATCTCAGTCTCACCGAGTTATTACTATAGTGCATCCCTACACTTGGGGTTGTGAACATTGGTTATGGTCATGGCCACCACTACGGCATCGTCGTGGGGATGGTAGACTCCTCGGGCATCTCCCTCAGTGAAGGCCAATTCACATGAGATAACCTTCTGCTCCTTTGGAGGTCAATAGGTGAGGTGAACTTGATGTTTTGAGCAGTCATGGCTGATGCTATGAGCATGATTTATGTGCTCAGTTTGAGTCTCCTCCTCCTATAGACCCACCGAAGATGGTGTAGATTTCTCCTAACCTCATTGTTTTTGTTGTTCCTAGGTTGCTCTTTCTTCTGATCTGATTGTAGATATCTGTTGCGGATGGGGGCTTCGATCTCTTCATTATGGTCTAAGCAATCACCGGTGGAATGGTCGTGGTCGTGGTGGATGTGGCAGTACTTCCATTTATCCCTCTTGTCGATGTCGGTCTTCATCCGGTTCGGCCATTTAAGGAGCCGTTTGTCCCGAACTTCCACGAGGACTTGCTTGGGCATAGCATTGAGGGGAGTAAGAGAGAAATCTGCTCTCAGGTCATCTGCTCAGACGCTAACCCCTGGTCAGGTCATCATCCCTTCTACGCTTATTGCTTGGACCCGATGCTTGCTCTTCCTTAGGTTGTTTCTCCCTGGTCTAGCTTCCTCCATTCCTGGTGGCTTTTTGCGAGCTAAAAAGCTCTTTGGCATTGGAGTCCTTCTAAGCTCGGTTGAGGAGATCAACCAATGTCGTTAGGGGATTCTTGCCAAGCGAGAAGAGGAATCTCCCCTCCTTCAAGCCAACCATCATAGCGACTAAGGCAATCTGATTTGAGTAGCCCTCCACTTACATTGCTTTCAAGTTTAAGCATTTGATGTAATCTTTTAATAGCTCAACATCCTTTTGAGTGATGGTGAGGAGGTGAGTCGTTGGTTTTCGCCTTTCTTTTCCTCCGATGAAGTTGGTAATGACGGACTTTGGCTTTAATTGTCGGAACCATTTTTGAGTTGCTCCTGACAGAGTTAAGGAGAATACTCGGCACATCACCATGGTCGAGGCACCATAAAGCTCCATCTACGCCCTGAAAGATTCTAGATTCTCGGCGGAGTCAGTGGACCCAGAATAAGGAGTAATCTGTGGCATCCTGAATCTGGATGGGAGCTGATCTTGCATGATATCGTCAGTGAACAATGGCTCAGTTTCCTCTAACATAGCTTCTATCCAGGTCGGAGTGTGCACACAATAGGCCTATCATATGTCGTCGATTTGATCCCTTAGTTCATTGAGTTCGGCTTTATAGGGCTCCTCGCTCTCGGCGATTGTTTCGGGAGCCTTACCATGCCTCTTCATCTCCAACGTATGATGTAGGTTGGAGGGAGCCAACGCGGTAGTTTCGGAGGCATGAGAAGGTGTATAGTTCTGCCCTTAACGAATTTGTTTGTTCCTCTAGGAGTCGGCGGGTGCTTGAGGTGGAGCAGAGACTTCAGTAGTTATCCGAACACCAACCTCCACAGCCCCCTAGTCAGGAAGAGGATTATATCTTCTTAACATCTGGCTTATCCTATCAATGTTACTGGTCAGTGCTTCAATAAGATGCTCTAGAGAAACAAGCCGACCTCCTCGGTTCCAGTACTATTGCACTAGACCTGTGGGTGCAGAATCAGCCTGAAGTTGGGAGGTTGAGTCCCAGTGGTCTACAGACTGTTCTGTAAGCGTGGGATTGGATGCAACAGTGGTGGTTTGGGCCTTCTTTCTTCGTTTCTCCATTGTTGGATCATTGTAGATGATAGGAATGACTTTCAATGTCGTTCCCACAAATGGCACCAAACTGTTGATGCAAAAATCTGGACGTCCTCCTTATATCACTCGAGACCTGCAAGAGAAGACAAAGATGAAAACCCTAGCTGTAGCAGGGGACCATCTGATGCTAAAGTTAGACAGGCAAGTTAGGTCGAGTAGAATGTAGGGTTTTTAGGAGTGGTTTTTGCGTTAGGTTATATGTACCTTTCACCATTGGAGATGCTCTTACTTATAGCTGGAAGGGGCAGTGGTGTAGATGGTAATTTCCCTTTTTAATAGGTGTGTATTGTAGAGGGAATCATATCTCGAGTGTGTCACAGAGATCTTCAGCTGAGATCTCGAATAGATCCGTGTTGTAGTTATCTTCCGAGATCTCGGACAAATCTTTTTTTTAAGATCTAAGTAGTCGGAATTAGAGGAAACATGTAGTAAGAGGCCAATGTCGAGCATTCGAGGTGGCCTCCATACCCATCCTGAGGAGTGGTTTGTTGTAACGCCCTGGTTTTCAAAACCCGAGTATACGACTTGTTTTCCGAAAACCTGAGTGTTAACCTTTAAATATAGCCAAATTGCATGTGTGTGTATGTATTTCTTTTTCAAAGTTCGCATTTTAGCGGAAGATGGACAAATCAAGCATGAGGGAAGTTCAAATATAACATCTAAGTACCCAAGTGGTTGCCCGAAGGCTTATACAAACCAATGTCTCAATACTACAAATAAATAGATGAATAACTTGATATAAGAAACAAAATAATGCTTTAACTAATCTTAAACTGTAAGGTCAGGCAGCAGCTCTCGAGATAGACTTTGTACCCTGCTCCTCATCCACCAGATCATTTAAACAACTTGCACTACCTGTATAGTTATATATTCAAAGGATGAGTGGCTAGCTCAGTGTGAATTTTCCCCAAGATTACACACTGCCGCATTAGTTAAGTATTGTTTAACAAGAATACATACAAGACAATCCATAATGCGATCTTATTTAATAGGAATGGGCCTTTCAAATAGTCGACTTAATCTTATTAAGAGGGTGGACCTTTCAAACAGTCAATCCATCAAACAGGAGAATGAGTCTTTCAAACAGTCGACTCATTCAAGTTACAAAGGAATGGGTCTTTCAAGTAGTCGACCCACTCAAGTAAGATAGTAGGCCTTTCAAACAGTCGGCTCACTTAAGCAAAGAATGGACCTTTCAAACAGTCGGCTCATTCCTAGTAAGAGGATGGACCTTTCAAACAGTCGGTCCATCAAACAAGAGAGAGGGTCTTTCAAACAGTCGGCCCATTAAAGAAGAGAATGGACCTTTCAAATAGTCAGCCCATTCATTCATAGGGATAGGCCTTTTAAACAGTCGGCCCATTAAACAAGAGAATTGACCTTTCAAACAGTCGACCCATTCATTCATAGGGATGGGCCTTTCAAACAGTCAGCCCATTAAACAAGAGAATAGGCCTTTTAAACAGTCAACCCATTAAACAAGAGAATAGGCCTTTCAAATAGTCAGCCCATTAAATAACAGAATGAGTATTTCAAACAGTCGGCCCATTCATTCATAGGGATGGGTCTTTCAAACAGTTTGCCCATTATACAAGAGAATGGACCTTTCAAATGGTCGACTCATTCATTCATAGGGATGGACCTTTTAAATAGTCAGCCCATTAAACAAGAGAATTGACCTTTCAAACAGTCGGTCCATTCATTTATAGGGATGGGCCTTTCAAACAGTCGGCCCATTAAACAAGAGAATGGGCATCTCAAATAGTTGGACCATTCATTTATAAGGATGGGCCTTTCAAACAGTAGACCCATTAAATAAGAGAATGGACCTTTCAAATAGTTGGTCCATTTAATCAATCCCCATGCATGAGAAGATAAACAAATACAACATATAGATATTCATACAAAATAAATGTTGAGCATATAATTTGATAATCAGATTCAATAATAAGCACAACCAAAAGTTAGAGATATCAATCATCAGTTGAAATAAAAGTTGGACTAATACTTAAGCTAACATGAATGATGAAAGCGCAAAGGGAAGCAATCATCACCTTACGAGTGAAGCTTTACAAATTTGCCTAAACCTGAGTTGGAGTGGATCGAATGAAAACACTTAATCTAATCATATAAGTTCAATGTACCGATCCAAGGGAGTGTAAGTTAATAGATAAATATCTGATGGGGTGAGCTCAGACATATCCCATAACCTACTCGACTCAACGAGTAATTAACTCAACTCAGTAGCACTAACACCAGACAGCTCGTACGTTTTGAAATTGAATTCAACCAATGCTACCTGGTCCACTTCCGGGAGCGGCTGGAAATAGGCCCACCCAGCAACTGACTCGATAGAACTCGATAAATCATCGAGTCAACTCAATCCAACTCGGCAGACCACATCTCACCTATCTCCTTCTCCTTCCTCTTCTTCCTTCTTTTTCTCTTCTCCTCTTCCTCCTTCTCTAACGGATCCAACAATGGACTCCAGGCCAGACTAACTTGACCTGGAACTTTGCCTAACTTGGCCCAAAACTTGGCCTGATTCAGGCACGAATGCGACAGCAAGCAGCAGCCCCTTCTATTCTTCCCTTCTATTCTCTCTTGCCGTCTTCTTTCTATTTCTTCTCCTTCATTCACATCTCGCTGCCAGCTCTGCAGGACTTAATCCGGCTCGGATCACGACTGAGTAGACTTGACAGCCGCACGCCCTGCTCTTTTTCCCTCTCCATTTCTTCTCTTCTACTCGTTCTTTGTCTCCTTCTTCTCCTTTCTTTTCTTCCTTGCTCTCTCTCTGATGAAAAGCCTCAAATGGGACACTAGAGTTAGCCCAACTCATAACAACTCAGACCGAGTCGACTTGACTTGGTGTAGCAGCTCTCTCTCTCTCTCTCTCTCTCTCTCTCTCTCTCTCTCTCTCTCTCCCTCCCTCTCCCTCTCTCCCTCCCTCTTCTGGATTTTTAGGGCTGGCTTCCCAAAATGGAAAGGGAGCTTATATAGTTTTTGATAAGCCTCTAGAAACATCAGGAGTTAATCAAATGGTTAGCCACACGACTGATTAATCTGGTTTTAATCTTAGTTTTGGTGGCTAACTTTCTGTCCAAACCTCAGCATGAGACTAATCCACCTATTGGAATAGATTTCTAGGACCCTGGTCCACTAGGTGGATAGCTTAGATCATCAAATGGGCACCATTATCGAGTGTTGGTTTCTTCGAACGGACAAAGAAGATGACCCAGCCATCAATGGCAGGTCATCATTGGACGGTTGATCCTATGATCGGCCACGTCTGGATGGTGCAGATAGGTCCCATGATCACTGTGGGACCCACCATTCACATTGGTTTTAACAAAAACTCAATGGGTTCTAAGGTTATCATTACGGAGGGTTTTCGTGAGAAGTTGAGTCATTGCGCGAGAAGAATCTTTTTCTATTGCGGGAAGATTTGAGTCGCCCTAATAGAGACGGTTGAGATGATCAGGGAAGTTTTTAGAAGTAATCCAATGGTTGTGATTATGTCAGCTTCAGAATGGTGAAGATTCCTTCTGCATTTTTGTTAGCTATAAGAAAGTGCCCTAAATGGCAGATGAATGGAAGGATATAATGTGTAGTGATGGATGGCTAGGATGAGGGGAGAAAATGATACATGAATCGCTGCAAGGGCTTCCGCGCACGGAACGTCTATTAGTACAGGGAATCATGTGCATGCAATTTACTTTCAACGTGTGGAAGAAGTAGGGGTTTGGTTAGATTTCCAGCAAGAGCAAGATGGACGGTTTGGATTTCTCATATGGCTGCAGAATGTAGGCCATCATACATAGACCTTGTCCGTTTAAACCGGGTTTGGCGGGAAACGCGAAGAAAGAGAGAGAGTTCTCTCTTTTCGGGTTTGTCATCAGGTCAAACCCGTTTCGACCACATTTGTGGTCCACTGAGTGCACTTCTTCTAGTGCACACCTAAAATGGCTATGGGGCCCACAGAGATGTTTTTTGAGAAATCTACTCCGTCCATGGCGCTTCATAGGCCTAACTGGGCCATCTTGGCCAGAGACGTGGCAAATCCAATGCTTAAGTGAGCCTTATTTGATGGTTTTGCATTCCATATGGTGATACTCAACGATCCAACGGTCAGATCATGTCCATACTTGATTATTAGTGATCCTTGGATCTCCCTACCTAGTTTAGAGGAAACGTGATAGTTTGCTTGCATGTTTAGGTTACAATTAACACATATTATAAATCCTTGGCCCTGTGGCCTAATGAACGGCGAATTTGATGATCCATAATATAATATTGACAATGGACGTCTTATTATACGAATGAAAGTTGTATTAGATGGTTGAGATGGATAGATTGAGTGTCTTTGGATGGTGACATGTAATGTAAGTTATGTGTGTTCCCACACACGTGTAAACTAATTTAGACATTTATGGTGACACCCAAGTACTAAAAAGTACGGGTTGTTACATTTACTTACATGGATTCCCTAGTGAGTCACGGTCAAATTTTCCCTTGTCATTGAGCAGATCATCGATCTACTGATCTACCCTTGGATGTTATATAACACACTAAGACTGTAAGGCTCGTATCCTAGTCCTTACCATTCCTTAGACTCCCACAGTCCCCCCCAGTCGAATTCCAGCGACCTCGACTTGTAGATAGCATTTGCGCGTGACCCAGAGTCACACCCTGTCAACCCAAATTGGCTTGACTCGAAACTTGTACCCTAGTGATCGCGTCATCGCCACGATTCCAACGTCGCATCTCGCACACGGATGCAATACCCAGGCCAGGAGTTGTGAACTTGCGTTTATTTTGAGGAAAATGTCGTGCATTATGAATTTCGAGAAAATCTCTACAACCCATCACATCAATCAATCAGTCATAAGTCAAGTACACAACCCATCCCTCTCTTACACAAGCCTTACCCAAAGTCAACTCTCTCTCTCTCCACCCATCCCTCTCTCATCCAAAATTCAACCAAGCCCATACCCTCCATGTCATTTTCTTACAACATCCATTCCCTCCATCCTTTTCATCCCATCACCTTCTCTCTCCATCTCATTCCATCCCAAGCTTCCATGAGAGAAAAATTCTAAGGAGAGAAGAACTCAAGAGAAGGCCCACCTCCTTACCACCCAATCTCACCATCCAACCCTCTAAAATCAATCCCAACCATTGAATCTCATCCCTTAGAGCTCTAAAACTCATTGGCGGAAGAAGAAGTCCAAAACCTAAGGTAGGTGCTTTTCTAGGATTAAGTTGTATTTTGTTGATGGGCTAAGTGGGCCTTACCAATTGATGGTATGGATCTCGCTTTAAACCCTAGGTGTGTCCGATGGCCCACCATGATTCATATCATCATCTCATGAGGAGGCCATTCTCCATAGTTTGGTACGTGACAGAAGTTTGGTAGAGCGAAAATTTTGTAAGCTCGGTTTTTGAGTTTGGTACGTGACAGAAGTTGGTATCAGAGCATAACTTGGGAATAACTGAGAATAACATCACATGTCTACTATGAGTTTAGAATAATTAGGTCCCAAGTTCAGATAACTTAGCGATCTTCTGTTATAGACCTTTAACGTGCATGCCTTCGAGAGTTCTCAAGGTTGATAGGCATTCATGTTCTTCTCTATAGGACATACCGCCTAGAAGAGTGACCCAAGCGACTCCCGCTCTACCAACTATGACTTCCACTCCACCACCAAAGATTCCTACTCCCTAACCTGAGGATGTCGCTCCTCCAACCGAGACCAGTGCGGATCCGACCGAACCCGTGAGTGCCTCTCATTTACAACAGATGTTGCAGGCTATAATAGCTACCCTCCAAGGGCAGGGTAGACACCCCACTGTTACGCCAGCCCAGGCAGAGCAGGAGTACGTGAGCGCCCTTTTTCGAGAGTTTTGACACCTCGATCTGTCGTGTTTCTAGGGTGAGCCAGACCCGACAGCAGCCGAGAGATGGCGCTCCAAGGTGGAGAATATTTTTAATACGATGACATGTACGACCTCGCAGTGGGTTCGATTAGCTGTATTCCTTCTCCAAGGTAAGGCCGAGCACTGGTGAAGCTCCGTTACCCGTGTTACAGGGCATGATTTCATCTGGACATGAGAGGATTTCATTGACCGATTCGACCAGCAGTACTTCCTCGACCACATTCTTCGGCTATGAGCATTAAAGTTTAAGACCTTGGTATAGGGAGACATATTTGTGGCACAGTATGCAGCTTGTTTCGTGGCACTATCAAGGTTCACGCCATATTTGGTTGATGATGAGGAGCGGAAGGCCCGCCGTTTCGAGAACGGCTTGCGTTACGGTCTTCGAGGCTGTGTTGTTGGGCATGAGCTCCTAACCTTTCAAGCGGTAGTACAAAGGACTCAAATTTATGAGACTGAGTAGGCTGGCATGCAGAGCGATCAAGATCAGAGGAGAGACCGGAAAAGACAAGCCCCTTTCGGTAGCTCCTAGCAGTAGCAGCGTTGTCAGCAGCAGAGGCACACAGGCCACTCAGCCGCCAGAGCACCAGCAGCACCAGCGGCACCCCTGGTACCACCTTAGAGGTAGCTTCCTGGTGCCTATTATGGATGCGGTGGGATAGGCCACCGTAGGTGGGAGTGTTCCCGACCGCAGCAGCCTCCATAGTAGCAGTTGAGAGCACCACAATAGCCTCCGCAGTAGCAGCAACAACAGCTCCTGCCACCAAGCCCCCTCAGCAGAAGCATTTATCTTCGTTCTTTCACGAGCATTTGGTTGCACATCCATCAATATGTGGCCCTAATTCTATAATCCTAGCTTAGTAACCTAATGTGGTTCATTTTATTTAATTTATCCTAATGGATCAGCTTTTTTGTGGCTTGTTGTGAGTCACATGATTAATTTCCAAGTGTGATCCTGAAATAGGATATATAATCAAATTGTCAAAGGGAAGTCCTTTTTCATAAATAGTTCTTGAGTTTTTTTGTTAGTGGAGTCATGCACCACTGGATCTACCTTTTCACGGCTTCTTTGATGGCCTTCAAATGATGTTTCTCCACATCCACATGATGCAGATTATTGATTGGTTAACAGTGATGTTGGGATTAGATTTAACAGTCAAACCGTCAGAGGAAAATCCTACCTATTTTTATAGAAAAAATAAAAGTTCTGGAATTTCTTTGCTAATGAAGTGATCCACATGATGCATATTATTGTCATTTGTTTCTTGAAATTTTTGGCAAAATCAAAATTTTCATTTCATTTTTGCAGTTACATTGGTGAATGTTGTCATCCCACGGCCAAATCCAACCGGCGAACCGGCTACAAGAGTTAGAAAGGTTTGTATGAAAATACGTACTTGTCCTCACATTTAGAATTTATTTATGAGGAAAGTACAATGTTTCATTGAGCATTCATGTGGCCCAACAAATTGTTCATGCTGCACACACCTTTCTAAAATTCCATGGACATGAATTGCCTTTAACCAGCCTGATGTGGCCCAACAAAAGAGCACCACATGCGCCTTCCAAATGTGGGCCCAACAGCTGACAAGTGAATGCGAGACTTTTTCACTGGGTGTGACGTCCTGGTTATAGGCAATTTGGCTCCAAATACCATTGAGCTGATCTTTTTTAACAAGGTACGTGAATGGAAGAAGGATGGTTTTCATCGTAATTTAGCTAAATCAAAGACTATTGATGGTATACTTGTGTGATGTTCCTTTATTCTCCAGCTTTCGTTGCACTCAGAACCTCATCATCATGAGCAACAACAAATCCCCAGAATCACAACGCGTAATCTCTTCCATCTCCACATAAAGGTTAAACACTAAACTTTTCCTATTACTTCTAATTTTAGTAACAGGCTTGTACAAGCAAGTCCTTGATATTTGCCTTTATTTTCAATCAGATTAGGGAGCTCGTTCAAGGGCTTATCTAGGGTTTTGAATTGCACCCTTCAATCAAATTAGGGAGCTTGTTTCAGGGCCCACCCTCCATTTACTTTCTACTATTTCAATTTCCAAAAAAAATAAAAAAAAAATAGCCATATTGTTCTAAGCCATATTTTTGTTCAGTTTGCTATTCAGGCTAAGCATCCAAACACACCCAAAATGATATTTAGTCCAGTTCATATTCAGCCCAATCTTTTGAATTTTGTGAATGTGATTCTTATTTTTGGATGACTATCATGTGTAACAGATTCCAAAAAATAAAAAATAAAAAAATCTAACGCCATTTTTTTACAGAAAATAAAAAATAAAAAATCTAACAATCTTTTTTTTTTTTGCATAAATTTGTGTCGCTTCTCCTAAGATCAGCGACGGACCGGATCCGTCGCAAAAGTTTCAAATGACGAACAAAGGCAAGTTTTTGCAAAGCAAAGCGACAGATTTTTATTTCTTGTGGACATTTGCAAGAAAATTACGACGAATGAAATCCGTCGTTAATTTCATTTTGCGATGGATCTGGTCCATCGCAAATTTACGATTTTGGCATAGTCATATGCATCTTCCTTGAGGCCATTGCATCCTATAAAAGAACTAAGTTTAGTATGGAAGCAATCCTTGTTGTCCTTACTGTTTAGTAGATGGTTAAAGACGTACAAGCACTTAAAGTTTGTGTATCTAATTCCATGCACCATTCATAGTGTTGGTAGCATCTAACTTGTCTATACTTCATTTGTGTAATGCCTCGGTTCCCAAAATCCGAGTGTATTACTTGTTTTCTGAAAACCCGAGTTCTAACCTTTAAAGATAGCCCAAATTTCATGTACATATTTTTATTTTATTTTCTCTTTCAAAGATAAAAATTTAGTGGGAGAATAACAAATCAAGCATAAAGGAAAGCTCAAATATACATATCCAAATATTTAAATGACTGCCCGAAGGCTTATACAAACCAATGTCTCAATACTAACCAATACAAGAAATAAACAATTTAACATATGAATTAGAATAAAGTGCATCTAGGCTTGAGTTGCATGATCATGTAGCTTCTCTCGATCAGATACAACCACATATCCTTGATATTTATACCATGCTCCTCATCAACTTGAACATCAGTATCGCTTAAATCACATGCACCACCTATACAGCTATATATTCAAAGAATGAGTGGCTAGCTTAGTGTGAATTCCCTTGAGGTCACACACAGTCGTGTTAGTTTAGTTTAAACAAGAAGAAATAGCAGAGCTAACAAAAAAAAAAAAAAAAGCAAAAATAACAGTTCATATAGCACAAAACATTCGACTAGTCTTGTTTAAATTTATGTTGAGACTTAAATATTGTATATTTTCCCTCATTTTTACCTTGATTTATCGAACATGATAATGCGTAATCACTATATTCATACATGTTTCTCTTACAAGGTGAATTTGAGAGCTTGATTCGAAAACAAGGATGAAAGTGGTGATTTAATGCTTAAAAGACATGAAGTAAAGTACGAAGATTTGGACGTTATTAATGAAGAATTCACATGCCAAAGATCCAAGAAAAACAAGTGTAAAGGACGGAGAAAAGACTAGCAAAAACATAAATAGAAGAAAAACCAGACAGTTCGGTTCGACTTGAGCCAACTTCGGTCCAACCGAAAGTGCACAAAACAGTCCATTAAAAATCATGATTTTCAAACTGTAATATGGTCCAACCTCAGGCAACTTTGGTCTGACCCGAGCTAACTTAGGTCCGACCTAAGCCAACTTCAGTCCGACCGAAATCGCAGAAAACCGTCTAACAAGAAATCAGGATTTTCAGGCTTAATTCGGTCTAACCTGAGCCAACTTCGGCTCAAGATTTCGGTCTGACCTAAATACTCTACACATAAATTTCAGACATGACTTTAGTCCAACCGAAGCGTAACGCGAGGCTTACGCAAAGTACGTAAATTTAAGTCAGTTTGTGAAAATTCCAAGGCGGTGTGTAAGATAGAGATTTAAAACTATAAATAGGAGTCCCTAGGATGTTCCTAGGTATCTTCTAGGGTTCAAGGAGTGGAACAAAAGGGTGGAGAGTCGCCGCTAAGGGTTCTTCTTCTTCTTTCTTAGTTTGTTTTCATGTTTTGTTTAAGAGATTTTGGTTTAAACATGTCTATGGTTAACTAAACCTCTTAGCTAGGGATAAGAGGTGAAGCTTGTAGTATGATGAGGATGTGCTTTGATTCTTGTTTTGATTGAACTTCATTGATTTCTAGTTTATTTTAAGGAATATTTTCAGTTTTCTATGGTTTGTTATGACTTAAATTACAATAGACACTGCGATAGCTTTGAATATCTTTTTTTCATATTTAAGATTGTGGGATTGGTAAATTCTGTTGTTCACAATTGTCTCCTAGGAATGGTTGGGTGATGGAATCCCTTCCAAATATTCACAATTCTCATCCATTGAGGCTAGTTCAATGAAAAGTTCAGAGATTTGATCATCGCTTCTTCTAACTGGATAAGATAGGACTTTGATTCCTGTTGCATCTCTTGAATCAAGTAAGGTAACATCTTGATAGCTACAAGTGGATCCTTGGCACCCTAGTTCCCACCTTTCAATTGATAATTTAAACATTATTCAGAATTACTCTTTTTATTCTAGATTTCATATTTAAATCTTCTAGTTTTAGTTCTAGTTATTTTTAGAAATGTACAAGATTAGTCCCTGTGGATTTGACCTTGGTCTTACCGCGTTATTACTACATCGGGTCCCTACACTTGAGGTTATGAACAAGTTTTTGGTGTCGTTGCCAGGGACTACAGGTATGTTTTTCTAAGATTAATTAATATTAGAATTAGGTTAAGATTAGGATTGATTTAGGTTAGGATTTTTCCTATTTTATGAACTTTTCTAATCTAGAGATTTTATGTTTCATCTTAATTTTCGTTTCTTTTCTTTCTTCTTTAAACATTATTAACATAGTTTGATTGTTTTGATCTTGTAGGATCTCATTATTAGTTCTTCTCTTTTGGTAACTCCTTCCCTCTACCTACTCTCCAGATTGCTGTAAAAAAAAATTAAAAATGTAGGAATAGATTCAAAATCAAGGGTTTCACCATGAACATGCAAGAGTGGGAAGAGTGGGCATGTAAGTATGCTAATCTATTTCTAGAAAACGAGATGTTCCATGAAAAAGTGTTAGATGATTATGTTAGGAAACAACCTATCTCAAAATTTTGTTGAAACCTTCATCGAGAACCGAACGGAATATAATGCTCCACCAGTTAAAAAGTCTATACATGATCATATGCGGGAGAATAATTACACTCCATGAATTAAGACTTCATTGCATGATTATTGGAGTGAAGACAATTATCACCCATCCAACAAAAAGAAAACTATGCATGATTATATTATGGGTGATGACGCATACCAACAACCATCAAACCCTCCCACATATGATTCGTATGATTATAATCAATGGAAACATCAACATTAGAGACGTGAACGAACAATTGATTCTAATGACTACTCCCTTGGATTCCCTACTTATGAGATTGAATCAAAAACAATCCAAGGGAAGTCAATTAAAAAAATTCATGGATGCTCAAAAGCAAATAAACCAACACATCACACAATCATTCATAGAAATTAAAGCAATATGTGAATTGCTCGAATCCTCAATTCAAATAATTCATTCGTACCTTATGGAGGAGAAAAAGGGTAGGTTATCCTAACCTCAACCCAATCTAAAACCACAATGTGAGGAAAGTAATCCTAACTCGCTTGTGGAGAATATTAAAATTGAGAATGAGTTGAATCGTGTTAATGAGCATATAGTTCAATTTCCTAAAAAGTCGATCTCAATGACTGTCCAAAGAAATGATCAAGAGACACTGGTATTTTTCAAATATAATGATGCTAACACACTCCACCCACGTGACACACTTAACCTCAATAAGGAGGAAGAGGCTAGTTTATTCGAGCCTCAACCCAACTTAGAAACATAGTGCGAGGAAAGTGATCTCAACTCACTTGTGAACTGTACTGAATTATATAATGATGAGAAGTTGGATGACAATCATGAACTAGTATCAATGAAATGAGTCTTCACATTAAATATTCATCCATTGATCGACAATCTATTTATGCAGGGCAAGGCGAGATGTATCCGGTGATGATTTACTCTCACTAAGAAGAAAAGCAAGAGAGCATGCTTCCCTCTATTTTTAAAAATGATGATGGAGTCCTTTGGCATATCATCACAAACCTCAATATGGACAACGAGTCCCTCTCAACTGAATCTTTCAACTCTTTAGAAGATTGCTTGGCACATTTTGTAGATTCTAATGATGTCATGATACAAGACATAGTGCATGTTTTGCAAGACAATACCTCGGTATTTGTTACTAGCTGAGGGAACTCTTATTCTGAAGCCGCTCCTTCCACAGATCCTAAATGTCTACCATTAGAAGTGGAAGAGCTAAAAAATGAACTGAAATCCGTAACTTTGGAATGTTTTGAGACTACACCACCTGACGAGGATTCTTTTGAATTTCACATAATCATAGTCTCTAATTCACCATGTTATACTAACACTGAAACTTTTTATCATAGGTGAATTATATATACTTTGGATACATCAAAGGATTAAAAGAAATGTTTTTTAACTGAGGTTCAAAAAGTTCTTTGGACATTCATGCTCTAGGGCATCCGAGCCTACTAGAAAAAGGGTTTTTGGATAATCTTGTTAAGAAACTTACTGATAAATTTATCAAGATACTGACCGGAGGAGGAGCCTTGCTGTATGATTGAGTAGTTTTCCCATGCTTTCCTACTTTAGGATTAAAATTTATTGCTTTCATAGGATTTAGGACTAAGATAGTTTGCTTTCAATTTGTTTAATCTTCTTGCTAACCCATCTTCACATTGAGATCTTTGGAATAGCTTCAATTCGCCCTCTTCAGTTACTACCTTTCCATCACTTCTCCTTTCTTTTCATTGCCTCATGTGCATTACATGCGTATATCTTTTAAATTGAGGATAATGTAGATTTTAGGTTGGGGTGTGGATTAGGTAAACTAATCAATGTAATTGGTGTTTTTCTTATTTTTTGAGTAAAAATTGTGAAAATTTTCAATTTTTCAAAGTAAAAACCTGTTTGAAAGCGATAGTTTGTGCATTCTTTAAGAATGTTTTGAGAATAATAAGATGAAGATTGAATTCTGAATTGTTGGAGTTTGATCAACTGAGTAGTCTATCACTTAAAGTTCTTGCACTCAATTGATTAAGAGGAAGTTTGAACATCGTGTTGATCTAAATCACAAGATACATTCAATTTGTTTTATAATTGTTACTATGTGAATCATTGATAGATGTTGAGAATTAAGTCTGAAGAATTTTAACTACCTTAAAAGATGAAAAGAACCAGTTTAAAAAAAAAACAGTGAGATTGACAAAAAGGTCATGTATGATGAAAAGACTATAAACGAATGAAAAATAATAGAAAGTCTGAAAATAATGAATAAATAAAAAGAGACAGTTGATATAAAATCAAAAACTAGAAAAAGAAGGAAAAATGGGATAAGTTCGGAATCAATACTTGATAATTTAATTAATCTTAAGGTGATAAGCATGACTAATATTGTGTAATGATAGTATATTTTTGTGGAAAGTAAGCTTAAATTCATTAAGCACATTAGAAAAACTTGATGTATGAACTTATGCTCTTGAATGATTAACGAAGAACCTATTTGATTGAATGCTCACTTGGTTCGACTCTAGGTTTTCAAATTTTCACTCTCGCTTCTTTAGATTATACTCATTCATACTCATCTGCACAAAAGATTGTTTTCTGAAAGAAGTTTCGAACTTTGAGAATGGAAGATTATTTCACACATGTTTTTCTTGGAACTAGCAAAATGCTAGTTGGGGTTGTGTTGAGACATAAATATTACATATTTTCCCTCATTTATACCATGATTTATTGAACATGATAATGCTTAATCACTATATTCATACGTGTTTATCTTACAAGGTGAATTTAAGAGCTTGATTCAAAAACAAGGATGAAAGCGGTGATTTAATGCTTAAAAGATCACGAAATAAGTTTCAGAGATTTGGAAGTTATTAATAAAGAATTAACATGCCAAAGATTCAAGAAAAGCAACTGCAAAGGATGGAGAAAAGACTGGAAAAAGCACAAGTTAAACAGAAGAAAAAACAAACGGTTCGGTCTGACCTAAGCCAACTTCGATCTGATCGAAAGTGCATAAAACAATCCAGCAATGATCGTGATTTTTAGACTGTTATTCGGTCCGACCTAAGGCAATTTCAGTACAACCAAAATCGCAGAAAACTACCAGTAAGAAATCAGGATTTTCAGGCTTAATTCGGTCCAACTTGAGCCAACTTCGGCTCAAGATTTCGGTTGGACTTGGTCTGACCTAAATACTCTGCACATAAATTTCAGACACAACTTCGGTCCGACCGAAGCGTAACGTGGGGCTTACGCAAAATGCGTAAATTTAAGTTAGTTTGTAAAAATTCTAAGGATGTGTGTAAGATGGCGATTCACAACTATAAATAAGAGTCCTAGGACATTCCTAGGCATCTTTTAAGGTTTAAAGAGTGAAGCAAAAGGGTGGAGAGCCGCCACCAAGAGTTCTTCTTCTTCGTCCTTAATTTGTTTTCATGTTTTGTTTATGAGATTTTGGTTTAATCATGTCTATGGTTAACTAAACAAAGCTTGTAGCATGATTAGGATGTTTATCTTGCTTTGATTCTTGTTTTAATCAAACTTCATTGATTTCTAGTTGATTATAAGGAATATTTTCAATTTTCTATGGTTTGATGTGACTTAAATTACAATAGACATTGCGATAGCATTAAATATCTTTTTTCCCTATTTGAGATTGTGGGATTAGTAAATCCTATTGCTCACCACTGTCTCCTGGGCCTGGTTGGGTGATGGAATCCCTTCCAAATATTCACAATTCTCATCCATTGAGGCTAGTTCAATGAAAAGTTCATGTATTTGATCATTGCTTCTTCTAACTGAATAAGATAGGACTCTAATTCCAGTTATATCTCTTGAATCAAGTAAGGTAACATGTTGATAACTACAAGTGGATCCTTAGCACCCTTGTTCACACCTTTCAATTGATAATTTAAACATTATTCACAATTACTCTCTTTATTCCAAATTCTAGATTTAGATCTTCTTGTAGTTCTAGTTCTTGTTATTTTCATAAACGTACAAGATTAGTCCCTGTGGATTCGACCTCAGTCTCATTGAGTTATTATTACATTGAGAACCTACACTTGGGGTTAGAACAATTTATGAATGCACGCATATGCTCACAGTCTTGGGGATGCACATCCAGCTGGTAAAAAGGTCGCCCAAGGAAAACTAGCCACTCAGAAAGTACTCAACGATACTCCATAAGTAAAACTAGCCACTCAAAAAAGACCATACAAGGAGGACACCTAAGGTGAACTAGCCTCCCAAAAAAGTATTTTAAGGTACGCCCCAAGGAGAACTGGACATTCAAAAAAGTCTGCATGCCATGAAATGCATGATTAGTCCAACCATTATTACTCCAATTTTACATGGCCATTTTAAGAAAGCTCAATGGTCAGTATGGGGTGTTCATCACCCAACATAGGCCGACAGCTCGATCATAGTGTCACATACCACCATTCCCGACTCACGATACTCCAACACTAGGATATTTAATGGTAACCTCTTCAAATAGTGGCTAATTATGGTTCAACAAGTAGAACTTACCATCACAAGTTATACAAAAATATTCCATCAAGCCGCATAGGGCGAATATTCAATCAAAGCCACATGGGCCAAATATCAAATCAAAGCCACATAGGGTAAATATTTCATTAAAGGATACGATGAAAAGGGATTATCCCCAAAAGTCACAATGGCACAGCGATTTGAAAGATGATGATAAGTCCACATAAATTCTATTTAATCCGATACACAAAATGGCCACTAAATTGAAGGTCCATTGTAATCATAACCAAATGAGTTACATCCTTATATGGATATACGTATATAAATGGAGTTTTCCATAAATTGATGTCGGAATTCAAATTCATAGACAATTCACGAGTATGAGAAGATATTCAAGTACAACATATAAGTGTTATACAAGATAAATGTTAAGCATATAATTTGAAAATCAATTCCAATAACTAGAATAAGTAATTATGAAATAGAGATATCAATTATGTCACGCCCCAAATCTGAGGACGGACAGCTTCCGTGATGCCCCGAATCCGGCACTCGACTTCCATACACCAAGTCCCGAGTTCAACACACCACAAGGAAGATTTTTGACTGAATTTATATATATGTATATAAAACACTTGAGCATGAAGATCCATGATCAAAATACCCGGCAACACTCTCCATTATAAATCCTGATGGTTACAAGTATAATGCTTTACAAAAGGTACATAACGTCAGCATTGCCAAATCGAAAAATAGATACAATGCATCAAGAAAGCTAAGTCTTCCAAGCTACTCCTGCCCTGAAAAAAAATGGAAAATAAGAAACTTAGGCAAAAAGCCTAGTGAGTACACTCGTGTGTGCAGTGTGTCCTACATGCAAGCGAGATAAATATGCCATGAAGAAATCATGTATGGTGAAAGGCTGTAATATGTAAGGTATAATGCCAATGCCAATGCAATGCATATGCAACATGGGAACACTCCGAGTCAATGCTGCCAGCATCACTAAGTCATATTTTCATTTCTCCTATACCACAGCCATAACCAGATTACACACATCCGTAATCACATCATCATCATCATATTGTCAAGCCATAATCATACAATATCGGAAATACTGGTAAGATCATGAATCATATGATATCGGAGTAAGTGAAAATACTAACAAATCCATGAGTCATACAATATCAGAGTACGCAATACAGATCAGCTATGCAAATGAGGAGTCATAAAGAGTCAAATATTAGATGTCAAGGATGCAATACAATATACAATTCATGATGAGTTCATGAATACCGTCAGTCGTATCTAAATGCAGAAACACAGTAACCCAAAATGTCATATGCTGTGGATGTAATGTAATATGCGGTGCGAATGGAATGACCATGCTGGAGTGTGAAGTCGAGATGATAGTACGTAGTATCGCAGACTATGGAGCCCATCACAAGGGACTTCTATCCAAACTAGTCCCATACTTAATTTAGATAGTCAGACTCAATGTGGTAAACTCCTGATCTCAGGTTAGTTGCGCGCCCCAACCAAAATCCTGGCCATTGTGAAGGTACACATAACAAATAGTTGCACACCACCAGCCCGAGTGGATAGTGAATGAAAGAATGAATATGCAACTCCTGCTCAAAAAGTCCACATATCAATATTGTTCATCTCTGGGATCATCACCAGGGTCTAGTACACTCCAAACTGGCTACCGCCCCTGTAGGTCGCGCAGCCCAGTGAGTAGAAAAGAACTCACTACCCGCCTGCCAGAAGTGTACCAATGCCTACCCGGCACGTCGATAGTGGACCCATTTAGGATCTGGTCAAACTCAGCCTATCTTATAGTCCCCTCACTCGGGCGAATAAGGCCATACCCCCTCCCAACTGACCACGACACAGTGGGAGACGCGGCCTCTTGGTATTCAGCCCTCATGTGCTCATATATATCCACTTAGTCTCGACGTTGGGGCGTCCTCTGGTACCAAGAGGATTTGGAGATTTTCACCCAGGGCCATCTATGGTAGCCCAATGCTTGAATCAAACATTTTCGGTGTCCCATCAGGCCATCCATGATATGCCTGTGGAGGCTACGGCCCTGATATCGCTATGGTGTATAGTAATCACAACACACAATACAAGATACATGAGTCATACAAACCAGTCATGCATTAATCCTGCGCATACCGTGCGCTTATGTGAGATAACCTCCGCCTATCAGGGAGTCTCATAACAACCTACCTAATGACATATGCAATGGTCAACCACATCTTATAACAAACATGCAGATGATGCGTATGGGCATGTATCATAATACTATGTTGTCACCTACTCATAATCAGTATCAACAATCGACATCAACAATCGGCCTCGACAATGTGGACATTTAACCAACATTGCCCCAAAGAATAGCCCACATAAAGCCTAACATATAGTAGACCCATGGCTTTTCACAAGGGCTTAATATACAACACTATGGGCCTTACTCAAGAGCTCAATACACATCACGATGGGCCTCTCACATGGGTCTAAGATACATCACAATGGGCTCCATCGCCTGCCCTTAAATGCACCACAATGGGCCTCATCACATAGGCCTAATATACATCACATTGGGCCTCAAACATGGGTTGAATACACATCACAATGGGCCTCAAATACGGATCGCATATATATCACATGGGCCTTGGCACATGGACCATAAACATGAGTCTCAAATATATCATAATAGGCCTCATATGCATCAAGTGGGCTGCATCAATGGGCCTCATACACATCAAGTGGGCTGCATCAATGGGCCACACTAATGGGGTAACTACTTTACTAAACTTTCACATAGTCAAGTGGCCAGTACCACAATTTCACATAGTTTAGCAGTCACCTAAGCACCACATAATCATATGGTTAGGACACACATTCCCCACATACCCACATGATTTACGAGCTAAGCTATCCACGTCTCACATGATCATAAGATTTATGAGCTACATATTCAACACCATTTTGCCAAATCTAGCTGTCATTCATCCCGTCAGTGATCATATAGTTAAGGGCCACATCATTCATAAATCCACTTAGGCAAGTAGTCACACAATTGCCCCAATTTCATACAGTTAGGTGTGCTATAAAAATCACGCACTCACATGGTGTGGCGGCCCACACAACTTCTACCAGTTCACATGACTAGTTGGGCTACCCAAAATGCCAAATTCCTATAGTGTAGTGATCTACATGATTCCTACTAATTGATGGTTTAAATGAGGAATAACCATTACAATGGGTACCATGAAAACGACTTAGATTCCAGTAAATATATAGGCAGCCCCACACTCTAAAATGATCTAATCAAAATAGATGAATGGCTAGTGAAACATGTATATTAGGTGGCCCATGATCGGTTAAAAAAGAATGGATGGATAGATTTCTCACAAACATTACTGCAGCTCTAGGAAATATTTAACGGTGGACAAGTGATCAATATTGCTCCTGTGGCATGAGATTTGGATTTGACTAGTCTATGATACCATACCCTAAAATGATAAGGATAAACCGATGAATGGCATGGATCTACATCATATTACAAGGTGGAATCCATGGTTAAGGAAGTATCCTGACATATAGGGGGTATACTAGAGCCTAAAAATTTCCAATGGTTATTACTACTGTTTCTACTTGCAGCTTGACCCACCTAAAATTGAGTTATACTTCATCTTGTGTCCATAGGTAGGAGGTGGGAGGTGGGCCCACTTCCCAAGTGACTGGAAAATATAGGTAGTGTGGGTATACAACACATGCACCTAAGTGGGCTCCACATGCATCACGTTATGTCCAGGAAAGTTTTCATTGGTAAGCATGTAACTCCCTTTCCTTATTATTATTATTATTATTATTATTATTATTATATTTTATATAATTATGGGTCCCATTGACATGGTGGGGTCTACCCCATGAACAGTTTGTATAACAAACAACATCATAGTTGATATCATCCATTAGATGAACGGCATGACTATAAGGTACATACATCGGGTGGGGCCCTTAACACATGCATGGTCTAAATGATGGATGACCTGGATATAAAATACATGTAACGATTTGGCTCCAATGTCCAATGACCGGCCCAACTTTGGTGGCAGTTACACATCACGGTAGAACTCAAGGGATTTAATGGTAGGGATTTTTATTCCCACTGTTTCTTATAGTGTGGTCCACCTAAGGCGTGGATCTACTTCATTCTTTTACTCATGACTTAAAATGGTTTTAAGAGTGGATGCATGGCCCAGATATACTTTTCATCAACAAAGTGGGCCCCAGAAAAATCTGAGCATTTTTTGTACAATTTCCACTGTCCAAGTGGCATGGCCTGCATAAGCTTCTAATCGGCCTGATTTTTTATACTGTGCAATGGATGGGGCTGGTAAGATGGATGAATGGTGTGGATTTAGCACATACATCATGGTGTGGACATGATCAGCCCCACAAAACTTTACCCCAAAGGTGGGCAGGGACCGCCCTCTCTGGACGTCCAGGGAGGACGTCACTTCCTCCATGCCCTTTCTTTTTATTTTATTATTTTATTTTATTTTTATATATTTCTCATCAAGGTGGGTCACTTGAGAGATCTAGTCCATCCATTGTGTGTCCCACTTGGTGGAGGGGTCAGTGCAAGTTTCAGATGCATCAAAATTTCAGGTGGACCCCATAAGTGCTTTTATATACTTGAGCTCCGAGTTGTACGAAAGGTTCAAGGAGATTAAAGTTACATGGGTCCCAAAGTGATATATTTATTATATATACACAGTTCATTTATTTTTATTTTTTTGTAGAGATCATTTTAGGGCATTAACCAAATAAAATGAATCATATCCAAAGATTATTTGGACCTCACCACAAATAGTAGTGACGATAATGATTTAATAGTTAAACAATTCACAGGGCCCACCATAACATTTATTTTCCATCCAATTTGTTCATAAGGTCACAAAGACCTGAATTAAAGGGAAAAACAAAATTTATATTAGTCCAAAACTTCTATGACCCAAAAATGGTTTCAATGGTAGACATTCAATCCCCTACTGCTTTTGTAGTGTGGCCCACTTGATAGTTAAATCTATCTTATTTTTCTTCTCAAGCCTTAAGACAAGCTCACCAAATGGATGGACGGTTTGAATGTAACAAATACCTCATGATCAGATTGATCCAGCTTCCTATTTATTTTATTTTATTATTTACTTATTATTATTATTATTATTTTAATGGTGTGGGCCACTTGAGTTCCATGTAAGGCTGATTTTTGGGGTATCCCATTTTCAAAAAGGGACCCATCAAATGCACTGTGTAGATGATCAACATACACCATGGTGGGGCCTGTGGTGGGGCCACTGTCCCTGCCCACAGCAATAGCTGCAGCATCCTTAGACACTGGACGTCAGCAGCAAGGGGTTGACGCCCCTTGCCTATTAATTTTTTTTTTTTTAGTGTGGTTGTTCATAGGTGGGGTGCACATCAAGATAATCAAGTCCGTCTATTGCATTATCTGGCTCGTGATACATCTAACGAGTCCAATATGCAGTATGTTTTGACTCACAAAAACATCACGGCGGGCCCTAATAGTTTAACAATATTAAATTAGTTTTTTTGATGGTGTGGCCTACCGGAGATTTAGATTGGCTTCATTTTTCGGCTCAATGCTAAAATGAGCTGGGAAATTGGGATGGACGGTGTGGATTAAATACATACATTATGGGTGAGGCCCGTTGGGGACCCACAACCCCTTCCCTCTTCTCTTTCAAGTAGCAACAGGGACGCTGCTTGCTGCAGCGTCCTCTAGACGCTGGCAGCAATAGCGTCCACTTCTCTCTTTTTTAAAATTTATTTATTTATTTTCATGGTGTGGTGTGCACATGTGTGCATGGGTGTGAGTGTGTGTGTTTGGCCACCATAATGGGCCATACTTTGGATGGTTTGGATGGCATACAAAGGTTCTGGTGGGGCCCACTATCAATGGGTCCCACATAAAGTCTATAATGAATTATTATTTTATTATTTTTTTTGTATGAATCCTCTTATGCATCCACACCATTAATCACATCATTATCATCATATCATCACAACTATTAATCATCTTTTTATATGAATTCTCCTATACATCCACACCATTGATCACATCATTATCATCAAATCATCACCACTATTAATCATCCAAGTAATCAAAAAGAGAACAAACCATAAGAATGGAGGGGGTGTACTCACCTTAATGGACTAGATGGATGGTTGAGATGGATGGAAGGGATGGGATTGATGGAGTTGATGGCCCACCAAGATCACTCCTCTCTCTCTCTCTTATGTAGAAAAATGGTGAAATGTTAAGGGATGAAGGACTATTTGTATAGAAATTGTTAAAATGTGGTTAAGATTCAATTAATGTGATCTTGGTTAGCTTAGACTAAGATTATAATAATTAATTCATGATTTGTAATTAATGAGGGATTAAAGGAGCATGGGATGGCATGCTGTGATGATGTCATACATAGGGTATGGAATGGAGAGAAGTTGACTTTGGTGAGCACATGAGAGAGGGGAGGTATGGGTGTGTGACATCACACACATGACTAGAGATTCTCTCAGCCATGTATGGCATATGCATGTGTGCATGGCATGAGTTATGCACATGTGTGGAATGGAGTACATGGCGCCTTGCGCACCTGATTCATTAATGATTCTTCATGGTGTATCTCACTAACGGAGTATTGTACAAACGCACGGGTGGTACCTACACGATCGCAACAATGGGGCGGTCTTTAAGAACGAGGCTTCTGTCACGCCCGAACTCGGAAACCGGGCTCACAAAATTCCCGATCGCCGAATCCGGCGCCTGACCCGTAGAACCCCATTTTCGGATCCCGGCACCCATTCACCAGGTTCGATCCCGGGATACTACAAGGAGGATTTCAAATCATCATCGATTCATAATGAGCATAACAAAAGCATAACCCACAACTAATAACCACAAGAACACCACCACAAAATCCACTATGATCAAAAACTTTTTAGTACAATGCGATAGAAAAGGAAAATACAATGTAACAAAAGAAGCAAACTCCAGAAGCTCAGCTGCACGCTCCAACTACAGCGAGACTATGGCTGCGACCTGCGTCCTGACGTCACCTGCACGCATCAATCGTGCATAAGCTTATGGAAAGCTTAGAGGGTGGTGTAAGTGTGTGCGCAATATAAACGTACTCAAAATGCAAGGTCAGAGTGATGTGGAAACATGGTAATGAGCACATGAATGCAATCAGCCGTACCAAGGCTATGCGGTGCAAGATATGAATGCCATCGGCCAAAACACGGCCATGCGATATGAAATGCAATTCAAGCATGCCAATCCTCAACATGTATCAGACAGTTCTCATTCGGATAATCACGGGGTTCAATATACTCCAAATGGCACTGTCGCTCTCCTAGCCGACATCCAAATGAGCGTAAGAAACCTCACTATCCGCCGACCAATATTCCGCCAATACCTATCCAGCACGTCGATAGCGGACCCATTCGCGAGCCGAGTCAAACTCGCCTAGTATTGCCCCTACCCTCGGGCGAGTAAGGCCACACTCCTTTCCAACCGACCACGACACGGTGGGAGACGCGGCCTCCGGTATTCGGCCTTCGTGCGCTCGTATATCCACTCGGTCCTCGGCGTTGGAGTCATCCTCTGGTACCATCGGGTTTAGGGACTTTCACCCAGGGGACATCTATGGCGCATGCTATAACCAAATATTTCCGGTATCCAACCCGGCCATCCACGATGTGTCATGTGGAGGCTATGGCCCCGATGTCGCTAGGGCATATAATAACTACAATCACACAAATGCAAGTGCATGAGTCACACTATCACTCATGAACAGTCCGTATATACCATGCACTTATATGAGGCAACTCCGCCTATCGGGGAGCCCAAAACAGTCTATCCAAAGGTGTATGCTATGATCGGTCATCCTCACATCGAGGCATACATATGATGCGAATGATCATGAATCATGGATCTATACTAAACATGTATAAAGAGATGAGCTCTAGGTATAATGGAGATGGCCCTATACGGCCTACTTACCATAATTATGGACCTATCAGTGGGCCTTAGGGAGAGTTATAATGCGGACATTTAACCAACATTATCGATTCAATGTGGACATCAAACCAACATTGCTCCCAAGGAATGGCCTTCCATAAATCACACATTGTAATGGGCCTTTTATACATCTAATTGGGCTTTGACCCAAGGACCCAAGTACATCAAATGGGCTACTTAACATGAGCCCCATATCTATATCAAGGTGGGCCTTAATGGGCCTCATAATGTGGGCCTAATACAATCAAGGTGGGCCTCGACAAGGACCACTAATGCATGAAAATGGGCCTCCATAATGGGCCTTAAATTAACTTCAAAACAGTTGGACAGTTGGATGGAACACATACATTATGATGGAGCCCACACTAATAGAGGGTGCGGTTTACAATACTTACCTAAGTGGGGCCCACCAAAATGCTCATTTTCTACCCAGCTTAAGGCCCAATATAACGTTTATTTTCCACCCAACTTAAGGTCCAACATAATATTTATTTTTCACCCAAATTAAGGCCCAACATAATGTTTATTTTTCATCCAATCTATTCATAAAGTCACGTGGGCCTGGATAGGGCCCACTGTATTGTTTATTTTCCACACACCCTGTTGATAGGGTGGTGTGGACCAAAGGCCCACCGATGATGTTTATTTCCATCCTAACCCGTGGATGGGTTCACGTAGGCAAGGAGCCCACCGTGGCGATATTTGGCATCCAACCTGTTATAAGGTCATTGGACCTTGGGGCGGATGTGGGGCCCACTGAAATGTGTTTCACAAATCTAGCCCAATCATTGTGTGAGTCCCACCTGACGGACGGTCCATACCAAGTTTCAGTGACATCCAAAACTCAGGTAGGCCCCACCAAGTGATTTCATATGTTTTAGGCATGTCTTCACATGATTTTAAATGATGTGGCCCACCGGAGTTCCATATACAGCTGAATTTTGGCATGGACGGATAAAATGTGGGGACCCATAATGTACGGTTAGGATGGAAGATATGCATCAAGGTGGGGCCCACAGCTGGGGCCGTGACCCCCAGCTAAACCGTCCGCTCGTCACTCAGCAGCAGCAGCGCTGCTGCCCTTTTAAAAAAATTTATTATTATATTTTTTTTTGTTTTGGGGCCCACCAAGATGTGATTCACAATCCAGCCCATTCATTGCGTGTGTCCCAAAATTTTAATGGTCCAAGTCAAGTTTCATTTGAATCCAAAACTCAGGTAGGCCCCACCAATGATTTTATATGTTTTAGGCATGTCTCCACATGATTTTAAATGGTATGGCCCGACTGAGTTTCGTTTATGGCTGATTTTTGGGGTGAACGGGCGGTACATGGGGACCCTTCAAATGCACGGTGTGGATCAACGAAACACATCAAAGTGGGGCCCACAGCTGGGGCCGTGAGCCCCAGCTCGTCCGTCCGTCAGCAGCCGTACGGCATGGCAGCGCTGCTGCCTCCCTCTTTTGTTTTTTTTTTTTTTTTGAAATCCGGTTTTTTGCAGATTTTCTATGGTAGGGTCCACTTCAGTCCGATCCGTCCCAGCCACCGGATTCTACGACTCAAGATTGACGAAACGAGACCAATATGCAATGAGTTGTCGGCGGATGGACGGGTCAAAGTGGATTTCAATGGTAATACGTCTGTTTCTTACGGTATGGCCCGCCCGAGAACCGGATTGGTTCCAAAATTTAGCTCAACGTCTAAATTAATCCAAGGAAGAGGATAGATGGATTAGATCAAATACTTGAATCAAGGTGGGGCCTATGTGAATGGTCCACCCCAAAAGGGTACCTTCATCCCTTTTTTTTTTTTTTTTTTTTTTTAAATACCCATGCCACTTGCCAACGTCCAGCGTCCAGGGACGCTGGACGGCATACATAAGTGTATGATTGGGGTGGGTCCCACGTAGATGTGGCCCACCAACCTATATACATAATATATATATATTATATTATATATATAATACATAATATATTATATAAAATATAACATATATATATTTATATATAAAGCATTTAGCCCACCTAGATAGTGGATGGTGTGGATCATCACCTGTAATAGAGTGGACCACACCGTCTGGTGTAGATGGACGGGGGAGATGTAACACATATTGGTGGGATCCATACCATTACAAAGAAAGAAAGAAGGAGAGATAGAGAGAGAGATAGAGAGAGATACACGGTGAGATAGAGGAACCCCGCCACTATGGGCCCTCTTGATTAAATCACATACATCCAAATGGGTCCCACCAACAAGTGGGCCCTAAAATTTAAATTAATGGAAAAACACCCACCTTATCTTCCTTCTTCTTGGTCTCTTAGACTCCAATGCCCCTCAGCTTCAACTTTGATGGAGGATGATGGACTCTTGATGGTGAGGATGAGAGATGGGAGGGTGTAGATGGATGATGGAAGGTGGACCACACTTGAGAGGGAGAGGAGGCTTGGACGTTTGGGGCTTGGGGTTGCTTGGAGAGATATGAGAAAATGAGAGAGAAAATGAGAGGATGGGAGTGATATGAGGTGATGGAGTGATGGGTGTAATTAATGGGGCATGGGTTTGTTTGAAAAGTGAGTAAAGGAGGGATGGGTGTAGAGAGAGAGAGTTGACTTTGTGAAGAAAGGGGTATGGGTTGTTGTACTTGAGATAAGGTTGCAATTAATGATGATTGATGGGACTTATTGTGTAGAGATTCCCTCGAAATCCGCAACGCGCGGTGTTTCTTCGGAATAAACGCTGATCGGCATCTTCTTACCTGAGTATCGGTTCGGTGCGCAAGTCACGGCGTTGGAACCGCGGCGACGACGCGGTCGCTATGATACAACTTTCGGATCAAGCCGACGTCGGTGCGCGGGACCTGGCCTAGGATCGTGCGCAAACACCGAATACGGTGCGAAGGTTGCCGAAATTTGACCGGAAGGACCGCGGAAGCTAACAGAATGGTACGGATTAGGACACGGGTCTTACAGCTCTCCCCACCAAATAAAAATTTCGTCCTCGAAATTTAAACAATCATCACAAGAAAACATAAATCATAATAGAAGAGGAAGCAAGGCATCGCCATATAAATACCAGAGACAACCTATAACATACAACATACAATCAATCATCAAAGAGATGAGGATAGCGCTCGCGAATCTCAGCCTCGCGCTCCCAAGATGCCTCATCCACAGAATGGTGACCCCACTGAACCTTCACCAAGGGGATGACCTTGGTTCGGAGGACCTGCTCCTTCCGATCAAGGATACGAACTGGCTGCTCGATGTAAGAAGCGTCCTCACGAACCTCCAACGGCTGCCAATCGATAACAGGAACTATGTCTGACCCACACTTCCTCAACATAGAGACGTGAAAAACGTTATGGACGCCAGACAATTGAGATGGTAAGGCAAGCCGATAGGCCACAGCGCCAATGCGCTCAGTGATCTCGAAAGGTCCTATGAATCTCGGGGCAAGCTTACCCTTCGCTCCAAATCTAACTATGCCCTTCATGGGCGAGACCTTGAGATACACATGGTCCCCTACATCAAACTCCAAGGGACGACGCCGGCGATCAGCAACACTCTTCTGCCGGCTCTGAGCTGTGCGCATCCTCTGCCTGATGGTATCAATAACCTCTGATGTCTCCTGCACAAGCTCGGGACCTAGGAGACGCCGCTCTCCAACCTCGGTCCAACAACTCGGAGATCTGCACGGTCTGCCATATAATGCCTCAAAAGGAGCCATGCCAATGGTCGCCTGATAGCTGTTGTTGTATGCGAACTCAGCCAATCGCAGATGCTCATCCCAGCTACCACCGAAGTCAATCACGCAGGCCCGAAGCATATCCTCAAGGATCTGGTTGACCCTTTCAGTCTGGCCATCGGTCTGCGGATGATACGCGGTACTGAGCTGCAAATCAGTGCCCATAGCTCTCTGAAAGCTCCTCCAGAACTGAGACGTGAATCTCGGATCTCGGTCAGAAACGATCGAGACTGGTACGCCGTGCAGTCTCACAATCTCCTCAAGGAATAACCTCGCAAGCCGGTCCAAAGGCCAAGTCGCACGAATCGCAAGAAAATGTGCCGACTTTGTCAGACGATCAACGACAACCCATATGACGTCGTGACTGCATTGAGTCCTTGGCAAGCTCATAATGAAATCAGTCGACACGTGCTCCCACTTCTACGTTGAGATGCTCAATGGCTGCAATGGACTAGGAGGTCTCTAATGATCGGCCTTGACACGCTGGCCACAAAACTGGCAATCTGGCGCTTCATCCCTGCCCAATAATACTGCCTCCTCATATCACGGTACATCTTCGTCGAGCCAGGGTGGATAGAAAATCGCGATCGATGTGCCTCGGTCATAAGATCTCTGCGCAACTCAGGAATATCCGGGACACACAATCGGCCTCTAAAGCGAAGTCCACCATCAGCACCCATCTGCCAATCTGTCTGACTCTCAGATGCCGCATCTGCTCGGTAATCCTGTAACGACTCATCTGTCTGCTGAGCCTCGATCACCCTTGCGACAAGAGAGGGTTGAATCGACAGGCTCGATAACTGAACGATAGAAGACTGCAGACCAAAATCAAAGTCGTACTCTGCTATATCCTCGAGCATTTTCCACTCCTGAATCATCATATGCGCCACTAGGCCTCGTGGCTGACGGCTAAGGGCATCCGCTACCACATTTGCCTTGCCTGGGTGGTACTGGAGGTCAAAATCATAATCCTTTAGAAGCTCCATCCAGCGTCTCTGTCTCATGTTCAGCTCGGACTGAGAGAATAGATACTTCAAGCTCTTATGGTCAGAGAAGAGCTCGAACCTAACCCCATAGAGATAGTGTCTCCACACCTTCAGTGCGAAGACGACTGCTGCCAGCTCTAAGTCATGCGTGGGGTAGTTCAGCTCATGAACCTTGAGCTGACGAGACGCAAATGCTACAGGTCTACCGTGCTGCATCAGGACAGCACCCAATCCAATACGCGAAGCATCGGTAAATACCACGAATCCATCACTCCCAGAGGGAAGAGTGAGGACAGAAGCGGACGTCACGGTCCTTTAACTCCATAAATGCTCGCTCACAGGCGTCACTCCAAATAAACTCTGCGCCCTTCCGAGTCAACCTGGTCAACGGGGCTGCAATACGGGAGAAGCCCTCAATGAAACGCCGATAATATCCCGCTAAACCAAGGAAACTGCGGATCTCGGACGCAGTCGTGGGCTGACCCCACTGACGCACTGCCTCAACCTTCGAGGGGTCCACTGCGACACCCTCCCTCGTCACCACGTGACCGAGGAATCTCACCTCCTCCTGCCAAAACTCGCACTTCTCCAGCTTCGCATATAGCTGGTGGGCACGGAGGGTCTGCAAGGCGATCTCCAGATGCTGCATATGGTCCTCACGGGTCCTCGAATATATCAGAATGTCATCAATGAAGACCACAACAAACTGATCGAGATATGGACGAAAGACCTCGTTCATCAATCGCATGAAGACCGCGGGTGCATTGGTCACCTGAAACACATGACTCGAAACTCAAAATGACCATAGCGCGTCCTGAAGGCTGTCTTCGGGATGTCCTCCTCTCGAACACGAATCTGATGATAACCAGAACGCAGGTCAATCTTCGAAAAGAACTGTGCACCCTGCAGCTGATCAAATAGATCGTCTATCCTTGGGAGCGGGTACTTGTTCTTAATCGTGACCCGGTTGAGCTCGCGGTAATCTACGCAGAGCCTCAACGAGCCATCCTTCTTCCTAACGAAGAGTACCGGCGCTCCCCAAGGCGAACTGCTCGGACGAATAAATCCCAACTCACGCAACTCGTCTAACTGACACTGCAGCTCACGCAACTCCATCGGTGCCATACGGTATGGGGCCTTCGAGATAGGTGCAGTACCGGGCACAAGATCGATCTGAAACTCGATATGACGGCGAGGAGGCAATCCTGGAATCTCCTGAAATACGTCGGGGAAGTCGCAAACAACCGGCCACTGATCAATACACAAGGCAATAGGCTCCTCGACAGCGCAGGACATCATGCAAGATAACGGCTCTCCTCTGGGCTCAGCGATGAACTGGAACTGCGGCAAGCCTGGTATGCAGAATGTGACTGTCCTCGCAGAACAGTCCAAGATAGCGTGGTACTCGGCAAGCCAATCCATGCCCAAGATAACGTCGAAATCTGACACACAAATAAGTCAGCAGCAAAAAGATATCACCGACAAGAACCGGCAAGATGGACAGAAATGGCCCAATACCGTGGTCCTCCCAAGGGCGTCGATACGATCAATCCTTCACTAGTAGACTCTGCAATCCAGTCGATCGGCCGAAACCCTCGGACATGAATGAGTGAGAAGCGCTAATCAAATAATACTCGAGCGATGCATGAAGAGACGGGAAGTATACCTCGACAACTCCTCCGGATGATTGTGTCCCGCTGAGCCGCGTAGAACCTAGCCTCAGTTGGCTGGAGAGGTGCCTGTCCCTCTGAGGTCCTTGGTGCTGCTGCCGCCTCTGCGGCGGCCTATACCGCCCTGCTCGCGCCGGGGCCTCGTGGCCGAGGTGGCCGTGGTCGCCGCCGATGGGGTCGCCGCCGTGGCCGAGGCCGCCGCCGAGGTCGCCGCCGAGGTCGCCGCCGTGGCAAGGCCGTGTGGTGCTCTCGACGGATGTAGGTGAGGCTGCTGTGATCCTCTCGACTGCCGCAGATGAGGGCGAGGGCACTCGACAGCGATGCCCCGTCCCACCACATCCAAAACAAGTCCTTGCAAACGTCTCGGAGGTGGTGCCGGAGGTGCTGCTGGCCTGGTGCTCTAGCAGGGTGGCTCCTATACCTCGTGGTCGCCGCCGCGAGCTACCGGAGGGGGTCTCGCTCTTCCGACCCTCCTCTCGATCTCTGCGGCTCGCGCGCCACCCACTCGCCTCGTAGATCCGAGCCCTCCGCACTACACGAAGGCTCGGAAGCTCGTGCCCGATCACACGGCCTCGAAGACCGTAACGTAGGCCGCCTCGAAACGGCGGGCCTTCCGCCTCATCATCAACCATATAAGGCGCAAACCTCGATAGCGCCACGAAACGAGCCGCGCATCGAGCCACGGTCCATGTCTCCCCGCACCAAAGTCTCGAACTCTAGTGCTCTTTGACGTCGAATATGGTCAGGAAGTACTGCTCCTCGAATCGGTCTACAAAATCATCCCATGTCCAGATGTAGGTTCTGCGACGCGGGTAACCGAGGTCCACCAGTGCTCGGCCTCGCCCAGAAAAAGAAACACTGACAAACGAACTCGCTGCTCGGTCGTACATGACATGGTATCAAAAATCTTCTCCACATCGGAGCGCCACCTCTCGGCTGCTGTCGGATCCGGCTCGCCCTGGAAACGCGGAGGGTCAAACTGTCGGAACTCTCGAAGTAGGGCACTCGCGCGCTCCTGCTCTGCCTGGGCCGGTGAAACAACCGGATGTCTGCTCTGCCCCTGGAGTGCGGCCGTCACAGCCTGCAGCATCTGCTGTAACTGGGAAGCACTCACGGATACGGTCGGATCCGCACCAGTCTCTGGTGGAGGTGTAGCATCCTCAGGACGGGCGGTATGAATCTCTGGTAGAGGAGCGACATCCTCAGGCTGAGCGGTAGGAATCTCTGGTGGCGAAGCAGGTGTCGTAGGTGGTAATGCGGGAGCCGCAGGTGGTGGAGCTGAAGTCTCAGGTGGTGCGGGAGTCGATCGGGTCACTCTCCTACGCGCCATGTCCTACAGGAAAGAGCGAAGGCGCCTATCAACTTTGAAACTCTCGAAGGCACGCTCGTTAAGGGTCGCTAGGCTATCCGAACTTAGGACTTAATCATTCATAGCAGACATGTAATGTTGTTCTTGGTTATTCCCGAGTTATGCTCTGATACCAACTTCTGTCACGCCCCGAACTCGGAAACCGGGCTCACAAAATTCCCGATCGCCGAATCCGGCGCCGACAGCCCCCGTAGAACCCCATTTTCGGATCCCGGCACCCATTCACCAGGTTCCGATCCCGGGATACTACAAGGAGGATTTCAAATCATCAGTCTGATTCATAATGAGCATAACAAAAGCATAACCCACAACTAATAACCACAAGAACACCACCACAAAATCCACTATGATCAAAAACTTTTTAGTACAATGCGATAGAAAAGGAAAATACAATGTAACAAAAGAAGCAAACTCCAGAAGCTCAGCTGCACGCTCCAACTACAGCGAGACTATGGCTGCGACTGCGTCCTGACGTCACCTGCACGCATCAATCGTGCATAAGCTTATGGAAAGCTTAGAGGGTGGTGTAAGTGTGTGCGCAATATAAACGTACTCAAAATGCAAGGTCAGAGTGATGTGGAAACATGGTAATGAGCACATGAATGCAATCAGCCGTACCAAGGCTATGCGGTGCAAGATATGAATGCCATCGGCCAAAACACGGCCATGCGATATGAAATGCAATTCAAGCATGCCAATCCTCAACATGTATCAGTACAGTTCTCATTCTGGATAATCACCGGGGTTCAATACACTCCAAATGGCACTGTCGCTCTCCTAGCCGCACAGTCCAAATGAGCGTAAGAAACCTCACTATCCGCCTGACCAATAGTCTGCCAATACCTATCCGGCACGTCGATAGCGGACCCATTCGCGAGCTGGTCAAACTCAGCCTAGTATTGCCCCCTACCCTCGGGCGAGTAAGGCCACACTCCTTTCCAACCGACCACGACACAGTGGGAGACGCGGCCTCCTGGTATTCGGCCTTCGTGCGCTCGTATATCCACTCGGTCTCGACGTTGGAGTCATCCTCTGGTACCATCGGGTTTAGGGACTTTCACCCAGGGACATCTATAGCGCCCGTATGCTAGAACCAAACATTTTCGGTATCCAACCCAGCCATCCACGATGTGTCTGTGGAGGCTATGGCCCTGATGTCGCTAGGGCATATAATAACTACAATCACACAAATGCAAGTGCATGAGTCACACTATCAGTCATGCAACAGTCCTGTATATACCATGCACTTATATGAGGCAACTCCGCCTATCAGGGAGCCCATAAACAGTCTATCCAAAGGTGTATGCTATGATCGGTCATCCTCACATCATGCATACATATGATGCGAATGATCATGAATCATGGATCTATACTAAACATGTATAAAGAGATGAGCTCTAGGTATAATGGAGATGGCCCTATACGGCCTACTTACCATAATTATGGACCTATCAGGTGGGCCTTAGGGAGAGTTATAATGCGGACATTTAACCAACATTATCGATTCAATGTGGACATCAAACCAACATTGCTCCCAAGGAATGGCCTTCCATAAATCACACATTGTAATGGGCCTTTTATACATCTAATTGGGCTTTGACCCAAGGACCCAAGTACATCAAATGGGCTACTTAACATGAGCCCCATATCTATATCAAGGTGGGCCTTAATGGGCCTCATAATGTGGGCCTAATACAATCAAGGTGGGCCTCGACAAGGACCACTAATGCATGAAAATGGGCCTCCATAATGGGCCTTAAATTAACTTCAAAACAGTTGGACAGTTGGATGGAACACATACATTATGATGGAGCCCACACTAATAGAGGGTGCGGTTTACAATACTTACCTAAGTGGGGCCCACCAAAATGCTCATTTTCTACCCAGCTTAAGGCCCAATATAACGTTTATTTTCCACCCAACTTAAGGTCCAACATAATATTTATTTTTCATCCAATCTATTCATAAAGTCACGTGGGCCTGGATAGGGCCCACTGTATTGTTTATTTTCCACACACCCTGTTGATAGGGTGGTGTGGACCAAAGGCCCACCGATGATGTTTATTTCCATCCTAACCCGTGGATGGGTTCACGTAGGCAAGGAGCCCACCGTGGCGATATTTGGCATCCAACCTGTTATAAGGTCATTGGACCTTGGGGCGGATGTGGGGCCCACTGAAATGTGTTTCACAAATCCAGCCCAATCATTGTGTGAGTCCCACCTGACGGACGGTCCATACCAAGTTTCAGTGACATCCAAAACTCAGGTAGGCCCCACCAAGTGATTTCATATGTTTTAGGCATGTCTTCACATGATTTTAAATGATGTGGCCCACCGGAGTTCCATATACAGCTGAATTTTGGCATGGACGGATAAAATGTGGGGACCCATCAAATGTACGGTTAGGATGGAAGATATGCATCAAGGTGGGGCCCACAGCTGGGGCCGTGACCCCCAGCTAAACCGTCCGCTCGTCACTCAGCAGCAGCAGCGCTGCTGCCTTTTAAAAAAAATTTATTATTATATTTTTTTTTTGTTTTGGGGCCCACCAAGATGTGATTCACAATCCAGCCCATTCATTGCGTGTGTCCCAAAATTTTAATGGTCCAAGTCAAGTTTCATTTGAATCCAAAACTCAGGTAGGCCCCACCAATGATTTTATATGTTTTAGGCATGTCTCCACATGATTTTAAATGGTATGGCCCGACTGAGTTTCGTTTATGGCTGATTTTTGGGGTGAACGGGCGGTACATGGGGACCCTTCAAATGCACGGTGTGGATCAACGAAACACATCAAAGTGGGGCCCACAGCTGGGGCCGTGAGCCCCAGCTCGTCCGTCCGTCAGCAGCCGTACGGCACGGCAGCAGCAGCGTCAGCGCTGCTGCCTCCTATTCCCTTTTTTTTTTTTTTTTTGAAATCCGGTTTTTTGCAGATTTTCTATGGTAGGGTCCACTTCAGTCCGATCCGTCCCAGCCACCGGATTCTACGACTCAAGATTGACGAAACGAGACCAATATGCAATGAGTTGTCGGCGGATGGACGGGTCAAAGTGGATTTCAATGGTAATACGTCTGTTTCTTACGGCATGGCCCGCTTGAGAACCGGATTGGTTCCAAAATTTAGCTCAACGTCTAAATTAATCCAAGGAAGAGGATAGATGGATTAGATCAAATACTTGAATCAAGGTGGGGCCTATGTGAATGGTCCACCCCAAAAGGGTACCTTCATCCCTTTTTTTTTTTTTTTTTTTTTTTACATACCCATGCCACTTGCCAACGTCCAGCGTCCAGGGACGCTGGACGGCATACATAAGTGTATGATTGGGGTGGGTCCCACGTAGATGTGGCCCACCAACCTATATACATAATATATATATATTATATTATATATATAATACATAATATATTATATAAAATATAACATATATATATTTATATATAAAGCATTTAGCCCACCTAGATAGTGGATGGTGTGGATCATCACCTGTAATAGAGTGGACCACACCGTCTGGTGTAGATGGACGGGGGAGATGTAACACATATTGGTGGGATCCATACCATTACAAAGAAAGAAAGAAGGAGAGATAGAGAGAGAGATAGAGAGAGATACACGGTGAGATAGAGGAACCCCGCCACTATGGGCCCTCTTGATTAAATCACATACATCCAAATGGGTCCCACCAACAAGTGGGCCCTAAAATTTAAATTAATGGAAAAACACCCACCTTATCTTCCTTCTTCTTGGTCTCTTAGACTCCAATGCCCCTCGCTTCAACTTTGATGGAGGATGATGGACTCTTGATGGTGAGGATGAGAGATGGGAGGGTGTAGATGGATGATGGAAGGTGGACCACACTTGAGAGGGAGAGGAGGCTTGGACGTTTGGGGCTTGGGGTTGCTTGGAGAGATATGAGAAAATGAGAGAGAAAATGAGAGGATGGGAGTGATATGAGGTGATGGAGTGATGGGTGTAATTAATGGGGCATGGGTTTGTTTGAAAAGTGAGTAAAGGAGGGATGGGTGTAGAGAGAGAGAGTTGACTTTGTGAAGAAAGGGGTATGGGTTGTTGTACTTGAGATAAGGTTGCAATTAATGATGATTGATGGGACTTATTGTGTAGAGATTCCCTCGAAACCCGCAACGCGCGTGTTTCTTCGAAATAAACGCCGATCGGCATCTTCTTACCTGAGTATCGGTTCGGGGCGCAAGTCACGGCGTTGGAACTGTGGAATGGAGTACATGGCGCCTTGCGCACCTGATTCATTAATGATTCTTCATGGTGTATCTCACTAACGGAGTATTGTACAAACGCACGGGTGGTACCTACACGATCGCAACAATGGGGCGGTCGATATGAAATCGGTTTCGAAGCCTTAGGGTTCTAGTCAGTCGGGTGTGCACTATGCACGGATAGTCCAGGTCTGGCCAAGGGCATCGATCATCGTGCACATAGGCATAGAAAGTGGTACGGAATGAACGGGGTGTTACAAATTATCAACTAAAATTAAAATAGAACAATCACTTAAGCTAACATGAAAGTGGAAAGCTCGAGGGGAAATGTCATCACCTTATGAGTCGAATCGCCTATAATGTCGTGAGGCAATGTGTGCACCCTTAGAATCGTATCCTTAAGCTTGCACAATCGGTAGTTAGGTAGAATATGGTGTTGATATGATCATATCCTAATAGATTCTATTGGTTTGGTCCACTCTTGATCACAATCTGATAGGAACTACCGGAGACTGAAATTGAGTTAATTTCAAAGATAATAAGTGAGACCCGCTTGGCCAACTCACCTAACCCATTTGAGCTAACTCGACTAAGTCAACTAGCCTCACTTGATTCCCAAGTGACCCCAACTCATAGGGAAATCAAAGGCACACTAAATGCCAATGATCAACAGTCTACAATTAATGGACTCACTAAATCAATTTGGTGTAGAAACTCGAACTCTATATGCTAATGTTACTTGATTGAACTCAGTTGAACCTAAACTGAGTCGACCCGGCACTGTCTACCTGACATTAGACCTTATAGATTGACTCAGTGATTCAGAGAGTCAACTCGATTCAACAACTACTTCTTCTCTCTGTCTTCTCGCTCGACCCCTATCCAGTAGGGGCAATGAAACCCATAGAACTCGATTGAACTCACTACAAGACAATGAGTAAATGACTTGACTCGGTTTTGGACTGAATCGACTTCACCGCTCGACTCTCTACTTGCCTTTCTTTTTCTTCTTCTCCATTTCCCTCTTTCTCTCTTGACAGGCCAGTAAGGAAATCCAGATCCAATCGGGTTCCAACACAATAAGACTCATCAAGTCAACTCAACCCCGAGTCGACTCAACCAATAGCTTACGCTCTCTCTCTCTCTCTCTCTCTCTCTCTCTCTCTCTCTCTCTCTCATTCCTCATGCAAGTTCGACCCTATCTGGACTGGACCAAGGCTCGCCCCCAAACTCTTAACTCAGCTCACCTGGAGACTCGGCAGCTAATCAACACCTAAATTCGCTTTCTTACTCGATTCCCCTCCTCTCTTGCCTTCTCCTTCATCCTTCCTTTCCTCTCTCTCTCTCTCTCTCTCTCTCTCTCTCTCTCTCTCTCTCTACTAGACTGTCATCAACATATTAGAGCTTGGATAGGCACTCTCCGACTTGACCCAATGACTCATTAATAAGTCAAACTTTTGGAAACTTTTGGCCACCTTCGATCGATCAAGTATGGCTAGATTAAATCAGTTTGGTCACTGTACTAATTTGGTCATCCTTAATTGAATTAGTTTGATCGATCAAGATTGCTCAAGGATCCCCTCGATCGATCGAACCCCATGTTCGATTAGTGGAAGTAAGTTACGAATTTTAAAATTTGGTTATTGGACAAAAATTGATCTCATTTGATTGATCGATCGTTCGACCAATCGATCGAAATCAGATAAGTTCAGTTACACAATTTGAGTTTTCAAAAATTTTATACTTTTTCTTTTTCTTCCTTAGTTTTGATGAATTCCATTTATTACAAAAGGGTCTAACCCATCCAATAGTTTTTCTCATAATTGAATTTGAGAAAACCAAAAGATCACTTAGATCCGAATATATGATATATATAATTGATAGTTGAAATGTATTTTCGATACAAGCACTTATTATACAATTTCATAGATCATTGTAGAAATTCTTCACTTGGATTACTCTAGAATTCAAGGTCCCAACATGGTTTAGCCTTAGAATCCTTAGGTTCGAATCTCCTAGATTGACATAATTGATTTTCTCAAAACTGATTTTCTTAATACGTAGAAATAGCATGAAAACTATTTTCTTTATTCAAAAGCTCATTGATAGATCAAAACGATGGATGATCTGCTAACCTATCCTTCCCCCAGAATTGTTTTTACTAACTGTGCTAAGTGCTTGGGTTTTTTTTATAATTAATAATGAAAAGTAAAATATTAATTTATTTTAGTCAAGATCGCAAGTGGGTTATGAAAATCAGGGTTGTTACATATACGGCTAACCAAAGTTGAACACGAACGATTAACAATAGTTGGAACTACATGGGGTGCCTTATACCCTATGTCGGTCTGCCCAACGTCCTCCTTAGTTGATCGCATTAGTCTAATATAAGACACAATCATTCTAATGCTTTATGATTATATAACATTTGATATAATCTGGGATACCACTATTACTATTGATTTATGTCTACTCATAACTTTTAGTGTATTATGATCATACAAAGATTCATAAGTCGAGCATAGTGGTATGAGACTCCATGTTCGAGCTATCGGTCTATACTGGGATGACGAGACTTCCTATAGCGACTAGTGGGTATTAATGGAGGTAACAAATTGTTATTCAAATCGCCCTCATCAAATACATGGTTGATGGTTATGTGTCATAGTACTGTTTAAACGATCCGAACCTACCTGGTATTTGGGTGACGACCCTTACCATGTTGATTTAGATACTATTGAGCATCATGTTGTACTTTGAAATTATTGATTTATAAGGTATAACAGGTGATGAACCTTAATTTGGATTAATGTATACTGGTGAGAAGCTGCAACATGATATAATGAGTTACATAATCCGGATAATAACTCTTAATATAATGACCATATACCATCTTTGCTAATCTGTTGTATAAACTGAGATTAATAATCATTTGACTCATCATGCATATCCTATGATAGATAGTTTATGAAAAGTGTTTGAGTCGCATATTAAGGGAGTGTTCGCATTTTGTGAAATAGGCGTTGAAGTTGCTTGTGGAGGGAGTGTTGGATTATAAGGATCATGCATCATCACATTATAGTATTCATGTACCTAAAAATACTAGATAGGAAATTATTATTTTGTTATACTATATTACTCACGCTTAATTTTGTTGATACATGTGTAACTTACGTAATATATGTATACTAGAGGTAACATGCTCAAGAGTATTACATGTAGAACTATGTAATATTCGTGAACTTGCTAATCATTAAAATGTCCCGCATATAATGTTGGAGAAATTTCTTCACTATGTTGATATTTGATGTCTTTTATTTAACATATGTAGATGATTTAGGAATAGTACCAGATGGTGGTGCAATCGGAACAACTAGTAGATCTCTAGCTTGTTCCCGCTTGATAATTGTATTTTTCATACATATTGTATTTATTGTGATTTGTATAATTCTTATATGATGGATACTATCTTTAGAATTTTATATTTGCATATTAGTCATATTTGCGGGAAAAAAAATAAAATAAAATTAAACATCATTGTCCTAACCTACTTTAGTTGGAGAAATAGATAAATAATTAATTTGGACAATCAATCATGTGCGGCCCATTGTCGGCTGTTGCTTTAAAATTCACTTTGATCAAGTCAGCTTAACCATCCAATTAGTGGGTGAGAAAATGGATTGCCCATATTGATCATATTAGAAATGCTCCAACTGATGGTGGGTCCCACATGATGGATTGCCCATCAGGTGGGACCCACCGTTGATTGCCCGTCCCTTCTAAAAATTGCCCCGATGGAATGATCCTAGCCATCCAGCTAGCATTTAAGAGACTAGATTATCGATATTGATCGTACTAGAGAGGATCTTATCATTTATCTAGACCATCCATCATGTCGGCCCCGATGGAATGATCCTAGCCATCCAGCTAGCATTTAGGAAACTAGATTATTGATATTGATCATACTAGAGAGGATCTTATCATTTATTTAGACCATCCATCATGTCGGCCCACCTTTGATATCTCATTGCTTCAAAAAACTTTTTAACCATCAGACATGATTGGGAAAATGGATGGCCCATGATGATCATAATAGAAATGATCCAATCATCCATTTAGACCATCCATCATGTGGGGCCCACCTTTAATTGCTCACCCTATGAAAAATCACTTGACCTTAACCAGCCAGCTAGTGGTTGGGATCTAATCATTTATACGGATCATCCATCACATGGGGTCCACCTTTGGTTACCTATCTTCTCGGAAACTATTTCGATCAGATGATCCTTACCATCCGACTATTGGTTGGAAAAATGAATTGACCATACTGATCATACTGAAAACGGTTTGAACACTGGTTTGGACCATCCATCAAGTGGGGCCACGTTTGATTGCCAGTCCTCTCAAAAATGAGTAAAATCATATGATGCTAACCATCCAATCAATGGCTAGGAAAATAGATGATTCATTTTTATTATACTAGAAAATATCCAGACATTGATTTGGACGATCGATCATTGATTGGGACCGTCGATCACGATCAGGTGATCTAACATCTTATCGATCTTTTATAAAACGAATGGGCCATATTAATCCCAACAGAAATGGTGACGTGTGTGACCCGACAGCAGATTGGTACAGAGTTCTAGCCTACATCATAGCTTTTCAGTTTGATACTAACTACTTTCACCAAAGTAGGGATACATTGTTAGAGACTCATCCAAGCTTCTCACTTGGACCAGTTCCCTGGAAGACTTCTTCTCGTAGGCCCCACTTTCCGAAGGACGCGGATTAGCTACTTGTCGGGAGTACGTCAGTATTTTCTTTGGGCCCCACTATAATGCATGTGTTGTATCCACACCATTCATCCACCCAGAGAGATCATTTTAAGTCATATGGCAAAGAATGAGGCAGATACAAAGCTCAAGTGGACCTCACTACAGAAAACAGTGGGACAATGATGTTCACCGTTTAAACCTTCCTAGGGCCCACCATGATGTTTATTTGAGATCCAAACTAAGTTAACAAGGACAAGGAACAAGGTAAAAGTAAAACACAAATAAAAGCTTGATCGACAACTTCCATGGGTCAATTAAGTTTTTAATGGTAGCCATTTCATCCCCACTGTTTTATGTGGTGAGGTCCACTCGAGCTTTTGATCTGTCTCATTCTTTGGCTCATACCCTAAAATGATCTCTCCAAATAGGATGGACGGTGTGGATGCGACACATGCATAATGGTGAGGCTCATGGAATGTAGTGACGTCACTTCAGCCCGCCAGACTAGGGACTTCCGTGTCCCTTCCCAAGGTAGCGGATTAGGTGTAACCCATCCAACACCTCAGTGGGTGTTTCCCTTACCATGTAGGACCCACTTTGATGAATGTGTTGTATATCTATGCCGTCCATCCATTTTTCAATCTTATTTTATGAAGTTATCTCAAAAATTAAGCAGATCCAGATATCAGATGAAAACAATAGTAAATGACTATTAAAAACGGTGGATGGCAAATAAATATTACGGTGGGGCCTATGAAGTTTTGAATCAAGGTGATCTTTATATTTTCCCTTCATCCAAGATTAGATGACTTTATCAGCGGGTTGGATGGCAAATAAATATTACGGTGGGCTCTATGAAGTTTCTAATGGCGAGCGTTCAATCCAAAAGCCCAATGCGTGACATGTAATCTCTATAGGGCCTACCATGAATTATGTTTCTTATCGACACCATTCATCTGTTTTTTCAGATGATATTAAGCCATGAGTCTGAAATTGAAACATACCCAAAACTTAAGTGGACTACACCACATGAAAAACTGAGAATTGAATGCTTACCGTTGAAAATTTCTTAGGGCCACAGAATTTTTGGATCTAAGTTGATATTTGTGTTTTCCTTTCATCCCGGCATGGCTGACCTTATGAACAGGTTGGATGACAATTAAACATCACCGTAGATTATAAAAAAATTTCAACGGTGGATACTATTATGCTCACTATTTCTTATGGTGTGGTCCACTTGAGCTTAAGATGTGTTTTAATTTTAGCTCACTATCCTAAAATGAGCTGTAAAAACTGATAGAAGGAGTGGATAATACACATACATCACGGTGGGCCGCATAGTTTACTCAGCACGATATACAAGCAACTCTGTACGGAATCCCTACTCAGTTGCGTCCCAACTTCCAACGTTACGAATCCTTACGCCGCCTAGTAGAGTTTACTCAGTACGCAAAATAAATATGCTATTTTCATACCAGAAATATCATCTTTATAATGGTAGCGGATTGCGTACTGAGTAACTAAGTACGCTAAAGGTACTGAGTAAACTCTGTGGGGTCCACCGTGATTTACATATTTTATCTACTCCGTCCGTCCATTTTAACAGATAATTTGATCGCTTGATCCCAAAAACGAAATATATCCAAATCTCAAGTGGACCTCACCGTGGGAAATAGTGTGAATTGAAATTCTACCGTTGAAAATTTCTTGGGGCCACAGAATTTTGGGATCAAGTTGATATTTGTTTTTTCCCTTCATTCATGTCTGTGTGATCTTATGAACGGGTTGGATGACAAATAAACATCACTGTGGGCCCTAGCAAGGTTTCAACGGTGGAAGTCATTATTCCCACTGCTTCCTTTGGTGTGGTCTACTTGAGATTTGGACATACTTGTATTTTGGACTCAACCACCAAAATGATCTGATAAAATGGATGGACGGCGTGGATAACCCACATACATTCATAGTAGGCTCAACTGACTTTACAATAAAAGCGCACTGAGTGACTCAGTACGCAATCCTATTTCCTTTATAATGCGTCCGGTTGTCGTAAAAGGAAGCTTCGTATGTGAAAGTCGACGTGCAACATCTTGAACAGAAAAGGTTAAAAAGGAGATGATGACAATCTCTACATCTTTTGACCGGTTCCTAATGGGACACGAACACCGCGACGAATCCTAGTCCGTGTAGGATTTGATTTGAAATATAACAGAAACACCGATTTAGCTCCTCATCATTTAACTATAAATATGATAAGTACGCGTACTCTTTTCTCTTTTTCTCTTTTTAGAAAAGAAAATGCAATTGCCAGCAGGCTTCCGATTCATGCCCACTGATGAAGAACTGGTCGGCTATTACTTGATGAAGAAGGCCTCCGGCGAACAAGTTCCGTACACCGAAATCAAGGACCTCGACGATGTCTATAACATCAGACCAATGGACCTTCCAGGTTGAAACAGTATTTTACTTGCTTTCCATGAGGTCGACCTCTGCGGCCACACTGTGATGGGTGACGGACATCCATTCCATTTATCACATGCACCCTTTGGAGTGGACATCCACCGTTGAAACTTTCATAATCGTTTATATATAGGACCCACTGAAATGTAGATCAATCAGTCCATCCATTGTGTATGTCCAACTTGGATGAAGGGTCTTGTGTATGTCCCACGAATGAGGGTTCCTACTAAGTTTCAACTATATCAAAAAAAAAAAAAAAAAAAACAACAACTTAATTTTGCCTGACACTGATTGCATTCATTACATTCTTTGTGATCCCTATCCATAATTCTGGTGCACCATACAGTGAAAATAGTGTAAAGGTGATGCCTATGCTCCAAACTATTTCTCCCGCTTGATCCCTGATTCTAAAATTCAGTGTTTCATATACTGGTTAGAGTGGATTTTATTTAGTCATCACAATAGGTCTTTAAAAATTAATGGTGGTGGGCATCTTTCCTACAACTGTTTCCTTTGGTATATCATACATCTCAACGGAGCCATGTATAAAAGTGTTGGCATCCCTCTCCTAACGATTCTCCTTTCGTATGATTCACCCGAATCATGGATCAGGCTGATTTGTTTTCTCTTGAAACATCACGGAGGTAAATTACAAGTTCAGGTGTTACTCACCACAGATATATGTGTGTGGGGGAAAAGGTTCTATGCGGTCGAGCTCATGGAAACTTTCCATGAGATCGAGCTGTGTGGGGCCCACCGTGATGCGCGTCGAACATCTACCCCATCAGTCAGATGCACCATTCCATGGTGGGCCTAGACATCAAAAATCAAGTCAATCCCTGACTTTTGGGAGCCACACCACATACAAAAATTGAGAGGGGTTACCCCCCATTAAAACATTCATAATCATTTTTTGGGCCCACCGAGATGTGTTTCACAAATCTAGCCCATCCATTATGTGTGTCCCACTTGGATGAGGAGTCAAACCAAGCTTCAGAATCATCCAAATTTCAGGTGGGCCCCACCAAGTGCTTTTATATGTTTTAGGCATGTTTTCACATGATTTTAGATGGTATGGCCCACCTGAGTTCCATATACGGTTGATTTTTGGGATATCCCATAATTTTAAGGGGACCCATCAAATGCACAGTGTTGATGTTCGACACGCATCACGGTGGGGCCCACACTGCTTGACCTCATGGGAAGTTCCCATGAGCTCAGCCGGATGGAACCTTTTCCCACACACACACACTGTGGGTAAATTGCACTCTGTACATTAGAGGCTTTAGCCGTGAAAAGAGTACCCTTTGTGTAGCCTGTGAAAACAGTATTAAGGGACTGGAGTGGATTTTAAAAATACACCATAGGATAGCCCACCCAACTACAACCTTTAACTAAAATTTAACTTTTATTGTGGTATTAAGACTATAGGGCCTACCGTGATGTATGTGTTTTAACCACATCATGAATTGAATGCCTCGTCGAGTGCTGTAGAAGTTTTGGATCAAGTTGATATTTAGGTTTTTACCTTCATCCAGATTTGTTTGACCTTAAAAACAGTTTGGATGACAAATAAACATCATTGTGTGCCCTAGAATGTTTTCAATGGTGGACTCATTATCTCTGCTGGTTTCCTCTTGAGCTATGGATATGCTTCATTTTTGGGCTCATACCTAAAATGAGCGAGAAATGTACTAGCTTGGATAAAACGCATACATCATGTATTTTTAAAATCCAGTCTAGCCATAAAGTGAGATTGGTTGGCGCCACTGTTATGCATTTCAAACATCCACACTATCAATTAGATGCACTCTTCCAAATGGTCCACACGCCTAAAAATCAGGTCAGTCCCTGATATAGGTAGAGTTCCAGATACGACTGATTTCTGGGACATCCCATAACCTAGAGGGGACCCACCAAATGCACGGTTTGATGTCAAACTGTCTCCCGTCATCATCGTAGTCGTCTTTCACAGGCTCAAAAAAAATAAAGCCCTTTGGCGATCCAAAAGAGCTGTACTTCTACGCAAGAAAGAGAAAAACGACGGATGAATCTTACACTGTGGAAGGACGGGGGATTTGGAGGGTGGATTCAGGAGATCAGAAAATCTTCGACTCTCAAAGAGGATTGGTTATAGGCATCAAGAAAATTCTAGTTTTCGTGGAAGAGCTACCATTGCAGCAGCCTAAGAAAATGAATTCGATAATCCAAGAATCAAACTGGATCATGGAAGAATACAGGCTTCCTCAGAAAATGGTAAAGCTTCACCCTTTATTCTGTCTTTACATACCTTTAAATATATATATCCTCTTAAATAACTCTAGTATGATGATCCTAACCATCAAATCAATGGAGAGGGAGTGAATGGTCCATTTATTTATTCAATTAATTATTCGACCCACTATCATGTATGCCCACCTTTGATTCTGCAAAATCACTTCAATCGGATGATCCTGATCATTGATATGCAGGAACATATTCGATCATTGACATGGTCATCCAAGATGTGGGATCCAGTTCGTCCAATTCGATTCTAGGAAGTGGAAGGTCCTCATTTATTATGCTAAAACAGGTGGGACATCGGTGATCTGCATTGTTTATCATGTATGGAGGCTTTTGATCATTGAGCCCTGGCAAAATGTCACTTTTACAAATGTCCTAACCATCCACTAAAAAATAGAAAAAAAACAAAAGAGAGAATTACCGAAAAAGAAAATGAATGGTCGTTGGTGATGTAATAGGTGCCCAATTATTGATTTAGACCGTCCATGATGTGGGTTCACCTTTGATTCTCACTTATGAGACGATGATACAAAGGAGAGAGAGAGAGAATGGAAAGGCCGAAGAGCGAGAGAGTGGGAGAATGGAAACGCAGAAAGGTGGTTGGAGAGTCCATTCATTATCTAATCAAGTTCCAACAGACATCTCTTATTTAATCCAATGGAAGCTACTCTTACTAAAGCTAGAGAATTAGAAATTTTTGTTTTTACAAGTAAGTTTTTTTAGTATAATCACTTTTTTTATAATTGAAAAAAGCTTTTATTTGAAATAAGCATCAAGCTCAAAAATAAGCTTAAAAGGTTTAGGAACATTATTTAAAAATTATCAAACTATCTCTAAATAATTAAAAGGTAAACATCTAAAATAAATAAATAAAAAATAAACTATTACCAAACAAATTATTATTATTATTATTATTTATTTATAAAAGGGACAGATTTTTAGAAATAAGCTAATGTGCTCTTATTAGTCGAGATGCCAAACAGCCCTGCATTTTAGCAAACTTATCTTTAAGACAATCATCCACAAGATCCACCCTATCCATTAAGTAATAAGCTGATATGAGGAACGTGTCATTATTCATCAGATCTACCTAGTCTATTAGATCTGCCCTTCTTTGTGGAGCCCACCGTGTTGTCTATATACCATCCAAAGACAAAGTGACAAATAAAAAATTAGGACATTCAAAAACTCACATGGGCTGCGCCATGTGAATTTAGAGGCCTTGGGATGACTTGAAATTGTTCCCTATGGTGTGGCCCACGTAAAGCTTCAACTAGTAATGCAACTATATTAGAGAAAGAAAAAACTAATTGTAATGAAGTTCAATGTATCAAATTGAAAGTTTGAATCACATAAGAGAAAAGACCAGTGACTGTTATTCTTATACTAGAAATCACCACTTTCCACCCTTCAACAAATTACCCAAGAGAAATGCAAATTGCTTAAATAAAATATCATTCAAGTGTCTTATTCCATACAACCTAAGGTTTTCTCTTTGAGAAAATCTCTAACATAATTTAAAGAATCTAAAAATAGGATTCATTGCTAGCCAAGATCTTTTTTTAAAAAAATCCTTAAATAAGAAAATCTAATAATACTTATTTCATGGCATAAAGATATTTTCCTAATAGAGAAACATAAAAGAGGGGGCATTAGGAATAAGCCACAATGAAAGTTGGGTTATTATATTGAAATGACATATCCCAAAAAAAGAGCACATTAGAATTCACAAAGGTACACATATTTGAATTGATGTAGAGTTTCTCGTAGTGTAATACTCTGATCACTTGGTAGCGATGGATCAAATAACCTCTTCTTGAACAACTATAGATGAGGATGTCTTCAATGTACATGATGACAAACTTGCTACGAGTGTTGTAGAATTTGCGTCATCACCCACCTGAATATATCGGGTGCATTTATTAAGCCAAAGGCATAACTAGCCACTCATATAATCTACCATTTTATTTTAAAAGCAATCTTCTATTCATCCCTAGGATGAATCCTTATCTAGTGATACCACATTGCAAAGAGATCTTTGAAAAAATTATACAATTCATCATCATGTTTAGCATGTCATCTAGCGTGAAAATGAAAAATGATACTTCACCATTTGCTTATTAATGGTATGACTATCAATATACATACACCAATTCCATCCTTCCTTGGTATGAAAAATGCCAATACATAACATAGGCTAATGCTATTATGAATGGAACCCTTGGCTAGCAATTTTTCCACTTCTCGATGAAGCTTTATATGCTTTATCATGTTCATTCAGATATTAAAGATTTAGTATTGGTGCTCCGAGTACCAAACCAATTCTGTACTGAATGTCAAACATAAGTGGAAGATTCAATTCTACACTAATCTCACATGTTACTTAGTTCATCGCATATAGGATCATATTACTGAATTTTTGTCAGAGTATCTTATTGCTGAATTTTTAGTTCGTGTCCTCACTTATACCATTGCTAAAATTTCTGCATAGTAATTTCAAGTTGTCACATTGCTAAATTTTCAGCTTGTAATTTTTAGATTATACCCATGCTGAATTTTCAGTTGGATACCCTCGGATTACTATCTTGCTGAATTTTCAACATAAGATTTGAGTACAGCGACTTGCAGAATTTTCTGGTTAGTGTATCTAGTGTGATTTCTAAGTTAATACTATTATTGTCATCACATTATCCTAGGACCTAGGGTTTCCTTTAACGTGTCCTTGTATATGTCTACTTGTTCAGGACGTGGTTTTGGCCTACATCCCACTATGAATCTAGAACAGATTACTAAGGCCCTTAACACTATCAACAATCATCTGACGACTATTGAAGGACACAATAAGACCATTGCGACTCAATTAACCATGACCAATACACGTAATAATCGGCTTTAAAGCCTCCCTTCAGGCGAAACCCGACACTAGGGAAGATGTTCAACCATAAGCTGGGGATCAAATTGAAGGAGTTGAGATTGCACCACTCGCAATTATTAGCCGCGCCTTAAGTCAAATTGTAGAAAGTGATGATTGGCGCAAGAATTCAATTTTTCATACTTACGCTAAGTGTGGTGGCAAAAAATGCAATGTGATCATTGATAGTGGCAGCTGCATCAATGTGGTATCTGCTCGCACCGTGGACCGCTTAGGTATGCTAGTTGTTCCTCACCCTCAGCCCTATCGAGTCTCATGAGTTGATCCATCTTCAATTTCGGTTTCTCAGCATTGTCCCATTCTCATCTAGTTTGGTTCCTATATGGACACATTGTGGTATGATGTTTTGCCTATGGATATAGGCCACATCATTTTGGGTAAGCCTTGGTTGTATGACAGGGACGCAACACTGTTCAGTTGCTTGAATATGTGTTCATTTCTATATGGAGGTAAAAGGATTGTCTTGAAACCTCTCCCACCCAAAAGCATCTCGAAAAAGGAGGATGTCAAGAAACATGGTCCTGAAGGTGTGATGAAATTCTAGCTTGAGTCTCTTCCTATAATTAATGCTAAAGAGTCTAAAAAAAGAGACAAACTGATTTGACGTTGTATGCCCGTATGGCAAGTGAGGTCATACCTAAGGTTATTATGGATATGCCACCTGAGGTTATACCTGAGGGTAGTGTAAAGTTACCATATGAGGTGAGTCCAGTATTGGAGGAGTCTAGCGTTGTTATTCCAGAGGGCATACCGGATGAGCTTACACCCGTGTAAGACATTCACGTATTGACTTTTTTTTAAATAACTAGCTTTATATATATATATATATATATAAAGGATTTACAATGTGTAGGGCATTCGGGCTCACCCAGAGGAAAAAGGACCTGGGCGATGCCTATCATAATAAAACAGAAAAGGAAAATAGAAAGAGAGACCTTATCAACAACTGCCCCACCTAACGGGGCTACCTATGAAGAAAGCCTAATGGCCCCCAGACCCATTCTATCCAAAAAAAAAGAGATACTCTAGCTAGAGATGGTAGCTCAGAAACGTGCCAAATCAAGGAGGTCTGAAACTCACTACCAAGACAGGCCACTCCATTAGCAAGTGCATTCCCTTCCCTTAGAATATGCTCAAAGTATACCTGCCCTTTATTTTTCAACCTTTCAATCATTAACATCCAATAATGCCATTTCCAACTTACCAAGGATGTACCATTCAGGAAACCCACCACCAGTTTAGAGTCAATTCCACAACTATTTTAGAGAAGCCCAACTTCAAACAAAGGATAGCCCATCATGAACAGCACAGAGCTTTGCTCTGGTGTTGGCACCTTCCCCGTAGACCTCTGAGAAAGCGAAGAGGAGGTCCCCTTTACCTCCTCTGCACACACCCCCTCCTCCAGATAATCCTAGGTTACCCCGAGCCGACCCATCGATGTTCAACTTGACCTAGCCACTTCTCGGCTTCAACCATTTCACGAAGATCGAATGCTTTAGCTGCAAAAGATGTGCTTCACACCCCAAGTCTACAAGGATAGAGTTGTTTATCCTCGAGGGATAGAGAGAGCCCGACACCTTCTTGGAGATGGAGAACATCCACCATTTAACCCCGCTTGAAAAGGGCAACAACTGAGGGGATGTTCCCTTCAAATCTGGAGGAATTTCTGGATTTCCATATTTCCCATAGAATGATACAAGGGATCAACCTTTGCATGGTCCCTATGCAGGCTCCTGGAGATTGGACGCACCACCATTAGCTAAGCTTAGCTTTAATCGATTGGGCATCCAAGGTTACAATGCCGAAAATGTGCCCAAAATAGTTCCAGGTAGTTGACGCCAGCCTGCTGGAGATGATGATATGAGATGGGGGATTTCAACGAGAGCTTATGGGCTGAAATGTCCTCTTAATAGATGCATTTGGATGCTAGTTGAATGCCCCTAGCTTGGACCGCCCCATCGACTGGGATAGCATTGTGAAGGCATCTCTAGACGAATAAAGATATTTTTAGAGGCACCTTCTCATGCCACACCCATTTCACCCAACCTCTACTCTGCCTGTCCTCTCTACTCAACTCCCGCACTGATTTAACCGAGAAGATGCCTGAAGGATCTAAAGGCCAAAAGCAGCAGTCCGGACCCTTGATAAACAGAAACCCATCTGGAAAATGAAGTCGACTACCTGTTGAGGGAGCTAAAAGAGCACAACTGACGGAGGGAGTGGCCCATCATGGCCCATAAAATCCTAAACTATCAGCAAAGCCAGGGAGTCAAGGATGGGCAAGGAAGCCAAACTTTGAAGCGACCCTAGACCGGTCCAATTCAACTTCCAAACATTGTAGTTGCCAACACCAATCTTCCATTAAACCGTGGAGTCGAGCAGCAGGAAAAGGGCTCAGATTCTTTTCCAAAGCAGGGAGGAATGGGTTGACACACAGCTGGGACCATCAGAGAAGAGATCTTGATTATATTTTGCTGACATATAGGAAATCCACATGGACGCTTCTTGCTTAAATTTCACATTCTAGGCCATTTTCAAACAAAAAGCCCTCATAACCTCAAATATAGAGCTTCCTAATTGCCAGCCCACCTTTGGGCTTAGGGAAGACAATGTCCTTCCAACACTTCCAATGACATTTCCTTTTACTGTCATCCCACCCCCAGAAGAAATTTGCAAACTGCTTCTCTAAGCTATGTGCTTCGGAATGTGGGAAGCAGCCAAGGAATGAATAGGAATGCTAGGAAACACATGTTGCACCAATACTGTCCTGTCGTCTTGTAAGAGGCATCTAGCCTGCCACCCCCTGATATAACTCTCAATCTTGCTGATCAACGACTGAAAATCTCCTTTAGTCACATTGCCTATCGCTATCGGCATCCCCAAGTAGAAAGGCTTGGCCGGGGATTTCGATATTCCCAGAATTCTTTCAGTGGTCCTAACTCTGGCCAGAGAAAGCTTCTCAGAACAAAAGAAGGAGCTCTTATGAAGATTAATTTTCTAACCTGAGAACCGCCGATAAGAGGCTAAAAAACTTTTGACTTCTCTAAGCGACGCTTGGCCCCCGTTCAAAAATAAGAGAGTATCATCTGCATAGAGTAAATGAGAGACCAGCAGGCACCCCTGCCTTAGCTTGAAGGGATGACAAAAACCCCTCGACAAGATTCTTAAAACCTCTATTAAGCACCTTAGCTACCAGAATGAACAGATAAGGAGACAATGGATTGCCCTACCAAAGACCTCTAGAGGATATGAAGAAGCCCGCTGCCTCCCCATTAATTAGAACAGAGAACCAGCTATTACCCCAACATCTCTCCACCATGTTAACCCATTACTCACTAAAGCCGAATTAAGATAACACTTGATTAAGGAAGCTCCATTCGATCTTATCATATGCTTTTTCCATATATAACTTGATCACAATATTCCCGCCTTGCACCTTTCTATTGATTTCCCTAAACAACTCCTGAGCTAAGGCAATATTTTTCACAATAGACCGGCCCTAGATGAAGCACCTTGCTCTGAAGAGATGATCCTAGGCAGCACTTTACTTAGTCTGGCGGCAATAATCTTAGAGAAGATCTTGTAGATGCAATTGCAGAGGCTAATCGGACGAAAGTCAGAAAGTTTCTTCGGGGCTGTTGATTTGGGGATAAGGCATAACAAGGAGGACGTGATAGCCCTAGGAAGAGATCCACCTTGAAGAAAAACACAGCTGCTTTATGGACATCCTGGCCCACAATATCCAAGCAACCCAAGAAGACAATTCTTAAAAATCCATCTGGGCTTAGCGCCCTGTCCCTTGGAATGGAACCAGTAGCTCGCTGAACTTGTAAAATAGAGGGAGGGGCTAGCAGCTGGGCATTGATCTCCTGCGACACTAGATGAGGAATTGTGGAAAGTAAATCTGACCCAGTCGAGTCACCCTCTGACTTTAGGAGCGACTTAAAATATTCACCACTTCCCTTTGGATATCCTCACGGTCTTCCACAATACGCCCTGATTCCAGTTCAATGGCCACAATCTCGGCTCTACACTACCTCTCCTTTGCTAAGTAGTGGAAGAACTTGGTGTCCTGTCACCTTCTTCTAGCCAATTATTCCTAGCTTTCTACTTCCAAAAAATTTCTTCCATAAGCTCAAGCCTTTTAAGATTGGCCCTGGCTGCATTAAATTCTTGCTGAAAATGACTGTCGGACTGAGATGGGGCCGGATGTTGCTATAATTTGGCTTCAATTTTCACAAGTTTCCACTCCGCCTACTTAACTTGGTCAAATATGTTCCCAAACTCTTCCATATTCCAAACCTTAAGAGTAGATTTCACATTTTTGAGCTTCAGTAAAATATTGAACCTTAGTTGCGGGAATTCAGCCCCTTTCCATGCATTCTTCACAACTTGCTTGAAAGAATCATGATGAAATCACATCCTCTAGAACTTAAAAGGCTTCGCCGAGGAGGGAGGTTGCCTAGGGAAGACGAGTAGCAGAGGCACGTGATCAGAGCTAACTCGGGGCAAGTGTATAACATGAAAATGCGGGAAGATCATGGCTAACCATGAAGCATTGAAGAGAGCCCTATCCAATCTAGCCCACACTCGAGCTACTCCCTCCTGGTTATTGCTCCAGGTGAATCTGTTCCCGGAGTAACCAACATCGATTAAGCTCGAATTGTTGATCACGTCTGCAAACTCCACTGAGCTTATAGTATCTAAAATCCTGCGACTCCTCTCAGAGGGGCATACTACCACATTGAAATCCTCGCATACCACCCAAGGGCCTTAGACAAATCTGGACTAAATCGCCAAGCTATCCCAGAGAGCTCTCCACTGGATTTTGGAGCAGCTTACGTAAATAACAGAGATAATAATAGGAGGTTGAAGGTTCTGGACAACCACTGCTAGCTCAATCAGTTAACTAGACATATTTAGGACAGAAACATTGAGGGTATTGTTGTGGAATACCCTAATCTTCCCTCCCTCTTCGTCGTTAGAGTAGGAAGAGTGGAAGCCCAACTTAAGGCCTATCCCCACTCTCTTGTCATCCCTCAACATCAGCTCTAGAATCGCCACGATCCAAGGATTGTGGCAACTGATAAGCCTCTTTAACAACCTTATAGTAGGCTGATTAACTATACCTCGGGCGTTCCACACAAAGATTTTATCCATCAGTCAAACATCCTAAGTTCACTGCCCTCATCTTGAGCCTACGAAGCCTAGAGTTCCAATCCCCCATTGTAGCATAGGTAGGGGTCTTCCTGAAGCGTTTACTCCTTCCCTTATATATCTGTTTCTTCTTCTGGGGGCAATCTGTAGGATCTGTATCTGATTGCAATTGAGGTCTCTACATTCCACCTTGCTTTGCAATCTCCTCAATAACTGTAAGTTCTGAATTTAACTTACCATCAAGCTTCAGTGTTCCACCTAGTATCGATCACTCGGTCTACTCCTCAATGGGGGATGACCTAGAGAAATAAAGGGACAGGTCTACTGCAATGCCAATCCTGTTAGAAGAATAATCTACTTCTTAACCAATCCTACATTCAGATTTCTCTGTTTGTAGGTGGTCAAAGAAGGGAGAGTGAAAATCTCCCGAGGTTGTGGCTATAGATGAATTCTAGGGGGCTTCATCACCCCTCACCTCACTCGGGTCTCTCTTATCCAACGGAGAGCACCCGACTGATCAGGACAGAAAGTGTTGTGTTTCAGACCATATCTAAAAGTGGGACAACCCACTCCTTAATAGAACTTACTGATGTTCCAACGTCCAGGAATGGGTGGTCACTAGATACATTATGGTTTGCATTCCATAGAATCAAACTGTGATCTCCCTCTATGTTGTTATGGAGATAGGTTGTGTCTTGCAAAGCAAGTGTAGGAGAGGCCTCTAATTGAGGGAGGAATTCTGACCTTATTATTAAACTATTGATTAATTTGCTTCCTGAGGTTAGGTATTTAGCTGGTTCAGATGATCTAGGGATAAAATCTCCTGATGCCTGACTGCGAGCATAAGAAGGGCTTTCGACTAGGCTACGATCCAGATGATGTGTCATAGTCGGGCTGCACACCCGGTGCTGAGTCTAGACCTGACGAATCGGGCGCTACGATGCTAACTGGCTACTTTCCTGCTATTGCTGAAACTCCAGAGAATGGGATTGGGAGTCCTTAGAGGAATTTTAACAAACACCTACTGAAAATGCATCTTTACCATTAGTCCCTACCTGGAAACATCCCTCTTCTAGTTCTCTCCAATCCTTCCCCTAAGATATTCATTTGCATTTGAGCCAATGGAGGATGCTTAGATTGTATGAAGCTTTCCGTTTCTACATAAATAGGGAAAGTTATCTCCCCTACCATGAGATTGAGGGCTCTTTTCAAATCAATGTTGGGTCACACCTTGATTCAAGCATATACCTGGAATAGGCCATAGCTGCTGATAGAGTCTATCTAGGTCAACCTTCCCATTGTTGTTGCGTAGATCCAAGATGACTGCTTCCATTCACACAATGACTCTACCAAACCTTCATCATGATCAAATGAGTACTGGGGAGGAAGTGGATTTGGAAGGCCCATTTATATAATTGCTTGTGCATACCTATATATATATATATATATATATATATATATATATATATATATATATATATATATATATGTGTGTGTGTGTGTGTGTGTGTGTGTGTGTGTGTGTGTGTGTGTGTGTGTGTGTGTGTGTGTGTGTGTTTCATAGGCCTTCAAAGTCTGCACACGCATCTACACAACATATGCATGACTTGCATGACTGCATGTGGAGATTAAAAAAAGAATCAATACAAATAATGAAACATATAAAATTATTGCTGACTCACGCCATAGGTTTAAAGAGTTTGTTATGCGTGATGAAGTCATGATTAAAATACGTCGAAAAGGATTTCTACAGAAAATTATAAAAGAAATTTACAAGCCTGTAACATTAGACCATATAAAATCTTAAAAAGACTGGGCTCGAATGCTTACTTGTTAGATCTTTCACCTAACATGGGTATCGGTTCCATGTTTAATGTGGAATATCTTGTATTGTTTCATGGACATTCCTCTAACCCTTATATGAACTTTAATGATGATTCTCCTGACCTGTCCCATAACCCATGGCCATTATACCTAACCCCTCTTCTCATCCTTTACCATCCATACCATTCATACCTATGAGAATAAAGGAGATAAAGGATATCTTAGATGAAAAAACAGTTTCCACATGACATAGCAGTTACCAGGAGTACCTTGTCAAGTGGAAGGGCAGACCAAAATCAGACAGTACATGGATCACAAAGGCAGATCTTCAGCGATAAGACCCGGATCACCTCAAGCCTCACTATAGCTTTATTTCCCCAAAGGCGAAATCTTCTCAGCCGAAGGAAATTGATGGGGACATTAGAGGACCTACTCAGGTGTACCAGAGATGAAGACGAGTTCCACATGGGGTTCACTGAGCCATTTTGAAGACCCAAGATGCATTGGATGTGCATCATGAAGACCCCACCATAGGATGATGCATGTGGATTGCTTAAGAGATCATTTTTGTCATGAGATTTTTATTTCATGTCGATCCGACCATTGGATCTTGTCGATCAGGCTATCAGGCCACTAGATCTTTTAGATCTAAGTCCCTTAGACTTTGATCTTACTTTCTTTATGTTTTTTTAAAGGATTTATTTGATAGTTGATATTGATAATAAATGTTTTAGTTTTCTTATTTTGAACGATGAACCACTTCACTTAAGTGAGTGACATAGTTATAATTATGCTAAATTTTTTAATTCCAAAATTTTAATAATAAAAGCAAAGGGGGTGGAGATCCAACCCTCATTGGATTTTGTGATTAAAAAAAAAGAAGAAGAAGAGAAAAGCTCTTACTTTCTTCTCCCATCTTCATGCGATTTGAAGATACTTTCATGCAATTTGGAAAGAAGATTGGTGCCAGGCTAATCTTCATCAATGGAGGTGCGAGATCTCCATCTAACCCCACACCATCTTCTATTTTCTTCCCAATCTAGGTATTTTTTTCAGGTTCTTCATTCTCCCCATTACAGATTTTCATCTTCTCCCAAACGCAACCTTCTCATACCCATTCACAATCCAAAAACTAATCGACTTAAACTCATTCTCCCACACCACACATGTGACTGTACGGCCACACATGTGAATTCCACCTATCCCTTTTGGTTTTCCACCATCATTATATCTAAACCCATTTCTTCCATCCCCAAAACCCTAACACTAAACCTAAAATTCTTAATTTTCCTACTTTCTCAAATTATCTAAACCCTAATTTTTCACCCTAGGTTGTAATATGTTTCCTATTTTCAAATAGACTATATTCTATGTTAATTAGATGTCCCTACATACATTAGATCCTAGTTTCTTTTTATTTAATGATCTTGAGTTACAATGTTGGTAGCTTAGGCTAGGGTTATGCATGGTTTTCTTTTGATTTTGATGATATTTATGATGATTATAGCGATGTTTGTGTTTTTCGTTAAATATCTTAATTCGGTTATTTGATCTTACATGTTACTTAGTTCATGTATCGGTCTTGCATCACCTTAACTGGTTCATGGTTGGATAGAAACATCACTAGTTGTGTCGATCTTACATCCTACTAAAGCATACATGATTCCTCGTTCTCAACTTTTCTCTCCAAATGGAGTCATACTCTTACTGTGGAAGCCAACTTTGTCTCTTTAGGTTAGTCATCTCTTATAGGGTTGAGAGTGATGGGATTTCCTCTATAGATAAACTTGTATGTATTCTTGTAATGCTTATAAGTTACATCTTATTGTATATTCATAGGCACCCAAATGGAATGATATCATACCAAAGTGACTCTTTATAATGACCCAAGGAAAAGTTCAATATGCACTGCTTGGTCACAAGATGAATGTCTCATTCATCCATGTAATCTTATATGACTTTGATGTAAGACATGAAAATTAAATATGATGTGCAAGATTTCAGTCTTTAGATCATAATAATTTTAAAACAATCACAATAATTCCACATCCCATATAAAGTCAAGCATTTAACAAAGGGAATCTATGAGGGTCCAATCCTACACATGTTAGAGCTAAATCAATTAAAAATTATAGACCAAACAATGCTTAAAGGATAGTAGATTTATTCACACATGCAAAGGATAATTTCTCAATCCAAGGGATTCTCACGTTTTAATTCGGAAAAACCTAGGCTTTCAAAAGTGGAATAGAACTTAGAGATTTGAGATGATTTAGGGTTAGGGTTATGGAAATAATGTGAAAGATGTGTAAAATAGAGACGAGAGGGAACCTATGATCAGCCTGCATGTGTAGACAACAATTGGCCTAACGCACGAGCGTGGATGGCGGCCCATACATGTGTAGGGCCCACGAATCTGGAATTGGCCAGCTAGGGCCTGGTCGGCCAGGGATGGGCCACCTTTCCTCTAAATTTTAGGCCAAATGGATGATCGGTTTGAAAATGGTGCTCCGCCGAAGTTTCAGCCCTCTTGTAGGGCCAGATTCTGGAAATCTGCTGTAGGGGAAAGATTGCTGCAAAAATGGATGGATTTGATGAGAGGATGGCTATAAGAGATGAGGAATATGGAGAGTAGGAGATGAGGGCGATTTGGGATGAGTGTGGCTTCGCACTACGGTAGTTAGTCCTTCGAAGTAGGGAGAGTTTTGTACCCAATTAGGTTTCCACAACTCAAAGAATTAGAGAAGCAGGAAAATGTAGAATTTTATTAATCATCTTCAATGAGGAAAAAAACTACAGGGGGTGCCTATTTATAATAAATTCGTATACCCCAAAAATCACGCCATGTGCGCACCCTATTACTTAGAGAGAATTAATAAAAATAATAATAACTAATCAAAGCAATCTAAACCGTCCATGATATTCCTAATAATAATAATAATAAATAAAATCCAAAGTACTGGATTATTTAGAATAGTGGGCCACAATCATAAGAACTCATGGTGGGATTCACATTCCAATTAGGTCCACTCGAACGAACCAAAATGCAGTCCTTTAACTAGGAGGCCTTCCCCGACATCGTCATCGATCCAGATCGATGGTGGGGCCCTCCTCCTCGTATACGTGCGTAGGGGCCTTGCTTATGCGCGTGATGTCCCCATCAACTCTCCCCGGCTGTGAAGATTTCGCCACTGCCGAAATAAAACTCCTGAATCACTCTAAGATGTCAGGATCAAGTATTTGAAATTCCTCCTTAGTGAGCCACATACAGTCTGAAGCTGTGCATGACTTTCACTTAACCAGGTACTTCTGAAACCCACCGTCAGATGTTGATACTATATAATAGTCTAAAATATCCTCTATTTCCTCTCTGGGTGTGGGAAGGGTAGGTATGAGAGGTAGAGGCTGGGAAGAATGGTCAGGAACAGGACATGGATCAAGGGAGAGGTCTGGGGAATCTGGATGGTTGGGTGAAGGGCCGGACAAAGTATTAGTGGTCCCCTGAAAAGCAACTACATCCTTCACATTAAATGTGGAACTAATTCCAATGGAAGGTGAAAGTTCTACCACATACGCATTGAGACCGTTTCGTTTTATAATTTTGAATGGTCGAGCACTACGCGCGTGTAATTTACGAACGGCCCCTTGAGGGTACTGCTCGAGCCTAATGCAAACCATCACAGAGTCTCCTACATTGAATTCTTTTTTATGTTGGTCTGTATAAATTTGTAATATTCATTACTAGTAGTGATCTTTCATCTGATTTCTTAATGTAATGAATGAATGTGATGCGCAAATGACTCTGCAGACTCTGATAGCCTATGGGACAGTGACATAGGGATAAGATCAATAGGCTTCCAAGGCTTATAACCAGTAATGACTTCAAAAGGACTTAGCCTTGTGGACCTATTGATAGAACTATTAAACACAAACTCAGCTATAGGTAGTACGGTATCCCACGTCCTTGTGTGCCCCCCACTAAACATCTAAGCAAACTCCCTAGGCTCCTATTGACCACCTCAATCTAACCATCGGTCTTAGGGTGGTAGGTAGAAGAAAATTGGAGTCTAGTATTCATCATGTGTCATAGTATCTTTCAAAAGTAACTCATGGATCGCACGTCATGGTCAAACACTGGTTTTTAGTAGCCCATGCAGTTTGATGTTCTCACTAAAGAATAGCTTGACAATATGAGATGTGTCAGAAGTCTTAGAACAAGGAATAAAGTGGGCTATTTTAGAAAAACGGTCCACGACAATAAATATGGAATCGTGTTTCCAAATAATCTTGGGGAATCTAAGCACGAAGTCCATACTGATGTCTTACAAAGAGATAAATGGAACTGGCAAAGGTGTGTATAATCTTATATTTTGCTTTTTCTATTTTGTCAATTGACAAGTGCAACATTGCCCTATAATTTTGGCCACATCTCACTTGAGGCTTGGCCAATAAAATCTATCCTCCATTAGGGTAATGGTCTTGTCTTGACCAAAATGACCTGCAACCCCTCCTTAATGTAACTCCCAGACAAGAAAATCATGGAGGAAGATGCAAGGTATGCATAAATGGTCACTCCTAAAGAAATATCCGTCTAAAATCAAGTACTTAACTACTAGCTCCTGACGCAGTCTCTAACAATGCTGTGTACACAACTCCAAAATCTGGACACTCGAAATAATCTTCTTTGATGTGCTCGAGGCCCGTGACTTTGACACTCATGGAATTGAGTAACGCAACTCGATGACTCAACGTGTCGGCAGGCTTATTCTCTGCAACGGCTTTGTGCTTAAGTATAAAAGTGTACTCTTAAAGGAATTGTACCCACTTAGCATGCCTAGGGTTTAATTTCTTCTGAGAGTTCAGATATCCCACGGCCTCGTGATTTAAGAATAAGACGAATTCTTGTGGCAGTAGGTAATGACACCAGTGGTGCAATGATTGCACTACCACATAGAACTCTCTATCATAGGTGGAATATTTTTGTTTCACCTCATTCAGTTTCTCATTAAAAAAGGTAACAAGGTGCCCTTCCTAACTAAGTACTCCTCTTATGCCGACTCCTAACGCATCACATACGACTTTAAAAGCTTTTAAAAAATTCGGAAGTCGCATGACTGGAGCTTCGGTCATCTTGACCTTATCTCCTTGAAAGCCTTCAAGGCTACCTTTGTCCATTGAAACTCTCCCTTTTTTATGCAATCCGTGATGGGAGCCATAATGGAACTGAAGCCTCGAATGAACCGCTTATATAAGGTGTCTAAGTCGTGAAAGCTACACACTTCATGAATATTGTGGGGTTCGGGCCAATTAACAATGGCCTTAACCCTCTCGGGATCTGCCGATACGCCCTCAACTGACACAAAAAAATAAGAAGATAACACTACTAGATAAAAATGCATACTTCTTTAGGTTGCCATACAATCTCTCAGCTCTAAGGATCCCATAAACCTGCCTCAAATGGTTGAGGTGTTGTTCCTTGGTCATGCTATAAATCTAGATATAATCACAGTATATGACTAGGAACTTCCCCATGAAGGGCCTCAACACTTAGGTCATCACACGCATGAAAGTGTTTAGGGTGTTAGTCACCCCAAAAGAAATAACTAGCCACTCGTATAGCCCATCCTTTGTCATGAAGGCCGTCTTCCACTCATAACTATGCTTACCTAATGCGATGGTGTGTAATCTTGAGGAGAATTCACACTGAGTTGGTGATGTTTTATTTAAACCAACCTGATTTAAATGATTTTAAACTCGCAAGTATACGAATCAGATGTAGATATGGTACGTATTACGAGATCGTTCCCACGAGGACTGGTCGTCACAATTCAAAATTAAAGACTCTTCTTAACTAATCCAACAAATATTTGCGATAGTAATTAAGTAAACTAAATAAAAATCAATGGAAAAATAACCGAGAGCAATAGTGAGAAAAATTCAATCAAGGAGAAGACTAGGACTTTCGAATCCACCTCTAATTATCATAAACCTTGTTTTACCTGTTGATTCATTCTAATTCAGATTGATATCAAAAATAAATAAAGCGCACTCTATGTCCTTGGTCGGGCACATAGAATGTATAATTCCTTAAAGCATATGGATTACATCTTTCCATCCATGGTCAGGCATGGAGAGATGTAAATTCCTGTTTCTTCCTCTATAGGAACCTGTTCATGGTCAGACACAAGCGCCTAGAATAATATTCCAAACAATATCCATAACTAGATTTTGGTTAAACTCATAGCATGGAGAAGTACGGAAATTCCAGTCAAGTACACCAGAGAAAGAAACAAATCAATTAAATCAACATGAAATCAACACATAACAAGGGTTATTCAAATTAGGGGCTTCATCTCAGCCCTAGCTAGAAGATTAGCAATCCATGAATTCAAATAAAAAGAAAGAAAAATAAAATTGATATAAAGAAAACATCTCTCTCTCTCTTCTTCTTTTTTCTTCTCTTTTCTTCTCTTTTCTCTTCTCTGGATCTGTTCCCTGGCTCTCCTCTCTCTTCTCTACGTTTTGCATCCCTTTTTGTAGCTGCTGAAGTGGCTAGAATGGAGAAAATCGGGTTTGGAAAGCTGTCGTATGCGCAGCGAAAGCCCTTTTCGCAGCAAACTTAAGTATCTGCAAAAGTCCCTCATTCTTCGCATTTTTTCCGTAAAATCAACGTCTCCTAGGACGTTTTTGGCTGTTCTACATGATGGACAGATCAAATCTTCCATCTGATCGAAAATGGTGGGCCACAACCGCCCGGAAGTCGGCTTTTCGCGGACGTGCGTAAGCCTTCGCACGTCCGGTGCTGTGATGCTCGGTGGGCCCCACATAAGCATTTTCGGGAAAATCCACCCCGTACATTGGATAGAGGATGAGATTTCGTTCAAAGATGGATGGTTTTGAACGTCCATTGACGCGGCCCAGAGAAGGAATCATGCTGAGATCTTTTTGAACATTACAAGGCAGCCCGCTTGTGACCTCTGTAGCTCACACGTGTGCACGTATGGGCACAAACTGTAAACATGGTTTTGTAGCTCATGAACCCTTCTACACGATGAACGGCTTGGATCAGACTAACGTGCTACCGGTGGGGCCCACAGCGGTCCGTAAAAACGGACTTTTCGCCCGTTACACGCCGCTGAAACAGAAATTTCCGTTTTTGAAAAGGGAGTGGGTTCAGCACTGTTGACCGACGCAGGCTCGTTCGGTGCTCGGGCAGTGCACATGTGCACCATGCACATGTCACTCAAGGTGGGGTCCACTGTGATGCTTTCGAGAAATCCAATCCGTCCATCCCATTGTTCATCTTATTTAAACCGTCTAAGTCAACTTTGAAGTATATCCAGATTGTAGGTGGGCCTAAAATTAGAGATTAATGGGCTGATATGTCCGTTGGCCCACTTCTCGAGATATCCAATGGTTGAAATTTAATATGTACGGTTTATTTATGGCCTCCAGGCTATGCATGAAGTTTCGAGTCAATCGGATGGCGGGAACCATGTGATTTTGCATTCTGGACCATTTTCGGGGCTTTTTAACGTGAACGGCTTGATTTCCTCGGGTCCCTGGCATGTGAATTCTTCAGTCTTAGTTCTCTGGAGTGCGTCCCTTGCTCTGGTGACTTCGGAGTGTCAAATCCATGCTTGTAATACTCTTTTTTCCATTAACGTTCCTGATTTCATCCTTTGTCATGAAGGCCGTCTTCCGCCATCTTCCACTCATCACTAGTGCGTACACAGATTTGGTAATAACCACTTTTGAAGTCAATTTTCGAAAAGATAGTAGCAATGGCCATCATATCCAACATGTCATCAAAACACAGTATGAGAAACCAATACTTGACTATGATTTTGTTAATGGCCCTACTTTCAACACACATCCTCCATGTGTAATCTTTCTTAGGTGTAAGAAGGGCAGGCACGGCACACGGGCTCATGTTCTCTCGAATGAAACCCTTTTCTAGGATCTCATCAATCTGCCTCTTTAACTCCACATGCTACTTTGAGTTCATTCTGTAATGAGGGAGTTTTGGTAGAGTCACCCCAGGGACTAAATCAATAGTGTGTTGTATGTCCTTCATAGGGGGGAGCTCATCCGGTAGATCCTTAAGAAAGACATCACGAAACTCATCCACTACCGAAATAGCCTCAATGGGTAACTCTACACTAGCCTCTAGTGCACTTTCCCTAGCCACAAGGGCATACATTATCGAGTCTGACTCAATCTCTCGCTCAAACTCCTTGGCATTTAGAATATGGAGAAGCTTAGACTTGGACTTCGATTCCTTCAATTCTTTTGAACCGCTCACACCACTCTATGTTGTGGACTCCTTTCCAGTCTTATTCTTAGGTGGCAGTGGATTTAGCTTAACCTTCTTGCCCTCAAACCAAAATGTACACACATTTGAATGACCAAATATGGTAACATCCCTGTCATAAAACTAGAGCCTACCCAGAATGATATGGCCAACATCTATGGGAACAACATCACACCAGAGTATGTCTTTATATGATCTAAAGTAAATAGGAATAAGACAACAGTGTGAAACTGGAATGGAAGTCTCATCAACCTAATACACTCTATAGGTTTGAGGATGGGCTTTGAGCTTCAAGCCCAAATGGCTCACTGTACCAGTTGATGCCACTTGGCACAACTACTACTGTTTACGATCATCTTGTAACTCTTATCCCACACTTGGCATATGTATAGAAGATCGTGTTGTGGTGTCAATCATCGGTATTCTTTGTTTGAGCAAAGGTGCAACACTCAACTGCCAGGGTTACAGACTCTTACACTCCCTCTTCCTCATCACTAGGGGTTTTTGTTGGCTTATACTCTTCCTCCTCACCATCACTTTCTAAGGACACTACTTCTACTTGCCTATCATTAAGGAGCACCTTCATGCCCTCTTTCGTGTCACACTAGTAGGTAAAGTGACCAAACCCTTGACACCTAAAACACCTAGTTACTCCACTCTTACACGAGCTAGACCCAAAAACCTCTTTACTCTTATCATCATTGGGCCTAGACTGAGAACTACTGGAAGGTTTATTTTGGTACCCATGCTAAGCTTGGCCCCTGAAGGGTTGGCCTTAGCGCCAAGATCGTGTAACTCAAACCCCCTTCCTACAGATGCTTTGAGGTATTGGTCGACCTCCAACACTACTTGATATATCTATTTAAGAGTGTCTATGTCCTTGGCGAGCAACTCTCTCCTAATGTCAGAACGGAGGAGGCCCATCTTAAATCGAGTAAGGGTGAGTACGAGGTCCTCATCAACTTCACAATGAGTCAAGTACTCTTCGAACTTCTCAATGTATTCATGAAACCCTATTGAAGAGACTGTCATTCCTCAACCAACCTTAAGTGGTAAGAAAAATGGAGGTATTTTTCTTTAGGTATTTCTTTCATCTCTCCCCAATGGACTATTGAGAGCTCCCTCTTCCTTTCTTTCTATCGCTCTATAGTAGCCCAAAACCTCCTTGTTTCGCCCACAAGCTTCATCTTGGTGAATCAGACTCGACGCGCATCTAACATATCATACCACTCAAAATAGTGGTCCATATCTGCTAACCAATCTAGAATAGCTTTAAAGTCCAAGTGGTCATCAAACGTAGGGGCTTCTACTTAACTCTCTTGAGGAGTTGCGCATCTGAGTCATAATGATCATGATGCCCCTCACAGTCTGGGTGCACAGATATGTGCCCATGACCAATTCGTTAGCCACCTCCATTCCTTGGCCTATCTTCCTGACCACTTGCCTAAGATTGGACATCTTCCCCAATGGTGGGGTTTGCCCATGTGGAGGTCTCTAGTTGGGTAACGTGCACATTAAGCTGATCTCAGCATTAATCAATATGTTGTTCCAAGCGCCTATCGAAAGACTCAAACTGACGGGTTATGTAGTCCATTAACTCTTGTAATTGCTCCATGTTTAGTGTAAGGTGCAACCCAAAACCGCAACCAGTACGTGTGGGCATACAACTACCCACTCAACTCAAAGGTCTTCTAATGCAACTATATGGACTAAATGCTCCTATAAGACTCTACATGAGGGAAACGACACAACGCTCCTAAAATTCCAGCAACATAACTGTCCAAACAATTTGTTAATAGAAAATTCAGCAATGAAAATTGGAGAATTTCTAACAATAGAAAATTCAACACTCTATGTTGTGAATGATGGGTCCTAAACAACCCTATATGATGAAATTTAATGTAAAATAAACGTGAGTAGACTAAACCCTAAACACGCAATGCAATCCCCTATGAAAAACCTAAGCTTTAATACCAAATTTGATGCAAGACATGAAAATTAGATATGATGTGTAAGATTTCAGGATTTAGATCATAATAATTTAGAAATAATCATAATAATTCCACATCTCACATAAAGTCAAGCATTCAACAAGAAAAATCTATGAGGGTCCAAGCCTACACATGTTAGGGCTGAATCAATTAAAAATTATAGACTAAACAATGCTCAAAGGATAGTAAATTCATCCACACATGCAAAGGATTATTTCTCAATCCAGGGGATTCTCACGTTTCAATTCGAAAAAACTTAGGGTTTTAAAAGTGGAATAGAACTTGGGGATTTGAGATGATCTAGGGTTGGGGTTATGGAAACAAGGCGAAAGAGGAGTAAATTAGAGATGAGAGGGAACCTGTGATCAGCCCGCACATGTGGACAGCAAACTAACTTAACGCACAAGCATGGATGGCGGCCAACATGTGTGTGGGGCCTATAAATCTAAAATCGGCCAGTTAGTGCCTAGTTGGCTAGGGATGGGCCACCTTCCCTCCAAATTTCAGGCCAAACGGATGATTAGTTTGAACACAGTGCTCCGCCGAAGTTTTAGCCCTCCTGTAAGGCTTGATTTTGGAAATTTATTGTAGGAGAAAGATTAGCTATAAATGTGGGTGAATTTGATGAGGAGATGACTATAAGAGATGAGGAATATGGAGGGTAGGAGATGGGGGTGATTCGGGATGGGTGTGGCTTCTCTCCACGGTAGTTAGCCCTTCAAAGAAGGGAAGATTTCTCACCCAATTAGGTTTCCACAAATTAGAGAATTAGATAAGCAAAAAAATGTAGAATTTTATTAATCATCTTTAATGAGAAAAAAACTACAAGAGGTTCCTATTTATAATAAATTCCTATACCCCAAAACTCGCGCTATATGCACACCCTATTACTTGGAGACGAAGTAATAAAAAATAACATAATCAAAGTAATCTAAACCATCCATGATATTCCTAATAACAATAATAAGCAAAACCTAAAGTATTAGATTATTTATAATAGTGGGCCACGATAATGAGAACCCATGGTAGATTCACATGCCGATCAGGTCCACTCCAACGAACCAAAGCACAATCCTCTAACTAGGAGGCCCTCCCTAAATGTCATCATCGATCCAGATCGATGGTGGAGCTCTCCTCCTCCTTGTGTGCGTACGTAGGGGGGCGTGCGTGTGCGCGTGATGTCTCCATCAGATTTGGAAGCTTTTAACTTTTCAATGTTAACTAAGAACTGCTTGGTCCACCATGCTTTTACAAAGCCATGTTAAAATTATTGGTTCTATCAATTATGACCTTGATAATCTTTCAACCACACAATACTCATATATGGAAGATATTAATTTTCAACTAGTCTTCTTGGGTATCCACTTTTGGTATTATCAGAATCCTCTTAATTGCTAATGATAACTTATTTTCCTTAATGTCATCTACGCCTTCCTTAGGTTCCTGACCAACATTTTCATGATCACTTTCCACTTGATTTGCAATAAGGTTCTCTTTATACCATCCACCTTCTTGTCGCTTACAAAACTAGATATTGTGAGAGGGCAATCAACAACATAATGTTGATGACCACTACATTTGAAACAAGTGTTGGTTGACCTTCCCTAAAGTGACATAAAAGATCTTTTAGAAAAGATTATTGGAGGTGAAGTTTGGGCAAATTTTGTAATCCTAAAAAGAAATTATTGCAGGATGCAACTAGTTTTAGGAACAATGTGGAGCCACTTACAATAAAACTAGTGGATGTATAGCCTCTGACTTGAGGGCTACTACATCTTATCACCAACTAGTTTTGGGTCATTCAGTATGCTTTGTCCATATTTTTAAGCTTATCACCAGTTCCCCTTAAATATGAAGTTGTAGAGTATTCCAATTCTCCCTCAAGGCCATCCATAAATGTTTGATAGTTTAAATTAATTTCTTTTCTTGTTTCTTAAAGAACATAGCCCGTCATTTCGAAGTATTCAGTCTAGTCATGAAACGTGCCCTCATATCATCCAACCATTTTGTGTTCAAATCAATCATTTATTGAAAGGTCGATATAGTACCATCCTAAGGTTCAGCAATCATCCCACAATTATAAGTCATCCTTCTCTTGGTGCTTCATATGGCAATGGTTCTATACAAAAATATGCAAAAATGGTATTTGGGTTGGGTTTTTTCTTCTTTTAAAAAAAAAAAATTTTTTAAGGTTTTGGGAATGTTAGTTTTATATATAATCAATTATGAGTTATTTATTGTTTGAAAAATGACTAATGTTTGGTATACTATATATGATACAAATAAGGTGATGGCTTAGGTGAGATGGAGGTTGTATATAAGTTATGGTGGAATGCCTAAAATAAAGGCTCATTTAGGAGCATGTAATATGCATTGGATTCCATACAGGTTGGAATTGATGTGAATTGGATCCATAGGGTCTTAGTGTGCTTTCAAAATAAGAGGCTTGGTTGTATTTAGTGGGAATTAGATTCCAATTCCCACAAAAAAAAAAATTAAATTAAAAAAAATTAAAAAAAAAAAAAAACCTCTCCCAAATGCATTATAACTTTATTGATTCACACCATTTTTCACCAAATCCATGCTCCCAAATGACCCTTGATAGACTACCTAGGAAATTGGAGGTAGGTTTGGTATAAAGATTTAGATAGAGTTTGTGGAAAGAAGATGGCGAATAGAAGAGAAGTGAAAGAGAGAAGAATCTCTAGTCTTATACTAGAGATCAACCACCCCCCACCCGATTCAACACCACCATAAAGAAACGAGCGAACTTGATCAAAGAAAATATCACTCCATTGTATTATTTTATAAGACCTATGTCTTATTTGTAATGAGTATTTACAAGGTTTCCTCTTTGAAAGAATATCTAACATAATCTAAAGAATAAAAAATAGAATTCCTTGGTAGCTAAGATTTATAAGATAAGAAACACTGAACAAGAAACTATAATAATAATTATTTCCTTGTGTAGAGATATTTTCCTAACATTGTAACATGGAAGAAAGGAAATTAGGAACAAGTTAAAAAAATGAGTCATTTCTTTTGCATACATGTGGAGTATGCATGTGTGAGATGTGTCACAACTGCATCAATTAGCCTATTTTTTAGTTTTACAATGAACATTGAAGGGTATAACATGATGGACAGTATGGACCTAATGCACACATCATGCGAGCCCACAGTATATGGGGGAAACCTTGTGGTGTGCCTTCACATATTATTTTTCTCTCATCCTAACTAATCAAATATCATGATACAAGGGTTGCATGTTTTATAATGACTATGCAGGCTGAAGAAGAATGGGTCATTTGCAAGATCAAAGCTACAAACTCAATCAAAGAAGAAGAAGAAGAAGAAGAAGAAACAAGTAAGGATACAACCCATATCTTCAAATGGTTGGACTAGTCTCTGGATCTTTGTGATGGACTACATTGTTAAAATTTGAAGGATGGTCATCCAATCAGAAGCAGAGGACTAAAGAACAAGAGACAACTCAGAAGTACATGATTAAAGAATATGGGATAGTTCGGAAATAGAGGATTAAAGAACACAAGACAAATACCAGTAAATCATCATCTTTTAATAAGCAAAATAAAAGGATCCAACACTGATATTGATTTTATCTGTTTATCTCCAAAGAAGTTTATATTTGAGAAATTGCATGTTCCTGATGCCTCATACCATATAATAGCAATTTTTTTTATTGGTTAACACGTTAGTACGCAAACCCCACTGTTAGCCGCACCCCCACTTGGGAATCGATACCAAGAGCTCGGTGTTGAAAGGTTGTCTTCACTCAGCTGCCACTTGAGCTATGAATTGGTTTGTCAAATGGAACCAACTAAATTTTGTAAAGCACCATCCACTTCCTAGGTGGGAATCTAGTACCATGGAAATGGATTCCATTAGTGAGGGGTAGCAATTAAGTTTGAGTGGAAATGTAGTTCACAAAATTTGCACCTTTTATGATTTCCATCATTAAGATGGATCCTAAATGTTGTGAAATATCTCCCTATCTAATAGATAGGAAGGCCTCTCTTCACCCATAAGAATAGCTTTTCCAATATTAAACTAAATTTATAAGAATAGCTTTCCCAATGTCTAAACAACATAGATGTTATCCCTTTCACTAGGATTATTTTTTTTTCAAGATTTCAGAGAACTAAACGACCTGTAAGTCAATGTCCCAAAATCAGATTTGCTGAGCAATCATAACTTCTGACACCTATATGTTGAAATGGGACCATTGGATATCTTTCATCTTCAATAGTCTAATAAATTTCCACCAATATTTCAAAAAACCAAATAAGCATACTTTTGGGTTTTGACACATCAAAACTAGGACTGATAATTTGATAGTTTAATTTGAATAGCGTATAAGCCAAGTATGTTGTTTCTAATTAATTTTTTAGGTGCGTGCGTATTGTCCATCACACTATTACAGAGTCTCTCTTCCACACAAATGGGGAAATGGTCCACAAATCTAGATTGTTGATATGTAAGGTCCCCATTGTGAAAAGTGAATGCCCTAAAATTCTTCAAGATAAGAACCATCCTAGTAGTCTCTTTGGCATATTTTCCAGAGCATGGCTATGTCACAAACTAGTTAGTTGGAGCCCAGTGCTTAAGGGTTAGGATCTTCGAAGGAGGAGATTCTCGGGGCTTTGGGGTGTGCCTATCACCACACAACAAGATGCTAGGATAGGGGGAGCAATGCGACTTCGGCATGGTGCTTGGTCATGCCCCACATGATAGGGCCTCTGAGGGGAGCTTGGTGGGCTAATTACTTTTGTTTCCCAGTTACCATGGCATCTTTGGGCACTAGAGCACCAAGTTGAACCGCTCTTGTCATCTTAGATGAGGCTTGTCTCTGCAGGGACCAATCTCCTAACTAGGCCGTGAATTGGTTAGAAATCATACCAACGAACTCATGAGGCCAGGCATGAGTCTGCAATTGCAAGGTCTTTTGCAATGCAAGGAAATTGACCTTGATTAGACTCCCACTAGTCCCTTAGTGTTCATTTGGCCGACAATCTTGTGCTTGTGGTTGCTTCAGGTAAGCATGGATCTAGTACTCATTTTTCAATGAAAGGATAAGCGTTATTCGGGACTTGAGCAATAGTGAGCTTAGCTTCTTACAATAAGTAAGAAAGAAAATCCACCTACAAGCAAAAAGAAACGGAGGGCTGCTAATGAAGCCATGAACGATGAGAAGGCTACAAGTGAGTGGAGCAGGTGCACTTGGTGAGAGTAATTCAAGCACTTTGGAAGTTGAATTAAAGAATAAGTGTGACCATATACCTGCAAGTTATCTTCTATATGCTTTGCCTTATAGATGGAGGGATGCAACCGACAAGAGTTGCCTCTTTTAGCACTGTGAGGTGACACAGAAAGACCCTTCCAACCATATGTGCTCCCAGTATATTGGCATCCTCAAAAGAATGTCTATGGAGAGGAATGTCCCTGTGAGTCGCCTATTTCGATGGTGCTTGTTTCACATCCATTTTGGTTTTGATGAGAGATTTCATTCATAGACATTGCCAAAGGTATGCATGAAGAGCAGATATGATTAAAGAGATTTATTAAATTCTGGATTCTTATTTCATCCTAGGTTGTAATATATGGACCCTTAACTACATTCCGAGGAAATAGCCTTGATTCTAAGGCAAAGCGTAGATACATTAACAAAGGCATGCTATGTGATTTCAATGAATAAACTACAAGGGGAATAACATTTAACCACTTTGAGGGATACATCAATAATTAACTAGACTAGAGTCACCACTTAATGAGAATTGAAATAGTTAAAGTACATGAATAGTTCATAAGAGTGTACAAGGGCAAGCCTCTAGGAGAGCATGCAGACTGTTGAGAGGGCATGGACCTTTAAAGGCGCAAGCCTCAAGTACAAAATCCCACATGAGCGTGCAGGAATTCCAAGGTAAACATGAGTGCCTTACCATGTGAGGGCATGGGCAATAAGACCATTGACCACAAGAAGGCATGAGCCTTAGCAACAACTAGCCACATGAATGCGTGGGTCAGAGTCTTAAGGACAATTTTAGTGTAACTACCTTAGAGGCCATGAGCAAGGGGCTAGTGCCCTATCTCTAGTCTTGGTCTCACCTGGCAGAGATAGTGAAGTCCTTCAAAGGTGAGAGAGGAAGGTGTGGGAAAGAGAGAAGAGGATGGATTAAGAGAGCCTCACCAAATGATGGTGTCTGGGGTATCTATAGGCCTTTAGACCCCACCTATCCACATGGCAACACGTAAGGTGGCACGTATCCACATTCAAAATAGGGTGTGGGGTATCTTAGGAGCCTCTTTTTATAAAGGTGCGAGCCTCATCCATGACCATCTCCTTAAAGAGCGTGTTGGCCTGAGTTTGAGGGGTGCAAGCCCATCTCCTTAAGGAGCGTGTTGGCCTGAGTTTGAGGGGTGCAAGCCCATCTCCTTGGTAGAATGAAGGATAATTGCACCTCTACCTACATAGAGGGCATAAACACAATTCCTTAGGGAGCGACTTCCCCTACTCAAGGGGTGCGAACTTCCTTTGTCCATTCTTCCTTCCTTTCCTAAGTGTACGAAAAGGTATTGAAGTGCCCTAACACCACCATAGCCTGAGCGTAATACCCACCACCTTCGAAACGAGTGGGACAAACTCATTTTCGACATATAATGTGTAACTCATCATAGGGAGGCCCATCTTCACGACTTCACCAACACATTAAGAAGGGTGATCCCTCGCTTGGCAAATAGTAATTGGGGTAATTGAAAGGTGTTCATCTTAAAACACCACCTCTTTGGTAATACAGTCAGGAGTCCAATGCTCCCATAGGATATGCGAATGTGAAGCAGACGACCAAAGGACGATCTACCAGTGGGGCCCACTGGTGGGCAATTAGTGGATGGGTCCTGAGGTTAGGCCTCTTCAGTTAGAAGATAGATTTCAAATTCAAGTTTGTATGAGGATTTAAATGAGGAGATAGGGATAAGACCGGATAATTTCTGGTCTCATCCAAAATCCCCATCCTTTCTTATAAATAGGATGAGGCTGTTGTGAAAATATACAAAGGAATAACGAGAGTAAAAAGGGAAAAGTAGTATATTGAAATTTGTCCGTTTAACTTGTCCTTGGAACGATCTAAGCCATAGATCGTAATCCATCTATACCGTAGAATCAGAGGGGTGATTAGTTCCATCTGCTCTAGTAGTGGTTAGGCGGACCGCTAGATTTGAACCGTTCATGTTCGGCTTTGTGGAGGTTCTATATTGTGGAGACCATCAAATCTTAAGGGCTCACTCTTCCGCACAGACTTTCACTATCTAGCACCGCCCATAACCCAACATGGAATGGCTTAATCTAATCACTGAAATTGAGCCAAAGACCCTTGAAGTGCAACTGGGGATGGTCTCGTTGGAGGCATGGTGCAACTGATGGGCATGTGTTACAAGTAATAATGTCAAGATTGAAACTATTGGGAAGGCACTCATGATAAAGAGTCTTGGGCATCCCAAGAATGACATAACAGGCTGGAATGGCTCGAAGAGGCATTGGATGTATCCTTACAGCAGTGCAACATCTTGCAAGCACAACATTAAGAATTGGTCAGATGAGGAAAGCAAGCAACCCAAATCATGGGTGGGCACTGCAAAACAAGCACATTATCCAAAGAAGATCAAGATCAGTGTGGCGCCCAGTAAGGAATGAGGGGTCTACAAATCACGCTGCTAAAGCATTAAGGGTGGGTCACAAGTCGTTTCAAATCACACCTAAGGTTCAATAATTAAAAAAAATGGAGCCCATGCAAAGTTGATAGTGGCATGAAGGAGGGGCACATTGTGAAGCTAGTCAAATCAAATTTGAACCGCAAGCCCGCATGAAGATTGCCCATAGTGGGCCCTGTGATAATCGAGCGCACTCAAGTGGCTACAAGAGTCCATTTGTGATGAAACAAACTCGTCTATGAGTGGGGCAGGCCCTCTAAAGATTTAATGGAGCAATCACCTACCAAGGCCATTTTAGCCACAAGTGGAGCCCACATTTAAAATTGGCAACGGTGTGGGAAAGAGCATATGGCAAGCTCTTTGGATAAGTTTGAACCATAAAATGATGTAAGATGACCCATAACTGCTCCCAAGATAATCTAGTTCGATTGAGGGGCTACGAGAGTTTAATTGTAATAAAACAAATTTCTTTTTTTTCTTTTTTTTTTCCAAAAGGATCAGCCTAAAGCTATACAAATGGAGATTTCAGGAGGGCCAACGGACAAAGGGGTTGGCCCCCCTATCATGTACCGAAAGGACAAAGGAAAAAATAACTAGGTTTCTCGAATGTAGCGTAGGGCCACCTTGTCGAGGAAGATATGGCATCTAATGGTGGCAGGAAGGGACCCAATATCGTAAAAGATGGAATTAGATTGGTCGAGGCTGGCCAGTCTAGCCAGCCCATCCGCCACCACGTTGGCCTCCCTCAAGACAAGGGCTATCGACACCTCTAGATTGCTTCTCAAATCCTCGATCCTCCTTCTCCAGTACCACATGGGCCATGGGTCTAAAGAGAGACCCAATAAGGCGAACACGACCGAACTGGAATTGCTAGCCACCTCCAATTTAGAAAATCCCCGCTGGGTTACCTGCGCAATCCTGTCCAACACTACCCTCATTTCCACCCTGAAGTTGGAACCAACGCCATACTCGGTTGAAAAGGCGAAAAGGAATTTCCCCTAGTGGTCTCTACCCACGCCTCCACCAATCCACTGGCCTGGATTACCCCTCACAGAGCCGTCAACATCCAACTTAATCCATCCTGGTCTAGGCCTCTTCCACTTCACAATTACAGGAACGGGATGCTTAAGAGGAGGGCTGATGCCAAGAATGCTAAAGGAGAGTTGTGCAGGAAGGTTGAAGGATTTGGGCCTCTGAAGGGGGGTACCCACTAGGTAGATCCAGCCACGTACCATTGTGATGACTTCTGAAACCTTCATTTCCTGGTCGTCGAATCTTGCTCTATTTCTTGCCACCCAGATCTCCCAGAGGATGAGCACTGGAATTAGACCTTTCAGCATCAGGATAGACTTGGAAGAAGGAGTGTTCGCCCACCATTAGAAGGCTCTAGTAGTAATGGAGGGATAGGGGGAGTGGCGGATGCTGAAAATGGACCCAAAGTGCTCCCACAACTTGGAAGTCGTGCAATCGAGGGAGAATAGGTGATCAGCAGTTTCTACACTTGCAGCAAGGGGAGCAGGGGAGTAGTGACATCTAGAGTAGAGGTGGACACCTATTCACAACCCCAAGTGTAGGGTCGCGATGTAGTAATAATCTCGGTGAGACCAAGGTCGAATCCACAGGGACTAATCTCGTGTGTTTTTTGAAAGCAACTAGAAGAAGAATTAGAAAAAGATGAAAACCTAAATCTGAAATATTTGAGAGTAATTGTGAGAGATTTAATGAAAAAACTTAATAAATTCAAATGTAGGAAACTAGGGTTTCCAAGGATCCACTTGTAAAGATCAGGGAGATCTATGCTTGATTCAAGTCACACGATTGGAATCGGAGTCCCATCCTATCCAATTGGAAGATATCCCAGTAAAATCAAATCTAAACTTCCTTTGACCTAGTTCTCAACGGATGAGAGGTGTGAGAACTAGAAGTGATTCCATCACAAAATCATACCTATGAGTGAAGGCAAACAACGGGATTTACCAATCCCGTAACCAATCTGGGAGAATTGTGAAAGTTATGGATGATCCCATCATCTAACCATGTCCAAGGGACGATGGTGAATAATAGGATTTCCTAATTTCATAATCTCAATACATGAAAAGAACATACTCAAAGCTATCGCAGATCTATTGTAATTTAAGTCGCAACAAACCATTAAAAACTAAAAGTATTCCTTATAATCAAATTAAAATCAAAGAGAGTTCAATAGAAACATAAATCAAAGCAATAAAAATATCCCATCATGCTACATGCTTCACCTCTTAGCCCTAGCTAAGAGGTTTAGCAAACCATAGACATGATTGAAGTAGAATCTCTTAAGAAAAGCATAAAAACTACTGAGGAAAGGGAAATAAAACTCTTGGCGACGACTTCTCCATGCTTTTGCTCCACTCCACTAACCTTCAATGATGCCCAGGGGTGTCCTAGGGACCCCTATTTATAGTTTTAGGCCTTAGACTTCTACGTCGAGTTGGAAATTCTCGGAAACCACTTCAAATTTCTACACTTTGTGTGCTGGCTGTGAACCCAAGACTGGTCGAGGATGACCTGATTTTAGTGATTTTAGTTGTTGGAGTTCAAGTCAAAGTAGCTCGACTGGTTGAGTTAGGACTGGTCGAGCAGAGTCCAGGACTAGTCGAGCGTACACAGGACTAGTCGAGCCGAAGCCAGGACTAGTCAAGGATCACGCAAATTCACTTCAAAACTCCAATTTTCTTCATTCTTAACTTGATTTTATTAGATCTTCAATGTGTGCATTCTTCATTCTTGATTTCATCAGATCCAATCTTGACTTTGGTGATTCTTGAGTGTTAAATCCATGCTTTTAACATCTTTTTGAATCCCAGCTCTTGAATTCACCTTGCAACACAAACATGATTAAAATAGAACATTAAGCATTATCATGTTCATAAAACCAAGTAATAGAAATATTTGACCCTCAACATAATCCCCAACCAGCATTTTACTAGTCCCGAGCAAAGTATGCGAAAAATGAACTTTAATGCGCAATGTTCAAACCTTTTTCAGAAAACGATCTTTTGTGTAATCAAGTACAAATGAGTAGACTCAAGATGTGAAATTAAGATTTGAAAACCTAGAGTTGAATCACATAAGCAACCAATCAAATAAGTCCTTTATCCATTAGGTCAAAGCATATATAGCTCGCATATCAAGTTTTCCAAGTGCTCAGTGAAAATACTATCATTTCATAATGTTAGTCATGCTTATCACTTCCAGATTGGTTGAAAACACAAGTACTAATTAAGAACTTATCCCCTTTTTCCTTCTTTATCCAGTTTTTGATTTTATATCGACGGTCATTTGTATTCATTCCTTTTCTTTAGACATTACATCCTTTTCAAAGACATTTTTCATTCCCCTCAAAGATGTTGTCATTTTTTCATTCTTTATGACCTTTTTGTCGATCTCTTATTTTTTAACTAGTTCTTTTTCTTCTTTTAAGGTGGATAAAATTCTCCAAACTCGATTCCTAATATCTTTCAATGATCATCATACTAACAATCAGAAAATCTAATACTATTCATAGAAAACAATTTGAATAACATAATATTCAAACTTACTCTTAATCAATTGAATGTAAGAACCATAAGTGATAGGTTACTTAGTTGCTCCAACTCCAACAATTCAAAATTTGATTTCTATCTTATCTTCATACTCAAAATAGTCTTAAATATAAAAATTTTACAAATTTTGCTCCAAATTGCTCAAAACTGAGAAAATAATGATTAGTTTACCTAATCTCCCACCCCCAACCTAAAATCTACATTGTCCTCAATGTAAAAGAAATAAGCATGATTTGCAAAAGAGATAACGTAATTGAAAGAGTAGTAATGGAAAGATAGTACCTGATGAAAAAAAAGTTGAGGCTTTTTCCAAAGGATCTTAGCGTGAAGGTAGGTTAGCACGAGAGTTAACAACCAAAAACAAACTATCCTAAACAGCATAAAGCCGACTATCTAAAACATAACATGAAAGCAAGAAACCTAACTATACCTCCATCAGACTAGGAGATTAAGGGAAAAACTACTCAATCATGCCGCAGGGTTCCTCCTCCGGCCAATATCTTAATAAATTTCTCAGAAGGTTTCTCAACAAGATCATCCAAAAGCCCTTTTTGTAATAGGCTCGGATACCCTGGAGCATGAATTTCCAAAGAAACTTATGTACCTCAGCAAAAAATTATCACTGAATCGCTTAAGGTATCCAAAGTATATATGATTTACCTGTGATAGAAAAAGTTTCAATGTTAGTACACCATAGTGAATCAGAAACTACAAGTAGATGAAATTCAGAAAAATTCTTGGTAGGTGGGGTAGTCTCAACACACTCCAAAGTTTCAGTCTTCGGTTCAATTTTCAGCTCCTCCGCCTTTAAAGGTAAACATTCAGGATCTGGGGGAGGAGATTCTTTAAAATAAGGGTTTTCTCGGTCAGTAACAACTACCGAGGTATTGCCTTGCCAGGCATCCACTATGTTTTATATTATGGGATTGTTTATATCCTGTAACACCCCATGTTTTCAGGACCCGAATATATGACTCATTTCCCAAAAACCCGAGTATTAACCTTAAATGATGGTCAAATTCGAGTATATATATATTTTTTCTTTACTAGAATTAGCAGATAAGTGTAGATGGACAAATTAACATAAAGGGAGATTTACAATTTTATTCAGAATATACAAGAAACTGCTCATCATGACTTATACAAACAAATGTCCCTATTCTTACATTTACGAAATGAAATCATATTAGATGTGAAACAAAGTAAATTTACAACAATCTTGAGCTGTGAAATTCTATAGCAACCCTTATCAACCATAGCCTGCTCCTCATCAACATGAACATGAATGTCGTTTGGGCTACCTGTGCTACTTGTACAGCTATACTTTTTATAGATAAGTGGCCAACTCAGTGTGAATTCCTCTCAAGACTACACACCACTGCATTAGGTAAGCATAGTTATAAAGCAAAATATACAAAACAATACATGATGCAGGTCTTATTAGATGCATGGATATGTGAATGCAATCATCACCCCAAGGATGCTCATCTGTACGGACAATGGGCTCATCACCCATGCAATCATCGACCTGGGAAAAACATCCGTCAGACAAATACGTACATCACGTACGATAGCAATAGATGCTGGTCTGTGCCGTGTATTTGTGATTATCCAGCCCGTTATTAGTCCAATTACAACCAGCCAATTTAAATAAGCTCAAAGGTTACTACGAGGGCTTGTCACCGGCTTAGGCCGATAACTCGGGCATAGGTCCCATACCACCATCACCGGCTCATGAGACTACCATCTTAGCATGTTTAAAGGAAACCCGTCAACTAATGGCCAATCATATTAAAGTATATAAGGCTTATCACCACAGGGTTGTATAGAATAAAACGTCAAACCCATCTAGGGAAAGTACCAAAAAAAACCACATAAGGTAAATATCAAAACTAAGCCACACAGAGCGATTAGTAAAACTAAGTCACGTAGGGCCAATATCGAAAGTATGCGATAAAAGACCATCCTTAAAACCATTGGACATAACAACCCTGGATAGTAAGCCCACATCATTAATCAATTTAATCCACCACTTAATAGCCACTAAGTCGAAGGTCCATTATAAATACAACCAGTCGGGTTACATCCCAAGTATGGGTGTACATTTATAGGTGGGGCTTTCCCACTAATGTACCAGTTTAAGTTCCATAAGCAATTCACAAATAATCCACAAGCATGAGATAATATGCAGGACAAATATTAAGCATAAAACCTACCAATTTGATTTCAACAATTACACATGTGATTACAATATGGAGATATCAATTATCAATTTAAATTAAAATAAAACTATACTTAAGTTAATGGAAAAATGGAAAGCTCAAGAAGAAGAAATTATCACCTTATGTTTAAATTGCCTGCACCATTGCTATGAAATGCATGTTCCCTTGGAATCAATTCCTATCATCAATCATAAAGTCATACAATTATATCCAAGCTTGCACACTATTTGGGGTTAGGGTCTTAACCTAGGGTTTGGATTACCTAGGTTTTAGGGTTTCATCCTAGGGCTTAGTTAAATGCTTAAATCTTTGGATTTGAATCCAAGATTATTATTGTAAGACTCGTGCCCTAGTCCGTACCGTTTACTATTCATGATAGGAGTATTAATCCATCCGTATTAATGATGATGGTGCACAAGTTCATATTTAAATATACCGATATTATCCATTATTCTTATAATGACTAATAATGTAAGTAATAATAATAAGATTTCTTTGCTAACAATAATATAATAAAGATTTACACTTATAATCATATTAACAAGGATTATACTAATCTCATAAGGAAAACGATAAATATTTTCTAATGATAATAACAATAATAATAGCTATCCATAATGGATTTAGTCACGATAATAGATACTATGATCTACCATTAAGAATGATGCTTAAGTGAGTTAAATGAAATTCTACTATGCAATAACTAAAATTTGTTTATGCTATCTAGGTTGGGCACAAATAATTTACCGATGGCTAGCCATATCTAATGTTATCAATCCTCATAGAATATTGGTAAAAATGGTAATAGATAGTGTGATCCATTATCAATGGTAATATTTAGGAATAAATACTAATATCTAACATCCAACCGTTGTAGTTTTATAGTAACTAGTACCAGCACAAATAACCTTCTAGTAGCTAATCGCATTTAATAACCGCAATAGTTATAATAATACCAATGATAATAGTGAATCAAGCAATTTATGTTGGGAGAGAAAACCAACCCATGTAAGTTGACTCGATGGCGAGTCGACTCGGTTAGAGTCAAGTGAGTTGATTCTCCTCCTCTCCCGAGCAAGTTCCTCTCACTAAATGAGCATGTTGCCACCTCTATTTCCTTGAGTACGAAACTGAGGACCCATTTCGACTTTCGATGGTTGGTTGTGATCCTCAAGTTGCCAATCTTCCGCCAGCTTATATGTCCATGGCTCATTCAGGTCATACGATTTGCTTCTCTGCCATTTGTTCCATGCCAAAACCAAACCAAATGGCATAATGTCTCATCAAATAGCATCCAACTCTTGCTGTTTGTAGAAGAAGAGGATTCTTACAGGGAGGCGTTTGTGTTTGGCAAAGAAAACACATCACACATTAATGTCAAGTACAACCACCTCTCCTCTAAGTCAACTCTTTCTTACAACAAGTACACACCCTTCACCCATCACTATCCCTCTCCCCATCACTCACATCACCTCCCTCTCTCTCTTACACCTTTCTCTCATCTCTCTCATTCTCCAAAAAATAAAGCAACCCACGTCTCAACCCTCCATGAGAAAACTTGGTGTGGCCCACCTTTCTACCATCCTATCCCACCCTCCATGATCGATCTTACCCATTGAAGTCCGTCCATTGGGGTTCTAGCATGCATTGGCGAAAGAAGGGAAGATCTAACTGTGGGTGCTTCTCTCTCTCTCTCTCTCTCTCTCTCTCTCTCTCTCTCTCCTTCCTTTATTTTATGGCCCACTCAATGAATTATGTGATGTCCAACCGTCCATTAAATGGACCCCATGACCGTCCATGCCATGTGGGCCCTACCTTCTAGGTGATGGGAAAACACAAATATCAGATTGATCTTAATCAAGTGGGCCACATCTGCGTGGGACCCACCTTGATGAAATGGTGCACACAAACCGTCCAGCGTCCCTTAAGTCAGCCATACCATGGAAACAATCTACACCACCCTTCCAAAAAATAAAATAAATAATAATAATAATAATAATAATAATAATAATAATAATAATAATAATAATAATAATAAATATATAAATATATATATCTGATGGGCCACACCACATGGGACCCACCTTAATGTTTTTATTTTACATCCACACCGTCCGTGCTTGGACATGTGGCAGGTGGAGCCCACCTTGATGTAAATCCACACCGTCCATCTGGACGGGTGGTGTGAGGCTACCATAATGTATTGTTTTATCCATGCCATCCGAATATTGGGCTTGATGGGTCTGTCTTGGGCCATAGAGACCAATGGTGGGGTTAAATTTTACTGATGTGGACCCCACCCACAAAAAACTATCAGAAAACCATTTTAATATATATATATATATATATATATATATATATATATATATATATATATATATATGCCGCAGAGGGCGCGTAGGCGGCCTGCTACATTAACAGATAGATGGTGGGACTTAGATCCCACCTGTGGGCCCCATCGTGCTGTGTGTGAACATCAGCACCGTGCATTTGATAGGCCCCTTAGGGCAGTGGGCCCTTACCAAAATTCAGCCGTAGGTGGAGCTCAAGTGGCCCACATGGCAGGAAACAGTGTGGATTGAACGTCTGCCATTGAAACCCCTTTTGCGCTATCACAGAAGTTTTGGATCATTTTGAAATTTGTTTGTCCTCTTCTTCCGGGTACGTGTGACCCTATCAACAGATTGGATGGAAAACAGACGTTATGGTGGGCCCCACATCGGACCCAATGATGTATGTGTCCTACCCTCACCGTCCACACCAGGATGGTGGGAATCCCATATGATGTATGTGTTTTATACACCCTGTCCATATGTTCGGACCAGGGGCCACCCCACACGCGTGGAACGTGTGGTGGATCAGACCCACCTTGATGTATGTGTTCCTTATCCACACCGTCCGTGTATGGTCGGTGTTGGTGCTGGACGCTGACGATGATGATGATGATGATGATGATGATGATGATAATAATAATAATAATGATAAATATTATAATAATATATATTTTATTGCTTATGATGGTGGGCCCCACGTGGGACCCACCCAGGTTGGAAGTGGATTGGCTGGTCCATCACGCACCAGCTATATAGCTGATTGGTGTTAGCAAGTTCTGTGGAGTCCACAGACCCCACACTGATATATGTGCTCTATCCTACTACTGGGGGCCAGCCGTGTTGTATTTGTCATCCAATCTGCCCGTCCATTTTATCCAGGTCGTGGGGCTCACTCCACCTGGGTTACACGTGTGGAGGCGGACCCACCTTGATGCATGCATTCTATATTCACACCGTCCAGCAGCTACTAGATGGTGGGGCCCTCCTTATTATATGTGTTGTATAAGCATACCGTTCATATGCAGTGTGGGCCAGCATGATGCATTTATTTATTCACACTGCCCGTTCTCTGGCCGTGGGATGTGGAAACCGTGTGACATATGTATTTCATTCCATGTAATCCATCTGTGTAAGGCCCACCTTGATGCATCCGTTGTACACATGGGTCCCACATGATATATATATGTTTTATATCCATACTGTCCAACTATTTGGATGGGATGCACCGTGATGTATTTTTTATCCACGCCGTCCAGGGCAGGCACCCCATTATGATATATATCAGGGCCCATGGGTTGAGGCCCATTGAGACGTGTTTGGAACCCATGGGTTGAGGCCCATTGAGATGTATTCAGAGCCCATGGGATAAGGCCCATTGAGATGTATTCAGAGCCCATGGGATAAGGCCCATTGAAATGTATTTGGAACAATGAGCAGAGCCCACACCTCATATGTTCCATCCTAACCGTCCAGGTCATATAGGGCCAGCCTCGATGTATGTTTTATCCGCACCGTCCGTGGGACGTGTGACCCACTAGATGTATGCATTCTATATCCACACTAACCATCGAGTGGGGCTCATCTGCTGCATTTGCAGGGCCTACCTATTGTGCATTTGTGCGGCCAATTGGTGTAACCCACTTGATGTGTACGAGGCCCATTAGTGTGGCCCATTAATGCAAGGCCCATTGTGATATATATTGGGCCCATGACGTGTGGCCCATTTGATGTGTTCAAGGCTTGGATACGTGACCCATTTGATGCGTATAAGACTCATGTGTAGGGCCCACATGTTATGTATTTGAGGCCCAAGAGCAAGGCCCACCTGAGGTGTATGTAAGGCCCATTGATGTGGCCCACTTGTTGTATTTGAGGCCCATGGGTTGCGGCCCATTATGATGTACCAGGGCCCATGGGTCGTGGCCCATTGAGGTGTATACTCGGTTCATACGTCGTGGCCCATTGAGGTGTATTTCTGACCCATTTAGTGAGGCCCATTGTGATATATTCCTGCTTACATGATGAGGCCCATTGAGATGTGTTTCCATCCCATATGATGTGGCCCATAGCGATGTGCATTAAGCCCATGTGACGCGACCCACTTGATTTATGAAACCATTGTGTGTTTCCATCCCATATGATGTGGCCCATAGCGATGTGCATTAAGCCCATGTGACGCGACCCACTTGATTTATGAAACCATTGTGTGAGGCCATGGGCCCACTATATGTTTGGCCCTATGTGGGCCACTCATTGGGAGCAATGTTGGTTACATGTCTACATTGATGAGCAATTATGGTTAGATGTCCACATTGTGACCTTCCCTTAGGCCTTGTTTGACCGATTTGTCGAGGTCGATTTCGATTTGTCAAGGTTAATTGTATATACCGATTCTGATTTGTCAAGGTTAATTGTATAAGCCGATTCTGATTTGTCGAGGCCGATTTCAATTTGTCGAGGCCGATTTCGATTGTTGAGGCCGAGTATCGAGGCCGATTTCGGGTGTCAATTTCAATTGCCAAGGCCGATTGTCGAGACCTATATGATGTACATGCGACCCGTAGTTAAGGCCATTGTGATGTATTCGTGGTCTATGGGCAAGGCCAATTATGATATGTATTAGATCCTAAGTATCAAGGTCGATCCGATTCTCCAGTCCAATTGTATAAGCTGATTCCGATTGTCGAGGCCGAGTATCGACTCCGATTTGTCGAGGACGATTGTATAGGTCGATTCCGATTGTCGAGGCCAATTTCGATGGCCGAGGTCGATTGTCGATACCTATATGAGGCCCATCGTGATGTGTATTAGGCCCTTGTGTGAGGTCACGGGTCCATTATATGTTAGGATCCATGAGGGTCATTCCTTGGGGGCAATGTTGGTTAAATGTCCACATTGCCGAGGTCGATTGTCGATGACGGTCATTGATACAGATTATGAGTATGTGACAGTATAGCATCATGATACATGCTCATACGCATCATCTGCATGTTTGTTATGAGATGTGGTTGATCATTGTATATGTCATTGAGCATGTTGTTATGAGACTCCCTGATAGGCGGAGGTTATCTCACATGAGCGCACGACATGCGCAGGATTGATGCATGATTGGATTGTATGACTCATGCATCTTGCATTATGATTACTATACGCCTTAGTGACATCGGGGTCGTAGCCTCTACGAGCATATCGTGGATAGCCAGACGGGACACCGAAAATTTGTTCTAGCATCAGTGTCATAAATGGCCCTTGGTGAAAATCCTTAAGCCCTCTTAGTACTAGAGGACGCCCTAACGTCGAGACCGAGTGGATTCATGAGTGCCCGAGTCGAATACCAAGAGGCCGTGTCTCCCACCTGTATCGTGGTCGGGTGGGAGGGGGTGTGACCTTACCCGCACGAGGGTAAGGGGCATAGCTAAGCCGAGTTTGACCAGTTCGTGAATGGGTCCGCTATTGACGTGCCGGATATGTATTGGCAGACTATTAGCCAGGCGGATAGTGAAGTTTCTTACTCTCACTTGGACTGTGCTGCTGAGAGAGGGGTAGTGTCATTTGGAGTGTACTAAATCCCAGTGATAATCCCAGAGATGAACTATACTGATATGTGTGGACTTATTGAACATGAGTTGCATACTCATTCATTCATTCATTCACTATCCACTTGGGTTGGTGGTGCGCAACTATTTGTTACGTGTACCTTCGCAATGGCCAGGATTTCGGTTGGGGCACGCGACTAACCTGAGATCAGGAGTTTACCACATTGAGTCTGACTATCCAAATTAGGTATGAGACTAGTTTGAATAGAAGTCCCTTGTGATGGACCCCGTAGCCTGTGATACTACGTACTCTCATCCCGACTTCACACTTCAGCATGGTTATTCCGTTCGCACCGCATATCGCATTACATCCATGGCATATGTCATTTCGGGTTGCTATATTTCTGTATTTATATGACCTAGATAAGGCTGATGGTTTTAGTAGCTCTTTCGAATTGCATATTGTATTGTATCCTCGATTCTGATATCTGGTTCATTATGTTTCCGCATTACATAGCCAATTTACATTATTTCCTCCGTATATGACATTGGCTTGCTATGTATTTTTATCATATATCTTGGATGAGGTTGATGATATTTTTACGAACTTCCAATATTTCTACTTACTCTGATATCATATGATTCATGCCAGTATTTTCGATATTGTTTAGTTACGACATTGTTTTGAAAACTTGGCACTTACCTTGTACACATACTTACACCACCCTCTAAGCTTTTTATAAGCTCATGTAGATAGATGCGTGCAGGTGATGTTAGGTTGCAGCAGTATTGAGCTTGAAGCATGCAACGATCTTCTGGAGCCTTGATTTTTTTGACATATGTATTTTCCCTTTCAGCATTGTATTCAAAGTTTATATTAGTGGATATATGATGATGATGTTGCTTTTGTGATTTGGGTAAACTTGTGGTTATGTTTTTTATGAGATAAATGTACGTTGGAAAATCCTCCTTATAGGATCCCTGAATCGGAACCTGGCATATGGGTGGCGGGGTCCCTCTATCTCACCGTTTCTCTCTCTCTCTCTCTCTCTCTCTCTCTCTCTCTCTCTTTCTCTCTCTCTTTTCTCTCTTTCTTCTCTTTTTCTTTCTTCTCTTATTTTTCCTTGCTGGAATCCCAGCTGGACTAGGCCACTTGACCCAGCCAACTCAGTCAGAAACCGAGTTGACTCGTTTCCAGCTGAACAGCAGCCCCACGCTGCCTCTTTCTCTTTTTTTTTCTCCTTTTCTTTTCATTCTTTTCTTTCTTCCCTGGGATGAACCGGACTGAACCAGGCCCAACTCGACTTGGAATCGGCAGCGTGTGCAGCACTCCCACTCGCACTCATGCTCGTCTTCTTCTTCTCTTTCTTCTCTTTTCTTCCTTCTTCCTTCTATCCTTTCTTTCCTTCCCCACTAGAATCAAAGTGTAGGCTTGTTAGACGTTGCCTAGGACCAGCAACAGTTTGTTATTTAAGAACCTGGTCGGTTTGGGACTGAAACCGGTTAGAAACGAGCCGGTACTCGCCCCGAGTCAAGGTGGTGCGGCACCCACTGACTTCTCCTTCTTCCCATTCTCTCTTCTGACTCTCTTTCTTTTCTTCCAACTAAGGTCTAGAGGACCTCGACTAGCCAGATCTCGCACCACCCCGAGATGTCTCGGTGCAACGTGGATGGGGAAGAAACTCGAGCTTCAATGGTAGATTCACCGTTCCTGCATCTTCCTTTGATCCAGCTGTTGTGGATGGTACAGATGGGCTAAGGAAGCTTAGAGAATGAGATGAACGGAGCTAGGACACCGTTTGGCTGGTGGGTTCGAATGAAGAAGGTGGCGGTCAATTTTTGGTTGTAGCCACAAGAAACAGATGAGAAGTCTCCTTTTTCTCAATCCTCTCATCCTTAAAATAAACCCCAGCTCTTCTTAGAGCCGTTAGATCGGTAATACACAGTCTGAATTTGAGCCAGTTAAAACCGTCTCTAAATTCGATGGGTAAGAGCTAAAACTGGATGTGGTTTTACTAGGAGAACTCTAAGTATTGGACGGCCGAGATAACACCATATGGATGGCTGGGATTGAAGGTTTCCCTCTCACGCGGATCACCAGCCTAGCAGCAACAAGCGACAGTTTCCATTTTTGGAAGGTGATGTGTTTGTATGGCCTATTTGCACCAAGGATTGTGTGAACACACGTGTGCGCTTTCGTGTGAAACAGCTAGGGCTTTGGTCGAGCCCACTGTATGAATCCGATGGACAATTCAGATCGTGAAGGTGGGACCATATGGTGAGCCATTGATCGAGCACAGCGTCCGTCTGTTTAAAAGGACACTAGGAGGAACATAGGAGGATGTCTTACCTTCCTAGGAAATTATTGGGCCAATGCCATTTGACCGAGCTCTTCCACTCGGTGCACATCAGGTGCACACGTTGGTGTGCACAAGAGTGGCTAAGTGGGGTTCACCATGATGCTTATGTGAGATCCACACCATCCATTCAATTATATGGGCCATATTAGGATGCTTAGCCAAGGATGGGGTAGATCCAATGCTTTGTTGGGCCGTACCAAGTGATTTTTGGCTTAACTTATGGGTTCCTGCTGATCTGTTGGTCGGATCATTCCGAATTTGAATACCAGTGGTTAAAATGGTTATAGGGACCTTAAGAAATGTTCGGGCATGACATACAAGTTGATATGGAATTCAAATGGGCCGTGGTACATGATACTTGGAGTTTTTCCAACGTTTAACGGTCAGATTGGCTCCAGATGTTGATCTAATCGACCCCCAAATGATCCTTAAGTTACCCAGTCTACAAACTATGATGTATGTCTCCATCCAACCATTTAGTTAGGTTATTTTGATCAAATACACATCTTTGTGGTTATATGCTCAACTGCAACGTTTGTCCTATAAACCAATGGTCGAATTGATTCAAATCGCTAATCCATTGCTCTAATAGTCTTAAGAGCCATCTAAATGGACTTGGGTACCTGTTTTAATACTTAGGTGGGCCAAAATATTAGATTTGTGTGTTTAAAGCGTGATACCCAATGATCTTTGAAGATTTAACGGTAAGCTCTTTTCCTAATCTGGTTTGATTAGCCATATAGGATCTCGAGGGCTGATTGTGTGGAATCTTATAGTAAATTTTGAATTGGATGACCAACTCTGATACACTGGAGTAGGGATTTCTTTCGACAGTCAGACTTTTGACTGGAATGCATGCAAATGTTCATTTAGCCTAGGTTTGTACTTATACTAAATTAGGTTACTCAATAGCACCCGAGCATGGAAGAGCATGGGGCGTTATATATCCACAAAGTGTACCGAGCAATCTTCTAAAGAGTCAAAACATTCAGTTGAAAGGAGTTCATTCATCACATCGAGATCTGCGATGATATGCCCAACAACTCTTTTATCTTCTTCGAGTGTGGAAATGAGCATACTCTCTTATTTTCTTTCAAGGTGAGATGAAATCACCACTGGGTATGTCTCTTCTGGACCTAAGTAAACCTGTTCAAGATCAGTAGATAAAGGTTTTAGGTTAAGCTTCAGTGCCTTGAGGTTAGACGGTAGAGGCATTACATCAATTTGGGACAATTCTTCAAATTGTGGCCTCCACCGGTTAACTTCAAGTACCGGCATGGTATCAAGCATGACCCCCATCTCCTTAATCATGTCATCATCAAATCATAGGAGTGGGTCAGACACGTCTCTAAAGGGTCAGAGGATAGGTCAGAAGTGCTTTATCTTCCACGAAAGATTCAATCATGTTAATGTCGTGGAAATCGTCATCACCCTCTAACTGTCTGCCCGTATTGAAAAAGATGTTTAACTCCAATGTCATATTTCCAAAAGACATACTCATGACTCCATTCCTCCAATTAATGATTGCGTTTGAAGTGGCAAGGAATGGGCGACCAAGAATCACGGGAATTTGAGTGCTCATGTTACTGATGGGTTGCGTATCTAGGACTTTAAAATCTACCAGGTAGTAGAATCTGTCAACCTAGACCAACACATCCTCAATTACTCCTCTCAATACACGAACTGAGCGATTAGCAAGTTGTAATGTAGTTAGAGTGGGTTTCAATTCACCTAAACCTAATTGTTTGTAGACCGAGTAAGGAATCAAATTTACGCTCACTCATAAATCAAGAAATGCATGCTCAATGTGGGAATTCCCAATTGAACAAGCGAAGGTTGGGCTACCGGGATCTTTGAATTTCTCTGACACATGTTGCTTTAGGATGACACTCACTTTTTCAGTTAAAAAGATTTTCTTTTGAATACTTTGCCATCTTTTGGTCGTACATAAGTTTTTTAGAAATTTGGCATATAAAGGTATTTGTTTAACCGCATCCAATAGAGGAATATTGACCTTCACTTGTTTCAACACCTCTAGAATGTTCTGAGAGTTAGAGAGAGGTTTTGGTGCAACCAACCGTTAGGGGAATGGTGCAATCGGCTTGCCCTGAGGTTCCAATTCTAATTCTTGTAGGGCATAGCTAGGTCTATCATCAATGTCATCTTCCAGGTCCTTAGGCTTTTCAGGCCTTAGATTTGTCTATTATTTTCCCACTCCTAAGAGTGGTGATAAACTTATCTTGCTCCATTTGACTTAAAGAGCTTAGGTCACTTATTTCATATTGCGGTTTAGGATTAGGGAAAGGTTGAGTAGGAAGCATCCCTTTCTCTATAATGTAACACGTGAATCTATATTTTGCATAAATTTTGTAAGTTCTTGTAATGCTTGGGTAAGCTCCTAAGTTTGTGTGGAATTTTGAACCAGTTCCTCTTGAGGTTTCTCTTGATTTGGAATTTGATTAAGGAATCCTTGAGGAGTAGCTGTTTGTCTATTCCTCTAACTGAAATTTCAATGATTTCTCCAACTAGGATTGTATGTATTGGAGATGGGTCCATTAAAAGGTCTTTGGTAATTGTTCACGGTATTAGATTTCTCATTCAGCACCCCTCGAAGGGCAGGTATTGTTCGGCAATTTTCAGTCGTGTGAATGTTACAATCACAGATACCGCAAAAAGTTTCATTAACCTTATCCTTCTTTAGTTCCATGGCCTCAAATTTCCTTATGAGATTAGCCACTTTAGTATTGATATCATCATCCTCTTTTAGAAGGTAAATTTCACCCCTCTCCTTTGATTGTGCAGGCCTAGAGGTGGTGCTCGATTTTAGGGAGACGTCCCATGATTGTGCATTTTCAACAAGTCTATCCAAATAATCCCACACATCATCGACATTTTTATTTATAAATTCCCCATTACACATTGTCTCAACCAATTGGTGCATGGAGGATGTCAGTCCAGCATAGAAAAAGTGTGTAATGCGCCACATTTCAAAACCGTGTTGTGGGCATGAATTGACAAGATCCTTGAATCGATCCCAACATTGGAAGAATATTTCATCTTCCTTTTGGGCGAAGTTCATGATTGACTTTCTAAGGGTGATCGTTTTATGATGTGGAAAAAAATTCTTTATGAACTCCCTTATCATGTCATTCTATGTGCCAATAAATCTAGGACGTAGTGAATGCAACCAGTCTTAGCTTTCTCTTTCAAAGAAAAGGGAATGAGTTTCAGTCTGACCGTGTCCTCAAATACGTTAGGAAAGTATAAAGTGAGACTATTTGTAAGACCCGTGTCCTAGTCCGTACTGTTCCGTTGGCTTCCGCGGTCCTTCCGGTCAAATTTCGGCAACCTTCGCACCGTATCCGACGTTTGCGCACGATCCTAAGCCAGGTCCCGCGCACCGACGTCGGCTTGATCCGAAAGTTGTATCATAGCGACCGCATCGTCGCCGCGGTTCCAACGCCGTGACTTGCGCACCGAACCGATACCCAGGCAAGAAGATGCCGATCTGCGTTTATTCCGAAGAAACACCGCGCGTTGCGAATTTCGAGGGAATCTCTACAATTAGTCCCATCAATCAACCATTAATGCAAGCCTTACCTCAAGTACAACAACCCATTTCCTCCTTTTTCAAAAGTCTACCCTCTTTCCACCTCACCACTCCTCTTTTTCCAAATTTCAACCACAACCATACCACCTTTACAAAATTTCAACCCAACCCATCACCCATCACACCTCACCCATCCATATCACCTCTCTCTCTCTCTCATTTCTCAAATCTCCAAGCAACTCAAGCCTCTCAAACGTCCAAGCTTTCCTCTCCCTCCCAAGTGTGGTCCACCTTCTCATCTTCCATCTCAACCATCTAAACCCCATCAACCTCCATCAAAGTTGAAGCTAAGGAGCATTTGAGGCCAAGGGAGCAAGGAGGAGGCTTAAAGGTGGGTGATCCACCGTTGAAATCTTGATCTTTAGGGCCCACTTGTTGTGGGACCCATTTTGATGTGTGTGATGTATCAATGGAGGGCCCATAGTGGCGGGGTCCCTCCTCTCTATCTCACCGTATATTTCTCTCTCTCTCTCTCTCTTGTTGTGATGGAGTGGATCCCACCAATATGTGTTACATCTACCCCGTCCATCTACATCAGACGGTGTGGTCCACTCTAGTACAGGTGATGATCCACACCATCCACTGTTTGGATGGGCCCAATGCATTTTTTTTTGTATATATATACATATATATATATATATATATATATATATATATATATATATATATATATATATATGTATATATTTATATGTGTTATATTTTATATAATATATATATAATATATATAATATAATATGTATTTCTATATATATATATAATATAAGATATATATTATATGTATATGCATATATATTGGTGGGCCACGTCCACGTGGGACCCACCACAATGATGTGATTATGCAAGTCGTCCAGCGTCCCTGGACGCTGGACGTTGGCAACAGTAAATTGTTAACTGGCATGGCTGTGTACTTAAAAAAAAGGGAGAGAGAGAAAGAAGTGGTGGACCTCTCATGCAGGCCCCACCTTGATGTACATGCATAATCCAAGCTGTCCATTTCGTTCCCCTGGTCATTTTAGGTGTTGAGTCGAAAAATGAAACCGATCCCTTTTCTTGGTGGGCCATACCATAGGAAACGGTAGTGTTTACCATTGAAAACCACCTGGATCTTTTTATTCGCCAGAAACAGGCCGTATATTGGACTCTGTTTGATTGTATCGAGCGGGGGAATGCAATGGACGGAACAGATTTCCTCGATGTGGACCCCACCTGTGGAAAACCACAGAAAAACCTGATTTATAATAAAAAAAAGAAGCAGAAGCAGCAGCGCTGCTGCTACTGTCAGAAGACGCAGGCAGCGCCTGCCTGCTAGTGGCGGCCGGGCTGGGGCTCACGGCCCCAGCTGTGGGCCCCACATTGATGCTTTCAACCATCAACACCGTGCATTCTCTGGGTCCCCACGGACCGGCCGTCCACTCCAAAAATCAGCCGCAGACGGAACTCAGGTGGGCCACACCATCTAAAATCATGAGAAGACACGCCAAAAACATATGAAATCACTTGTGGGGCCTACCTAGTTTTGGATGCGGCTAAATCTTGGTCTGACCCCTCAACCCAGTGGGACACACATAATGAGTGGTGGATTTGGGGACCACCTTCCGGTGGACTCCCGTCCACGTGAATATAATAATAATAATAATAATAATAAAATATAAAAATACATCACCATGGCTCCCCTGTGTAAACGGCTCGGGTGGAGAGTAAACATTGCGGTGGGCCCCATCCAGCGGGGACCCAGTCCACGTGACCCTTTGAAGCGGTTGGGTAGCAAATAAATATTACGGTGGGCCCTACCTTGGTCCACATGGTTTTATGAAGCAGTTGGGTGGAAAATAAACATTATAATGGGCCTAAAGTTGGGTGGAAAATAAACATTATATTGGGCCCTAGGCAGGGTGGAAGACAAGCATTATGGTGGGCCCCGCTTATGTATGTATTGTAAATCACACCCTCCATTAGTGTGGGCTCCATCATGATGCATGCATTTCATCCAACAGTCCAACCGTTTGGAGATAAATTAGGGCCCATTGTGGAGGCCCATATTCATGCATTGGTGGTCCTTGTTGAGGCCCACCTTGATTTGTATTAGGGCCCATATCATGAGGCCCACTGTGATGTATGCAAGGCCCGTGTGACTAGGCCCATGTTGATGCAATTTTGGCCCGTCATTGAGGCCCACCTCGATATGTATCTGTGAGACCCATGTATGAGGCCCATTTGATGTACTAGAGGCCCACGGGTCAAGGCCCAATAGGATGTACATAAGGCCCAATGTAGTGTAATTCCACCATGGTATATGTATTGATTTTGTAACGGGCCACGCCTTGAGAGCAATGCTGGTTTGACGTCCACATTGAATGGATAATGTTGGTTAAATGTCCGCATTATAACTCTCCCTAAGGCCCATTAATAGGCCCATACCTGTAATGTGTAGGCCGTCTAGGCCCATCTTCGTTTTGATCTGAGCTCATCTCTTTATACATGTTTAGTATAGTATAGGTCCATGATTCATGATCATTCGCATCATACGCATGCCTGATGTGAGGAGTGACCGATCATAGCATATGCCTTCGGGCGGACTGTTTATGGGCTCCTTGATAGGCGGAGTTGCCCCATATAAGTGCATGGTACACGCAGGACTGTTGCATGACTGGTAGTGTGACTCATACACTTGCATTTGTGTGATTGTAGTTATTGTATGCCCTAGCCACATCAGGGCCATAGCCTCCACAGACACATCGTGGATGGCAGGATTGGATACTGAAAATATTATAGATGTCCCTAGGTGAAAGTCCCTAGGTGAAAATCTCTAAACTCGATGGTACCGGAGGATGACTGCAACGTCGAGACGGAGTGTATATTTGAGTGCATGAGGGCCGAATACCGGGAGGTCGCGTCTCCCACTGTGTCGTGGTCGGTTGGAAAGAGTGTGGCCTTACTCGCCCGAGGGTAGGGGGCAATACTAGCCGAGTTTGACCAGCTCGCGAATGGGTCCGCTATCGGCGTGCTTCGGATAGGTATTGGCGGACTATTGATCGGGCGGATAGTGAGGTTTCTTACGCTCGCTTGGACTGCGGCTAGGAGAGCGACAATGCCATTTGGAGTGTATTGAACCCGATGATTATCCAAAATGAGAACTGTACTGATATATAATGAGGTTTGGCATGCTTGAGTTGTATCTCACATCGCATGGTCGTGTTATGGCCGATAGCATTCATATCTTGCACTGCATAGCCTTGGTACGGCTGATTGCATTCATGTGCTCATCACCATGATTTCGCATTACTCTGACCTTGCATTTTGAGCATGCTTATATTGCGTACGTACTTACACCACTCTCTAAGCTTTTTACAAGCTTATGCACGATTGATGCATGCAGGTGACGCCAGGACGTAGCCGTAGCCTCGTCAGAGTTGGAGCGTGCAGTCGAGCTCTGGAGTTTTGTTTCTTTTGTTACATTATATTTTCCCTTTCAGACGCATTGTACTCAAAAGTTTTTTATCATAGTGGATTTTGTGGTGGTGTTCTTGTGATTATTGTTCGTAGGTTATGCTTTTGGTTATGCTTGTTATGAATCGAACCGATGATTATAAATTCTCCTTGTAGTATCCCAGGATCGGAACCTCGATGAATGGGTGCCGGGATCCGAGAATGGGGTTCTACGGAGGGTCGTCGGATTCGGCAATCGGGAATTTTGTAAGCCCGGTTTTCGAGTTTGGGGCGTGATGAAAGTTGGTATCTGAGCATAACTCGGGAATAACTAAGAACAACATTACATGTCTGCTATGAATGATTAAGTCTTAAGTTCGGATAGCCTAGTGATCTTTTATTACGGACTCTTAACGTGCGTGTCTTCGCGAGCCTTTAAGTTGATAGGCACCTTCGCTCTTTTCTGTAGGATATGCCGCGCAGGAGAGTGACCCGATCGACTCGACTCCTACACCACCACCCCCTCCACCACCTGCGGCTCCCGCATTACCACCTACGATCCCTGCTCCACCACCGGAGATTCCTGTCCCGCCTGAGGATGTCGCTCCTCTACCGAGATTCATACCGCCCATCCCGAGGATCTGCTCCTCCACCAGAGACCGATGCGGATCCGACCGTATCCGTGAGTGCTTCGATTCAGCAGATCTTTGCGCCGTATGACGGCCGCACTTCGGGCGGAGCGGACACCGGTTATTTCACCGCCCAGCAGAGCAGGAGCACGCGAGTGCCCTACTTCGAGAGTTCCGACAGTTTGATCCTCTGCATTTCTAGGACGATCCAGATCCGACAGCAGCTGAGAGGTGGCGCTCCGATGTGGAGAAGATTTTTGATACCATGTCATGTACGACTGAGCAGTGAGTCCGGTTGGCAGTGTTTCTTTTTCAGAGTGAGGCCGAGCACTGGTGGACCTCCGTTACCAGCGTCGAAGGACCTGACTATGTCTGGACATGGGAGGACTTTATCGACCGATTCGAGGAGCAATACTTCCCTGACCACATACGACGTCAGAGGGCACTAGAGTTCGAGACTTTGGTGCAGGGAGACATGACTGTGGCGCAGTACGCGGCCCGCTTCATGACACTCTCGAGGTTCGCGCCGTATATGGTTGATGATGAGGGGTGGAAGGCCCGCCGTTTTGAAAACAGCTTACGTTACGGTCTTCGAGGCCGTGTGATTGGGCATGAGCTCCCGACCTTTCAGGCAGTAGTGCGGAGGGCTCAGATTTATGAGACTGAGTGGGCCGGCACGCAGGCCGACAGAGATCAGAGGAGGGGTCAGAAGAGGCAGACCCCCTCCAGTAGCTCCCAGCAGCAGCGACGACCACAGAGGTACAGGAGCCACCCACCTGCTAGAGCACCAGCAGCACCAGCAGCACCTCTAGCACCACCCCAGCAGCTATTTTCAGGGACCTGTTTTGGATGTGGTGGGACAGGGCACCACGTGTCTGATTGTCCCCGCCCTCATCTGCAGCAGTTGAGACGATCACAGCCTCATCTACAGCCGCCGAGAGCACCACAAGCCTCCAAAGACAAGGCGACCTCGGCGGCGGCCTCCAAAGCAGCGACCCCATCAAGACCACCCACCTCGGCCGCCGAGACCCCAAAGCAGCAGAGGCGAGATAGGCCGCCGCAGAGGCAGCAGCGGCAGCAGGGACCTCAGAGGGACACCTCCCCAGCCGGCTCAAGCTAGATTCTACGCGGCTCAGCAGACCCGCAATCATCCGGAGGAGTCGTCGAGGGTATACTTCTGTCTCTTCATGCATCGCCCGAGTATTATTTGATTCGGTGCTTCTCACTCATTCATGTCCGAGGATTTCGGCCGATCGACGATTGCCGACCGAGTCTACTAGTGAGGGATTGATCGTATCGACGCCCTTGGGGAGGACCACATTATTGGGCCGTGTCCATCTTTCCCGGTTCTTGTCGGTGATATCTTTTGCCCGCCGACTTATTTGTCCTGCCGTCTGATTTCGACGTTATCTTGGGCATGGATTGGCTTGCCGAGTACCACGCTATCTTGGGATTACTGCGAGGATAGTCACATTCGCATACCGAGCTTGCCGCGATTCGATTCATCGCCGAGCCCAGAGGAGAGCCGTTATCTTGCTTGATGTCTTGCAGCCGAGGAGCCTATTGCCTTGTGTATTGATCGGTTGTCGGTGTCTGCGACTTCCCGACGTGTTCCAGGAGATTCCGAGATTGCCTCTGTGCCGTCATATGAGTTCCAGATAGACCTTGTGCTCGGTACCGCGCCTATCTCGAAGGCCCCGTACCATATGGCACCGATGGAGTTGCGTGAGCCACTGACGATTGGACGAGTTGCGTGAGTTGGGATTCATTCGTCCGAGTAGTTCGCCTTGGGAGCACCGATACTCTTCGTCGGGAAGAAGGATGGCTCGTTAAGGCTCTGCGTGGATTATCGCGAGCTCAACCGGTCACGATTAAGAATAAGTACCCGCTCCCAAGGATAGACGATTTATTTGATCACCGCAGGTGCACAGTTCTTTTCAAAGATTGACTGCGTTCGGTTATCATCGATTCGTGTCCGAGAGGAGGACATCCCGAAGATAGCTTTCGGGACGCGTTATGGTCATTTTGAGTTTGTGGTCATGTCATTTGGATTGACCAATGCATGCGGTGTTCATGCAATTGATGAACGAGGTCTTTTGTCCATATCTCGATCGGTTTGTTGTAGTCTTCATCGGCGACATTCGATATATTCGAGGACCCGTGAGGACCATATCAGCACTGGAGATCGCTTGCAGACCCTCCGTGCCCACCGGTATATGCGAAGCTGGAGAAGTGTGAGTTCTGGCAGGAGGAGGTGAGATTCCTCGGTCACGTGGTGACGAGGGAGTGTGTCGCAGTGGACCCCTCGAAGGTTGAGGTAGTGCGTCAGTGGGGCCATCCCACGACTGCGTCCGAGATCCGTAGTTTCCTTGGTTTAGCGGGATATTATCGGCGTTTCATTGAGGGCTTCTCCCGTATTGCAGCCCTGTTGACCAGGTTGACTCGGAAGGGCGCAGAGTTTATTTGGAGTGACGCCTGTGAGCGAGCATTTATGGAGCTAAAGGACCGTCTGACGTCCGCTCCTGTCCTCACTCTTCCCTCTGGGAGTGATGGATTTGTGGTATTTATCGATGCTTCGCGTATTGGATTGGGTGCTGTCCTGATGCAGCACGGCAGACCTGTAGCATTTGCGTCTCGTCAGCTCAAGGTTCATGAGCTGAACTACCCCACGCACGATTTGGAGCTGGCAGCAGTCGTCTTCGCACTGAAGGTGTGGAGACACTATCTCTATGGGGTTAGGTTCGAGCTCTTCTCCGACCACAAGAGCTTGAAGTATCTATTCTCTTAGTCCGAGCTGAACATGAGACAGAGACGCTGGATGGAGCTTCTAAAGGACTATGATTTTGACCTCCAGTACCACCCAGGCAAGGCGAATGTGGTGGCGGATGCCCTCAGCCGTCAGCCACGAGGCCTGGTGGCACATATGATGATTCAGGAGTGGAGGATGCTCGAGGATATAGTAGAGTACGACTTTGATTTTGGTCTGCAGTCTTCTATCGTTCAGCTATCGAGCCTGTCGATTCAACCCTCTCTTGTCGCAAGGGTGATCGAGGCTCAGCAGACAGATGAGTCGTTACAGGATTACCGAGCAGAGGCAGCATCTGAGAGTCAGACAGATTGGTAGATTGGTTCTGATGGTGGACTTCACTTCAGAGGCCGATTATGTGTCCCAGATATTCCTGAGTTGCGCAAAGATCTTATGAACGAGGCACATCGATCGAGGTTTTCTATCCACCCTGGCTCGACGAAGATGTACCGTGATATGAGGCGACAATATTTTTGGGCGGGGATGAAGCGCTAGATCGCCAGTTTTGTGGCCGAGTGTGACACATGCCAGCGTGTCAAGGCCGATCATCAGAGACCCCCTGGTCTATTGCAGTTGTTGAGCGTCCCGACGTGGAAGTGGGAGCACGTATCTACAGACTTTATTATGGGTTTGCCGAGGACTCAGCGCGGTCATGACGCCATCTGGGTTGTCGTGGATCATCTGACGAAGTCGGCACATTTTCTTGCGATTCGTGCGACTTGGCCTTTGGACCGGCTTGCGAGGTTATTCATTGAGGAGATTGTGAGACTGCACGGCGTTCCAGTCTCGATCGTTTCTGACCGAGACCCGAGGTTCACGTCTCAGTTCTGGAGGAGTTTTCAGAGAGCTATGGGCACTGATTTGCAGCTCAGCACCGCGTATCATCCGCAGACCGATGGCCAGACCGAGAGGGTCAACCAGATCCTTGAGGATATGCTTCGGGCCTGCGTGATTGACTTCGGGGGTAGCTGGGATGAGCATCTGCGATTGGCTGAGTTCGCATACAACAACAGCTATCAGGCGACCATTGGCATGGCTCCTTTTGAGGCATTGTATGGCAGACCGTGCAGATCTCTGAGTTATTGGAGCGAAGTTAGAGTGCGGTATCTCCTAGGTCCCGAGCTTATGCAACAGATGTCAGAGGTTATCGATATCATCAGGCAGAGGATGCGCACAGCTCAGAGCCGGTAGAAGAGTTTTGCTGATCGCCGGCGTCGTCCCTTGGAGTTTGATGTAGGGGACCACGTGTATCTCAAGGTCTCGCCCATGAAGGGCGTAGTTCGATTTGGAGCGAAGGACAAGCTTGCCCCGAGATTCATTAGACCTTTCGAGATCACCGAGGGCATTGGCGTCGTGGCCTATCGGCTTGCCTTACCATCTCAATTGTCTAGCGTCCACAATGTTTTCCATGTCTCTATGTTGAGGAAGTGTGGGTCAAACATAGTTCCTATTATCGATTGGCAGCCGTTGGAGGTTCGTGAGAACGCTTCTTACATTGAGCAGCCAGTTCGTATCCTTAATCGGAAGGAATAGGTCCTCCGGACCAAGGTCATTCCCTTGGTGAAGGTTCAGTGGGGTCACTATTCCGTTGATGAGGCGTCTTGGGAGCGCGAGGCTGAGATTCAAGAGCGCTATCCCCATCTCTTTGATGATTGATCATATGATGTATCTTGTATGTTGCCTTCAATTTTATTAATGATGCCATGTTTCCTCTTCTATCATGAGTTAAGTCTGGTTGCAATGATTGTGTAAATTTTGAGGATGAAATTTTTATTTGGAGGGGAGAGCTGTAAGACCCGTGTCCTAGTCCGTACCATTCCATTACCTTCCGCAGTCCTTCCGGTCGAATTTTGACCACCTTCGCACCGTATCCGGAGTTTGCGCACGTGATCCTAAGCCAGGTCCCGCGCACCGACGTCGGCTTGATCCGAAAGTTGTATCATAGCGACCGCGTCGTCGCCGCGGTTCCAACGCCGTGACTTGCGCACCGAACCGATACCCAGGCAAGAAGATGCCGATCTGCGTTTATTCTGAAGAAACACCGCGTGTTGCGGATTTCGAGGAAATCTCTACAATTAGTCTCATCAATCAACCATTAATGCAAGCCTTACCTCAAGTACAACAACCCATTTCCTCTTTTTTCAAAAGTCTACCCTCTTTCCACCTCACCACTCCTCTTTTTCTAAATTTCAACCACAACCATACCACCTTTACAAAATTTCAACCCAACCCATCACCCATCACACCTCACCCATCCATATCACCTCTCTCTCTCTCTCTCTCTCTCTCTCTCTCTCTCTCTCATTTCTCAAATCTCCAAGCAACTCAAGCCTCTCAAACGTCCAAGCTTTCCTCTCCCTCCCAAGTGTGGTCCACCTTCTCATCTTCCATCTCAACCATCTAAACCCCATCAACCTCCATCAAAGTTGAAGCTAAGGAGCATTTGAGGCCAAGGGAGCAAGGAGGAGGCTTAAAGGTGGGTGATCCACCGTTGAAATCTTGATCTTTAGGGCCCACTTGTTGTGGGACCCATTTTGATGTATGTGTTGTATCAATGGAGGGCCCATAGTGGCGGGGTCCCTCCTCTCTATCTCACCGTATATTTCTCTCTCTCTCTCTCTCTTTCTTTGTGATGGTGTGGATCCCACCAATACGTGTTACATCTACCCCGTTCATCTACATCAGATGGTGTGGCCCACTCTATTACAGGTGATGATCCACACCATCCACTGTTTGGATATATATGTATATATGTATATATATATAGATATGTTATATTTTATATAATATATATATATAATATATAATATAATATGTATTTATATATATATATAATATAAGATATATATTATATTTATATGCATATATATTGGTGGGCCACGTCCACGTGGGACCCACCACAATGATGTGAATATGTAAGTCGTCCAGCGTCCCTGGACGCTGGACGTTGCAAACAGTGAAGTGTTAACTGGCATGGGCGTGTACTTTAAAAAAAGAGAGAGAGAGAAGTGGTGGGCCTCTCATGCAGGCCCCACCTTGATGTACATGCATAATCCAAGCCGTCCATTTCGTTCCCCAGATCATTTTAGGCGTTGAGCCGAAAAATGAAACCGATCCCTTTTCTTAGTGGGCCATACCATAGGAAACGGTAGTGTTTACCGTTGAAAACCACCTAGATCTTTTTATTCGCCAGAAACAGGCCGTATATTGGACTCTGTTTGACTGTATCGAGCGGGGGAATGCAATGGACGGGACAGATTTCCTCGATGTGGGCCCCACCTGTGAAAAACCACAGAAAAACCCATTTTTTTTTAAAAAAAGAAGCAGCAGCAGCAGCAGCGCTGCTGCTGTCAGAAGACGCAGGCAGCGCCTGCGGCTGCGCTGCCGCTGACGGACGGACGGGCTGGGGGTCACGGCCCTAGCTGTGGGCCCCACTTTGATGCGTTTCGACCATCAACACCGTGCATTTGATGGGTCCCCACGGACCAACCGTCCACCCCAAAAATCAGCCGTAAACGAAACTCAGGTGGGCCACACCATCTAAAATCATGAGAAGACATGCCAAAAACATATGAAATCACTTGTGGGGCCTACTTGAGTTTGGATGCATTTGAAACTTAGTTTGACCCCTCGTCAGTGGGACACACATAATGAGTGGGTGGATTTGGGGACCACCTTCCGGTGGACTCCTGTCCACGTGAATATAATAATAATAATAATAATAATAAAATATAAATATACATCAGTAGGCTCCCCTGGCCGTGTAACACGGCTCGGGTGGAGAGTAAACATTGCGGTGGGCCCGTCCAGTGGGCCCTACCCCAGTCCACGTGACCCTTTGACAGGTTGGATAGCAAATAAATATTACGGTGGGCCCTACCTTGGTCCACATGGTTTTATGAAGCAGTTGGGTGGAAAATAAACATTATAATGGGCCTAAAGTTGGGTGGAAAATAAACATTATATTGGGCCCTAGGCAGGGTGGAAGACAAGCATTATGGTGGGCCCCGCTTATGTATGTATTGTAAATCACACCCTCCATTAGTGTGGGCTCCATCATGATGCATGCGTTTCATCCAACAGTCCAACCGTTTGGAGATAAATTAGGGCCCATTGTGGAGGCCCATATTCATGCATTGGTGGTCCTTGTTGAGGCCCACCTTGATTTGTATTAGGGCCCATATCATGAGGCCCACTGTGATGTATGCAAGGCCCGTGTAACTAGGCCCATGTTGATGCAATTGTGGCCCGTCATTGAGGCCCACCTCGATATGTATCTGTGAGACCCATGTATGAGGCCATTTGATGTATTAGAGGCCCACGGGTCAAGGCCCAATAGGATGTACATAAGGCCCAATGTAGTGCAATTCCACCATGGTATATGTATTGATTTTGTAACGGGCCACGCCTTAAGAGCAATGCTGGTTTGACGTCCACATTGAATGGATAATGTTGGTTAAATGTCCGCATTATAACTCTCCCTAAGGCCCATTAATAGGCCCATTCTCACATATGAGTAGGCCGTCTTGGCCCATCTTCGTTTTGATCCGAGCTCATCTCTTTATACATGTTTAGTATAGTATAAGTCCATGATTCATGATCATTCGCATCATACGCATGCCTAATGTGAGGAGTGACCGATCATAGCATATGCCTTTAGGCGGATTGTTTATGGGCTCCACTGATAGGCGGAGTTGCCCCATATAAGTGCATGGTACATACAGGATTGTTTGACTGATAGTGTGATTCATGCATTTGCATTTGTGTGATCATGATTATTATATGCCCTAGCGACATCAGGGCCAAAGCCTCCACAGACACATCGTGGGTGGCTGGATTGTATACCGAAAATATTTGGTTCTAGCATACGGGCGCCATAGATGTCCCTTGGGTGAAAATTTCTAAACCCAATGGTACCAGAGGATGACTCCAACGCTGAGACCGAGTGGATATATGAGCGTATGAGGGTCGAATACCGGGAGGCCGCGTCTCTCACTGTGTCATGGTCGGTTGGAAAGGGGTATGGCCTTACTCGCTCGAGGGTAGGGGATAATACTAGGCTGAGTTTGATCAGCTCGCGAATGGGTGTGCTATCGACGTGCCAGATAGTATTGGCAGACTATTGGCTAGGCGGATAGTGAGGTTTCTTACGCTCACTTGGACTGTGCGGCTAGGAGAGCGACAGTGCCATTTGGAGTGTATTGAACCCCGGTGATTATCCAGAATGAGAACTGTATTGATATATGATGAGCATTAACATGCTTGAGTTGCATCTCGCATCGCATGGCCGTGTTATGGCCGATAACATTTATATCTTGCACCGTATAGCCTTGGTACGGCTGATTGCATTCATGTACTCATCACCATGATTCTGCATTGCTCTGACCTTGCGTTCTGAGCACGCTTATATTGCGCACATACTTACACCACCCTCTAAGTTTTCTATAAGCTTATGCACGATTGATGCGTGCAGGTGACGCGAGGACGCACTCGCAGCCATAGTCTCGCCGTAGTTGGAGCGTGCAGCCGAGCTTCTAGAGTTTTGTTTCTTTCGTTACATTGTATTTCCCCTTTCAAACGCATTGTACTTAAAAGTTTTTTATCATAGTGGATTTTGTGGTGGTGTTCTTGTGATTATTGTTCGTGGGTTATGCTTTTGGTTAGGCTCATTATGAATCAGACTGTTGATTATAAATCCTCCTTGTAGTATCCCAGGATCGGAACCTGGTGAATGGGTGCTGGGAGCTGAGAATGGGGTTCTACAGAGGCTGTCAGCGCCAGATTCGGTGATCGAAAATTTTGTGAGCCCAGTTTCCGAGTTCGGGTTGTGAACACTATGATCTCATCAAACTCTTTCAAGTGTAAATATGAATTTTCTAATTCAAGCCCAAGGAACTTTGGAAGGAGTTGGATCACTCTTGGCTTGATGTCTATCTTTCCGTTATTTTATGGAAAAATCATATAGGAAGGGGTGCTCACCCTCGACGATTGTAAATAGTCTTGTAAAGTACGAGGCGGGGGTGCTCGATGTACCTTGTTCTCATCCTGGATTTCGTCCACTCTAGGTTGGGGTGGATTTCGAGGTTGATTGGCCAGTTGATTTGTAGCCATAACCTCAATTAACTTTGATGATTTCGAGTGGTGTCTAATCCTATGATGGATAGATAACCCCTCAACCAATCCTCCTTCACTCAAAAGATGTCGAGTGTTATCATGGACCCACTTGGGCATGAAACAATCTTAACCCTCAATTTCAGATTTTTAACATAAACCTAAAAGAGAGAAAGGAAATAGAAATCTAGAAATAGAAAAAGAGAGGGAATTGGGAAAAAAGTTACCAAATTAGAAGTTCCTAATTAAAATCCTGCAAAACAAAACAAAACAAGTCAGTTTCTAAAAATAGAAATTATAAAATTATAAAGTTCCTAAAAATAAAAATACAAAGTAAACTAGTTTCTAAAATTGAAAGTTTCTAAAAACAGAAAATATAAAGTTTCTAAAAACTGATTAGGAAAGTTCTAAACCTAGAATTAGAAAGTAAGTTAGTTTCTAAAATTAATTCAGAAAACCCTAATCTTAAAAATAGAAACTAGAAAAATCCTAATCTTAAACTAATTCCAAAACTAGCTAATCTCAAAAAAATACAACCGTTAGTCCTTGACAACGGCGTCAAAAACTTGTTCACAACCCCAAGTGTAAGGTCATGATGTAGTAATAATCTCGGTGAGACCGAGGTCAAATCCATAGGGACTAATCTCGTGTGCTTTCTGAAAGCAACTAGAAGAACTAGAAAAAGATGAAAACCTAAATCTAAAATATTTGAGAGTAATTGTGAGAGATTTAATGAAAAAACTTAATAAATTCAAAGGTGGGAAACTAGGGTTTCTAAGGATCCACTTGTAGAGATCAAGGAGATCTATACTTCATTCAAGTCACACGATTGGAATCGGAGTCCCATCCTATCCAATTGGAAGATATCCCAGTAAAATCAAATTTGAACTTACTTTGACCTATTTCTCAATGGATGAGAGGTGTGAGAACTGGATGCGATTCCATTACAAAACCATGCCCATGAGACAAGGCAAACAACGGGATTTACCAATCCCATAACCAATTTGGGAGAATTGTGAAAGTTAGGGATGATTCCATCATCCAACCATGCCCAAGGGACGATGGTGAAGAACAGGATTTCCTAATTTCACAATCTCAATACATGAAAAGAACATACTCAAAGCTATCGCAGATCTATTGTAATTTAAGTCACAACAAACCATTAAAAACTAAAAGTATTCCTTATAATCAAACTATAATCAAAGAGAGTTCAATATAAACATAAATCAAAGCAATAGAAACATCCCATCATGCTACAAGCTTCACCTCTTAGCCCTAGCTAAGAGGTTTAGCCAACCATAGACATGATTGAACTAGAATCTCTTAAGAAAAGCATAAAAACTACTAAGGAAAGGGAAGAAAAACTCTTGGCGACGGCTTCTCCATGCTTTTACTCCACTTCTTCAACCTTCGATGATGCCCAGGGGTTCCATAGGGACCCCTATTTATAGTTTTAGGCCTTATATTTTCGCACCGAGTTGGAAATTTTTGGAAACTGCTCCAAATTTCTGCACTTTGTGTGCTGGCAGCGAATCTAGGACTAGTCGAGGGTCACCTTCGACTAGTCAAGGATGACCTGATTTTAGTGATTTTAATTGCTGGAGTTCGGGTCGAGGCAGCTCGACTGGTTGAGCCAAGACTAGTCGAGCGGAGTCTAGGAGTGGTCGAGCGTACATAGGACTAGTCGAGCTGGAGCCAGAACTGGTCGAGGATCACGTAAATTCACTTCAAAACTATAATTTTCTTCATTCTTGACTTGATTTTCTTGGATCTTCAGTGTGTGCATTCTTCATTCTTGATTTCATCAGATCCAATCTTGACTTTGATGATACTTGAGTGTTAAATCCATGCTTTTAACATCCTTTTCAATCCCAGCTCTTGAATTTACCTTGCAACACAAACATGATTAAAATAGAACATTAAGCATTATCATGTTCATAAAACTAAGTAATAGATGGGGTCCAATATACAATATTTGACCCTCAACAACGCCTTTCCTTTAGACAGCACCATCCACTGGGATTGCTTAATTCAGAATTTTCCAAGAGAGTAGGGATATTTTATGAGGAAGTTTGGGATGCCAAACCCAAATAGCCCATTGTTTCTTGTCAGATCTTAGTCTGATAGAGTTCCAAGTTTGGCCAACCAAGAACTTACTGTTGTTTGAGCTCTGCCAGATATGTGTGTCCTCATAAGAGGATGTGCATATGCCTACATCTGTGATGTGATTTATGATGTGCTGCAGAAGGAGGGATGCCACCTCTGTGGGAGATTTACAACCCCTTAAGCCGATCACATCCCTAACTTGAAGGTTCTGTAGGGCAACAGGGGGCGGCAGTGGCCTGAGGTCATGTAAATGGCTAAGGCCCGACCAGTTGTTGTCCCAAAAGTTGATATTTCCTACCCCACAATCCAGCGCGAGAGATCTTCCACTTTTGGGATGACTTTACATACCCGTTTCCAAAGAGGGGAGGCCGAGATATAATAGGTTTGACCGTTATCAGCTAGGAAGTCCACAACATATTTAGTCTTCATGAAAGAGCTCCAGCAGTTCCCCAAGTCTCTATCGCTAACGGCTTAGGCGAGTTTCATTTTAAAGGCTTCCATGACTGATTTCAGGGGTCACAAGTTCAGACCACCTTCAGTTAAAGGTAGGACTAAAATCTTCCAAGACACCCAGTGGAGCTTCTTGTTATTCCCGTCATACCCCCCAGAAGAAGTCCGAAAAGTGTCCTTAAAGACTGTTGAGCACACACGCAGGAATGACCAAAGCAACCAACATATGGATAGGCATATTGGCAAGAACATGGTTCACCAACGTAAGCCTTCCCACTTGGGGGAGAATTTGACTCTTCCATCCCTCTATTCTCTTCTAAATTTTGTCGATCAGACTGAGGAAGTAAGCCTTCTTAGTTCTACCTTTGAAAATGGGGACCCTAAGGTATGTGAAAGGGGCCTCAGCTTTACGAAATCCTAAGATGGAGGCTATCGCTTTGTTTCTAGCTTCAGATTGGGACACATGAGGAATGAAGAGGCTCTTCTGACTGTTGATTTTCTGCCCCGAGGTGCTTTCATACTCCTTGAGGAAAGTAGAGATAACTGTAAGGGGCTTCCTGCTACCATTGGCAAAGAGAATGGTATCATCATCAAACAGGAGATGGGAAACTAGGGGGCAGCTTCCGAAAGTCTTGAATGACTACGCAAAACCTCTAACCATCATCTGTTTGAAACCCCTCCCTAGGACTTCTACAGCAAGAATGAATAGGCCTAGCGAGATCAGATCTTCATGGCGGAGGCCTCTTGATGATTTAAAGAAGCCCGAAGATTCGCCATTGATGATGATCGAGAACCAAGAATTGGACCAACATCTTTCTACCAATGTGATCCACTCCCTCCCAAACCCCAATTTGGTGAGCACCTGCTTAAGAAAAGACCAGTCAAGTCTGTTTTATGCCTTCTCCATGACCAATTTCAACAGAATGTTCCCTCCTCTAGTTTTCCTGTTGATGTCACAAAAGATTTCCTAGACAAGCGCATAATTTTCAGCAATAGATCTACCCTGCACAAAGGCTCCTTGCTCGGGTGAGATGATATTAGGAAGAATCTTCCCTAATCTTGCAGTGATAACTTTAGAGAAGATTTTATAAAGATAGATACACAAACAGATCAGTCTAAAATCAACAAAAGATTTGGGGGAGCTTATCTTGGGAATGAGGCAGATGAGGGAAGATGTGAGACTCCTAGGGAGGTCAACTCCCTTAAAGAAGAATTTCATCACTTCAAGGATGTCGTTACAAATCATATCCCAACTCACCTAGAAGAAGGCTCCAGAGAAGCCATCCGGACCTAGGGCTCCATCCAGTGGAATGGCCATCATTGCCTCACAGACCTCATCCATCGTCGGCTCCATGAGTAGATCCCTATTATGCTCTTGAGACACCAAATGGGGAATGGCCTGAAGAAGGTCCCCCACTTAAGATACCTATTCCTCCTGCATCATGTTTTGAAAGAAAGAGATGGCTGCATTCTTGATTTCTACGTCGTCCGTCATAACCCCTCTGTCTTCCTTCACAATTTCCTAAATCCTAGCCCTCCTAAGCTTTTCTAAGATGTTGGCATGAAAGAATTTGGTGTTCCTATCCCCTTCCTTAAGCCACTGGTTTTCAGACTTTTGCTTCCAGCAGATTTCTTCACAGAGTTCAAGGTGTAATAGCTTATCTCTAGCAGCTTGGAGCGTTTGAAGGCAAAGAGGGTCAGCAGTCCCTTAAGCAGCAATTTTAGCTGAGAGCAGCTCCTCTTCGGCTAATTTCAGATTCAAGAATATGTCTCTAAAGACCTCTTTATTCCAGATTTTGAAAGCCACTTTAGTTCTTTTCAGCTTGCCAATCAAAGCCTGAATCAGATTCCCAGGAGAGTAGCTGGCCTAAGTGCTATCTATTAGATCCTTGTAGCCCTCATGCATAGTCCACATGCGCTGGAACCTAAAAGGTTTAGGGGCTAAAGGACGGGGACTAAGGAAGGAAATGATCAAAGGAGCATGGTCCAAGTTGCGGCATAGGAGGTGTTTAACTAGAAAATTTGGAAAAGCTTGGAACCATTGGTCATTACAACAGATTCTATCAAGTCTTGCCCAGATGCGAGGCTGACCCCTTTGGCTACTGCTCCATGTGATTTGTTGCCCAAGAAGAGAGCGTCTTGGATCCCCGCTTTATCCAAACCATCTGCAATATTTAAATCAAAAGTGGTGGCCCCAAGCCTTTCATATGGGGATAAGACAGCATTATAATCGCCACAGACAGCCCACGGGGAGGAGATACCCTGGTCCAAGGTAGCTAGTTCCTCTCAGAGGTCTCTTCTCATGACTCTGGAGCACTTGGCATACACGAATGATAATTTGACCCTATCATCACTGCCATGGAGGCCAACAGAAAGAGAAATTATCTGATTGGAGTAGGCCACGACATCAACTACAATTGAAGGAGCAAAGAAGATCCAGATTTTGCCACCTTGGGCCCCATTGGAGATTGAGGAGTGGAGGCCCAACTTTAGGCCAATCTTGACCCATTTATCCTCCTGAAGCATCAGTTCAAGGATAGCAATGATGGCTAGGTGGAATTGTCTGGAAATACTTTTTAACTACGAATGGTGGGAGTGTTGCCCACCCACAGGCATTCCAAATTAGAATATTATCCATGGGAGTACTTATTAGTTTCTTGCCCCGCCGCTTCAAACTTCTAAGCTTGTCGTACCAATCTGCATTACTAAAATCATCTTTGGCCATTGAATTCTTCTTACGCCGGAGAACCGAAGGTTTGGCCTTATGAGGAGATGATAGGGGACAGGTTTGGATGTTGGTTAGATCCTTAGCATAGTCTCCCTACAATTGATGATCTAGAGCTATGTCTTCACCTATCAAGCTGTGCGGGAGCTCAGCAAGAGCTTGAGCTGAGCTGGGGCCATGAGGACTAAAGGAAATAAGGTTATTGTCCACTAGACGCTACCGGATAGAGGGCACAAGATCTGGGAACTTGAGAGGATTCTGGGATCGAGGAGACGATACACTAATTCTGGCATCTTCGTTAGATGGGGAGAGGGAAGCCGGCATGAAATAAGGCGAGAGATCTATTGCTAGATTGCCTCCTTCACTGGGCTCACTTCTGATGACAGTAGGGGAAGAGTAAGAATTCCATGTGGCTACCTGGGAGTCTTCCTCGTCTTCCTCAAATATGTCTCCAAGCTTAAGGGGACTATGCCCTTCTGAAAGAGCCTTCTTGAATTGTCTCTAAGGAGAGGGGCTTCCAGGATCTTGAGTCAGAGTCGACTAATCATAGGGAAAAGCTTGGTGAACAAGAACCTGGCATTGGGCCTGAATATGGATTGAGGGCGCTGGAAGAAAACGAAAGAAATCAAGAGCAGGAGGATAAACCTTGATCTGTGTTGCTGAGATAGGGATCTTGGCAATGTCCTCATCCCTTGTAGCTGAGACAGGGATTTTTGCTAACCCTGCTTCAATCTAAAGGTTCTAAGGAGGATCTTCAGGAGAGCGATAGGTTGGGGCCACTTGGGAAGATGGGGATAGGCGAGGTAGGATTGGCCGGTTTATAGGAATTGAGTGGACAGCTGTGGGATCCTCGTTCCCTGTTACCACTGCAGGGCAGTGACCTGATCTGTTTCAGATTCACATAAGGGGTTCTGGGGAACAGCTTCAGCTGCGGGTAGGGGAACGATCACTGGGGGAGCTGGTTCCTGAGGAGTTTGGTCCATGTGCCATGGGAGATCGGGGTGGTGGAACGCCTGTTCCACCCACTGCCTTGTGGACTCTAGAAATTCCTTACTAGGGTGTTTCTTCTTCTCTTCTACCGAGTTCATCTCTTCTAGCAATTCTGGGACTAGCCACACAAGAAAAGTCTTCCCATCCACTTTTAGCTACCAATAGGGGTCTAAGCCTGGAGATACCGCAATCTTAATTCTCGCTACGATTTGAACCAGTCCGAGGAGTGAGCATCTATCAATTTCTATGACCTTGCCAAATGTATTGCCCAAAGCTAGGAAAATTGATTCCAGCCACGCGTGCGCCAGGATAACATAAATTCGAATCTAGGTCCCTTCTTTATCTACCCCAAAGTTCGGAGACCACGCTTCCACCTTAGTCAAGCACATCCTGCCATTTAAAGAGCTATCTAAGTAGAAAGAGATCAGTTCCATCCTTGTCTTGAAGACAATAAGGAAGTGATCCCTGTTAAGGCAAGACACATTAAGGTAGTGAATAGGAATGCCTTTTACAACTTTAAGGTAGTGAATCATCCGATAGGGCGATGATCATCCTACGGAGTACTCACTTTCAAAATGGACAACATGGGCATGGGAATGCCTTTTACAACTTTAAGGTAGTGAATCATCCGGTAGGGCGATGATCATCCCAAGAAGTACTCACTTTCAAAATAGACAACATGGCACATGGTAAAAATGGAAAAGGAAAAATGCTAAAAATGTAAGATTATGTTACAATGGTAAAGAGGATGAATCCAAAAGTTATAAATCGCAAAATTGGGAGAAAACTCCAAGAAAAATGGGCAAATTTGGGAGACGTAAAGATGGGATCCCCACCTTTTAGAAAAGTATATTTGATGGGTAAGAAAAGTCCCTAAAACAGTCCCAAAATCTAGTCCAAAATCAACCAGAAACTGTCCAAAGAATTCTGGACAGCAACATCCACTTGGATTAAATTAAATGCATGAGTTAATTAAAAAAGGGATTATCCCAAAACTAGGTGCTATGGCCCACCCTAAGGGGGCCCCACAAATGTCCAAATCAAATCCAAGGTGACCTCACTTGCATGCATTAATTAAAGTTAGCAAATGGGACACGTAAAACCATGGTGTAGGGAGGTATGGGCGGCCTTTTGGACAATCCAAGCCCACCAAGTGGGCCACACTCATCATCATCAGAAATAAAAGAAAAGGGAGAGAAGAGAAAAACATCTCGTCCATAGGGAGAAAGCTCCGCCACTATTAAGTCTTCCCCAACACAATCACACCCACACATTTCATTCACATTCATATTACATCATAGATCTTCATCATGCATGATATATATTTAAGATGAATGGTTGAAATGTCATCCTAACCATGATGCAAGGATCTAGATGACCCATCATGCTATGGAATTAGGAGAAACTTCCATGATGGGATCCATCAAGGAGAAACCCCATGCACGGGACATACATGCATAAGATGGGCCAAATGGCCACATCTAAGGGGTTGCGTAGGATCTCCACCATTGATTGGTGGGTCCTACACATCCCAAATGAGAGAAGGAGGAGATCTACACTTATAAAAAAGAAATTACATGAAATAGGGGAGCACCCACCTTGGATCTCTACCAAAACTATGTCTTCTAGCTCCTAGTGCTCCAAGGAAGGTAGATTTATGGTTGAGATGGGGTCCTCAATGGAGGGATGAGGAAGAAATAAGGGGAGAAGGTGCTGGAATAGTAGGCGCTGGTGGGGATGTCCCACCATTCTCTAGCAAGGAGAAAGAAAATGAGAAAGAGGGAAAATGAGATGGAGAGAAGAGAGAGGGAGAGGTGTAGGAATGAGATGATTGCAAGAGGTATGGGGAAGAGAAAAATATGATTTTCTCTAGAAATGAGGTACTTGGGATAGAGAACTCAATGATGAGCTAGGAAAAAGAAAGCCTAATGGAGGCTATAGGCTAGGGGGTGGGTAGTTTATGGGTAGTGGGTGGTGTAGGATATGGGAGTTTGGGTGGGGTATTGGTGCTGTGTGTTGGAACTTGTGCATAGGGAGGGAGCCATCTAGAAAAAAATGTGTGCACCATTCCTAGGTGGGCCACATGATCATGATCAAGGGCTAGAAAATGAGATGCACATAACTTATGATCCACACATCGGATGGACATACAAGACGCAGCGTCGGAACTGCAACGACGATGCAAACAAGATGGCATAGGTTTCGGCTCAATCTGAGTTGGGTCTACATAACCGGACTCAAGGATGACCGCAAACACTATCCAAGGGTCGCGGGTCACCAGGATTCGACCGGTAGGATCGCGGGACCAAGAGAAATGAAATGTACACACACACACACACACACATGCACTTGGATCGGGTCTTACATCTTGTCTAAGAAAAAGAGGGTACTAAGTTAGAGTTTGCACGAGAGACTCTCCTCGAGGGAATGGAGAATCCAATCACCAAAGGAAGAGGAGGGCCTTCATTCATGCATAATATGACAGAATAGAGAAGGTCGGAAATAGGCATAGAACCATATCTGCAAGAGCCATAGTGGTCCTCCTGCAGAATATAGACCCTTGTGGGTTATCTCGTAAAAACCCCTGTACAAGTGGCCGAGCATGTAAGGCGCTAGAGCGATCAGGTACCCCAAAAATGAAACAGGTCCATTGCTTAACTGGACCACAACATAGGAAGCAGCGGTGATAATGAAAACCACTGTTGAAACCTTAGTCGAGGCCACCCTAATGTTTATTTGCCCTCCAGGCTCCAACCTTAGTAAAGACATGTAGAGTTGGATGAAGGGAAACACAAATATCAACTTGATCCAAAACTTCTGCTCTTCCCAAGTTTCTAATATTGTGAGTTCAATCTCTACTTTGTGGTTCACTTAAGCCTTGTTTCTGCCTCAGTTCTGGTTTCATCCTAAAAAAATGGATGGACTGCGTAGATAAAACCCTTACATTACGGTGGGCCCCATGTTAGCCCTGTATGGATGGATTATCATCTAGGGGGGCAGGAGGCAATCTGCTTCCAGGAGACAGACACCCCAGACGGAATCCGATTTCCTGGGAAAGGCTTATGATGGAACTTCCTGCGAGGGACAAGAAGTTAGTTGGGGCCTACCGTGATGTTTATGAAAAATTCACCCAGTCCATCCATTTTTCGAGATTATTTTAACATATGGCCCAAAATGATGCAAATCTGAAACTCAAGTGGGTCACATTACATAGGATTGAACATACATTGTTAAAACATTCATGAGCCACAAAAGTTTTCAATCAGGCTAGTTTTTGTGTTTTCGGTTCATACCAGTAGGAATGACCTCATGAACGGTATGAGTGGCATATAAACATCACAGTAGACCTAAGAAAATTTTAACACTAGCTATTTACCGACCCACCTTTTCTTGTAGTGCAGTCCACTTGAGTTTTAGATCCATGTAATTTTTGAGCCCATGTCCTAAAATGATCTGTAAAAACATATGAACAAGATAAATTTCTCATAAACATCACAGTGGGCCCTACTACCCGGTCAGATAGAGCCTAACGGGATGGATTGCTCATAAACATCACAGTGGGCCCTACTATCCGGCGAGACAGCCTATGTGATGTCACATAAACTACCTGCCGTGCGGAAGCTAGGTGGGTCCACTTTGATATCTATGAGAAATCCACCCATCCTCATCTAGCAAAATCATGTTAATGCACTCAAAAATGAAGTAAATCACATAGGAAGCAACGCGGATTAAAAGTCCACGGTTGAAATATTCATTAAGCCAGAAAAGTTCTGGAATTTTTGTGTTTTTAACTCAACCTACTCAGAATAATATTATAATTTAGATAGCATGTAAACATATATACCTAAAAGATTCTACCCGGGGATCCTTACCCTTGCTCGGGTGGTAGACTCCATAGGTGGTGAAATTCCACTAGCGTGAGTGTGTGGGGTGTGTGTGTCGTGTGTAAAAAAAAAAAAAAAAAAAAAAAAAAAAAAACAGAGAGATTTTACCTGGCGGGCATTTTCTTATCCAATTTCCTCGTGTTGCGAGAATAATATTAAATAATTTGTATAGCATGTAAACATCACAATATAACTAGGAGATTTCACCTGGTAGGCATTTTCTTGTCCAATTTCTTTTAGTCACGCGGCCAACTACTTAGAGTAGTTTTTTTTTTTTTTTCTTTCTTACTAAACGAACATGATTAGCCAAAATGGATAGATGGATGAATTTTTCACAAATATATCGGTGGCAACACTAACCTTCTCGCCGCAGTAACTTTTGCAACGCTTTTTGCAGGCAATCCTAGTCGTACTTATTACGATGTAATACGACTCGTATTGCCTAGTGTAGCACACGGCACCCCCTTCCATGCCTTGTGCTGTCAAAGCACATAATGAGGCCCACCATAATGTGTGTTTTTTTATCCATGCTGTTCATCCATTTATTTTCTTCTAATTTCAGTGCCTCGGCTAAAAAGAGGCAGATCCAATTATCAAGTGGTGCATACTAAGGAAATAGTGGTAATTGAATGCCGACTACTAAAAATATTTTAAAGACAACTGTAATGTTTATTCACCATCCAAACTATTGATTAGGTCACAAATAATAAGATAAAGGGAAAACACACATATGAGCTTGATCGAAAACTTTTGTCCCCGAAATAAATTAATGGTAGGCATTGAATCACCATTATTTCCCATGGTGTTGTCCACTGAAGATTTGGATCTGACTCATTATTTGGCTCACTCCTTAAAATGATCTGAAAAAATGAATGGACGGTGTGGATAAAACACATACATTAGGCCACAGCTTTTCTAACAGCACACGGCTGATTTCCGTGCTGTGCGCTATACTTGGCAATTAGAGTCCGCGAGAATGTGCGAAGGAAAGAGGAATACCAGTCCGCGTAGGATTTGATTTGAAGTACAATTGGAAACACCTATATATAGCTCCTCTCGTAGTATAAACGTGACACGCACTCTCTCAATTTAGAAAAGAAAATGCAATTGCCAGCAGGCTTCCGATTCATGCCCACTGATGAAGAACTGGTCGGCTACTACTTGAGCAAGAAGGCCTCCGGCGAACTCCTTCCGCACCCGGATATCACGGAACTCGACATCTATAGAGTTCCACCAATGGAACTCCCAGGTGCAACTCTCTCTCTCTCTCTCTCTCTCTACATACGGAAGCTCTAGGGTTCCACCAATGGAACTCCCAGGTGCAACTGTCTCTCCATATAGGGAAGCTCTGTGGGCCCCACCGAGATTTCTTTTGGACATCTTTGTGTTGGTTGGTCCCCTCCAAACCAGCACCATCCATAGGTCAGGTGGACCGTACGATTGAAAAGTGTATAAGGATTTATTTACCCTCCAAACTATTTCCCTTAATGTGGGCCACCTAAAAGTCGTAGTTTTTGAGACCCATGCATAAATTTTATTACTCATCTAATGGATGAAGTGGATTTCACGTAAACATAAGGCTAATCCCTACAAAAATTCAATGGTAGCTCCCCTCTCCCATTGTTTCCTTTGGCGTGTGGCCCAAATGAATCATGAATATGATTGGTTTGTGAACCATACGGCTGAATTTTCATCATGAATCTAATGGTTGGAGTTGATTTCGCATATGCATTACGTTGGGCCCACCCATTCTAAGCCCAGCCCAGCCCAGCCCCAACCCCTCCCCTCCTCCGTCAAAGCAAGTTCGGCCCGCACAATGGTCTACTGCATGCGGTACTCTGTGTGTGTATATATATAGGCCCGCTATGGAATGGTCGGTCTGACTGATGGGGTAGATATTCAACACACATCATGGTGGGGCCCACACACCTCGACCTCATGGGAAGTTAATGGTTGAGGTCGAGCTGTGTGGGCCCCACAGTAGATGTGTGTCGAACATCAACACCGTGAATTTGATGGGTCCCCTTTAATTCATAGGATATCCCAAAAACCAGCCATATACATAACTCAGGTGGGCCATACCATCTAAAATCATACCTAAAACATATAAAAGCACTCAGTGGGGCCCACTTGAAATTTAGATGCATCTGGAACTTGGTATGACCCATCATCCAAGTGGGACACATATAATGGATGGGCTGAACTTGTGAACCACATCTCGATGGGCCCAACAAAAGATTATGAATTATTTAATGGGAGGGTAACCCCTCTCAACTTTTGTATGTGGTGTGGCCCACACAAGTCATGGATTGACTTGATTTTTAAGCCCGAGGCCGACCATGGAATGGTGCATCTGACTGATGGAGTAGATTTTCGACGCACATAACGGTGGGGCCACACAGCTCGACCTCATGGGAAGTTCCCATGAGGTCACCGCATAGAACCATTTCCATATATGTCGAGCTGTGTGAGCCCCACCATGATTTGTGTCGAACATCAACACCGTAAATTTGATGGATCCCCTTTAAATCATAGGATAGCTCAAAAATCAGCCGTATACGGAACTCAAGTGGGTTATACCATCTAAAATCATGTGAAGACATGCCTAAAACATATAAAAGCGCTTGGTGGGGCCAACCTGAAATTTAGATGCATCTGAAACTTGGTCTGAGCCCTCATCCAAGTGGGATACACATAATGGATGGGTTGGATTTGTGAACCACATCTCAGTGGGCCCAACAAATGATTATGAATGTTTTAATGGGACGGTAACCCCTCCCAACTTTTGTATGCGGTGTGGCCCACAATAGTCATGGATTGACTTGATTTTTAAGCCGAACGTCCACCATGGAATGGTGCATCTAACTGATGGGGTAGATGATCGACACGCATTACAGTGAGCCCACACAGCTCGACCTCATGGGAAGTTCTCATGAGGTCGATGCATAGAACCATAACCCCATATATATATATATATATATATATATATATATATATATATATATATATATATATATATATATATAGAGTCCTGCCCTGCGCACAAGGCCGCACCGACCTTAAATGAGAGCTCGGTTATCAGTCGTTAGATCCCTTCATCAGCTGGGATTCAAGAGACTTGCGCAAAAGAGAGTCTCTTGAAGGAGGACTCGTGCGGCACTTTTTCGGTAAGAGAGGGAAATGACGTCTCCAAGTTCTGCGGGCCACACCATGATGCATGTTTTGTATCTACACCGTCCATCCATTTGGAGAGATCATATTAGGGCATGATCCGAAAAATGAATCAGATCCAAAGCTGGAGAGGACCCCACCACAAAAAACAGAGGGGAAAGTGACGCCCACCGTTAAATTGCATTGAGTGTTTGATCCAATCAGTCAATCAGGAGCCATAAAATGAATTTACAGGACTGTAGGGCCCAACAACCCTTTACAACCAGTCAGACGGTCTATGCCTCGTGTCCAGTTAAGGCCCATTATTGGAAGGAATGGTAAACATTATGTGATGAACCAACATAGGTTCTGTCGAGGAATGAGATGGCCTCCACTGGGCCATTTCACGCCCACAGAAACGCACGGTCAGGATGCTAATACGCCCATTAATAATAAATATATGTGGTCCAAAATATATTACAAAAAGAGAGGTTAAATAGTTTGTTTAGACTCTGGTGAAAGTTTGCCACCATTTATTCAAGTTTTGCTTCTCATCCACTGACTACAAGGCAGACTTTGAAGGCAATCCGGTCCACCCAAATTGTGGAACCCACAATGGATGGTACACAGCCCGAAATCATCAATGATCAAAAGCAAGTAATCATCTGGATTCACAAATTGAATTTAAAATGGTGATTATTTTATTTTTAACTTTTCCAATTGATAGCCAACAAATGGATGGTTAGGATTTTTCTATCAGCCTGATCTCCAGGATGTGATCCATCCACAGTAGACCTTACAATTGGACACCTGGGTTGAAGTTAACGGTTGGCATGTGTAGAATGTATGAGACACCACTGCTTAAAGAATATAAGCGGACAATCGTTGTGGTAGTGTACCAAACAGCGCCAAAAGTGCCGTTTGACGACTTTTGACTATCTCAGGAGCTCAACTCGTGTGGTTTTCATCACTCTCATCACTATGAGAGAAGTGCTACGTGGGCCCCACTATGATGTATGTATTTCATCCATGCCGTCCACCCATTCTTTCAGATCATTTTTTGGTATAAGCCCAAAAATGAGGTTGATCCAAATCTCAAGTGGACCGCACAATGTTAATTGAACGCCCACCATTAAAAACTTCTTAGGGGCCACAAGGTTTTAGATCAAGCTGATATATATTATTTACCTTCATCCAAGTTTTTATGACCTCATCAACAGGTTGGATGTCAAATAGCCATTATAGTGGGCCTTAGGAGGCTTTTAATGGCAGAAATTCAATCAAAACTGTTTTCCCATGGTGTGGTCCACATGTGATTTAGATATACCTAATTTTTGGGATAAAAATATAAAATTATCTTTCAAAATGGATGGATGGTGTGGATAAAACATATACATCATGGGTCCACATAGCACCAACCACTAGCCACAGTTGATGGCAGCGTCACCAGCCAAACCGCGTCCCTCTCTCTGTCAAAACTGATGCCGCTCTCTTGCCGAAAAAAGTGCCGCGCGAGTCCTCCTTCAAGAGACTCTCTCTTGCGCAAGTCTCTTGAATCCCAGTCGATGAAGGGATCTAACGGCTGATAACCAAGCTCTTATTTAAGGTCGGTGCGGTGGTGCGAAGAGGGACTCTCTCTCTCTCTCTCTCTCTCTCTCTCTCTCTCTCTCTCTCTCTCTCTCTCTCTCTCTCTCTCTATATATATATATATATATATATATATATATATATGGGAAAATGTACTATATGCTCGACCGTATGTTACCTTCCATACAGTCGAGAGCTGACACTATACTAGCAGTTGGATAGCGAAAGTTTCAAAGGAACAGTGAGATTTTATAGGGAGAAAGGTGAGATTTTATAGATGAGTGGAGAAACAAAACCGGTAAAACCTGCTCTCTCTCTCTCTCTCTCTCACGTATATTTCCTACAAAAAGCCTCCGCATGAAGGTCCTGCCTTAGAAACCTAGGTAGGGCTCACCGTGAGGTTTTTTGAGAAATCCACCCCGTCCATCCATTTTTCCCATATCATTTTAAGTTATGATCCAAAAAATGAGTCAAGTCCAAGGATCAAGTGGACCACAAGTTGGGGATTGAACATCCACCATTAAAAACTTCTTTCAGATCAATGTTTTCACTTCATCCACATCTACATGACCTTTTTGAATAGGTTGGATGGTTAAAAAAACATCACGATGGCCCTTAAAAAGGTTTCAACGGTGGGTATCATTATCACTTCAGCTACCTTTAGTGTGGTCCACTGGAGCTGTGCACCTTTTTTTTTTGTTAGCTTGTTAGTACACCTAGTGTTAGTTAACAATTGAACGACGTGAATAAAACAATTACATCACGTTAGGCCCCACAGAGCCCTATCGGACAGATTACCAGGTAGGACACAATCCCTGTCCTCTTTCTTTTATGTCAGTGCGGAACGGCCAGAAACGAATTGGCTATTCCCTTGCCACTAGCCGGGTGGTGATGGTCGGTACTCCCACCATGATGTATGTGTTTCATCCATGTCATTTATTCATTTTTACATATCATGTTATGGCTTTATCCCAAAAATGAAAGGGATATAAATCTCAGGTGGACCACACCATAGGAAAATAATAGTAATTGTATATCCACCATTAAAATCATCCTAAGGCCCACTGTACTGTTTATTAGACATCCAATCTGTTGATTAGGTCATACAGACATAAATGAAGTGAAAAAACAAATATCATCTTGATCCAAAACTATTTTGGATCCCAAAAAGTTTTTAATGGTCGACGTTCAATCAACACTGTTTCCTATAATGTGGTCCACTTGAGATTGGGATATACCTTATTTTTCGTCTCATACCTGAAAATGATCTAGAAAAATAGATGGACGGCATGAATGAAACACATACATCATTGTGGGGCCCACAGAGCACTGACCACCCGCTAAGGAAATCGGATTGTGTACTGAGTTACTTGGGCCCACCTTGAATGTATGTGATATATCCACACCGTCCATTCGTTTTTCCATCTAATTTAAGAGGTTGAGACCAAAATTGAAGCATATCCAAAGATCAAGTGGACCATACCAAAGGAAGCGGCGGAGATAATGATTTCCATCGTTGAAACCTTGTTAGGCCCCACAGTGATGTTTAATTTTCATTCAACCTGTTCATAAGATCATACAGACATATATGAATGGGAAAAACAAATATAAGCTTGATCCAAAACTTCTGTTGCCCCCTAAAAATTTCAACTGTAGATGTTCAATTCAACTATTTCCTGTGGTGTGGTCCATTTAAACATTTTATATATTTCATTTTTAGTCTATACCCCTGAAATTATTTGGTAAAATGAATGGACAGAGTGGGTATAATAAATAAATCAGTGGACCCCACAAAGTTTACTCATTACGCTAAGCGTAATGAGTTACTACGCAATCCACACTCACTACACAATCCGCTTCCGGTGGCAGGGAGTAGCCAATCCGTTTCTGGAACGGGTTTGTTTGACGGACGCTAGTTAGATACTAAAAGGTTGAGTAGCGATTCCGCTACTAAAGTGACGTTACTAAGTTTTGTAGGCCCCACTATGATGTATGTGTTGTATCCACACCGTCCATCCATTTTGAGATATCATTTTAGGGCATGAGCCAAAGAATGAGGTAGATAAAAATCTGTAGTGGACCCCACCATAGAAAATAGTGGGGAGAGTGATTCCCAAAATTGAAACTATCCTAAGGGCCACCATAATGTTTATTTGAAATCCAACCGGTTCAAAAGTTAAAAAAGACATGAAAGAATGGAAAACACAAATATCAGCTTGATCTAAAACTTTTGTTGCATTTAAAAGTTTTTAATGGTGGGCGCCACTGTCCCACTGTTTTCTATGCTGGGGTCCACTGGAGCTTTGGATTTAACTCGTTCTTTGGATATTTCCCTAAAATGATCTCTCCAAGTGGATGGAAGGAGTGGATACAAAACACACATTATAATGGAGCCCACAGAACTTGGTGACATCACTTCAGTAGTAAATCTCGCTACTCGGCGTGTCATTATCTAATCCGTGCTCCTGTTCGATGGAAGCAGATTGCGGAGTAACTCACTACCCTTAGTGTACTGGATAGACACTATGAGGTCAACCATGATTTATGTATCTGATCCACTCCGTCCATCCATTTTACCATATGATGTTAGGTTTTGAACCCAAAATTTAATCATATAAAATGTTCAAATGGACCACACCACATGAAACAGTTGAATTGAACATCTACTGTTAAAAAAATACTTGGGGCCCATGGAAGTTTTGGATCAAGCTTATATTTGTTTTTTCTCTTCATCCATGTTTGTATGATCTTATGAATAGATTGGATGACAAATAAACATCACTGTGGGGCCTAACATGATTTCAATGGCTGAAATCATTATTCCCACTGTTTCCTATGATACGATCAACTTGAGACTTGGATTTGGTTCAATTTTAGGCTCAACCCCTTAAATGATACGGAAAAACGGATGGACGGGGTGGATTTCTCAAAAAATCCCATGGTAGGCCCCACCCAAGATTCTAGTGCACTACTTCATGCTAAAAGTTTTTGCAGAAAATACTCCGAGTCATATTTTAATAACCAGTTTCATCGGTTTTGTTTCTCCACTTATCCTCTAAAATCTTACCGTTGGATTGGAATTTTCAACATCCGACCGCTTCTGTGCTGCCAGCACTCGACCTTATAAAAGGTTTAATACGGTCAAGCGTATAGTACCTTTTCTATATATATATATATATATATATATATATATATATATATATATATATATATATATATATATATATATATATATATATATATATATATATATATATATATATATATATATATATATATATCCCACTGGCCTCGCCTCTCGCACACTGGTATTTATGCCATGAGGTCTCGCAGGTTCAAGTGGGCCCCACCATGATTTGTATGGGAATTCCACTCTGATGCATTAGTCCACGTTAGGCGTGGCCCTAATTTAAGTGGGTCATATGAGTGAAATTAGTGTTAAGGAATGCTACCCTCCAAACTAAATTGTTTCCATTCTTGTGATTCACCTGAATTATGAATTATAAATAGGGCTGATTTTTGGGCCTTGACCTCAATTTTAATGTGACTTGTAATGGTTGGAATGAATTTTTAAAATACACATAAAGGTGAATCACCTTTTAAAGGGTTGGATTTCACATACACATAAAGGTAAGGCCCACCTAAGCCCACCCCATTAAGCACGCCTGGTCGGACGTCACCTAGACTCGTGTCCATACATTACGGGTATTTGGACGACAGTGTCTTTTATATCATGGCCATGTCTCTTATATCAAACCGTCTCTCATCATCATCATCGTCTCTCACAGGCTCCGAAGATTTGAGGCTCTATGGCAAAAAGCTATACTTCTACACAAGAAAGAGAAAAACGACCGACCAATCTTATACTGTCGAAGGACGCGGGCTTTGGAGGGTCATTTCAGGAGATGAGAAAATCTTCGACCCTCAAAGAGGGTCGGTTATAGGCATCAAGAGAACTCTAGATTTCGTGGAGAAGCCACCATTGCAGCACCCCAACAAAATAAATTCGATAATCCAAGAACCAAACTGGATCATGGAAGAATACAGGCTTCCTTATCAAATGGTAAAGCTTCATAACTCCCTTTCATTCTTTCCTCGCATACCTTTGACTATGGATCCTCTTAAATAACTCTAGCATGATGATCCTAACCATCAAATCAATGGGTAGGGAATGAATGGTCCTTTTTTTTATTTTATTTTTTTACAATTAATAATACTGAACACCATCATGTGGGCCCACCTTTGATCCTCTAAAATCACTTCAATCTGATGATCCTGACCATCCATGATAAGGGATCCAGTTTAATTGATGATCCAAATTGTCCAATGCGATTCATAGGAAGTAGAGGGTGCTCATTTACTATCCTAAAATAGGAAGGACATCAGTGATATGCAGTGTTTATCATGTTCGGAGACTTTTGATCAATGAGCCCTGGCAAAAAAATTTTAAAAAAAAGGCACTTTGACGCTATCCTAACCAGCATACAGTAAAGAAAAAGTCCGTGGCTCCACCCTTTGGTTGACCACTCTGACTTTCTAATTCTAACATTGGCTAAGAAAATGAATGGTTAATAGCACCTTTGGCACCTAGTTAAGTAACTTTTTTTATAGGGGTGATTGCTGTCATTTTTTAAAATTGCAACAACTATCTCAAACAAGTATACCCCTTCATGCCGTCCATTATATCAAACATTGGATGTTGATGATGGCCCATCATGTTAAGCCCACCTTTGGATTGTCCATTATGTGGAGCAGACCTTAATATTGGCCATCCATCATGTGGGAACCACCCACCATCAATGTTAATTGTCTTTCATATGGGGCATTTCAATGTCCCCTGCCCAAAGTGGGTTGTCCATCATGTGAACCCCCTTAAATGTGGACAATTCATCATTAGGGAGCCACCTTTGATGTGGATTGTCCATTATGTGAGGCCCACCTTGATGTGGGTCATCCATCATGTGGGGTCACTTGATATGGGTCGCCCATCATGTGGAGCCAACCTTGATGTGGGCCATCCATCATGTGGGCCCACTTTTGATGTCCACCGTCTATCATGTGGAGCTCAACTTCTATGTGGATCATCTGTCATGTTGCGGCACTTTGGATATGGGCCGTCCATCATATGTGAGACATCGGATGTGGACCATCAATTAGGTATGGCCAACATGATGTGGACCATCATGCGGGGCCACAATTTGATGTGGGTCATCCATCACTTGAGGCTCCCTCTCAATTATGTGGGCCCATCCCCCCATCCCCCCCGCCCCCCCTCTTTTTCAATAGAGGTACCTTTGATGTCAACTATCCATCAATCTATAAGTGGGTCCCACCTTTAATGTGGCAGTCCATCATGGGGCCCACTTTATGTGGATCGTCCATCATGCAGGGCCACAGTTTGATGTGGGCCATCCATCATGTGGGGCCTTCCTTTGTTGTGAATCATGCATTATGAGGACCTAGCTTGATGTGGATCATTCATCATGTCATGCCCCACCTTCAATATGAGTCGTTCATCATGTGGTTCCACTTACAAAAGAGATGGTAAAGAAGAGAAGAAGGTAAGATCAAAATTACTTAAAATTTTAGGGATAAACTTGTCCCCAGATTAGTCCAAAAATGTTTACTCACTTTAACAAAATAAGTTTTTCAAAAAAGGGAAAAATAAACTCTTAAATAAATAAGATATGAAATAGACCATTATCAAACAATTTATTATAATTTAAAAATTAAAATAAAATAAATAAAATAAAATAAAGACTTTTTTTCATAGTAAGCAAATAAGCTCTTATTAGACATTTGTCCACGAGATTCACCTTGTCCATTAAGTACCATGCTAACATAGGGCATATGTCATGTGTCTATCAGATCCACCTGTCTATTAGTGTGCACTTCTCTGTGAGGCCATGGGGCCACATGTCAGCCTTGTCAGAAACTCAGGTGGATCACAACACAATTAACAATTGAGAAGGGACACCAAACCAATAAAACCTTCAAAACTGTTTGTGGAGTCCATGTTGTGTATATGCCATCCAATCCATTCATCAAAACCACCACCAGGACCAGGGACAAACCAAAAATCAGGTCACTCGAGAATTCACATGAGTTGCACCATGTGAATTTAGATGCCTTGGCATGACTTTTTTTTTTCTTTTTTTCTTTTTTTTAAAGCTTGTTAGTACACCCACTGTCAGATCACACTCCACTGTTAGCCACCCCTACTAGGGAATCGATGCCAAGGCCTTGGCATGACTTGAAATTGTTCCTCATGGTGCGGTCCACCTCAATCTTCAAGTAGTAATGCAACTAGATCAGGGAAGAAACTAATTGTAATGAAGTTCAACGTGCTAGATTGAAAGTTCGAATCACATAGATTTATAATTTTTATTCCTATAGTAGAGATCACCACTTTCCTCCCTTTTACCAAACTATCATAGAGAAATTCTAGAACTTGCTGGAAATATATATATATATATATATATATATATATATATATATATATATATATATATATATATATATATATATATATATGTGGGAAAAGGTACTATGCGCTCAACCTCGCGAGTTCGTCCCATGAGGTCGAGCTGTGTGGGCCCCACCATGATGCGTTTCGAACATCTACCCCATCAGTCAGATGCACCATTCCATCGTGGGCCCACGTCTCAATCAAGTCAATCCGTGACTTGTGTGGGCCACACCACCTACAAAAGTGGAGAGGGGCATTGCACCATTAAAACATTCATAATCATTTTTTGGGCCCACCGAGATGTGGTTTGCAAATCCATCCCATCCATTATGTGTGTCCCACTTGGATGAGGGTTCAAACCAAGTTTCAACAGTATTCAAAACTCGGGTGGGCCCCCACCAAGTGCTTTTATATGTTTTAACGGTGTCTTCACATGATTTTAAATGGTATGGCCCACCCGAGTTCCGTATACGGCTGATTTTGGATATCCCATAATTTAGAGGGGACCCATCAAATGCATGATGTTGATGGTCAACACGCATCACGGGGCCCACATAGCTCGACCTCACGAGAGCTTATTGTGAGGTCGAGCGCATAGTACCTTTTCCTATATATATATATATATATATATATATATATATATATATATATATATATATATATATATATATATATATATATATATATAATTCAACCGTCTATTTCCATAATACCTATGCCTTATTTTTAATAAGTTTTTATAATGTTTTATCTTTGAGAGAACCTCTCACATAATTTACGAAATCTGAAGTAGGATTCTTTACTAGTTAAGATATCTAAAATAAGAAAAACCTTTAATAAGAAAATATAACAGTACTTATTTCTGGCATAAAAATGAAAGTATAAAGGAAATGAAACATGCCAAAAATTGGGTTGTTTCTTGTGTGTGGAGCATGCACGTGTGGGATGTGGCACGATTCCATCCTATTGTCGGCTTGGAAAAACTCAGCTCCGTTGAGTTAATAGAAATGCATCCTCCTAGAGCTCTAGGCTAACATGCTTAAAATCCTCCATTAAAATCCACGCATTATTGAATGCCGGTCAGCCACTCCACTTGACGAGAAACTTCAAAGACCATTGACATGTGAAAATAATCTAATCAGTCAACACATCTTTGATAATTTCTTCAAATTAGTGTGGTACCTCGAGTATTTGGTTCTTGTGTGCTCTTATCTTTATGATATCCAAGATAAAATGTATAAGGTCTTCACATTGAAAATAGAGCTGAACTTTGTTTCAAGTAGTAGCTCAACCAGTTTACATTATTACTTAACTTCTTCAAAATATGATAAGGGCCTGCCTTTGTGGAGTGAAGCTTGGTCTAAGAGTTTACTAAAAATTTCTCCTCCAACCCTATCCCTCTCTTGAAATTGATCAAAACATCACAAAACATATATATAACCCTTATGATTTTCATTAATAAAGGTAATCTTCCATATAACTTTCTCATATATCTCTTTTATATGTTGTGCAAAAGTTTCAACATCCTACCTTGATCGAATCACAATAGAAAGTAAGAGTAAATTGATAGGTTGTTGAAGTCACATACCCATCACAATTTAGAAAAGATAGTCTTATAGTACGATTCACGAAATTGTTGTAGACAAACTCATGTTGTAATTAGAGCTCGACACCGAATCGAGTTGGGCTCCGCTTGGCTCCGTTCGATCGACAACCACCCCCAGCTCGAGTTCGGCTCAACTAGGTGACTGAGCCCGTTTGATCAGCTCGACTCGGCTCAGTCAGTAGCTCGGGCTAAATCAAGCCGAGTTTAAGCTGAATTTAAGGTCAAAGTTTCAAGCCGAGTTTGAGTTCAAGTTTTCGAGTTTAAGTTCAAGTTGTGTTTGAATATAAGGTCGACCTTTCAAGTTAAGGTTGTACTTGAATATAACATTCAATCAATAACACAGTAAACCTATTTTTTTTTTTTTTTTTTTTAAAAAAAAAACAACTTACAATCTGAAAAGTAAAAATCTTACAATTATAAACGTACAAGTTTACAGCAACATTAAATGCATTTCTTTTCTATCGTTATTTACTATAGGAGAGGAGATTCATTTGCCAAGCTTGAGCTGCCATCCAATTCTTCATATATGTACTCGTTCACATCTCCTGAATCAGAAGATGTTCATCATACTCTTGTATAGTTTAAATTAAATTGTTCAAACTTTTTTTGTGAGCAAATTTATATATAATTCCCAACACCCTGTAAAATGTACCAAAACTGGAGAGAAACTTAGATGGTTTATTACTTTTCTTTTTATTCGTGCAACTTAATTCTACTTCAGCATCACGTTGTCTTAGAGGAAATCATTGATGTCTATAAGCCTCTTATATACTACGTCTTAAGGCGAGTTAGAATTGTTCTTCTTCCAATATTAATAATTTGGCTTCCTCCTTTGCCTTAGAAAGTTTAGATAGTGGGTGGAAGATTTTTTATTCAAATCAATAAGGGCCTAAGAAAGTTGGATGTCCTTTGAAGATTTAGGATAGCTTTGCATCTTCACCCCGACATCATAAGTATAAACTGAGTTGATTAGTTTTGTTAACAAACTTGGCCCCACACAAATGAAACAAAATCTTCAATTTTTAAGACTTTAGAGGGTGGACTAAGGAACCATAGTCTAAAACGTCAGTCGATTGTTCAGTTGAAGATATTTATACTTTGTGTTGGAGAAATTAAAGAAGTAATAAAATATGAATTATAACATAAACAAAATCATAATATGAAAATGAAATAAAAGTCACTGCATTGCACTTATAACATTCATCAACATTACATACAAGTACATATAACATATTATATCAATTTCAAGTTTCAACAAATTAATAATACTTTTTAACCTAACTTCATTTACGTTGTTGTTGTTGCATGTGCAGTCTTGTCTTGAGATTCGTTCTCCTCCTCATCCTCATCCTCAATATCAAAACTATTACCTCTTCAAATTGGACGTAACCAATCTTGTGTAGAAATTAATGCTTCAACTCTTTTTGGTGAAAGAGATCTTCAATACTTACTCATGACCTTACTCCCCGTACTAAAAGCAAATTCTGATGTCACCGTTGAAATTAGAATTGACAATATATAAAGTGTCATCGCTGATAGTGTAAGATATTTTGCTTCACTAACTCTCATCTTCCACCATTCAAAAAGAAGTCTGAATTCTAACGCCTTATGACTGGCTCTTTGAAATACAAGTATAACTCTGATTTTTTCATCTCATTATATGTATCCTTTTGTACTAAGAAAGACATGTATTCATCATATATCATTTTGGCATCGTTTGTAGAAATAGAAGAAGCTCTAACTTCTTTAACACCTGATGTAGTTGTACACGTAATATACAATTCTTCGATTACGTCACGAACTTTAGAGGTTTTGGTTATCGCCACTTGATCAGAATAAATCTTAAATCTTTATAACAATAAACTTTAACATATCTCACACTAAGGATCAAGAACAACCGTTAACGCCATTAACAAATGACATTCATCACAGTACTTATTGAACTTCATTTGCATATCAAGTGTTATCAGTTGTAGAAAATCTGGACCCTTACTAGCATTTTTTTTAAAGATTTTCTTAATCTTCTAAATATATGAAAGAACCATCCGTCTCATCCATGATCCATCCATCCATCCAGTGATGAATGAGACGAATGGGACGGACCGATTGGTGCAAAAAATTGTTAATATATCATTTAATAAATAATATATATATATATATGGGACGGATGATTAGATGGATGGATGGATGTATATTGTATAATCTAAATTATATATATTATATAATAAATGTATTATAATATATATTAATGTTAGTTGCTAATATTAGTTATGTGATATGTAAATGTTAATGTTAAAATTTAAATTGTTAATGATTTAATGTTATTATTATTGGCATATTATTATAATATTATTGTTACTTATCAATTACATGATTTTAAATGTTAAATTGTTAATTTTACAGTGCTGAATTAATGTTAATGTTAATTTTTTATTATTTTTATTGTCAATGTTAAATTAATGTTATTGTTATTATTCAATCAGTTAAATTTTTATTATTATGTTTTATTATTATAGTGTAAGATGATCAGTTGTCCATTCGAGGATTTCTATGTTACCAGGTATAGATTTAGTGTGTTTTTTGGGGCATAAAAATTCTTAAATTGTCTTATTTTTGGACAATTTAATATTGAATAGATACGAATGCTTTAATTTATTTTAATTTAAATATATATGGATGTTTCAATTTGTCTCTCATTTTCTTTCTCGATACATTTCTTGCATTTGTTTCTATTATTAAATATCCATAATTTGTGTGGATAATTGACGTGGGAATCAAATACATGATTAATATATCAAGAGAGATAAGAGAAGATACTGCTAAAATTTTGGTGTGATATTTAAATTGAAAAATGAAAGTATTACAATCTATATATATATATATATATATATATATATATATATATTACGTCTATGATCCATCCATTCATCCCATCCATAGATGATCCATATATATTACAACCGTGCCACATCCCATCTATGATCCATCCGTCGCATCCATCCCATCCATCGCTATTCATATATATTAACAATTTTTTTCACCGATCGGTGATCGGGAAGCAAGCTGCCATGGATAGCGAGGTGGGCGACTGAGTTTGATCTTTTAATATATGAAATATGTTATATATAATATATCTTATAATATATAAATATTATTAATCGGGCAGCCATGGGTCCATCCGTCGCATCCATCCCATCCATCGCTATTCATATATATTAACAATTTTTTTCACCGATCGGTGATCGGGAAGCAAGCTGCCATGGATAGCGAGGTGGGCGACTGAGTTTGATCTTTTAATATATGAAATATGTTATATATAATATATCTTATAATATATAAATATTATTAATCGGGCAGCCATGGACAATGTTCAGATGAACGCCCAAAAATCATGAGAAGAAGGGGATCGGGTTCAATTGTTTACCGAACGGATGGGCAGGGCAGTGACGGATGGGGGAGAGTAGAGCACAACATTAGACCGAGTTCAATTATTTACCGAACAAACAAGTAAGGCGGTAACGAACGGATAAGGCAGTGACAGACGGGGGCAAGCAGAGTACGGTAGTGACGGACAACGGAATGGGGGCGAGCATGCAAGACAGTGAGTCGAGACGGCCAGACAAGTAGCTTGGGCAGAGAGAGAGGGAAAAAGGGTTAAGGGTGCTTGTTCGGGCTGAGAAGAGAAAGGGGGGTAGGTTTTTTTTTTTAAGTTGATATTTATATCAATTGATCGAGTGAGCTGAGTCAGATTAATCCAAGTCGAGTTCGAGTTCGAGTTATGGACCAATCCAATTAGAGTCGAGCTCGGGCCAGCTCGAACTCGGCTCAAAATTTTTTTGAGCTCAAATATTCAACTCGACTCAACTCCAAGTCAAACCGAGCGAGTTAACCAAATTAGCTTGGTTCATGTCCAGCTCTAGTCATAATAATATAATGTCTTATGAATTAATATGATTACCAACCAAACATCAAAATAGATTTCCAAGACAATGGTTAAAAGATTTAGTCTGCGCATTTATTTATAAATGATAAAAACTTTAGAAGTTTAATTTTCATTTTTTACCATAAGCATTAGAAGTAACTCATTAACTTAATATTACAATTAAATACAATTATCATGAGAGCAACATACAAACAAAATACATTTTTTAAGAAAACATTAGCCATGTATAGGGCAACTGATGTCTTCTTACAAGGGATGAAATTGGCTATCTTTAGAAAACCTGTTGACCACAACGCAAATACTTATAGCTATGTTGAGTCATAGGCAATTGTAAAATGAAATCCATGCTGATGTTTTCCTAATAAGAATCTGGCACAGTACCTTTGCCTAGTTGACAAGCTCAACACATTGGAATAATAATTATAACATCTTCATTCAAACTTAACAGATAAAAATAGTCCTCGACTAGGGTTGTTGTTTTGTCAATGCCAAAGTTATCACGAAGGTAAATGAAACTCTTGTATCACAAGTTCTCCTAAGGAGCTTTTAGGAATATATAACCTAATATCATAGAATATATATCCATTTTACGGGTTATATCATGACAATACCTTTTCAAAAATCATCACTTGTTGTAGTTTTTTTAAGTTCCTTGAACCCAACAATTGAGACTCAATAATATAGATAATAAATGTAATTTCGGCTGAGTGCATATGCTATCTTATTTTCTATACCGATTCAATGCTTTAAGTTGAATGTGAACTATTTTCTATACAGATCCAATGCTTTAAGTTGAATGTGAACTCCAGAATATAAGTACTCCATTTGGCATGCCCTGAACTCAATTTTTTTTAGAATTAAAATAACGTAATGCCTCATGATTATAATATAGTATAAACTTCTGATGAATTAGATAATAGCATCAATGTTTCTAAGCCTGTATGACAGTGTAAAACTCAATGAAAAATATCCTTTTTGATCGAAGACACCTCTTATGCTCATGTGGGATGCATCACAGATGACCTTGAATGCATTTTCAAAATTAGGAAGTCTGAGAATTAGAGCTTCTGCCATCTTTTGCTTGATCATTTGAAATGTCTTTATTATTACTTTGGTCCCATTCAAATAGCCTTCATATATTCAATAACAGGAGCCATGTTGGAATTAAAGTTTTGAATAATCCTTCGATAAAATCTTAATATCCCATGAAAACTACAAACCTTGTAAATATTTGTGAGAGTAAGCCAATCGACAATAACCTTTATCTGTTTAGGATCAGCCTTCACACCTTCTACTAAAACAACATACATCATAAAAACCACACTTAAATACATAAAGGTACACTTCTTTAAATTGAAGAGTTTCTCGTGGCGTAATACTCCCATCACCTGATAAGGATGGATTAAAAAACTTTCTCTTAAATGGCTATAGATAAGAATGTCGTCAAAGTACATGACAACAAACTTGCCTATGAATAACTGTAAAATTTACATTATCACCCACATGAATGTACCAGGTGCATTTTCCAAGTACAATCCATCCTTTGTTTTAAAAGCAATCTTCATTTCCAAGACAAATTCTTATCTAGTGATATCCTCATCGCAAATCAATCTTTGAAAAATTTGTAGCATTCACCATCACGTTCAGCATGTCATATAGTGTGGAATTGAAAATTAATATTTTATTGTTATCTTGTTGATGGCCTGGTTGTCAACACACATCCATCAACTGTGATGCTTTGTTGGTGTCAACAATGTTTGCACAAACATGAGCATATGCTATTACAAATGAATCCCTTGCTAGCAATTCCCCCACCCATCGATGAAGCTCTATATGCTCTATCAAGTTCCTTCAGTATGTTAGAAGATTTAGTAATGACACTCCAGGTACCAAACCGATTGCATGTTGAATGACATGTATAAGTGAAATTTTTGGTTCACTGGGTAGTTCACTAGGGACCAAATCCTGAAATTCAGACAGGTGTCTCGAATCTTAGGTGTTAGATAGAAACATCACCAGTTGGATCAGTCTTACATCCTATTAGAACATTCGTGATTCTCCATTCTCAACTTTCCTCCCCGAATTGTGTCATACTACTATGGAAGCCGACTTTGGCCCTTCGAATTCATCTCTCTCTCTCTCTCTCTCTCTCTCTCTCTGAAAAGGTACTATGAGGTTGACCTCATGAAAGCTTCTCACGAGGTCAAGCCCTATGGGCCCCACCATGATGTGTATTGGACATCCACACCATCAATTAGATGCATCCCTCCATGATCGGCCATGGGCCTAAAAATTAAATCGATTCATGACTTAAGTAGGCTATACCATGGACAACAGTTGAGTGGATGCCCACCCATTGAAACCTTCTTGATTATTTATAAGGCCTATGAGATGTGATTCAGACATGAAATGCATCCATTATGTGTCTCACTTAGATGAGTAGTCAAAATAAATTTCAGGCTATTCTAAAACTTAAGTGGGCCCTACCAAGTGCTTTTACATTTTTTTGGCCATGATTTCATATGATTTTATATTTGTGGCCCACCTAAGTTCCAGATACGATTGATTTTTAGGATATCTCATAACCTAGAGGGGAGCCACCAAATGCATGATGTGGATGTCCAACACACATCATTGTGTAACCCATAGAGCTCAACCTCATCGTAAGCGTGTGTGACTTTCATTGGAATGATATCACACCAAAGTGATTCTTGGGACAACCTAAAGAAAAGTTCAAAGCATCGGTTGGCCATAAGGATAAACATGTTATCCACCCACGTAATCTTTTACAACTTGGAATGCTTTTGAGTTTTCAACTTCAACTTGTCCACCATACTTTATATGGCCATATTAATAATGTTGCTTCCGTTAATAATGATCCGGACGACCTTTCCACATGACGATACTCGTGTATGGAAGATATTGATCCTCAACTAATCTTTTTTGGAACTCCTCTTTTGGTGTCATCAGAATCTTCCTAACTACCAATGATAACTTATTTTCCTTAAGGCGATCTATGCCTTCGTCAAGTTCCCAATCCTCATCTTTTAGTTTGCTTTCATATTCACCTCCCACTTGATCTGCAACATAATTCTCTTTGTACCTCCACCCTCTTGTCCCTTGTAAAAATAGAGATTGCAAGAGGAGCACCCTATCCTATAATGTCTACGTCCACCATATTTGAAACAAATGTTAATACCTCAACTAAGTTGTCATAATAAGTTTTCACTTTTTTATTACCATTTTGGAAGAGAGGCTTAAAGACAAAGTTATGGCTGATTTTGTAATCCCCAAGGAAAATTATTATAGGGTGCAACAAGTTGCAGATACATGTAGAGCTACTTACAATATAGTGAGTGGATGTATATTCTCTAACTTGAGGGCTACTACATGAAAGGACAAACTATAAATGTCCTAGATGGGGGTGAATAGGATAATGCCAAATTTTAAGTAAAATGTGGAAATAAAAATCTCAATCCCACAATGTATTGAAACCTTAATTCCAATTAATTCGTAGGACAACCTTCACCAATTAATTTAGGCAGAACAACCTTATTTCACGACGTCCTTGGAATCAATATTTCAAAATAAAAAGGAGATAGAGAACCAAATAATACAATCACCACAAATGCACAAGCAATTATAGTAATTTAATGCTTAAACGACACCTACTCCACTCTCAAAATTACCATCCTCGTAATTTTGGCTTACACCATATCAAGGTTTTCACAGGTTCACCTTAATAACCTCTTATAGTTCTTGTAATTTTCACAAGCTATCACAATAAAACCCCTATTGTGATTTTCACGAGCTCACCACAATAAAACCCACAGAGATTTCCGAGCTATCTCAAAAATCCAAATAATAAAACAATACTTATCTTCAGCATGTCGAGTTGAAGTCGGGGCTTCTTGCAGCGATCTTCTTTCTTGAGTATTAATGTAGCAGTATATTGCATAACCAGAAAGAATATAGAGTTCTAAAGTATTTCAAAGAAAGAAAAACCCTAACTGCTATAGATTTTATTCTCTATTTCTCAATCAAAGTACATATTACTCTCTTAATCACGTTTAAAAAAATCTTGAGAAAAAGAATAGAATAAGCTAAATAAAAATTAGAATTACCGCACTAATAGCTTTAGGAGGGCTGAGTTTCTCTCTGACTTTAAGGGGAATTTTCTCTGAATTTCGTTGTTGGAATGAATGAGAGAAGGCTCCTATTTATAGCCAAAGGATTTGCAAATTCGGTCAGCCTAAGAATAGGTTCGGCTGGCCAGATTCCAATGATTCTATTCCAATGGCTATAGAATTGTGCAGGATAAGATTTATTAAAAATTCGGCTGGCCTGAGTCAAAATTTAGCAGGCCAAATCTCTAATTTGGTTGGCTAAATACAAAGTTCGGTTGGCCAAATCCCGCTGCATTCCGAAGAATTTCATTGCTAGAAACTTGACTGAAAATTCTTTGGGCTTAGCCCAATTTCAAGTTCGGCTGGTTGAACCCAAGGTTGGGCTGACTGAACTTGCAACAGAATTCCATTAAGCTGTTGTATTTTTGGCCAAATATTGTTAGGTTGGCCAAATAAAGTTGGGTTGGCTGAACCTGAGGTTGGGTTGGCCGAATTTCAGTGAATATACACTGTACACAAGCCATTTAAAGATATATTTGAAAAACACCTAACCTAGTGTCTTTCTAGGGTCATACAACCTGGTGGTTGGCATATACTTGGTCTTTATCTCAAAACCTTGCCAAGTCTTGCAATGTTGAGTCAATCTTCATGAGGTGTCGAGTGTACTCGACCTTTTGTCTCGAAATTTGACAACTCTAAGTGTGCTTCAAATACAAGCACTTACACTACGTCTTATCACCAACTTCCGCTCATGTACTTTCGAGCCATCTAATAAGTTGTGTCCACGTTATTGAGCTATCACATGTTCTCTTTAAATATTAAACTCTAGTCCACTACAATGACTTGACACTTGTTGTTTTCGGTCTTCGTTGGGCGACAATGAATCACCAAGTCATAATAACATTATGTGTATTCCTCCATAGTTAAGAGTGTTTTGTCGTAATGTGAGGAGCTCTCAGAAAGAAGTCGTCTCATAATCCAGCAACAAAAGCCTCTTCATAATCTCTCCTTTATTTCACATCATTATAAGTAGTTTTCAATAGCATACCACCAATCTTGGGTTGCGTCCTTAAATTTCTTGGCAAAAAAATGTAGTTTGATGGCTTCTTCCATTTCGTACCATCATAATCCAAAAATTTAACCTTGACATGCTTGGTGAGATCTACCACGTGAACATTTCACCCTCATTCATGATAGTTTGGATAGTCTTATCAGAGGTTGTTCTTCTTCATGCTTTTGATTGTGCACAACCATGTTGTTGGATACATAGCTCAGCTCATACTCCTTATGGAAGTCACCATTTTAGCAAAGAAGCCTAACATCAACATTCCTGAATTCCAAGTCCCCCTCAAGGCCTTCCATAAATGTTTGACAAGTGGAGTTAATTCTCTTTCTTGCTTCTTCAAGAACAATAACTCATTGCTCCTGAGTATCATCTTTAATCATGAAATGACCCTCCATATTATCCAACCATTTCATTATTAAATCAACCAATTGATATATATATATATATATATATATATATGGGAAATGCTCAGCTACGCACGAGTTCGTACTGAACTGGTGCGAACTTTTTTGAGAACCCATCATACGTGATGTGGATCCAAAATATGAACCGTTCATGTGAAGGAGCACCTCATGAAACCCCTACGCATTTTACTTTGATCTAAAACTTTGATGAGCCATGAAAAATAAAACAGTCATTCACTCCTTGCACCTTTGCATTGTCTCTTTGCATGTGATGCGGCCCACGATGTGACAAATTTTCACCCCGATCAGGGCCATAGCAAAGAGAAATTTTGGTAAGAGGCCCATCAAAGTTTTAGATCAAAGTAAAACTTGGGCCTGGGGGGTTTCACGAGGTGCTGCTTTACATGAACGGTTCAGATTTTGGATCCACATCACGTAGTGAGCATTTCCCATATATATATATATATCGTGTGTGTGTGTGTGTAAGGTTTTGGAAAGGTTAGATATATGATAAATTAGTTTAACTAGTAAGATTTTGTACTATTTACGATAGACAAGGCGATGGCTTAAGTAAGACAAAGGTTGTATGTGATTTATAATGGAATGTCTGAAATAATAAGCTAATTTAGGAAATCGATGGTAGATTTGAGATGAAGATTGGAGCAAAATTTGTATAAAGATGGGGAAGATGAGAATTAAAAGAGAATAATCTCAGGAAAGCAAAACTTGCTCTGATACCAAAAATAATGCAGTTAGATCAAGGGGAAGAAATCAATTGCAGTGAAGTTCAATGTATTAGATGGAAAGTTTGAATCACATAAGAAAACGGATGTAATGATTGTGAGCAGTGTTTTCAATCTTGCGACATCATTGATATATCTATTATCCCAATAAGGCGATGTGAAACTAGCTTTAATATATATTTTTCATGGTATTATGCAATATAACACACAATATCGCAATATATCGTGGATATCATGATATTGTCTGATCTATTCACACTTTCCCTTTATAAATTCTTAACATATCATGTAATATGTCCATATTGAGTGCAATATCAAGAGGGGTAAAATGAAACCGACACTATTTTCTATTAAAAAAAACCCTCAAAAATCACAAAAATTAATTTAAAAAAGGAAAAGAAAAAAAAACTTCTTCCTAATACATCTAAGGTTATTCCAATCAATTCATTCTTATTTGTTGGAAGAAAATCTTCAAATTTTCTCTAAAATTGCGATAAGAAGCTTTTTAGGGCCGAATTTTATAAAGTGCTTGCTTTTAGTTTTAATTCATTTTTTATCATTTTTATATGTTGTAAATAACATCAACTGGTAAAGGATTTATAATTCTTCATGTTTTGCATGAAAAAATTATGAATTCAAAGCTTCAATTTCAAGAACTTCGAAAATTAACTGAGTTGTGAAAAAATGGATAATTATCAAATTTTCTCCATATTTTTTTCCAAATAGGTTGAATCTTAGCATCCAAACATGAAATTAAACATGTATATAACCTGATTTACACATTCTTAGCAATGTGATTTTTTTAATTAAAAACTATTAAAAGTGTTAAAAATATTTCTTTTTACGAAATTCACAGGTATATTCTAGTTTTATACTTCTTCTTTTGCTTTTAAATGTAATGCTTGAGTTTCCATACATGCCTTCTTATATTTATAATTTTTTAATTGACTATGAATATAATTGCATCAATTCAGTTAGTGCATAAACTAGGACCCTATATAAAGGAAACCTACTATGTGCACTTATTTTTTGTGATTTTTTTTTTATATATTCCTAGGTATTGGTGTCTTTTTCAACAATTCCTAAAGTTTTATTGAAAAAAATTAACCAATTTCCTAATGTTTCCCTACAAAAGTGATAAATTACACGATACAACCAATATATTCCGTGCAATAACCGATATCATATGTATTCATATCCTAAGGTGCAATATTAGGCAATGACGATACGGAAAACATTGATTGCAAGCAAACTCAATAGTCCTCTGATCTCATACTATAAATCCCCCTAAAATAAACAAGAGAACTTGCTTAAAGAAAAATCATTTAATTGTGTCTTATTCCATAGGGCCAATGCCTTATTTATAACAACTGTTTACAAGGTTTTCTCTTATGATAGAATCTCTAACATAATCTAAATGATCAAAAAAATTGATTCCATCATATCATTTTTCTCTCATATGAAAAATAAGGATACAAGGGTGACATGTTTTATAATAACCATGCAGGCTGAAGAAGAATTGGAATTAGTCATTTGTAAGATTGGAATGGGTGAAATGAAGAATTCACATACTAAGAACTCAATTGAAGGACAAGAAACGAGCCAGGACGCAAGTGATCCATTCACAGGGACGGGCCAGTCTCCTAATCTTTGTGATGATGGACGTACATTATTGAAATCCGATCAAAAGCGAACTAAAAGAACAAGGGACAGCTCAGAAGCAAGGGATTAAAGAAAATAGGACAGGTCAGAAGTAGAGCATTAAAGAACACGGGACAGCATCATGTAAATCGATATCTTCCAAAAGGCAGAATAGAAGGATACAATACCTCAATGCACTGAAGCCAGTACCACACCCGACAGGCCTAGAAGAATGAAAATACGCCTCAAAAGCGTTTTAGTTATGCCTGTGAATGCACTCAGTCCTATGTTATTCATGTTTTGATTTGTTTTTGGAAGGAAATTTCAGGATAATTGATTTTATTTATTTGTCTTTGAAAAAGTCTATATTTGAGAAATTGCATGTTCCTGATCCACTCATTCCATAGAAGAGCAGTTATTTCATACTCTAGCAGGATACCACGCTTGATATGTGCGCACTCAGAGATTATGCATACACATGACATACATTATTTCAAATGGAACCAATTAAATTGTGTACAGCTCTATCCACTTCCCAGGTGTGATTCCAGCACCATGGAAATGGATTCCATTAGTGAGGGGCTAAATTTAGTTTTGAATCGGAGATTTAATTCCAAAAATTTGAACCTTTATATCCTTAAGATGGGTCCCAAAATTTTGGGAAATACATCCGTATTCAACGGATAAAAAAGTTGTCCTCAAGTAACAATTGTTTCCCAGTGTCCAAACACGAACTGGATTTATAAGAATAGCTTTCCTAGCACCAAACACGAGCTGAATTTATAAGAATAGCTTTCCCAATTCCCAACCACCTCCCCCGTGGGCCCCAAATCACATGGGTCACCCACCCCGAGTGTGTCGCCGCATCCCACGGGCCACCCCACTCGAGCACGGTGTGAAAATGCCCCTGTATTACAAACGACCTGTAAGTTTCCCAAAATCAGACTTTTTAAGTAATCATAACTTCTGACACCTGTTTTTTGAAATGGGACCATTGGATATCTTTCATTTTCAACCGTCCAATAAATTTCCACCAATCGAATTCGGAAATAATCAAATAAACATACTTTTTGGTTCTGATACATCAAAACTAGGACCAATAATTTGGCCAGTTTAATTTGAATTACTTCTAAGCTAGATATGCAGTTTCCAACTAGTTTCTAAGAATTTGCTTATTCTCCATCACAATGCCAGAGTCTGTGTTCAACACAAACAGGCCAGGGCAAATGATCCGCAGACCCAGACTGTTGATATGAAAGGCCCCCACTGTGAAATGTGAATGCCCCAAAATTCTTCAGATAAGAACCATCCTGGCATTCTTTGGCATCTTTTCCAAAGCAGGGCTGTATCACAAACAGGTTATTTGTAGCCCAATTGATTGAAGGGTTAGGATCTTCATAGTGGGAGATTTTGGGGGCATCCCACAGAGGTGCTCATCGGGTCATCAAATGGATAACCGATCATGGACCCCACTTTCAGAAATTGGAATATCCGAGTACAATTTCTCATCAATATATCCGGGCATGTGAGACCCATGCATGTTATTCAAATAGAACATAACATGGATTCATTGTACCCCTGAGTTAACTCAGTTGAATTAGCATTTTGTGTTCTTGGTGCACATGAAGCATGTTGAAAAACAAGAGGAACCGAAATTACTTGACAATGCCAAAGATGAGAGAAGGCTGATTCTGTTTCACTCCTGTTTGATGGATACCTAGAATATGAATTTCCAAAACCTGTACATAAAGTTAGAATAGTTTAATCAATGACATGAGAAAAGCAAACTTGAAAATTCAGGTGAAATTAACAGTGTCCATCCCAATCTGGATTCATATTCACATGAAGGGTGATAATGCTTGACTTTGACTAAGATTTCTTCCTAAAACCCATTCAAGGAATTTTCCATAGGTTCTCTTCTACATGCATTTAAATGAAGAACTAGATAAACCGTAAGACAATATAGCTGTTGACCCCTGAATAAATCTTAACAGAGATGTGACTGCTTTCAGTTTGTGTATTTAGTTTTAGGATGTAAGAGAAGGATCGTCAATAAGACAAAGCTGTCATTGAGATCTGTGCAATCCACTACAGTACTTCCATTACAACTCAGCATGAGCCCCACGTCTCCACACAAGAGATGAACATCAAAGAAGTCCAAATGGACTACAATACTGTTCTGAGTCATGAACATACAAAACGCAACAAGTGAAATCCTTGAGCAGCATTGTATGATGGAATCATGGGGAAGAAAAGAGAGATGCATGCCTGCTAAAAGATGGGTCTTCAACAGTACCATCACAAACCTTCTTGAATGTATGCATCAGGCTTCCCAATCCCATGTTGTAAAGCTACACCTGAAAGTATAGGGGAATGAGATAGCAGATCTTGCAGCAAAATGGATCAGATGTGGAGCACAAAAAACAATATAAAAAGGAACCATTGATATATCCAACTTTGAATACAAGGGCTTATGAACCATAAATTACTTTTGTAACTTCTAATTGAAAGGTAACTCCACCTGGAAAATTTGGAAGCAACAAGCCATTGAAAAATGAAGACAAGTGTTCCAAGAGAGACTATCTGCACAGATTCTTAGGCTGCAACATGCACATCTCACTTACTTTCAAGCTCCCTCCTCACTACACCAAATTTCCAATGTCGGAACGGTTGATTCCTAAATGGTTTAAGAACAGTTTTCAACCGTGGGTAAATAGGGCATCGCAAATAATTAGGGAAAATTTTAATTTAGGAATGGTTAAAATTTTCAATTTAGAAATAGTTCTAAACCCTTGTTAATTTTAGGAACAATATTTTTTCCTAAAAGCCATGCAACTACTGGAAAAGGTCGGTAATTTTTTTTTCTATTGGAACCTTTATTTTTAAAAAATATTTGAAGCCCACGGAATGTTGCCATACAATTCAAAATAAATACTAAACAAATATTGTACAATTTTACTATAAAAAATATATAATATTTACAACAATAAGTTGAAAATTGTCCAAATGCATTAAAAGAAAAATCCTCCATGTGGACCACTCCTAGCTTGGTCAATACAGCTAGCTATCTCCAACCTCAGGTTGAGATTTTCCATCATATGTTCCCAAACGTAAAACAACTTCTACAAAAGAACCATTCTGTTCATTAAAAAAAAAAAAGATGATAAGGTACTTCCAATGACACGACTGAAAAGGCCATCAAGCCTCACATCAACATTTACACTGATTCAAACAATAAGCAAGCACCAGTTGTTTCAATAGGTCGAGTAACTTTAATAGTTATATAACAGCAAAAGCATATTACCCCCAAAGCTAACTTTGATTCTTGCTTTGCAATAAGATATGTAATGTCTGAATGCAGCTGCTTGATTCTTAGATCAGTAACTTTTCCCTGCACGGTACGAATGTTAAGAATCAAGAACAAAACAAGAGAACCGTTATAGGTAACTGGGAGAGTAGATTTTTTAATCCCACTTTGTGGGTAAGATCTTGGTTGTTGATCTGGTGGGCTACAACGTAAATATGCCATAGCCCGAAAATATGTTGGTCCGGTCATCAGGTGGGCCATACTCTATGATAAAACAAATAGATAGAAAATTGACCAACAGTCCACATTGATTACACAAGTGGCCCACTTTATGACCAGATTGATTTTCTGGCAATGGCTCATAAATGGTGGAGCCAAGAAGCCAGGCCAATGGGCCCATGCCAGGGACTAGAAAAATCAAAATTTTGAACAACACTAGTCTGAAGGCCTGGCCTGACCAGTCCAAAATCCAGGCTCGAGTCCGACCCATTTTCTCCAGTTGCCACCTCCTATCAATGAGAAAAGAAAAGAAAAAGATTGAAATTGGACTTGATGGTGGGTCACCAGCTCAAGCCCCTACTTCCAGTCACCCAACAACAGAGAGCTCCCCATCCTTTCCTGTTAAAATATTCTATATCCCAACATGGAAAAGATAGATCACATGTTTGGACATCACAAACTGAATACTTGTAAGATTCATAGGCAAACAGCTGCACAACACTATATAAAATTATGTGTACCACCTGTGCTAGATAGCCTTTCCAATAGCCCTTACTGCCCTCCTTCCCAATCAACATAATGGCCTTGTAAAAATTGCAGGCGGAGGCACAGACAAAATTGTAGAGTCTTCAAGACAGTGGCAAGGAGGTTGAAGGATGAAGCTATGTCCCGCAAAACCAGGATCTATTAATGCAGATATTTTATCCCCTGATGATGGTCACCAAAAAGGGGTAAGAGCGAGACTCACTTGAACACATGAAACTACTTCAACAATTCCTTGTCCTTGTCATCCATGAGATACATATAAGCTCCAAAGCAATGCATATCTGGAGAAAAAAAAAAACAAAAAAATTTGCCTATTTCAACACAAGCAAATCTGATATGTTAGAGGAAAAACAGTCACACAAGCAAATACATGTAATTGCTGAATGCGCACCATTAATAATTCGGGGGTAAAGACAAAACAGTTCTGCAAACCTACGCATACCTTATATATATATGGGTGTATCCGAACATATATATATGCGGAATATGAAACCTTAGGGGTATATTTTATATATATATATTCTGGTGGGCCATAGGAAAGAGAAATCAAATCAAGGGAGGAAACATTCATTTTTCATGGCCCACCACAGTTTTGGTTCAAAGTAAAAATTGGTACCTGGGGGTTTCATAAGGCATCTTAAATGATTTGTGGACATTCAGATTTTCAAGACAATAATAAGGATGATCAATAGGGCTCCACTCCAAGTGTGTGTATATATATATATATATATATATGAGAATTTGAAACCAATAGAAACTTCAAAAGGCCAAGAGATTGTGCTACTAATCAGTTCAACTTTCCTATTCGGGTGTGATGAACAACCACCATTTGTATAGCAGACATCAAGTTTTTTTCTTTTAAATAATGCAAATTCAGTAAAAAGAATTCGGCATAGTTCACTCCTAACCATGTATATTTCCATGTGGTGCCTTTATTTTTCTAACAAGACAACAACCAAGATATATGGTAGACATGCATTAAAAAAAAAAAAAAAACATCCTGCCAGAAAAGAATCCATAAACAAATTCAAATTCAAATTTAAATATAGTCTAAATTTGTATAAAGCTAGATGCAGAACTTTAGTTGACTGTGTATGATCTGAGCTCCGAACCTGGGTAAAATCTGAATCAACTACAGAATCAAAAGTAAATATCTGATCTTCAATCAAAAGAAGGAATAGATTTTTCTTCATTACCCTGCAAGCTTCCCAGCAAGATAAGAGGAAAGGCTTCTCGAAATTGTAATTGCTCTTAGCAGAAATCTCATAATATTGGAGATTCTTCTTTCGGTGGAAAGTAACCTGCTTTCCTTTCACCTGCCTGTTCTTGACGTCAACCTTGTTGCCACATAGAACAATGGGGAGGTTCTCACAAACCCTGATTGCAAACCCTGCATCAATGTCAAATGTGCTATCAAAGCATGTTGGTGATAATAACTGGAAAAGCTTTAAAAAAGTTAGTTGAGGCTTCAAAGAAAATGCACCAGCAGAAATCACGGTGCCACGTAGGAACATTTTTGTATGTTAAACGGGCTGTGACATCGAACATGATGATCGCACATTGGCCATGGTTACTGCACAAAATAAGTCCAGTTTCAATGGAAGAAACAAAAGAATCCACTAAATTTTCCTGCTGCAGTAAAATTAATTCACATGATACATTTGAGAGACTCCATGCTCATTCATGCAAGGTGATTTTTAACCATGCTAATGCATCAAATTTCTAGAAATGCAAGCAAGAGAACAAGGCATTATGTACCAAAAGCATGAACTACATAACAAAGGAATTGACCTTAGTGAAAAATATAGTGAATACACCCAAAAAAAAGTAACTTATCAACAAAGCTTGCAAGCTTCCTAGTTAGATTAGGGAAGAGCATCAGCACAAACGTATGAAACAGTATGGTATAACAAGCTTGTCGATAATAGGACTAGTCTCAGGAAGCACCCAGCTATTCCAAGTGGCAGGAAACAAGTGGCATACATGGTAAATTTACATTATATTACATAGTAAATTTAAAATTTTATAAATGTCAGTAATCAAAATTTAAAATGGTTACACTCATATACATAAGCAGAAAGAAAAAATGTCTGTATTTAACAGTGTCAGACAATTTGCACAATTGTGAAGGCCATTTGCCTTTGGTAGTAGAGGTTATCAGGTCAAATCTCCATCTTTGACCTGTTGTATATTGCTCAGATACCCAAAATCATATTTGATTACACAAGGCTGACATTGGATAAATAAAAATTAGATGTCTACCAATCAGGTACACCTTTAACATGCCTCAGATTACTAAAACAGATTCACGATTCACAGAGTAACATCAGTATCTTACTCAAATAAAAATGATGTTTCACATTACAATTAGATCTATCCACTGCTGAATGAAAAATAAAATAAAATAAAATAAAAAATACTGATCATTACAAGGGATCATCAAAATTGAAATAAGCCCTTGAATTTAGCAACATGATCCAATGCTTAAATTATGTTGAATCAAACTTGCATATAGAATTTTTTTTACACCATACTGACAGTTGTAGTAACAATGCCCATTAGCATGCACTTGATGTACAAGAGATAATACAAAAATAAAGCCTCACTTAACTGAAACACTCTCTTAGCTTGTTTGGTACCTGATTCGTGCCTTTTCTTTTGCTCTTTTTCTTTACAGGTAACAGGATTTTGTTACCATCATCATCACATTTGGAGCTGTAAAAGGAAAGTCTCAATAGGAATTTGCAAGGACAAGTAAAGATTGTATGGAAAAGCTTGTGTTAGGAATTCTTAACAGAGGCAATATAAAATGTTCGACTAAGCATTTGCTCAGATCAAATAACTGTACAAGCAAAGCCTGCCTTTGGTGGTCTGGATCATTCATATGGTGGGCCGGGCCCTACAATGGAGGAGCTAAGACAAAATCTCCCACATTAAATGTGAACCACTAGTTTTTGTCCACTTCCATTGATGGTGAGTGGGATCATGAGATAGGGGAGATATTCGGGCAGGGCTCATTCCCATGACCGGGCCCACCAGATCCACAGCTTTATACCTACCAAAAGGTAAGCCCCATTTATACCATCGTTGGTTCAAAGTCACCACTTTTTCAATCAAACATCAGCATACGTACATGCACCCAGTGTTCGAAATATCGGTATCGCACAATGTATCGCACCCTTGGGATACAGATACGTATCGGTTATCGCATGGGATATATCGTTTGTATCGCATAGTTTATCGCACTTTTTGGAAAACATGGGGAAACATTAGCAAAATGGTTGAATTTTTTTATGAAACTTTGGGGATTATTTAAAAAGACCTTAATGCACACTTTTAAATCATAAAATATCAAAAAAATAGTGCACATAATCAATTTCCTTTGTATAAGGTACCAAGTTATGCGTCATCTTATTAAACTAAGGTAAATATATTTAAATATGATGCATCCCATTTATAAATCCAAAGCTACTAATTTTAGGGGTTTATACCAAAATTGAAGTAAATCCAAAGCTCAAGTGGACCATTACACAGGAAACAGTGTGGAATAATGATTTCCACCGTTGAAACCTTCCTGGGGTCCAAAGTAATTTTTATTTGTCATCCAACCTATTCATAAGATGACAAAGACATGGATGAAGAGAAACGACAAACATCAGCTTGATCCAAAACTTCTTTGGCCTCCAAAAAATTTTCAATGGTAGAGGTTCAATCAAAATGTTTCCTGTGGTGTGGTCCAGTTGAGATTTTAATTTGCTTTGTTTTTACATCATGCACCCAAACGAGCGCACCTCTGAGTTGTACAAACAGTTCAAAGGAGATCAAAGTTACATGGCCCCACCAATAATGTATTTATTATATCCACACCGTTCATCCATTTGGAGAGATCATTTTAGATCACGAACCCAAAAATGAGTGACATCCAAACCTCAATTGGACCACACCACAAATAGCAGTGAGGACAATGATTCTCACCGTTATAACATTCGTAGGGTCCACCATAACGTTTGTTTTCCATCCAATCTGTTCATGAGGTCACAAAGACCTTGATGAATAGGAAAAACAAATATCATACGATCCAAAACTTTTGCGACCCCAAAAGGGTTTCAATGGTGGACGTTCAATATCCCGCTGCTTTTTTCCAGTGTGGTCCACTTGATCTTTGGATCTGTCTTATTTTTCGGATAAAGCCTTACGAGGAGCTCGCCAAATGGACGAACGGTTTGGATATAATATATACCTCATGATGGGACCCACATAACTTGGTGACGTCAACACGTCGGTGACGTGCGATGCACGGGGCCCTTTTTTTTCGAAGCAGAGAGGGTTTCGGACGCCGGAACCCTAAAATCTCTCCCAAATGCCGATTATTTCAACGATTTTGGCGGATTTTGCGGCCAAATCTCTCCAAATCAAAGGCTTCGATTCAAATGGCCCATCAAACACAGCTTCCGATTAGGCGATCTTCTTTACAGGTACCGAAATCTACCGTCGAAGGTTTTTCTTTTTTCTTTTTTTTTTGGATAATGATGCTCTCCCAGGTGTGATATTCAAAGTCACCACTTTTTCAATCAAACATCAGCTACTACCTCTAACAGAATACCTTGCAAGCAGTAATATTAGCAGCCTTATCAAGCCAGCATCCACCATTATTTTCCATGCATTCATTTGTTTCTATATCTGTTTATTATCTGTTTATTATAATATTTCAAATAAGAAAAATGAACGTTAGGAATTGATCAACAAGCTATGATGAACAAAGAGATGCTTAGGAAACTGTTACCGACCTTCACACAAACAAACGGCTGGCTCAGTGGTCTCTTGGAAACCCACGCAGATGGCTTTGAGGACAACGCCATTGTCCAACTTACCTGAAAACAATTGGGAATTTTCAAGTCTACATTGATTTTTCTACATCTACCATGCCATACTGATGAAAATCACGAAAGGTGCGTTTGGGTGTTCATGATTCCTGAGGCCAACATGATGTGCTAGTGCCAACTGCCAAACCATGGTTGTGAATGGAATGTGATCCATCGATTTGGGGGCGGAAAGAAGCAGTATTCAAGTATGAATGTGACTATGAAATGCAATGTGGGGTATAGAAAATAACTTGTAAAAGAGTGTTCAACCTTAAACTGACCAATCAGTCCTTTATTGGGAAAATAAATATTAGAGAAAAGCATTACAATCAAGCAATTCAAACAAAGTATAAAATAATGCCTCTCCCTGATAAACACGCCTTAACTCTATATTTTTCGACAAATTATTTAAACAACTAAAACAGGTCGGACAAATCTATAACGGAAAGTAATCCAACTAGATGAACACCAAGATGTCAGAAAAGGAAAATAATAACTTTATGACATTCACATCTCAGAAAAAGGTTTCACTACTTCAAACTTCAGTTGGGAAATCTGTAAATACAAAGGTTAAAAAGGAATTGATCAGCCATTGTATTTATTGTTTGGCTGTGGATATCTCTGTTTAACATTTTGCTCATGCTGTGAAATTTGCTGAGTTCAGTTCAGTGTTGATTCAAGTCAGTGCACTGATTCTCTAAGGCTGTGTTTGGAACTTTGGATATGCAAGTGATTTGAATTGCAAACACAATCAATAAACGACAGAATTGTAACTAAATTGCTGAGTTTAGTTTGCTATCAATTCAATTCAGCACACTGATTCCCTAAGGATGCATTTGGAAAACCAAGTGGAATTGTGAACGCTCACCCAAGCATCTGAATTGTAACTACAGTTTGGTTGTTTCCACTTCACTGAGTAATTAATGCAATTGAATTAATCGGCACTGCCAGATGCAGCCTACTTTTGTAGACCACTACATTCACAAGTCGAGATTTCTTTTTTACAGCAGCAAATTCATGAGTTCACTTTATCAAATCAGAGAAAATGGCCAATTGTATTGTGTTGACTTGTTTTTTTTTTTCTTTCTTTCTTTTTTTACACACGCACTCACACCAAACAGTGGAATTTCATCACATGAAGTTCTACAACTAAAACTCAGAAATTTACTGAAACTTGACTTACCTAAAAAGGGCGGCAAACTTGGTGTTCACAGCTCCTAGACTTGAAAGATCTAGCCCTAATTCATGGCTTTCTGATTCAATAGCCTGCACCAAAGCCAATTACATCATGCTTTAACCCCAAAGCCTTGGAACTCAATGTATAATCACAATCAGTAAATCTGTTAATAGCTAACAAAAAGATCTGAGTGGGGAGGCTCCATACAACCGTTGTAGTTGCTATGGACTGTGATAGCTAACAAAAAGATCAGATTGCAATCATTCCGGCGACAGCACCCAAACAACGCCAAAACCACAAACTGCAAGGTGTAGAGCTATGAGGAAGCCTCCTGTCTATGCTGTGTGAGATGTCCATATTCAGTTGAGGAGAAAATAGTTAACTGTAACCGTTGGGTGTGAAAATAGAGATTTGTGATGTATTTACCTTTAGTGGGTGACAAGGGCTAGATGTGATAGCTTGGTTAGGCCATAGTTCAAAAACACGAAGACTCAACCTTTTGTTCAGTCAGATTGGCTGGAAGACTCGGATCGATATTTAATTATTATAAAATTAAAATATTAGAAATGTTAATAGATACTCAAAATAATTAGATCTTGTATAAGTAACATAGATATAACCAATACTTCACTAGCTAAGGTCGAGTGACTCAGTTCGAGCCATGCAGAGTCGTGTCAAGTCAACTGAGCCATTTGAGTAAACTCGATGGGGCTCTCCAAGTATAGGCAGAGTCAATCCCATTACTGATTTTTCCAGTGGGCTCTAAATCTCGCCGAGTCGACTTAAGTCAACCGAGTTTCAAGTTGAGTCAGCAAGTTTTAGAACTATGGTTGGGGCAACTCATCCATCGTAAACCAACCATTCGGATCCTCAGCCCCATTGTTTAGAAGAACATTCTCAAATCACACTGATTTGGCAATCTCAACCATCTATTTTACTGACTGAGTTTGGACCTTTGATCCTGTTCCTTTTAGCTGTCCATTTGATTGATGGATACCAATTGGTTGGAGCATGTTCAGACTTTTCATCCAGCGGGACCCACAATTTTGACAACCCAGATTGGATACACGTGCTACATGGATGGATTAATGGTAACAATTTACTGATCAGCAACACCAATGCTTTGAAATATGTGCATGAGGAGCTCAATGTTTTCATGAACCAATCAAACAGTACTTCAATGGGCCTAAGAAAAAAAACAATCATTAGAAATGGTTAGAATTAGTGGTGTTTGTGGACGTAGTTTGAAATGGCATATTTATTTATTTATTTAAGAAATGGCATTTTCCAGATTCATGATGTCCCCTGCTAGAGTGGAATGGAGGAATAGGTTCGCCCACTGTAGTAACATCTATACCACCATTCTCCATCTTTCTGCAGATTTTAACCCTAGATTTAGTACACTGGGGCATTCATGCACGCACCGGCTTACATGTGCAGTACATCGGTAATGTAAAATAAACACGATACCTGCACTTTGACTCTGGATCGTCATCGTCATCAGCCTCATCACCAATCTTGTTGGATCTTGGGGCCAAACCTTCTATATCATCATCACTTACTGAGATGGAGAAAGCTCAGGTGTACCATTTGGGTCAATCTGGTGAGGTGTCTGGCCATGTGCGTTCAATGTCCAGTCTGCAGAAAATGACATATCACAAAGTATTTTCAAAAAAGGAAATGCACTAAATATTCAATCGAGTATTTGATCAGCCCAATACAGGTCATTCATCTTACCTTCCCCATTAATTAAAGAAGAAATGGTTTTACAAGAAATAATCCAGTTCACTAACATGTAATTGACCACGTTTGGATTAAAACTTCACGACAAAGTATGAATAAAATATCCACACTAAGAAAGGAAGCCTAGAAGCCGGGTCAAATGCATGTGGATGCACAAAAGAATTGAATTGCAGGCATCAAATTCAAAGGAGAGGAAACATCCAACATCTAGTGAAGTTTCCCAGTATTCATGATGAGGAAGTAGTCCAATTTGAATGCACCCATAATATCAATTTGGAGCATGGCTCCTTGAAATACTGGAGAAGGTAACTACAAGTTACTCTTTATCGAATTGATTATTAATTTTAGTTCATTACGGCTTCCAAAGACTTACCTTTGTCTCTAGAAAAATCGGATCAAAGTTGAAATGGTGTCATGAAGAGATCGAAATTAGATGAGTGGCCATTTTGGCAAGCATGTTCAACTCGTCATATAACTTCTGCATGATCTATAACAGGGAAAAACAATATAAATAGCCATTATGGCAACTAACCGATCCTGTGAATATTTTATGCCCGGTCTTCTGCTTTGAAACTAAGATCCTGATTTAGACAATCCCTAACATTATCACCATCAAGAACATATGTTAGCTTTCCTCTATAGTGCGACCCTCGACTCAATGCACATGCCAAAGTGCTTTTCCCTGAAATTCAAATTCAAGGCTAAACATACGAATTATCAAATAAAAAAAAAATAGCCAAATAGATTTATTTTTTTTTATTTTTTTTTTGGAACATAAACAAAAAGGTACAAATATGCAGGGGAACATCCCCATGTCCAAAGAATGGTACCACCCTCAAATGTGACCTTCTATCTGAGATTCTAAATGAGTTGAAAAATGTCAATCAGCTGTGGATAGGCAACTGGATCAATTCAGAAGTACATGAAATGAGCTTCTGAAATGTTTAGAAGAAAGACTCAGATAATGTGACTGCAGCAATTATGGTTGACCCCATGATCTTCATCTGATGGGATTCTCTACCTATGTTATTTTGATTATAGCCACTGTCAGAGTAGCAATTGAAAAAGGCTTTTTCCCCCCTTTGTTTTTGTTTTTTGTTTTTTGTTTTTAGTTTTGGTTGAAATTTCAGCTTTCCCTTAGGTAAAGCAGATTGAGGCAGATGGATGCAAGTACAGAACTATAAGACATTAAGAACATGGGCTCATCCATCAGAGCAACCACAAACCAGGCTCAGCAGATCTACAAACAGGCCTCAGTTGAATGGGCTATATGCATCAGGACAGTATATGATATATCACTACATCAGGACTCTATAATTCCACTTTGAAATATCATTAGAGGCATTTCTGTGCATTTTACATCCACTGAATTATATTTGATGTAAAAATACTACAAATTTCTTGTAGCTAGCGAGCATAGAGTGGCCCACCTACACAACACAGACAGTAACATCAACCTCTGGTGTTTGTACAATACGAATGCATCGCTTAGATATCTGTTCAATAGGATGCTCTCCTAAAACCCTCCCTACCAACGCACTCCTATATTCACCACACACTCTTTGGGGACCTGGCATCGCCATTGCGATATGCAAGATCATATCATTTTTTTTAGCCATCTGCAATCTATGGTGGAACCAACTAGATCAACGGCATGGATAACCGAAACATGGACCATACCTGTACGGATTCCGTTCTAAGGACAGTATGATTCATCCAATCAAGAAAAATTCAACAATTTCCACTGAATAAAAGGATGCCCAAATCATATATATCTTTTCAGCCAATGAAATTGTTAAAATTGAAGAAACCCCCAAAAAATCTGTTTTAGGATAGAAGAATGGCTCACTTTTCAGGAAGCTTGATATCATCTTTTGCCTTTGGCATCTGCCGGACACGATCTGTCGTCAAATCGGCATTGACAGTGTCCTTTATCGATCGAACAGTGCATGTTTGATGTGAAGATCCCGTGGTTGTTGTCTGGACGCCTTGAGCAAACTTCCTCACTTCCTTCACAAAAAGGGCAAGGCCACGGTTTCTTGCTCGTTGAGGGAGCTGGATCGGCTTCTCGGGCGTGTTTGAGATGAAGGGATTTGGATCCGATGGTGGGGATTTGGCGGGAGTAGGTTCTTAGATTTGAAGTTGGAGGGTTTTTTTTGTGGGAGTGAGAAATGCCATTGCAGAGAGAAGGAGAGAGACAGAGGGAGGGTCGGGAGTGAGGGAGTGGGAGAGAGATTAGGGTTATGGCCGGGAAGGAGGGAAATAGGGTCCTTGGTTCTAGAATGGTCTAAAACAGTTCCAAATCTGGGATGGTCTGACACGGTTCCAGAACCAAAGACATATCCGTTCCAAATTTGGAATTTTGGGGTAGTGCCTTCCCGCTTGGTCCATTTGGGTGTACTACCAAAGCATGGTTGGTGGAGCTTCCATGGCGTTTGGGGTAGTCTGGAAAACAGAAACTACATCAATGAGGGCTTCTCTTTCCTGCTTTATCCGTTTTCCGATGAGGGCTGTTTGGATTCGGCAAAGTTGTCCCCACTAGTCATGAACAACCATACATGTCCATGGTGTGTCAACCCCCTTGTGAATGAGAACCAATACACATTTGAACTAGTCTAGTAGTCATGGATATGTGAACATTTGACCATGAATTGGGCATCCGCGGTGGAGAGGTGGGACAACCTATCAATGACACATTATAGTTTCAGTATGCATGAGGATCATATTTATCCATGCACATGCATGATATGCTTCAATGTGCCATTAGTGCAACCGTCCAAGCTCAAGCATTCCACATGAGCATATATGCCACCACCAATTTTCAAGCACAAAAATGTGGCGCATGTGTCAATGTGTACATGTGCCCAATGTGCAAGGCAAATTTATACCAAACAAATTTTAATTTCCCCACATATGCCACAATCTGTCCAGTCCATGATCCAGGGTGTTTGACAAACAAAGGGCAAAACAACTAGTCAGCAACAGCATGTCCATGACCAGCTAGCCTTGCAACATGCCATAGAATGCCTGTCATGACACAACTTTGCCCAAATCTGAACAGGCACAGTGTTAGACAGGTACCTTTCTTATGAAACTTCATGGCTTGGGCCCTGTTCTTTCCTCACTCATGATCATAGTTAGCAAAATGACAAACAACTATAAAATGGTATGGGACACGTTCATCTCAAATTCAGTTTCAATCGTCAAAAGAACAAAAAAAAAATGGAGAATGGAAATTTCGTGAAAAAACGGTATACCTATCTTTCAAAATATACAGTTTTAAACGTTTGATCCATTATACAAGATTTTTTCTCAAAAATATGGAATTCTGCTAACTAGGCTTCTGATTCGGTCAGAGTTCATTCTCTTGGCCTTGCAAACCTGGAACACCCAAATGTACTCTTTAAGTCTCAACACATATTGTTAATGCATTCTATCAGCCTTGAAAAGAAGAAGCACTTGTACCAGCATTTTGACCTCGTCAAGATTTCTCAAAGCTCCACAAATATAAGATTTCTTTTTCGATATAGTTACAAATATAAGAAAACACAAGTAAAAATGAAAATATTGGAAGAAGGTATGCAAGGTATCAAGCTAGGCAACGTAAGGATCCATTTTCTACGTTTGTTTATTAGAGTTCCATCATACTTACAGTGAGATCAAGGGCACAAAAGGAGTACAGCTCCTCCCATCAAATTCCTTATAGCAATGATGTCAACTCCCCATATAGCTTCTTTGCTTTTTGAACCACATGCAGAACCACCAGGACCAATAGTGGTGGTTGTTGCACAGAATAAAATCCATAGTGCACCTGGACCCTTCATTAAAATGATGAATATCCAAAGGAAAAAGGCTGGATAACATGAAATCCCTTTAGTTAAATGAATTGAAATCACTTGAAAGGAACACAATCCACAAAGAAACATAGGGCCAATGTTATCACTTTCGGATCAAGATCAGATCCATTGATGGAGAGGGGCCACACTCAATAACTTTTAGGAGGTGTGGAACAAAATGGGGCCCAATTCCCAACACTGAAGAGTGATAATCACTTAGATCAGTTTTATTAGCTACTAATATACCCTGTTTAGAAACCAATCTTGTCATCAGCCAGGAAAATAAACAAGCCAATTCCACCAGGTCTTTCGGGAGGCTCGCAGACCTTCTGGTTCCAGTCGAACCGGGCCAATATGGTGATCTGCTTCAGTTTTCAACAAAATAGTCTGATCAAACTCTAATTAACAGACTAAGTAGAAGATGGTTTCCGGAGGATCTAAAATCGTTGATAACGATAAAGAAGATTCGGATCAAGATGCACTGAGGACGATATTGGGCAAGTGGAAAGAGGTGTCGCGTGGAAATGGCAAAGGGAAATCAGTGGACAGATTGGGTAGAAGAACAGCCTCTTATCCTACTTTATTTGTAAGAGGATATCCAGATGGCTGGCTTCCTATTAATCTTTCCAGAGTTTTTGGTCGCGCAGGTGCTGTAATGGACGTAGTTATGCCTAGAGATAGGATAAATGGTCATTATCATGGGTTTGCTTTGATCAAGATGAGTTCGGAAGAAGAACTAGCAAGAGTGGTACAGATGCTTCATGGCAAGAGATTCAGCGGGATTCCTATGTTGGTTCAAAGGGCGAGATATGGGCCGGAATGTAAATTTTCAGAGGGAAAGCCTTCTACAACAGCGATACACAAGAAAACTCAGATGGAGCATTCTCAAGATCAATCGATCCAGTCCGATGGATTCTCATTCAAAGATGCCCTTCTAAATCCTAAAGGGTCATTGAAGATGAAACAGATTCCTATCCCCAGCAATCGTAACAATCAAGAATCAGCAAGGAAAAAGGAGGATAGCAAAGAAGAAACAAAAGATAAAGGGTCGGATTGCGTTCTACGTATCAATCAACTTCGTCTAGATCAGTCGAGGAAGGAGTTGTTGGATATGGTAGTGATGATTTCAAAAGAGGGGGCATCCATTTCAGAAGTTAAGAAATGGATTGATGAATGTTGTGGAATCCAACAAGAGAAATATACCATCAAACCAATTGGTTATAACGAGTTGTCGATTAAGATGTGCCCGGGTCTTAATCCAGACATCTTGATTATGGCAGGAACTTTACATTCAGATGGTCCAGTAGCTAGAGTGCTTAGATGGGATGATTTCTCCATCTTTGGTATGGAAGATGTGTGGATTCTCATCTGGGGTATTCCTATGGAACTTTGGTACGACGAGTGCTTCATCTCAACAACTTCTCTTTTAGGATCCTTCATTGAGCTGGATCTCAAGACAAAGATCGGAAAGGAACTGGCTGTTATTAGAGTTCGGGTTAGAAGGAAGAAGGGAGATCCGCTGTCGTCCCATATCTGGATCCTGGCAGATAATGGAAAGATAAATCTACCTCTGCGAAGGGAGTCAAAAGACGATCTCATCCCTAGGTGAGGTGATCTATGGAGGACCAAGGAATCCTCGACATTCACTTTGGATTCAGGTACAGAGGCAATGGAACACAAAGGTGCACAAACCTTGTGCTCCTGAAGAGCACTAAACACTTTGTCATCCTTTCCAGCTGCCCCTCTCGTTGAGAGCGCCAGGGTGCAGTCCCATCTTGACACACGTAGCAGTCATGCAGCAACTCTCAGCTCTCATCCCGATATTATTGTATCTCGAGACGAGAGCGTGTCGAAGCAAACGGAGGATATGGTGCCACATCATCGAGTTGCATCGCGGCTTTCGAGGGAGAGTGGATGGTCTCAATGGTCAGCCTCAAGAGACGCATGTTAGCGCCGATCAACGACACGATCGCTCGGTCATTAACTTGAAGTCCGGCTTCGGGTCTGGTCCACAAACAGTAGTCGCTTCGGGTTTAGTGAGTACCGTTTCCGGTCCAACGTTCCCAGCTACATTTAATCCCAACCTTTCGTTAGTTTCCGAAGCCACGTCAGAGCACAATTAGTGTCGGTAGTGAACATTCCCAGAAATCCTAATCCAGACATTTCTTCTACAGTAGGTGAGTCCTATATCTCAGACATATCCAAGGCAATATGGCAGATTTCATCACCGCTCCAAGTTAAACAGATGGAGGTTTCGGATCCTTTCGGTTCTGCGGATACAAGCAATCTCATCCATTTGATCGACACAAGCGGCGGGGTGACTGAGGGTGAAGAAGATGAGAATCTCTCTCTGCAATCGAACTACTCGACCTCTCCAGTCTCTCCTCTCTCCTCCCCTTTGTCTTCTTCTCGCGACTAGTCAGATCTAGGCCCTATCACTCTCTTCCAGGATGAAACTGAAGATGACATAATAGTAGCAGAACCAGTACAGATTCGAGCAGACGTCGAGCCAAATCAAGAGGAAGCTTATGAAAAGAAGATGGAAGAAGTAGAACTCGGGGCAAATTTGATTGACACTATCCAGAGAAAGAAATGGATTAGAGATGTTGTTGGTCACGTGAGAAGGGCCATAGGGATGTCTTTCGGGGGTTGTCCGGAGGATTATATTGCCTTATTTCAATGCATTGAGAATCGTGGAAGACCTCTTCCAGTTTCAAGAACTCCTAAACATAGTCTCTCCAGGTCTGTTAGTAACAGGGAGTTACAGCAGCTTGCGATGAGAGTTGGTTTGTTGAAGACTTCAGTGATGACCAAGGAATGCAAGGTACTCGGGGTAGATCAGTTCCTCAATGAAGATTCTTTCTTGGAATGTTAGAGGTGTGGGGTCTAAACAGAAAAGAAGCCTCCTAAAAGATTCATGTGAGAGATGTAATCCTGATGTGATTTGCTTTCAGGAAACAAAGGTTCACCAGTTTAGTGACTGATTGATGGGTACCTATGGAAGGCTACAGATGCAAAATTGGTGGTTCTAGATGCAAATGGTAGTGCTGGAGGTATTTTACTGGCGTGGAATTCGGTTCAATGGGAATTATAGACTTCTTGGGTCGGCCAATTCTCGGTTTCAGTCATCCTGCAAGATAAATCGTCAGATTTTCAGTGTCTTATTTCCTCATTTTGCAGTCCTTCTCTTGACTGCAGTAGAAAAGATTTTTGGGATGAACTGTCTGCTTCAAGACAGTTTTTCAGGTCCTTGTTGCATCTTGGGGGACTTCAACACCATCAAATATGCAGAATAACATTCTCGTCGAAGAAAGGTTACCTCAGCTATGAAAGCTTTCTCCTGTTGGATTGAAGATCAAGAGTTAGTGGATCTTCCTCTGCTTGGCTCCAGATTTACTTAGACTAATGGGAGAGAAAATCCAATTCTTTCCTGACTGGATAGATTTCTAGTTTCCCCAGAATGGCTGGGATCGTTCCCATTCGTCTCTCAGACAGCCCTCTCGAGAACTACGTCTAATCATTGCCCGGTGATTCTAAAGGTGGAAGATACAAATTGGGGTCCCAAACCATTCAGGTTCGATTCTTCCTAGATTAAGATAGAAGGCTTCAGATAGTTGATCGTTGATTGGTGGGCGGGTTTTCAAGTGGAAGGTTTTGCAGGTTATAGGCTTTCTTTCAAACTCATACTCCTAAAGGAAAAGCTTAAACAGTGGAAAAACATGGAGCTTCGCAAAAGGGAATCGGAAATGGATTCTATGTTGTCAGAGCTGCAAAGGATTGATGCAGAAACAGAAGAAGGGCCGACGTCCACAGATTTGTTGGTAAAAAGAATTCAGCTCATCCAATCTATTTCAGCTAGGGTCCTAGAAAATAAAATATCTTGGAAACAAAAATCTAGAGCTAAATGGATTATGGATGTGACAAAAATACAAGATATTTCCACAGTATAGCCAGTATGCATGCCAGAATTAACAAAATCAGCAGCATTATTGTGAATGATGTTCGTATCGAAGATAAGGATTAGATAGCGGCAGAAGCCATCGCACATTTCAGCTCTTTACTTTCAGCAGAAGAATGGGGCAGACCGGGGCTGGATTTTCTTCATGTGGACAGCGTAGAGGGTGCAGACATTGAAGCTCTTGAATCTCCTTTTTCAGAGGAAGAAGCGAGGATGGCTGTAAATTCGTTGGGTGGAGATAAGTCTCCTGGACCCGATGGCTTTCCCATTTTGTTTTTCCAAAATTTTTGAGAGATTATTCATTCAGATGTTATGGACTTCTTTCATGAATTCCATGACAGAGGCAAATTATCTAGAGGTTTGGGGGCCTCTTTCATTGCTCTCATTCCAAAAGTTTCTGTTGTGGCCTCATTTAAAGATTTCAGACCGATTGGTCTTTTAGGGGGACCTTATAAAATCTTAGCTAAAGTCTTAGCTTCTCGTCTGAAAAAGGTTATTGGGAAGATCATTTCAGTCAATCAAAGTGCATTTATCCCAGGTAGGCAGATTATTGATAATGCGCTAATAGAAAATGAATGCCTTCATTCTAGTCACAGATCAGGTTTGAAGACAATCTTTTGCAAGCTGGATATTAAGAAGGCCTACGATCATGTGGATTGGGGCTTTCTTCAATATATGTTAAAACAGATGGGTTTCAGTTCCAAGTGGAGAGGATGGATGGGAGAAAGTATTGGTTCGGCTCACTTCTCTGTTCTTCTCAATGGTTCCCCTAAAGGTTTCTTCAAAAGTTCGAGAGGTCTGTGGCAAGGTGATCCTCTATCTCCCTTTCTTTTTCTCATAGTGGGGGAAGCTCTATCTAAAATGTTACATAAAGGTCAAGAAGAGGGCATCTTACGCGGTATCATAATACCAGGCATGCCTAACCCAATTTCACATATCCAGTTTGCAGATGATACTTTGATATTTTCTAAAGCTTCCCAAGATAAGATAGAAAACTTGAGCACTACAATCCGCTGTTTTGAGGTAGTGTTTGGGCTAAGAGCTAATTTGGGTAAATCCAAGATGTTCAAGGTGAACATGGATGAAGAAGAGATTATTAAAATGGCGAAGCTTTTTGAATGTTCTTTGGCTTCTTTCCCAACAACCTTTGTTAGTCTCCCCCTATGTATAGGCTCGCCTCCAAAGAATTTATGGGATAAGGTCATTATTAGGTTTGAGAAATACCTTGCAAGATGGAAGTGTCGATACCTATCTTTGGGAGGTCATCTTACTCTTACAAAGGCGGCTCTCTCTAACTCACCTCTATATTTTTTGTCTTTATATAGATGTCTGTCATCGGTGTTGGCTGGAATTGAAAAATTAAGACAGGATTTTCTATGATTTGGAAAATAAGGAAAAGAAGAAATTTCACCTAGTTAATTGGAAAGAGGTGTGCAAGCGTTATCAAGAAGGCGTTGCAGGGGTAAAAGATTTGAAGAATATTTTTTTTTTGAGAGGCAACTTGCAATTTCATTATAAAGAAAAGGGAAACAAAATGGGGGGAGAAGGGCTGCTAAGAAAGCGGCAAACTAACTCTCGCCAAAAAAACAAACTACTAACAAACAGGAGAAAAAAAAAAAAAAAGACAGCCCATTCGGTAATGTAGAAGTGGACTTTGGCCACTATAGATCCCACCGGGTTGGATGTTCCTTTGAAGCATCTTTCATTGTGCTCTTTCCAAATTGCCCACCAAACCGCAAGGGCCAATCTCCAAAAATCAGATTTTTGCTTACCAATAGAGACCCCATGCCACGCCTTTAAGAGCATACCCGTAGAGTTTGGGAGGCACCAAGAAACATTGAACCAAGAGAAAACAGAGGCCCAGATCTGAGAGAGAATGGGGCAGTGGATAAAGAGGTGGTTAACTGATTCAGCGTCGCCCCTACAGCAAAGGCAGATGTTGGTTAACATCATACCTCTTTTCCTCAAGTTATCTACTATTAGCACCCTGGCCTTAGCCACCAACCATCCGAACGCGACTATTTTCGGGGGAAGCTTATATTTCCAAATCTTATGTGTCATGGGAGGGGTAGCGGGAGTGTGCGCACTTCTGATAGAATGATAAATAGACTTAACCGAGAGCATGCCCGATTTGTCGAACTTCCAAAGAAGGCTATCAACCACGGAGGGGTCAGGTTTTACCGTGCTGAGACGATGAAGAAGGCTAATGTACGTGTCAGATTCTCTGTCTTTGAGGTTTCTTCTACAGACAATAGACCAAATGATCTCAACGCCAGAGGATTGAAAAGAATTGTCTATGGAAATGGATTTGTCAGGGACCAATCTGTAGATGCATGGGAAATCTTCTTTGACAGCAGAATCCCCCATCCACACGTCTTCTCAGAACCGAACCTTGTCGCCGTTTCCAACAGAGAAAATGGTGGACGTCAGATTTGAACGCTATGATACCTTTCCATAGAGCGGAGGCCCTGTAGGCTGAAGACTCCTTAGTCCACCACCCTCCTGCTGAGGATCCATATTTTCTTTTAACCAGCACATTCCACAGTTTTCCTTCTTCTGTGCCCAGACACCAAAACCATTTGCCCAGGAGGGGCCTGATTCATACTTTTAATCAATCGAATGCCTGCACCGCCCGCCTCAATAGACTGGCAAACCTTGTTCCAGGCCAGCAAATGAAATTTTTCTTGTCTTCAAAACCATGCCACAGGAAACCACTTCGAAGGGCATCGAACCTTTTCAGCACCAAGGAGGGGCACTTGAAGAGGGACATGAAATAGATAGGGAGGCTGGAGAGAGTGGCTTTGATCAGAGTTATACAATCCCCTAAGGACAGAAATTTACACTGCCAGCGCGCCAGGAAGGATTGGGCTCGATCTAGGACTTTGTCCCAGAGATGTTTGGGAGGCTTTCCCACACAAAGGGGAAGACCAACAAAAGTCGACGGAAGTGAGGCAGTTAAGCAGTGGAGCAGTTGAGCAGTTGAGGATGCCAACAAAACAACGAGTCTCTTCTTCTTCTAAATTTATACCGAACAGTTTTGATTTGGAGAGGTTGACTTTGAGGCCTAAAACTGCCTCGAAAACATCTGATGATCGTGCGGAGGTTGTTGAGCTTGTCTTGATGAGCTTCACTGAAGAGAAGGATATCGTCAACAAATTGGATGTAGGTAATTGGCGCAGCCATTCCTCTGATGTGGCAACCTGAAATAATAACAGCAATCGGACCAGCAGTAAGCATTTTAGAGAATGTTTCCACAACAATGAGGAAAAGAAGGGGAGAGAGAGGGGGCCTCTGGAGCAGCCGAAAAAACCATTTGGGGCCCCATTGAGAAAAACCGAGAAGTGCGCCGACCCTATACATTCTTTGATCCATCTACACCACTTGGGACCGAAGCCTATGAGCTGCATCATGTAGAGGAGAAAATCCCAATCTACATGATCGAAAGCTTTCTCCAGGTCCAGATTGCAAAGAACGCTTTTGACTCCTGACTTGGAGAACGAGTCGAGGCATTCGTTGGCGATTAATGCACTATCGATAATTTGTCTGCCGGAGATGAAGGCGCTCTGATTGTCGGAGATGATCGTTTCCATAACTCTTCTTAGCCTGGAGGCAAGCACTTTCGCTAAGATTTTGCAAGGGGCGCCAAGTAAGCTGATCGGCCTAATCCCTCACAGTATTGGCACCCGGGGACTTAGGAATAAGCGCTATGAACGTAGCTCCGAGGTGTTTAGAGAGACGACCTCTGTTATGGAATTGGTTGATGAAGGCCATGATGTCCCCCTCCAAGATCTCCCAGAACAAGCGGAAAAAACAGATTGGGAACCCATCGGGACCCGGGGCTTTTATCTCCCTCCAGGGTATCTATCACTTCCTTGACTTCTTCAACAGTGAAATTGGATTCGAGGCAGGAGGACTGGTCTTTGGATAGAGCAGGAAAGTCGAGGCTGTCAAGCTTTGGTCTAGCCCAATCTTCTTTGAGGAAGAAAAGTCTGAAAAACAAGATGGCTTCGTCAGTAATTTGCTGCCTATCTTCGGTGAGAGACCCATTGATCATGAGGCTGCTGATTTTGTTGGCTCAAGCTCGGGCCCTGGCGATGGGGTGAAAGTATTTCATGTTCTTATCGCCTTCCTTTATCCATTTACAGCGCGATTTCTACATCCACGCCATTTCATCAACCTAGATCCTGGCTGAATAATTTTGGATGATCTCTGATCTTTTGGCCCAATCGGTCGCACTAGGGTCCAGTTCGGCAGCCGAATCCAACTCCTGGAGCTCTGCCAGGATTGCATCAGTATCTCTGTCCCTTTGCCTGAAAATAGATTGATTCCAAGCTTTGAGCTTCGCTTTCAGCATCTGAAGTTTCTTGCATATTCTGAATCCTGCGAAGCCTTCCACGGTGAAGCCAGCCCACCAGTCTCTGACCAACTGGTGGAAACCTTCTTCTCTGAGCCAAGCCTTCTCGAATCTGAAGGGCTTTGGGCCCTAGTTGGCAGAGTCGATGGCAAGGAGGACAGGGTTGTGATCTGAGGTTGGTCGAGGAAGAGTGGATTGGGAGACAAGAGGGAACTTGTCTAACCAATCTGGAGAGACCAGAAAGCGGTCCAACCGAGCCAAAATGGGGATGTCTCTGTCGTTTGACCATGTGAAGGAAGCCCCTTGTAATGGAAGATCCAACAGTGGATATGGAGATTAGGGGCAGAAGGAAAGAGCCTTCGGAATATTCTAATAAAAAAATATGGTACGTCAGAGGGTGGCTGGTGGACAAAAGATTCATCTCTCTATAGGGCTTTGTATCAATGGAGGGGCATTCTTCGTACGAAAAGGGAAGTTCTCAAAGGTATTGGTTTTGAGTTAGGAAAGGGAGACGACATACGATTTTGGGAAGATTTATGGGTGGGAGAGGTGCCCTTGAAAATAGGCTTTCCGAATATCTTCCTTCTTGCCCCTAAAAAAGCTATTTCAGTTGCTGATTGTTATGTTGTTTCTGCTGGATAGTTAAGAATGTGGAGTGTAGAAGATATCTTCAATATTGGGAGATTAGTTAGTATGTGGACCTTCTTCTTTGCATTCAGAGATCATCGCCGAATCATCTATGTGCAGACAAACTTATTTGGAAACTGGATAAGTCCAGTAATTTCTCAGTCAAATCGCTATATAATCTGCTCCATATTAATCCAGCTGTCAAGGATAATCAAATGATAAGTAACATATGGAAATTCTCAGTTCCTCCAAAGATATCCTCTTTTGGCTGGTTGATTGGAAAAAAGAAAATCCTAACGATTGATAATTTGAGAAAAAAGGGGATGCAATTAGTCAACATCTGCTTATGTTGAATGAAGAACGAAGAATCTGTAGATCATCTGCTTATTCATTGTCCTTTTATTGGTAAGATCTGGTCTGATTTTTGTTCGTGTTTCAATATCAGTTGGTGTCTAGCTGGTTCGATGGATAATCTTCTTTTAGCATGGCATGGGGTCAATATAGGAAAGACCAGGACGAGGCTTTGGAGGATAGCAATTCTGGCAGTCTGGTGGTCTGTGTGGGAAAAAAGAAATGGGAGATGTTTCAGGGATACATCGAATTCTGTTAAGATCATTGCTTCCAAGGCAAAGTGTCTTCTAACAGAATGGGCTGTTAATGTAACATCCATGAAAGATTATGATTTTCGCTTTCTAGAAGGTTAGCAGAGTTTGCTTTATCAGCAGACTCTCCCTCCTCCATTGTATTTTGTTTTTGTTTTTAATATACAATCCGTTATCTTTCAAAAAAAAAAAAAAAAAACTCTAATTAACGGACATCAAGTGCAAATGCTAGAGAAGTCAGAAGAGAAGTTATTTGAAGAAAATTGATTTCCTTTCAGGTTTCAAAATTACATAGTCATCTGTAGGAGCAGTGGATGCATCCTGCTTACAACATAATTGTTTTCATCTACTATGACAACGATGCTTAGACCTCTTTTCTTTCCTCTTCTCATCTCGCAACTTGTTTGAGCCCTTCTTCGATTTGAGCTTTGTGTGTCCCTTCTTTGAGCTCACTACATCCGTTTTCTGGACATCCTTCCTATTATGAGCAAACACACTTTCATCCACTGTTTTGCATGATTTCAGGAACGACGGCTTCTCTGGCCCAAGAACACGTTGTTCCCATTCTTCCACCACTCGCATCTCATGATTCACCAAGAACTTCCCCTTGGAATCCGAAGATGAAGATGGAAGAAACGGGCCTGGCTCATCCATCCTTGAACCTATAGCACCTCTTCCTCTCTTCACCCTGACACCAGTGTAACAATCCTTAAGAACTTCTAAAAGCACAGAACACATGCAAGCACAAAGTCACACAAACATACACCTCATGAGCACAAGCATGCACATACACACAAAGAAGCTGGTTTCTAACCTCGAATGCAAGAATTCTTCAACCTCATCATCCCTCAGACCGCTATCCTCATCAGTGTTGCAATCTTCACTTGCCCGTTTTCTTGATCCACAGGAGTCAGTAGCATGTTTATCCACTTCCCTGCGCCTTGAGCTTCCTTCTGGGTAATCAGTACGGAGAAAGCTACTCCGGTCACTGCCCTTATCTCTAGATATACCCATCAGCTTCTCATCTAGCTCCAGCTCTTTCTTCCGCACCCGCCACATTTCATTGACTTCCGCAGTTCGATTCGCTGAAAAGAACAAACAAGACTTCAGAATCAATCAAACGTGCAGACACCAACTTGCCAAGAGATGAAGAATCGGAACGGGAAAGAGTAATCCTATATGAAAAATGGATGTAACAAGGAGCAACTTAACCAAAAATAAATAAAAATGCGGGAAGTTCTCTGAAGACGAAGATGGAAGAAATGGGCCCGCCTCAAGTTTCTATGAAATTTCAAAACTAACCTTGTTGGACCCCAAGAACAGTCGCAGTGAGGAACCGCGAATTTGGTCGACCCCTTACTTGGGGTTGGCGGAGGTAAACATGAACACCTTCTTCTTCGGCTTGCATTCGCAATTTTGTTGCCTCTTCCATCAGTAATGCAGCTAGCCGATTCTCTGTTGCCAGATCCATTGACCCTCTAGAGAAAACAAAATGAATCAACCCGGTAAGTTTTGCATTACCAATTGAATGAGAACTTCAGGACATGAATGTGGTTTTAAAAATGATAGATATAGGAAATTGAATAGCATCAATAAATATTCTAGCAGTTTCCAAAATAAAGAAAAGTACATCATAATTCAAGCTTCGATAGCAATCAGCTCCATGACCAGTTAAGAAAATCAAATTTGTATGGATTGGTTTAATTTTTAATTTTTTTTTTCCAAAAGCTTTCAAATTATCCCCCACTTGAAGAAACTTCAAGTCTGCATCTGGAAGACCGATGAACTGAATTGCAATTACTAATTCAAGAAAGTGAAATTAGGGCTTTCAATGGGTACCCTGACTCATGGGTACCCAATGGACCCAATGATTTTAACAGGCCCGTGTACTTTTAGTTTGGACTCATCAAGTAATAAAGTTAGGGGTGTACACGAATCAAGTTAGCTCGGTTAGCTTGCTCGACTTGACTCGAAAAAGCTCAATTCAACTTGGTTTGAAGCTGAGTTCGAGCCAAGTCGAGCTGATTTTTTTAGCTCGAAAAAATTTTGAACCGAGTTCAAGCTTGCCTAAGCTCAACTCGACTCGGATCAAACCCCAACTCGAATCAAACTCAAATCTAACTAGTTCGGTGACTCGGTTACTTTGATATTGATGTTGCTCACCAAGTGTTTGATGAAGTGACTCAACGAAGTGTCGGCTAGTAGCAAGGAAGGTATGTATATGAAACAAATACCATATTTCCTTGATTTTAATGTTGCAAATAAGGTGTTTGATCAAATACTTGTAAATAGCTACTGCTGTTTTACATACAGTGAGAAATTGAAAATGCACCGCATGTGTTTGTGAAAAAGCCACAGAAGCTCAATTTTGTTCGAACTCGGCTCGAACTGGCCCGATCTGCTGACCGAACCGAGCCGAGCTGGCCAGTCAGGCTCGAGGACCGAGCTGAGCCGAGTTCGAGCTGGGGTCAGCTCATGGCCAAGCAGAGTCGAGCTGAGGCCAGCACGACTCGGTGTACACCCCTAAATAAAGTCAGATTCAAGTCTCAGATTTTGGAACCCAGTTGTATTCAGGTCTAGTCTGGTCAGATCCGATCAGTTTTAATGGTGATATTATATTTATTCCATTGTTTACTCTAGCAATGGAATAAGGCTTCCCAAGCTGTAGGCATGTAAGGAGCCCATTTACACACAACGAGTGTCAAAGTAGCACACGCATGTGATCTAGATCCATCCATCAAATGGACCCAAACGTTAAAACACTCTTGTTTGACCCAAACCAACTAGAAACCTAGATTTAAAGACCTGATGAGTACTCAGAACTGATCAGATCGGGATCCAGGTCTTCAAGAACGAGACTCAGACCCGGCAACACCTGAAACAGGTTAGCCTATGTGCAGGTACTATAGGACCCAACCCAAACCTGACCAACTGACAGCCCTAACTGCAATCACCTTACCAAGTATTTGTATTGAGGGAACATGTTCAAAATTGCAATTTCGCCGCTTTCAAGATGGGCTTGAAACCTTTCAAGAAACAAAACAAACAAACAAACAAAGACCAAAATACAAAAGACAGGCTTGAAAGGAACAGACCTGAAATCTGAGGGCTACTTCCTCATTATGAATACTAAAGAAGGAAAACTGGAATTCAGTCATCTCCTCTCCATTGAACTAATTTACGATTCAAAAGTGCACCCAAACGCAACCTAAGAGGCTTGCAGTATTGTAATTTTTTAATTAAAATAATAGGAAAAAACTTCTTTATTGTAATCAACCTATGTGACAGACTATTAGAAAGCGCTTGATTGTAATGTAATAGTCTATTACATTGCACCTGTGCAAGTTTTGCGCTCTCAGTGTTGGTCTCCAGCCCGGATACAAGGGGGCTGCATCAGGTTGGCAGCTACCATCGAACTTAACCATAACTTCCATCATTTGAACAGAATGTCGGGCAGTTAAGAGTATAGCCGGAACAAGGATGTTCGGTTGGACACGTAACGAGACAAGAAAGGAAGGAATTAGAAATGAATGCATTCAAGGGAATTTAAGAGTGGCACCAACAGGTAAAAATATGGGGGAAAGTAGACTTAGATGGTTTGGTCATGTGCAATGGAGACCAAGAACCCCACTGTTAGTAGTGAGTTGGTACAAGTTGAAGGCTCTAAAAGGGCAAAGAAAAGGTCTAAAAGTACGTGAATGGAGGTAGTAAGGAAAGACTTGATGATTTATGGTCTACCTAAAGTTCTGGCCCTTGATAGAGTGGAAAGGCATAGCGGGATTCATGTATCTGACCCCAATTAACTGGGATATGGCTTAGATGATAATGATGAATAGGAAAAATATGACAAATAGTATAAATAAATATAAAAACAGCAAAAAGTGTGAGATTGTGTATGCCATCCAACCCACACATCATGCGAGCCCAACTCTAGCGATGGGATGCCCCAAAAATTAGGCCTATCCATTCATTCGGTGGACCACACCATAGAAAACAATGGATGGTCACCCGAAAACCTCCACTGCAGAGTGGTGGCCACATGATGGTTGGACCAATACTGCAGGACCGGACGGGTTGGATGCCAGACCATGCCATAGAAAACAATTGCCTGCGACACATGGCGCCATGTGTGCTTGCCAAATGGCGCTCATGATGCTCTTTCATTGAGCCATGTCAGGGATTCAGAAATCATCCTGCAGCCGCTGGATGCAGGTAATCCATGTACAGCCACCATACAAATCAGGCCTATCCAATCATTATGTGGGCTATGCCGTAGGGAAAAAAAAAAATGCACAGCCACCCAAAAACCACGACTGTAGAATGGTGGCCCACGTGATGGACTGGATGTTGCAAAATATTGATTTTATAAAATATATTTTTAAATAAAAGATAATAGAATATATTAAAAATTTTGTAAAACACCTTTTGGGGTTTTTAAGAATAGTCCCACATGGGAAAGGGAATAGAAAATTTTGTGGTTTATATAAAGGATGTAGAGTATTATTATACTTACACACTTAGTTCAAAGGAGAATGGAACTTGCGTGATACGGTGCGTAGCAACTGGAACACCAGCAGCGCTCGGACTCTGTCTCGAGCACGGGCATTGGCTCGGGCTCGGTCTCGGTCTCGGGCATGGGCTCGGGCTAGGTGCGAGATCGTTGGTACGTGAGGCAATGTGGCTGTAGAGGCGTTAGCGGTGCACCTTACACAAACACGTCAACCGGAGGGTCGCTCCTTCGCGAACCGGAGTGAGACGTGTATGAGTCGCGGTGCGACTAAATGGCTAAGGTGGGTGGCTAGCTGGAAGAGTGACTAAGAGGACAGAATGAGAGGTCCCTCAGTTTTATACAGGCTGAAAAGTGACTGTTGCAGCAGAGGTGTAACTCCTCATGCAATTCATTGCAGAGCCATGTTGAAACTATTGCATGGCTAGCCCAACAACTAGAAAATGGCTAGCCAGCTCTCACAACAGTCAACATGCAATACCCATATGAACCAGAGCCTCCTCTTCTACAGACCTAAATTAAGCAATACAGCAAGGTTAGAAAACGGTCATGGGATTTATTTCCCTGAACCATAACTCCCAGCCACCATAGCCTATAAAAGGAGAGCCTGGATGGGTTTCCAAACCATCTCTCAACCCACTCTAGCAGACCAATACGAACTGAGACAGCCTACCACTCCTCTCCTATACTCTAGTGATTCCAGCAAGACAGCAAGGGTTAAACCTTTGCTTGAAGAACAGACAAACGGTGTGGTCTAGAACGGTTCAATTGAACCAGTGACTGAAGAACTAACCAGTGCAGTGGTCTAAATCACATATTCTTTTCTCTTTTTCTCTTTTGGGATTTTTCCTTTTATTGTATTTCTGCCAGACTGAGTGTAACAGAGTTCCAATAGGTGGGCCTTCGTGTTTGCTGAACGTAGACCCACACCAGGCTCGTTGTATCCTAGAAGCGGTTTGCCTGTAACCTATCAGCATACTCAATTCACTTGAGTAGGGGCAAATAACGCTTTAAGGACAACGTTTCAGACATGCTTCAGCCTGTCCTGATTTCAGATTATTTTGCAATTTTTCGGTTTCCACAAAAACCACGACTGTAGAATGGTGGCCCACGTGATGGACTGGAAGTATTGGATGTCATGCCATACGCACACCACAGCAGGCCCCACACAACAAAGGGTCGTAGAAAATTCTTATTCTACAACATTGCATCAGAACCCTGTACGTATCGCCCTATACGTACCAGTATCGTCCATGAAACAGCCCGATACGGGGTCGTATCGGTGGCGAACAATACGATATCCGATACACCGGTTTTAAAAAGAAAAAAAAAATCTAAAACACCCAAAAAAAAAAAAAAACTCATAAATCCACATTAAAAAATGAAATAGAAGTCACTAACTGATATTAAGAATAAGAAAATACCTCAATTTAGGTTGAAATCAATCAAAAAATCGAAATCTTGAGCTCCAGATACGTGCGGACGTGAGAAGGGAAATCTCAATCTTCTCGTGTGCTCCAACGCCGATGAGAATTCAGACGACTCTTCTTCTCATAGGGCTGATTGATAGCTAGATTTTATCCTCCAACAGTTCTATCGATCAAGGGAATCAAACGGAAAGATGTTCGGTTGAGTGCTAGGGCTTTCGAATACCCTCTTTCCAAAAATTTCCTTTCGTTATTTACACTTTGCTTTTCTAACCACGCGTAGTCATGTTCTGGGAAGCGGATCAGCTGTTAGCCGGTATCACCTTAGTGGGTGTTAACCTTACCGTACGGGGCCTACCTTTATGAATGTATTGTATATCCACGCCGTCCATCCGTTTTCTCATGTCATTTTATTATTTTCTTTAAGATATTAAAACACTCCAAATATCAGATGGACCACACAAATGTAAAACGTGGTGAATGACTATTAAAAGCTTTTTCAGGCTTCAAAAGTTTTTTACAGTCGTAAATGGCTATAAAAACTTTTCGTAGGCTCCAGAAATTTTGGATTAATCTGAAATTTGTATTTTTCCCTTCATCTGGATTTCTTTGACCTTATCAACAGGTCGGATGGAAAATAAACATTATAGATTTTCTTAAAGATGGCCATGGTAAGTTTTCAATGGTGAGAGTTCATTCACAAATGTTTCCTGTAGTTTGGTACACGGGAGATTTGGATCTGCTTAAATTCTGTGACTGCGTTGTAAAATGGGCTGAAAATTGGCGTGGATATATAACACATCATCAAGGGGAGCCCCATGGAAAGGTTGGGTAACACCTAATCCGATATCTGCCCTGTCCAGTACATGCGTCGTCAATTATTTTATTATGTATTTAAAAAATCAGTACAGGTAAGATAAGTGGACCACACAGTAAAATAATAATAATAATAATAATAATAATACAAAACGACATATAAAACCTCTAAATTTACGTAGTTTAGCCAACATACGATTTTGAATTTCCTAATTTTGTGGGATCCCTAAATTCTAATGTGGCAGGTTAAGAGAGTGGATTAGATGGCATCCATGCACTAAGATGGACCCCACACATTTTGGAGGATTTTAATAGTGGGACTCATATCTCAACTATTCCACATTGTGTAGCCCACTTGAGTATTGAATCGGCCTGAATTTTGGGACCCGGTTAAAACACAAGGTGGTGCACGTAATGGCCAGTGTGGATCTTATCAACATGAATTCTACCATCTATATCAGCGACCAGTCACGCGCCCAATTTCATGATTGGGGTTTATACAAGCCTTTCTAGGATTTTTTTTTTTTTTTTTTAAGGGGGTGTTATTTGTTACTCGCAGCTTAACAACCCTTGACATGCAGGCTCTCAGAAATTGTTAATGTGGCGTATGTGGCATACATAGAGTAACTCATTGTCTCTAAGTTATAGAGTAGAATCAAACAGGCTGAACAATCTTAACCTCTGGATCTTGGGCACTGGTTTTATCTGAATAAGACCATTTTTTACCATTCAATGGGTTTAAATGAGTTGGACAGAAATGCAAGGTTGGCTCGGATGCCCATGATGAGTCACGCATCCGACTAGTGCCACTCAAGGCCAGGATGACCATGAACGGCCAAAATAACACTCACCTCTCGATAGTGTAGAGCGCCACCAGGACGGTACACCTCCCGAGGTATGATCTCGCATAAAGTCAATCACGCCGTGCTCCGGAGGCTTGCAGAAGGATCCTAACCTTGAAGAACAAGATTGAGAGAGACCACAGAAAGGAACACTTCCTACTCGGCCTCAGACATTACTTCAGCTCGGTGTTTCGAACAAGAAATAAATGCATTCGATTTGGGAGATTATCTTATTTAAATGTAACAGAAAGAATGTATCAGGAACAATCATCATATTATTAATATTGAGTTTGTTTATATCTTCGAATATCCCTTGATTCTAAGATAGATTATTTAAAAAATACAGGAATTAACAAAGTTCGAATGTCGAATCTGAATATCAAATTTGGCAGCATTTCGACTCGTGATCCAATCATCTCTCTAGGAGGAATATTGAGCTTATCCTTTATGCAAAAGGAAAACTTTGAAATGGTGAAGATCAGGCTTGACGATTTCGGCAGCGTTTCGCCCCCTTTCTTTTATTGGCTGTATAACAGCCCAGTTGCGCAGGTCACGCAAACCCCTTGCAACTTCTCTCCCCTATCTTCAACTTTTTCAGGAGCTCTGACCTTCTTCCAAAATTCTTCCAATCCCCAAATGAGAGGGGAAGTGGGGTATTTATAGGCCTCCACACGTGTGAACCCTCGATCTTTATGTCATGGGGCCCACCTTGCATCAGATCCAATCACTTCCATCAAACTATTTCTAAACTTAGTTATGCGACCCATGCAACGAGAAAAGGGGTTTGCGCGACCCGCGCAACCACTTACTACATCAGTCAATCTTCTTCTCTTTTTACTCATTCCTTCATTTTTCTTTTTCTTTTTATGCTCCAACAGATACCCCCTTGATCCTTTCTTTGTTCACTTGAATCAAAGAATCAGGATCAATCTCCTCTGAATTTCTGAAATGTCTGAAAGTGTTTGTGGGACCCCCACAACAGGCGCTCGAGTTTTGTACTCGGCCCCATCCTCTATGAATAGCGGAGCTCAGTCTATTCTCTCACCTCCCATTTCCTGCAGCGAAGCTCTATCTTGCCGTTTTCTCCCCGCGCAATCAAATTTGCTTGTGCGACCTAAGCAACGGATATTACGTTTATGCAAGGCCAAATACATTGCGTGAACCCGCACTATCGACTCTGGTTGCACGACCCGCGCAACGAATCCTTGCAGATTTCTCGGACTTAGTCTTTTTTCTTAACCTGTTTCCCCAGGACTGGAACTTTTCATCATGCCCCGTACAAAAAGGACTTTCCATTGCGTTGAACTCCTACCATACATCTTTCCCATGAAGAACTGTCAAATCCTTCACCTTCTGAAGTCACAAAATCACTGCCATCCCCAACCCAACCTTCGCATAAACGCTTCAAAACAACCAGTAACCGCCCCGCGTATATAAAAGAGTCAGTGCTTCCCACTTTCAATTTTACCGACCGTATCAACACACTACCCTCTCCAATTCATGGAGTCATCCCTATGGGCGATATCGAAAGACCTCCTAAGCATGGTCTTGAATTTGATTGGGAAGAATGGTTAAAGTCGACGACTCACCTCCAAACTATCACTCAGAAACCCCCAGCCCGAGAAGATACTCTGCCCCCTTTCAGATCGAAGAAAACCCGCCGAAACAAAGCTTAAGAGTTTCAAGAGAAAATCAAGGAACATAATAGAAAGAAGTTACAGAATTCTTGGGAGACAGTTCGGGCAATCGAGGGTATCATGAAATTTGATAACCCTTATAGATAAGGTATAATGGTGATCCCCATTCTATTTTGAACTATGAATCCATGGATCAGATAGACGAAGAAAAGTTGGCTTATACAGAATCCTGGTCATCAAGAGAACCCAGAATTCTGGAAGGCATCCCATTGCCGAAGAAGCCGAGGCAATAGATTGGCGACATCCATCCAATGATTTTCCTCACTCCATCTCACAATCACCACAACTTGTACCCAACTCATTTCTACGAGACGCTTCAGCAACGTTTCTGTAACACCACGTACCTTCAGTACTCGGGTGTTACCAGAAGGACCTAATTTATGATGAATGCAAACCTGATTTAGCTAAACACTTAGCCTTACTCGAACTTGAATCCAACCGTTAATGGTAACCCATAGATTGAGCCATACAGTCATCCTCTTTCAAGATGGACCCTCACACCACAAGAGAGGAATATTTTAGAGTTCTAACCTCCTTGATAAACCAGCTAGACCATCCATTATCAACGTTAGATTTTGGATCATAACATCCACTGTTTGTTATATTCTTAACACCTTGGTGATCAAACCATACAAATTAACTAATCAATGCCTAACTAACCATTAAATTCCCTCTAGATTGATTAGGAATCCATAGTAAACCTTAATTTCATATATGGAGATGATCCGACCGTCCAATCGACATAAATCCGTAAAAAAAATCCAAAAATGGCGAGCATTGTGTGGCTCATACATGTAAGATGATACCAGTATAAGTAAGTAGTGGACCTGATTGACTCAACAGTTGGATGAATGGCTTTGATGATGGGATTGGACCGCAAATCATCATTGGATTGACTATAAATAGGCACTCAAAGGCCATCTGTCATCTAATATGGCCCACCTAAGTATAGGATCTACCTCATTCGTTGTTCTGCGCCCTATTTTGGGCTGACAAAGCAGATGGACGGAGTGGATTTATCATAAATATCATGGTAGACCCCACATGAAGTGCGAGTGCACTAAAGGCACGGGACCACGCAGGCTGGTTTGACCGGCTTTGACCGAGCATTCTTACGGAAAAAAAAAACAAAAATTCCTCCCGCCAAACACCATATTCGAATCTGACGGACGTCTGGCCTCTAGGTGGCCCACCCTGGCCACTTTTGGAATGATCCGAGCCGTTTATCAGACTCGTGGGACCCATCTAACCAAAACTCTATAGCCTTGCAGACCCATGCATCCGGACGAAATTTCTAGATCGGAATCAGGTAAAATAACGTGAATGGTCAAGATCTTCTAATGGTGGGTCAAAGTGTGGTCACAAGAAGGATCCAGGGCCAGTTTTCGTAAGCAATCCCAGCCATCCACGTGCCGTTAGAGAGCATGCTCTCTCGCTACCAAAAATGGTCAGGCAACCGTCTGTGACAAGGAAAGGTAAAAAGTAATCTTCCCCTTTTGCAAAACAGGTGCTGGCACGCCTCTGGCCGTTCCCTGGGCCACATGGAGCGATCCTAACCTTCCCTTAAAGGCGGTGCGAGTTAATGGAGAGAGATGCTCCATCTTGTGAGAAAGTGACGAAAATTGAAAATTCTCATGAGATGGATGGATTGAAACTCACGTTTGCGACCCGAAAAGTGGGCCTGAAGCGATCTAGGACCCCATCCGAACCGCTCAGATGGACCAGATCATCCCGATATTCCACAGGCAAAAACCCGCCATTAACGGTCTCACCCTCTTCCCCGTTAAACCAAAACCCACTGGGATGGCATGGACCCCACCGACTGATCGAAAATACTTTTCTGGTGGGTCACGGCTGTGGTAATCCATCCCTCATGATGAATGTGCCCAATGGACATGAAAACCAAGGAAAAATAAGGGAATGCAGCCACCTATCCTAACCGTTGGTGGACCGTTCGGGCTCTCCCTATGCCTATAAATAGGCATGTCCGTCTTGGGATCTCCACCAGAACCAGGAGAGAATAAGAAAGGTTGGGTGTAAGCCTGGTGCCGCACTGCACCGAGTCGAACTGATCGAGTTGGGACGAGTCGGGTCAGTGCAGCCCGTAGTCACCACTAAGAGAGAGAGGGAAGATCAGAGAGAGAAAACAGTAAGTAGAGAGCAAGAGAGGAGAAAGAGAGAGGGAGAAGGAACGCAGGTGGCGAACCCGACTCTGCACTGCACCAACTCCACCCGACCAGCTCGGATCATGTTGGGTCAGTTCAGGCCTGAGGGACCTCGCTGAAAGGAAGGGAGAGAAGAAGCAGGAGGGTAGCATCGGGACCCAGCTTGTCGTTGGGTCCAACAGCAGGTACCGCTGCTCACATCTCCACCCACAACCTCCAACGGAACCGAAAACAGCTCTCAACCGGGCCTTGTTCGAGCTGAAATCAGGTCCCAACGAGGCCCTGATTTGAGTTGAAAGACAAGCCTCGGTTGGGCCATGAGTTAAACCGAAAATGGCCTTCAGATGGGCCGAGATTCTGGGCTGAGAACAGTCCGAACGGTGAGCTGAAAAACACCTTCAGTCAGGCCTCCATCTGGGTCGAAAACTGGACTGAAATCTGGCATTCATCAGGCCTTGGTTTGGGCTGGAAATGTCCATCAGCAGGCCCTTGATTTGGGCAACAAACTTCCCACCAGCGGGCCTTGATTTGAGTTAAACATAGGCCTCAGCTGGGCCTTGAACCAGGCTGAAAAATTGGCCTCAAATGGGCCATGCAAAGAGCTGAAAACAAGCCATCAGTTGGGCCGCAATTTGGACTCAAAGCATATGGGCCGTGCAATGCACTGAAAACACCTCCATACAGCTAGGCCTTACATGAGCAGCAAGCTGGGCTGAGGTCAAACACAGTTTCAGCCCAGTAATGGGCCGAAATCAGACTCTGTGGGCCCCACCTTAGAATGCAGGTGGGTGGCACCCTGTAGAACAGGTGGGCCGCACAACATTAAAAAAGGGTCGACCGCACCCGAGTTTATAGCTCAGTGGGCCGGCCCTGTACATTTCAGTTGGGGCCACACCACATAACGGTGGGTCTCACCTTAAAACACGGTGGGCCTAGGTTCAGCCACGCTGCACCACAACTAACTGTGTGGGACGCACCTGGGACTAAAGGTTCCAGTGGGCCGCACATGGACCACACCACAAAATCTGGTGGGCCTAAATAAATCAACCCACTCAGTCCTCTGGGCCTTGCTTGTATAACGCAACCCAGGCCCAGTTCAGGCCTTGGTTTGGAGCAAAATTCCAGGCCTAATCTGGGCCATCTGAGGGACAAAAATCTGGTGAACCTAGTCACTGTAAAGCAGGCCTAAATAGCCCTATTTATGGGACCCTTCAAACCCACACAACTTCAATGCATTAACCTTGGGAATATTTGACTATAACCTTAGGAGATCATTTGCGTGATTTGGGCCACAAGGTGTACACGGGGATGTGAATCAAGAACAGTAATACAACCCCACAGGTGAGGACTCACCCCTTGAGCTTCCCACTTAAATTCTAGTAAACATAAATGATTTGGTGATCACATGCTATTCCCATTTGTATAACCTGCTAGTTGATTAGATGTTGCTACTTGAGGTCATTTGATGGGTGGAATGAGACTTGTTGTGGACTCTATCTTATGGTCCATATTTGACTTGCGTGGCTTGGATCACATGTTTGCCCTACATGGCTTGGACCGCATATTTGCCCTACATGGCTTGAATCGTTTACTTGCCCTTTGCGGCCTTGATGGGACATTGATGCTTTTTTTGTGGCTAGTTTATTCTCTTCATCTCACAGTATTTAATCGTATGGTAATTTTCGAGTGGAGAGGGTGTTCGCTTAGTGATTTCCTAACCATCTTGCGGTGTTCATGTACGATATAATTTTCGGGTGGAGTAGAGTTTTGTATGTTGGTTTTCTAGTCATCTTGCAGTGTTCAGTAATACCATGTTTTCCGGGTGGAGTAGGTGTTCACTTAGCGATTTCCTAACCATCTTACGGCATTCAGATACGATATAATTTCTGAATGGTCTAGATTTTGTATGTTGCTTGTCTCTCCATCTTACGATGTTTAGTCGTACCATGATTTTCGGGTGGAGCGGGTGTTCACTTAGTAATTTCCTAGCTATCTTGCAGTGTTCACGTACGATTTGATTTTCGGGTAAAGGTTTAAAACTTGATTTTCTAGCCATTTTATGGAGCAGTAAGGTTGATTTCTTGATTATCTAGACATATTCCCTTGTATTGCCACTACATCAAAACAACGAAAAAAGGATGGTTGAAAACCGTCTAAAATGACCAAAAAGGACGGCTTTGAACCGTGCATGGGCCGTCATATTTTGGGGCGTTGTATTACTTAAAGGATGGTCATAAACCGTCATTCTTATTGACATTTAAAGCACGGTCATGGACCGTCTGTAATAAGGATAGTCATGGACCATCCTTAAAAAGGACTATCATGAACCGTCTCTTATGACCCTTAGAAGGACGGTCATGAAGACTGCTATGATCCGTCTCTTATGAGCCATAAAAGGACTGTCATGGACCGTCCTTTAAAAGGACTACTATGAACCGTCTCTTATGAGCCTTAAAAGGACGGTCATGGACCGTCCTTAAAAAGGACTGCTGTGAACCATCTCTTATGAACCTTAAAAGTCCTTTAAAAGGACGGTCATGGACCGTCCTTAAAAAGGACTGCTATGAACCGTCTCTTATGACCCTTAAAAGGACGGTCTTCGACCGTCTCATATTTGAATATTTAGAAAAATATGGACGGCCTAGAGCCATCAGAAATTTTCAAATATGAGACATATACTTCCTGATATACACCTGTTATATAATATATTTCATCATATTCACATTCACATCCATCTAAACCCAAATTACGTAAATCCATCCAAACATAAACTATATTCATCCAAACATAAACTATATCCATCCAAACATAATCTTATCCACATTACATTCATCCACGCATAACATATAAGTTTAACATCATAAATAAATAAGAAAAAAAATTAGCAACAATTTTCTTTTTGTGTCTTTCATCTAATAAAAAAATATTCAACCAACAAAACATTATAATTCAGAATCATGAAGAATTGCAGAAACTTCATTCGCTTTTTTTTTTCCTTCCAAAAAAGTGGGCACACTTTTTAAAAATAAAATTGATCATTAAAATAAAACTAATGCAAGCAAATAATGCAAAAAAATTATTTCAAGTTAATAGAAACAACAACAAAAATTAAAGCTTTGTAAAAAGGGGCATGTGTTAAAAGGGATACATTCTTGTTTGTCACCATGTGATTGGGCTACATTATTACAACAATTGGGTTCGGGTTCAGGATCGGGTTTAGGATTGGGTTTTCAAGTTTAGGTTTAGGTATATGTTAGGGAGTTGAGATTAGGATTAGGTGTACGTCTAGGTTTAGGGATTTGAGAATACATTTAGGTTTTAGGTTTAGGTTTAGGTTTTAGGTTTTAGCTTTAGGTTATAGGTTTAGGTTTAGGTTTTAGGTTTAGGTTAAGGTTAGGTTATAGGTTATAAGTTTAGGTTATAGGTTAAAGGTTAAGGTTTAGGTTATAGGTTTTGTTTTAGGTTTAGGTTAAGGTTATAGGTTATAGTATATAGGTTATAGCTTTGGGGAATTGAGAATAGGTTAAGGTTTAGGTTTAGGAAATCGGGTTCAGGTTCGGGATCAGGTTTAGGTTTGGGTTTTCAAATTTAGGTTTAAGTTTAGGTTAGGGAGTTGAGATTAGGATTAGGTGTAGGTTTAGGTTTAAGGATTTGAGAATACATTTAGGTTTTAGGTTTAGGTTTAGGTTTTAGGCTTAGGTTTTAGTTAGGTTATAGGTTAAGGTTTAGGGAATTGAGAATAGGTTAAGGTTTAAGTTTAGGAAATCGGGTTTGAGTTCAGGATCGGGTTTAGGTTTGGGTTTTCAAGTTTAGGTTTAGGTTTACGTTAGGGAGTTGAGATTAGGATTAGGTGTAGGTTTAGGTTTAGGGATTTGAGAATACATTTAGATTTTAGGTTTAGGTTTAGGTTTTAGGTTATAGGTTAAGGTTTAGGTTTTAGGTTTAGGTTTAGGTTTAGGTTTTAGGTTTAGGTTAAGGTTAGGTTATAGGTTATAAGTTTAAGTTATAGGTTATAGGTTAGGTCATAGGTTTTGGTTTAGGTTAAGGTTATAGGTTTAGGTTTAGGTTTAGGTTAAGGTTTAGGCTTAGGTTTAGGTTAAGGTTTAGGTTTAGGTTTAGGGAATTGAGAATAGGTTAAGGTTTAGGTTTAGGAAATCGGGTTCGGGTTTGGGATTGGGTTTAGGTTTGGGTTTTCAAGTTTAGGTTTAGGTTTAGGTTAGGGAGTTGAGATTAAGATTAGGTGTAGGTTTAGGTTTAGGGATTTGAGAATACATATAGGTTTTTAGGTTTAGGTTTAGGTTATAGGTTATAGGTTAAGGTTTAGGTTTTAGGTTTAGGTTAAGGTTAGGTTATAGGTTATAAGTTTAGGTTATAGGTTATAGGTTAAGGTTTTAGGTCATAGGTTTTGGTTTAGGTTAAGGTTATAAGTTTAGGTTAAGATTTAGGTTTAGGTTTAGGTTAATATTTAGGTTTAGGTTATAAGCTATAGGTTTAGGGAATTGAGAATAGGTTAAGGTTTAGGTTTAGGAAATTGGGTTCGGGTTCGGGATTGGGTTTAGGTTTGGGTTTTCAAGTTTAGGTTTAGGTTTAGGTTAGGGAGTTGAGATTAGGATTCGGTGTAGGTTTAGGTTTAGGGATTTGAGAATACATTTAGGCTTTAGGTTTAGGTTTAGGTTATAGGTTATAGGTTAAGGTTTAGGTTATAGGTTTAGGTTAAGGTTAGGTTATAGGTTATAAGTTTAAGTTATAGGTTATAGGTTAGGTCATAGGTTTAGGTTTAGATTTAGGTTAAGATTTAGGTTTAGGTTATAAGCTATAGGTTTAGGGAATTGAGAATTGGTTAAGGTTTAAGTTTAGGAAATCAGGTTTGGGTTCGGGATCGGGTTTAGGTTTGGGTTTTCAAGTTTAGGTTTAGGTTTAGGTTAGAGAGTTAAGATTAGGATTAGGTGTAGGTTTAGGTTTAAGGATTTGAGAATACATTTAGGTTTTAGGTTTAGGTTTAGGTTATAAGTTATAGGTTTAGGTTTAGGTTTAGGTTTAGGTTTACGTTATAAGCTATAGGTTTAGGGAATTGAGAATAGGTTAAGGTTTGGGTTTAGGAAATCGGGTTCGGGTTCGGGATCGGGTTTAGGTTTGGGTTTTCAAGTTTAGGTTTAGGTTTAAGTTAGGAAGTTGAGATTAGGATTAGGTGTAGGTTTAGGTTTAGGGATTTGCGAATACATTTAGGTTTTAGGTTTAGGTTTAGGTTTTAGGTTATAGGTTAAGGTTTAGGTTTTAGGTTTAGGTTAAGGTTAGGTTATAGGTTATAAGTTTAAGTTATAGGTTATAGGTTAAGGTTTTAGGTCATAGGTTTTGGTTTCGGTTAAGGTTATAGGTTTAGGTTAAGGCTTTGGTTTAGGTTTAGGTTTAGGTTATAAGCTATAGGTTTACAGGATTGAGAATAGGTTAAGGTTTAGGTTTAGGAAATCAGGTTCGGGTTCGGGATCGGGTTTAGGTTTGGGTTTTCAAGTTCAAGTTTAAGATTGTATAAGTCTTGTATGAGTGCTACATGTGGATTTTTGTGAAGATTAGAATGTTTTCATTCAATTCCTAGTTTATTCTATCTTCGTTGCTGTTAACTCTGATTAATGATAAGCGGTTCAAATTTTCACTGAATTTTATAGGCGAACACTTGGATTTTGGAGAACGAGTCATATACTCTGGTTTCAAAAACTAGGGCGTTATAGTTTCAGTGAGCGCCGACTAATTTGGAGTCCAGAAGAATTTAGAACAATGGGTCTCCTGACTTCCCGAAACTATTATTCTGAGTGGGCGGCGGCGATTTTAGCAAAGCACTCGAAGGTCCTGATCAAGATAAACCTTTATAATGTAATTGAAGCAACGTCGCAATACTTTTACAAGGAGTCTTCTATCCTGGGCTTCCTTAATTAATGGTGTCCTTCAAATAATTCTTTTCATCTTCCTGGAGGCAAAATAAGCATCACGCTTTGGGATATTCACCGAATCACCGGTCTCCCAATAATCGAAAAATTCTATGATGAATTCGTTCCGACCAACGATGAATTAGCTTATGTTTCTTCACCAAGCCGCCTTAACTCCATCTCAGAAACAACTACCGAACTTTTCAAGGGGATGTCCAAGTATCTGAAGATCCACAAGATCTCCCCTATGCAATGGCTCGCGCACTTCAGCAGAGCTCTCTAGTAATTTCTCTTCCTTTTAAATTATTATTCTTTCATCGTATCTTGACATAGATATTTCACAATATCTGTCTTTTCTTCTCCCTCTAGGTTCAAAGGAAATCATTTGCGAGAGTTGGAAGGTCTCCGCAAAAATATAAAAGAGCATCCCAAGTATTCTCTTGGCGGGGAGCTTGCGGCATTCCTTACATATTGGCTAAGCGTAGTAGTCTTACCCAATTCAAAGTGGGCAGATGCCATTTGTCTCACTGTATTTGTGGGTGCTGGTGCTATGGCTAAGGGATACAAATATTCCCTTGCTCCTCCAGTTCTGTGTTCGATTTATAGGGCTTTTGGAGAGTTCTCTTCCCATGTAAAGAGTCCTTCCATTAGCTCTGCTTCCACCTACCGCCATGACACTATTTCACTTGTTGGCTTGGTGTATACTTCCCCTGGACTTTTGAAGTTTCAGGGAAAGCTTACATTCACTCTTCCCAAATTCCGCTCTAGTTCTTTGAGAAGAGAGCTATGGCGAAGAGATCTTATGATTGGGTCAAGGACGTAATCTCTTCCGATAACAAGATCAATTATTCCCATTTCTGTCTGTATCATTATATAACAGATACAGATAAAATAGACACGGGATCACTTACCTCAGGGGAAAGAACATTCTACCTGTCAATCCGATCATGCAGTCTCTTGCTGAGGGAAGGAGTAGAATTTTTGAGAGAACCTTATTACCCAAGCCGTTTTGCTCGTCAATTCGGTTTTGACTAAGCAGTTCTGAAGGATTGTGGGTTAGTGACCAGACGGATGCGGAGTTACGGGACTAGTCTGTATAATTAGGCAATGATATGGAAACAACTGCTGGGCGGCCAAGTCAATTCTTCCTTCATCATTCCAGGCTGCGATCGTATCCCTCGGGCCTCATATAGTCACATGAGATGGTGGGTCCACCAATCATATTTGGTAAGGAAAGGTTTGCCAGTTACTAAGCCCATCTGGCTTTCGCCACCGAGGCTCAGGGATCGTACCTTCACAGAAGGGGTAGGTTTCATACCAGTGACAAGTCATGCCCCCTTTTCTGGTCATCTTTGTGTTAAGATATCTGTAGACGAGCCCATTTGTGAACGAAAACTTGATAATACTTGGGAAGGATGGGTAGCCTATGAGGCCATCCATGATTTTGAAAAAGTTCCCTGAGACCGCTCTGAAAGGATAGTTGAGGAAACAAAGGAAGTTGCTTCTCCAATTCAAGAAAATGCTACCAGTCCTCAAGATCAGCCGACTTCTTCTCCTGCCGCTAGGACTGTCCACCCCAGTCCCTCTTCCCCGATGACAAGATCTCGGACGCGCTCCTAAGCCTCTCCCCCTTCACCTCAAGAAGGTACTGTGGCTTCAACTTCTCTAGCTCCAGTCAGTAAAGATCTTCAACCACGGAGCAGTCGATCTCCTCTCTCAAAGGGGAAGCAGGTTGTAATTGAAGAAGCAAGCGAAGGAGATTCAAAGAGTGAAGGTTCGACTTCCTCATCTAAAGATACCGCTTCTGAAGAATACAATACTGAAGGAGAGAATGAAGATGGTGACTATGAGGAAGGAGAAGTTGACATTAGTGGTGAGGAAGACATCATTGCGGAGGGTGTTTTTGTCAACGAGGAACATCTCCCATCAACTTCTGAAGTTGTTCCTGACACCAATGTTCCTGTAAAGACTTCACCAATGGTGGAGGAATGAGAAGATGAACCCTTGGACTACGAGGAATATGGATATTCGCCGGGTAAGAAAATCTTACTATTTTTATCTGTTTTTTTTCTCCTTTCTTCTTTATACACACACACACACACACACACACACTATGTATTTTATTTCAGGTGATCATATTGTCAGTACTAGGACAAATGGTACTTCCCCTATGGACTTACCTCCTATTGTACCAGTGGTTTTACCGAGGGTCTCTTTGACTCCTTTAGTACCTTTAAGAGTAGTGGCTCACGGAATCATTTTTCCGGTGGAACCAACTAATTTTTCAACTCCAACAACCATAGATTCAAGTACTAAGGCCAGAGCCCCTTCTTTTGCTGAGATGGTAAGATCTAGTCCTCCCCTTACCTAAGAAATGCAATCTCCCATTATTCCAGTGCTAGCAAAAGGTATATTTCATTCCTTGTTTATGCTTCTCATATCATTTGCATTTATGGTTCTGCTATAACTTTACTTTTTCATTTCTCAACAAGGAACTTACCTCAGAGCGACACAGCTAGCTCTGGCTCTGTCACTTCTTTGTCGAATATGTTATCTTTTGAGAAAATTCCCGCATACAAATTGACATTGATTAGGAATTCTATATCAGCAGTCATTGAAAGGTTTAAAGATCCTAATCAATGTTCAGATCTAGCAGTTGCCATGGATGTTCTAGATAGCGCTGCAAGGATGGCTAAAGTCAATGCTTCTTCTATGCGCAATGCTCTCTTAAGATTTCATAATTCAATAATTGCTCTGAAGACAGCTGAGACTATAGTTGTTCCGCCAGAAATCTTAAAGTATGGGAAACAGCTAGCGTCTTCTAGAGAGAGCTTCCCAGATCGTTTCCATCATTTCCCAACATGACCAAGAACAATTATCTTTGCGCGAGCAATTGTAGACTTTTGTTGCTAGTAGAACAACTATCCAGAACCAAATTGCTCTTTTGAAATGAGAAATTGTCCAATTGGAGAAGCAGGACTTAGAGGAAGATTTGAACATCAATAAAATGCAGGAAAAGATACAATCTATTCTCCATTCTACTGACGCCAAGCGATCTGAATTGGCCAAAAATGAAGAGCTAATTGCTTCATTGGAGAGAAAGTTAGCTAGCATTCCAGATCCTACTAGAATCATTTCAAATGTCAAACTGGAACATGTGGCTGCTCAAGTTCATCTTCAGGAAAATTTACAACAATACTTAGCAACACTAGGCATGGTAGGAGAGTTATGAGAGATAAAACTTTATCATGTTTTCTTTTGTTATTATAAGCACTTTTTGAATTGCAAGATATATGAGTATGTTGTGATGTTCTTGAGAATGGTTGTCTCTTTTGAATTTTTCTTTTATACTTATGCATATGTGTACATGCAATGTTCTGATTGTTGCATTATGCTTTTATTTATGCATTTCTTATGACTCTTAGTAAGGGATTTCCTATATGATTCTCGTCTTAGTAGACGGTACTAAGTTTCAATTTAGTTAAATAATCACACGTAGTTTAAGCTTTTGAGTAGTAGAACCATGCAGTTTTTTAGACTCTTAAGTAGTGGAGTCGAGTCCAACTTGATGATCTCTGTAACTCTTATGAGTTCACTGGACTTCTCACAGCCTAGTGAGTTCACAAACCGCGATCCATCAGAGGGGCCCAGTGAAGCTACCGGGGCCGTGCACTCGGTTGAATTTACACGCAGGGTTGGCCGCAGTAACTCTGTAGAGTTCACGGGGTGCATAAGGCGACCTTTGAGGTACCAAATCTAGGGTTGTCAGTCCATCAATGAGTAGGTTTAGGCCCTTCCTCATGTGCTACTACTGAAATCAAGCCAAGGATCTGGGGGGGTCTTATGCATGGTTGTCCTATCTATGGACAATGGCCAAAGAGCGCACACTACAGCCCGCATTTTCTTCGTCTGCAAGGTCGGACCCATTCACGGGAGGGCAATTTCATCCGTTCCCCGTCATGCTTTTGAAAAGCTATACAGACAACATTGGTGTTACGCGTGACTGGTCGTTGAGGACTTTTTGACCTTTTAAGGCTCTCAGTCACTAGCTCCATCCGCTGCTCTCATGAGTATGCATATGATGGCCTTCACGGGCTTTTTAGGGCCACTGGCTTCTCACTGTTGCCCAAATGGTGATGGTGATAAGTTTTATGCGTAGTTGGCTATATAGGCTTGTGTAGTTGGACGTATAAGCTTGGCTAGGCTGCCTCAAATGATAATAAGTTGCCATCGTTTTCATGGTAGTAATAGGCGTCTTGATTGATATATCACCATTGCTGAAAATGTCTTTAATGATATTCGCACCATGCTCATAATAATATATTGGCTTGGCGATGGTACCAATTTCAACAAGTTTGACAAAGCTTGTTCGATAGCAACAATGATGGTTACTCTCTTTTAAGAAACCACTCATATATAATCTTTGATGATATATTTGAAATTCCTCCTTTATTCAATTATTTGAAAAAGAATATATGAACATGACTTCACTTGTCCTTGCCCCCTTTTGATATAGAAGCATTATGCCGATAATCTTCTGGATCAAAATTGTGACTATCTTCAGGGACGATACTTTTTGATGAAGTGTGCATTGACCGATATACTGATACATTATCCATCTTGATCCACTACTCTGTATGCTCCATTAGAATATACTTCTTTTATGATGTATGACCCATCCCATTTAGGCTCAAATTTACCCCCTGTTCTGTAGGTCACTACTTTGGTCTTTTCAACATTAGCACCATGTCCTCTTTCTTGAAAGAGCGATGTTTAACTCGTTTATCAAAGGAAACCGATATTCTTGCCTAATACAATTGTAATCGCTGCTAAGCTACCAGGCGCTTTTCATCAAGCAGGTCCAATTCTTCTAGCCTTATTTTTGCATTTTCATCATCTTTAATTGATTGGTGAACTGCCACTCTCAATGACGCGACCTGTGTTTCGATTGGGATGACTGCCTCCATGCCATAAACTAACGAATATAATGTCACTCTTGTTGTTGTCCGGTGGGTAGTCCTGTATGCCCACAACGCTTCTTGCAACTTCTAGTCCCAATCACGCTTGTTCCCTGTTACTGTCTTCCTCAATATCTTCACTATCGTCTTATTGTGCCTCTACTAATCCATTGGCCAGTGGATAATAAGGTGTTGAGAACGAGTGGTGAATACTGAATTTCTGACATAGCTTTTCTATGCCTTTATTCTTAAAACGGGTATCATTATCAATAACGATTTTCTTCGGGATGTCGTGGTGATATATTACCACGTGTTGGATGAAATTAACTACATCTTTTTCTTTAACATTGCGCAATGCTATTGCTGGTATCCACTTAGAGAAGTAGTCTGTTGCTGCCAGAATGTGTTACTTTCCTTTAGATGAAGGTGGATTTATGGGCCCAATAACATCGAGTCCCCAAGCAGCGAAAGGCCGAGAAGTGACCGTCTGATGGAGATCTTCAGGGGGGAATATGTATCACATTTTTGTGGATCTGACACTTGTGGCATCGCTTCATATAATCTATTGCATCTTTGAACATTGTAAGCCAGTAATACCCCATTCGATGTATCCAATGAAATAAATTTCGTCCAGCTTGATGTGCCCCGCACTCTCTAGAGTGAGCTTCTCATAACATATAATCCACTTCTTGTTCATCTAGACAACGCGGCAGCATCCCGTTGTAAGATTTTCTGTATAACACTTCACTACATATGATGAACCTGCCCGATCTCTTCTTGATTTGTTGTTTTTGTGCTAGATCTTCTATAAAGATATCATATTTGAGATAATCTATGAAAGGTTGGCACTAATCATTTGCTGTCATTTCCAAACATGATATGGGGAGCCAAAGCATTAATAACTTCTAAAGAGGGTAAGAATCTTCTTTCTTCTATAGTTACTTAGAATGGACTTCCGTTTGGGCAAGACAGGGTTGCTACTAGATTAGCCAGAGCATCCGCCTTTACATTTTCAGACTGCGGTAAATGCTTGATTTCGACGTGGCAAAATTGCTCTAGTAACTACTGTGTTTTTCGACAGTACGACAAGAGTTCTTGCTTTCTTATTTCAAACTCAGTTGTTAGTTGGTTTATAATCAACTTGGAATCTCAGTAAATCTGTAGTGTTTTTATCTTCATTTCTTGGGCAATTTCCATTCTGATGATGAGGACTCAATATTCAGCTTCATAGTTCGTGCACGCAGTACCCAATGTGAAAGAATAGGGTAATAGATCACCCTGAGGAGTGATGAATATAACTCCTGTCCTAACTCTTGGTGCTCGAGAAGCACCATCGAAATACATCTGCCATTGACCTTGTGACTCAATCTTCATTACCTGCTCATTAGGAAAATCATTGCTAATGTTCTCACTTTCCATTACGAGATGTGCTGCTAGGAAATCTACCATTATTTGTCCCTTCATTGCTTTCATCAGCTCATAGGTAATTGCATATTCCGAAAGTAACAACATCCATTTGGCCAATCTTCCCGATAACATCGGCCTCATCATTAAAAATTTTATCGGATCTACCCTTTAAATCAAAATTATATCATGAGAGAGGCAAAAATGTCTTAATTTCTGTACTGCAAATATCAGCGCCAGACATTCTTTCTCGATCGGGGAGTAATTGCATTATGCGCCTATCAAAGTTTGACTCAGATAGTAAAGAGTTGTTTCTTTTCCATCTCCATTTACCTGCACTAACAAGGCTCCCAGCGAATTCTCGGCCACAGATATGTAAAAGATAAGTGGCTTACCCTTTATAAGAGATGTCAATACTGGAGGTTGTCTCAACAGTTCCTTTATTGAATTGAACGCATTTTGACAAGCCATGTCTGATACAAACTCTGTTCCTTTCTTCATCAGATGAGAAAACGGCTGACATCTTCCCGCTAGATTTGAAATAAAATGGAGAATATACGCCAGTTTTCCTTGCAAGATTTTCAATTCCTTTAAAGTTTTCGGAGGCGGTGTCAAGGGTCAAATATTGCATATCAGACCTAGTTATTGCCTGGATTTACGAACAGGATACTGTTTAACAGCCCGATTTACTTGTGTTTGTGTTGCAAGGTGACTTTAAGAGCCTGGACTGAAAGAGGGTGCTAAATATATGGATTGATACTCTAAATTCACCAAAGCATGAGACAGACCCCAGGGGACCAAGATCGACGAATTTACATGCCAGAGATTCGCGAAAATCAAGTAACTGAAGCTCAAGTGGCCCGAAATTGGTCCATAATGTAAATCATAGGGTTCCCACCATCTGTTTGGCTTGAAACTTCATACATGGCCAAGGGACCACAAATTAACCGTACACTTTGAATTTCAACTCTCAGATTATTGTGCAAGAGGCTCAATAGCCAGATTAGCCCACAAATCATTAAAATGGGGCCCACCTGATCTTTGGATATGCTTTAAAATTTGGTCTCAATCCTTAAAATGAGATGGAAAAACGGATGGAAGGGACAGATTTCTTGTGAACATCACAGTGGACCCCACGTGTGACGTGCGTGTACATAGCACGTTCGGACTGGGACTCCCAGTCAAAGTCGACTCGCCCGAGTTCGGCACCAGAATAGCGGACGGACCAGCGTCCGCCGATCTCTCTCAGTGGGGCCCACGAATCAGTCAAATCACCAATCTGAACCGTTCATTCATTCCGTGGGGTAGCTACAACCCTCGCCTAGGTGAAAATTTGGTCCCATGCACACACACACAGGTAGATTGCATGTAAACGTAGTAATGGACAGTGGGAACAAAGATCGCATGGGCCACACCGAATCCAACATGAAGCCAGCCATTTCTTACTTTTTTTTCGACGTTATTACAATGGACGGAGTGGATTTCGTAGAAAATGAAAGGAGTGGGTCCCACCGACAGCCAGCGCAAGAAGCGCTGGCTCTGTTTCGCAGTCCATGAAATCCGGACGCTGTGGGCCCCTGTGTTCTTTTGATCACCGTCGGATTGATGATCCAGACCATCCACATGCTTCAACAGATGGCCATAGCCCTAGCCAAGGTGTCAGAATCAACAAATGTGTTGATTTGACGCCGCAAAATCAAATCAAACACATGTTATTTTGTTGCAAAAAACAGAGATCGCGCATCATGGAGTGAGAAAACTCCAGCCACCGCCTCGGGCACTCCAGCCAGTCTTTGCTGCATATAAAGAGGGAGAGAGAGAGGCGCAGTGGGGAGGGAGGAGTTGCTTTGAACAAGTTTTCCAGCCGTGGAAGAGACAGAGAGTTTTTTTCCTTTTCTTAGTTGTATTTTCTATTTTTTTTGTTTTAATCTTTTTAATTTGAGGATAGCCTAATCATGGTAGGCTAAACCTCTTAGCTAGGGCTAAGAGGTGAAGCTTGTGGCGTGATGGGGTTGATCCTACGGTGTGGATGCCTATGATGAAACTATATTTAATTCTAGTTAATGAAAGAATGCTTTAGTTTTTAATGGTTTATTGTGACCTACATTACAGTAGATCTGCGATGGCTTGAGTATTTCCTCTTCCTTTCTTGTGATTATGAAGCCAGGATGCCCTGTTGTTCACCATCGCCCCTTCGACATGGTGGGATGACGGAACTCTTCCTGACATTCATACATCACCCAGATTCGCTGTGAATTAGTTTAATTTTGTTGTTTGCTTTGTCTCATGGGCATGGTTTTGTGATGGAATCCATTCTAATTTACACCTGTCTGATCACTTGAAAACTAGATTAAATGAAGTTCAGAATTGATTTCCAGGTATATCCTCCAACTGGATGAAGATGGGACTCGAAGTCCAGTTGAGTTCATGAATTGGCCATAGATCTCCCTAATCTCTACAAGTGGATCCTTTGAATCCCTAGTCTCCTTCCTCTGAATTCCTTAAGTTTTAGATTAGTATTTCACTATTATTCCTCAAAAATCATTCGATTTAGATTTCATCTTGGTCTAGTTCTATTTCTACTTGGTTTCAAAGTACGTACAGGTTTCAGTCCCTTGGGATTCGACCTCGGTCTCACCGAGTTTATTACTACATCACAACCCTATACTTGGGGAGTGAACAGGCGGCATATCTTGGATGGCCTTGATTTTCCCTGGGTCAATTTCGAAACCCCTATGCCTGATGACAAAGCCGAGAAATTTTCCTGACAACATTCCAAAAGCACATTTTGCTGGAATCATCTTTAGTTATTTCTTTCGGAGCCGTCGAAAGACTGATGCCAAATGCTCGCGATGTTCCTGATGATTACCTGACCTAACCACTAGGTCATTTACATAACACTCAACATATTTATGCATCATATCTTGAAAGATATTTTGTATTGCCCTTGTCGCCCCATCATTCTTAAGACCAAACGGCATGACCTTGTAGTAGTAAATCCCTAATGAGGTTCTGAACGCCGTTGCTTCTTCGTCTTTAGGAGTCATCCTAATTTGATTATAACCAGCATAGTCATCCATGAAAGACATGACAACATATTGTGTCGTACTATCAATCAGCATTTCCGTTATTGAGAGAGGAAAGTCGTCCTTCGGGCAAGCCTCATTCAGGTCGTTAAAATCTACGCACACTCTGATTTGTCCATTTTTCTTCTTTACTGGGACGATGTTTGATATCCACTTAGGATACTTGACCTCTCTGATAAACTCGACTTTTATCAGCTTGCTCACTTCTTCTTCCATTAGAGGGACCAAGTCCGGGTGAAATCACCTTTGCGCTTGTTTAACTGGTCTTTTGTCTTTTGTCCTTAGAAATTTTTAATTGATGCATTACCACCCGGCATTTCCGCATATGTTTAGGCGAAGACATCTCTATTTTCTTTTAGCAATTGGACATATTTTTTAGCTTCTTGTTTAATAAAGCTAGCGCTTATGAATGTATTTCTCAGCTCTTCTTCTGTGCCCAAATTTACTTCTCATAAACTATCGATTGTCTGCTGCTTCGGAGCTGTCTCAGGATGCTTGACTATTTCAGGATCTGCCTCTGATAACGGATCGACTGTGACCATATTCACCGAAGAATCTGCCCCTTGCCTCTTCTGACCGACTCTAATAGGAATCTGAATTCCTTTTCGATGATTTAAACCAGTTGGTTTGTCGTAATCAAAACTCATGCTTTTCATAATTTTCTTGCTTGCCGGACTGTATTTCTTAAGATTACGAGATGTCAACTTTCTGTGATATACATTATTCTCAGTTCTATCTTCTACCTTTACTTCCGAATGGGCGTAAAATTCAATCGGTTCCGGATACTTCACACTGGCTTTGACATGAAACCTTTCCGGAACAGCCGGGAATGGCTTGTTTCTTTTAGCATATGGCAATGGTACTGAATAATTTGACTGCAAGATTCTCAACTGTTTAGATGATAATAACGTTAATGGCGGCTATCCTGGCTGTCTCAAATATTTTGGCACAAAGAACTTCTTCTTTACTTATAAAGTTCCAGACGATCCTGCCTTTTCGAATTCCCCTTTTGTTGCTTTCGCATGAGTATTTTCTAAGGATTTGTTCTCATCATTCTTTTTCTCTTCTCCTCTGGCAAATCTGTCGTAATAACTTGCGTCTACAAAAAGGGCTTCGGCTTCTGTATATGGCCTTGCATCGGTCATTACTTTATACTGTATTCCATTCTTACAGTACTTGAAACATTGGTGTAGGGTAGAAGGTATAATGTTGTACTAATATATCCTTGGTCTTCCCAGGAGAAGATTGTATGTCGTGACTGCATTAATTACATGGCAAACAACATCAATAGTTAATTCTCCTATTTCCAATGTCATTGTAATTTTATCGAGCGCGCGCTGCCCATCTTGATTAAAGCCCTATATCATCATTCCACTGGGGCACAGATCAGAACAATGATAGCCCAACTTATTTAGCATTGTTAGAGGTAGCAGATTCATTGCAGACTCGTTGTCGAGCATAATCCTCTTGACTTCCCTGCCGCGGATGTGGCCCACTATCATTAGTGGCCTATTATGCTCTGCATCACAGGCCAGATCATCATCAGAGAAGGAAAGTACTGGCATGCAGTCCTCTCGTTCTATGCATTCTTCATTTTCCATTTCCACAAACAATGTCTCTCTGACATTATGGTTGGATAGTGCTTGAATCAGACTTTGTTGAAAGTCCTTTGATAAGTTTAGTGCATCAAACACACTTAGCCGAGCCGGTATGCCTTTCAAGTGACTTACTACATCATAAGTCACCTTTGCTGCCTCCTTCTTCTCTTCCTTTTTTATCACCATCATGCTGATCCTTGATGGCCTTTGCTCTTGTGACTCAAACTTCTTGCCTTGAGGGACTTGTCATTCTTTTCCCTGACCGTAGTGTGATTACCGCGACCTTTCCTATCATCTTACGATTCTCTTTCCCTACTCTTTCATGGGTACTTTCCCGAATCGTTAATACATTCACTGTTGCCTTTGCGTCTCTTTCTTTTTCTTTTCTGATCACTATCTTGCCCCTGTTTATCATTCTTTGTATTATGCATTTCAACGTATAGCAATTTTCTATCGGGTGCCCCACCAGACGATGATAATGGCTGAAATCCCTTTCTCTCGTTCTTGCTACATCTTCGGGGCGCTTGGATGCAGGTAATTCTATCGTACCAGCTTTTAATAGTTGGTTCATCATGGGTACGACATCTTCCCAATCGAACGCGAACCCTTCGTGAGAATTAAGTAATCTGGGCATCTTTCCGCTGACTCTACTCCTAGGACGGCTTGATTCTTCTTTCCGTTCTATCATTTTTTTCTCCCGAGTCTCTTGTCTCCTGACTTCTTTTCTCATGATATACAGTGTTCGCGATCAACCCACTGGGTCCTCTCCTGGCCATTTCATAGTGAAATGCTGGCATTTTTTGGGTCATCAGCTCTAAGGCATGGGCTTTGGTGTCCAGATCATGGAAAGTCTTGATATCGGCGCTAGTAAGCCCAAAAGCAATTCCCGTCTCCATGAAATTCAAGCACATCTTGACCTACTCTTTCTCTTCTGGTAACTGTCTACTAGAAGCTCCTAATGTCTTCCATCTGTCTATGAATTTCTCCACGCGTTCCTCTTCTCTCTGCCATACCAAAGCTAACTCCGTAATGCTAACGTCGCGTTCTGATGAGAAGAAATTTAACATGAAAGCATCCTGCATTTGTTTCCAAGTGCGTATCGATCCTGGAGCCAAACTAGAATACCATCGGAATGCGTTAGAGAAGATCCAAACAATCGTAGGCAATATTATGGTATCATGGAGAAGTTTCCCATGCTCGTAATGAAATGCATCAAATGTTCCTCTAGTGATCCATCCCCATTAAATTCTGAATGTTTGGATGCTTGAAGTTAACTGGAAAAGGGACATCTTCCACTTCTCTTAGATACAACGTTCTATATTTGAATCAGCTGACATTCTTATGCTCCCTTTCTGTTCTGACAGCTTCCTCAACAACTTGTCATACTTCCTCTTGAGTAATGGTTCTCACTGCCAAAGCAAATCCGAGTGATCCTGCCCCCGGTGGCTGAAAGCCTTCAGGTTAATGTTCCTGTCCATTCATCGTGCCCATCATTGGAGGAGCCGCTATTTGGGCCACATTGTGCGCGAGAGTTGCCAAAGCCTCCCTGAGATTTCTACACTCTTCCATCAGTACTCTCTGTGCTTGTGCCATTTCATTCATGCGGTCTTTTGCAGTCGGCATGGTTTCCTGATTTATTCCGGCCATGTGTACTGTAGCTTCCCCACTTCGTAATGAAGCTGTAGTCGGAGTAGGATGGGAATATGTTGATATGATGGGACTTACGAAGAGGGGAGTCTCATTCAATTTTCATGTACTTGTGCTGTAATTGATTGATCAAGGTGATACAGAAGTAGATGATCCTACGAGTAGCGCCTTTCCTTTTTGCTCTTTCGTCCAATGGACTCTTGGAGCAATCAAAGCCGGGAAGTCACGTGATGCTAACTGCAGAACTATTTGCCTAAGATATATTACAGGAGGGGCTAATTCAGAATTCTTTTTGGCAGTGTTCCATGTTATTGGTCCCCTGGCACTTGGCGAAGGTAAACCTATTATGAAGCTTATTGCATTTCGAGCTCTCGTCCGTCGAGATGTCATGACAATCCAGTCTTCATCACCTTCCAGTGCTTGAGCTGAAGCAGACACGACTCCAACCATTATTTGGGTTAAGTCATTTTTACTTACAGGAGACTGGGTTTCACACCTTGGAGGTTGATCCGGTGCATATTCCATTATGAATTCAGTCACAGTGAAATAAAAGTTCACCTTTCTCATTGAATTTGTCACTGATCGTAGTTCACAATTTTATCTTTTTACCTTCAAATAAAACATGAAATCATAATTATTATTTGAATAATAATGTAATTTATCCGAGAGATGAAGGGGAGGATGTTCCCATTGAGAGTCACCATTTTGGCATCAGAAAGACGCCAAACTATGATGAAAGTCATGTAACCTTCTCAATGTTAACATTAAATAAGATAGAAGTCCCCAGCAGAGTCGCAATTTTGTTTCGAACAAGAAACAAATGCATTCAATTTGGAGATTATCTTATTCAAATATAACAGAGAGAGTGTATCAAGAACAATCATCATATTATTAATATTTAGTTTGTTTACATCCTTAAATATCTCTTGATTCTAAGATAGATTATTTAGGAAGTACAGGAATTAACAAAGTTCAAATGTCTAATCTAAATATCATATTCAGCAGCATTTCGACTTGTGATCCGATGATCTCTCTAGGAGGAATATTGTGCAGATTTGATCATCTGATTTCTCCCCACTTGAGCTTATCCTTTATGCAAAAGGAGAACTTTGAAATGGTGAAGATTAGGCTTGACAATTTCGGCAGCATTTCAACCCCTTTCTTTTATTGGCTGTACAACAACCTAGTTGCCCAGGGTTGCGCGAGTCGCGCAAACCCCTTGCAACTTCTCTCCCCTACTTTCAGCTTCTTCAGGAGCTCTGTCCTTCTTCTAAAATTCTTCCTAACCCCAAATGAGAGGGGAAGTGGGGTATTTATAAGCCTCCACATGTGTGAATCCTCGATCTTTATGCCATGGGGCTCACCTTGCATTAGATCCAATCACTTCCATCAAACCATTTCTGAAGTTAGTTACATGACCCGTGCAAGGGGAAAAGGGGTTTGCACGACCGATGCAACTAACTCTTGATTGCGCGGTCTACGCAACAACTTACTACATCAGTCAATCTTCTTCTCTTTTTACTCATTCCTTCGTTTTTCTTCTTCTTTTTATGCTCCAACACTCGGCAAGATGGCAATCTGCCCAATGTTGAGGGAAAGCCTAGTCACGACTCGGGAGGAAGGCTAGGTCGATGCGTTATTCTTCGAGATGGCTGCTAGGCCCATTATGAACGTTCTGCTCGGCCTCGGCCTTCTACCACATATTACTTCTAATTCCAGCTAATCGGATCATATTAAAGAGATTAGTCCGAGATCTCAGCTGAAGATCTCGGACAATATCCACGACATGTCTAGGATCTAAATCCTTCTACAATATGCTCCTACTAAATGGGAAGATCGCAATCTACGACACCGCCCACTCCTCACTTATAAATGGGAGCATCCCTAATGGTGAAAGGTATGCACAATCTCTAGTGTAAAACTTTTCTTACAACCAAATCCAGATTCCCTACCTGACTTAGGCATCGGAGGGTTCCCTCTATTAGCCAGGGTCTCCTTTGTCTGTTCTTGGTGCAGGTACTTAAAGCTCCAGCGAAGGCTAACCAGATTTCTACATCAACAGTTTGGCACCGTCTGTGGAAACAACGTCGAAAGCCGTTCTTATAATCCACCAAGGTTCAACAATGGTGAAAGGGAAAAAGAAAGCTTAGACCTCCACTGTTGCACTCGATCTTGCGCCTACAGAGCAATCTGCTAACCACTGGGATTCATCTTCCCAACTCCAGGCTAACTCTGTGCCCGTAGGACTGATCCAACAATCCCGGAATTAGGGAGGACAACTTATCTCTCTTGAGTAGCAAGTTGAGGCACTGAATAACAATATCGACTTGATAAAGCGAATGTTAGAGCAACAGAACCCCACCTCGTCCAAGGGACTGGGGAAGTAACGGCTCGAGCAGTCACAGAAATTCCCGCACCATCTGAAGTGCCCGCCGACTCTCGAAGGAGCAAGAAAATCGAAGTATCTAGGCCAGAGCCCTCCCACATTTTGGGGCACTGCTGCGCTGGCTGCTTCTGACTTACGCCATGAATTTGAGAAGAAAAGCACGTCAAAGCTCCTGAAACCGCGACCGAGGTAGTGGTCGAAAGCGAAGATCCTTGGGAAGTTGAGCTCAATGAATTGCGGGGCTAGATCGGTGACATACGGCAGGCTTACCGCACACATGCTCCGACCTCAGTAGAAGCAATACTGGAAGAAATCGAGCCGCCATTTACCACCAACATCATGTATCCCCAGCTCCCACCTAGGTTTCGAATGCCTCAGATTGCCCCATACTTCGAAACCACTAACCCAGCCGAACACCTGGAATCTTTTAGGGCTTGGATGGAACTTCATGGCACATCAACTATTGTCATGTGCCGAGCATTTTTCCTGACCCTAACAAGAGCTGCTCGAAAGTGGTTCCGACAATTGAAGCCACAGTCGATCAGCTCATTCACACATCTTAGGAAAGCATTCATCACCAACTTCATTGGAGGAAAGGAAAAGGCTCAAGCTGACTACTCATCATTATCCAGAAAGAGGATGAGCTACTGAAGGACTACATCAAATGCTTCAACCTGGAGGCGATGCAAGTAGAGGGGCACTCGGAAGAGATCGCCTTGGCTGCCATGATGGGAGGCTTAAGGGAGGAGAGGTTCCTCTTCTCACTTGGCAAGAACCCACCGATAACATTGGCCGATCTCCTCAATAGACTTTGAAATATTCTAACGCCGAGGAGCGTTTCAGCTCACGAAAAGCTGCTTGAAACAAAGAAAGCTCAGCTAGGGAAAAGCGACCTAAGGATGAACAAACCCCGACCAACAACAACAAATGGAGAAAGGAAGATGAGTCAACTAGAAGTCAGCACCCGAACAAACGGCTTGAGATCAGGTTCACTTCGTATGCCCCCTCAATGCGACACCTGAACAGGTTCTCATGAAAGTTCGGGACAAACGAATCCTCAAATGGATGAATAAGATGAAATCCGATCTTCGAACCATGTACTTTCATAACTTGAGTCCTGAGACACTTGATCAAGTCGATGATATATCTTCATGAATTGTTGAAGAGAATCTTTATGAGAGCTTGCGATCCTTTCAGGACTATGAAATTTGACAACTAAATTGTGCATGAGTATAAGCACTTACAATCTCCCCCTTTCTCAATTTCATGACAAAACTCACTCATACAAATATACAATTCATCAAAATATATTACAACATCTCAATAACACATTATATACATACGATCTATGATTCAAAGGAACATTTGAGCACCACCAGAGATAACTTGGATCTTGTTACTCCCCCTTAGATCATGCATATGAAACTCCCCCTGAGCACTTAGTCACATATATCACATGCAACAAAAAATATATATAATCTCATAGAACTTATGCATGCAAGTGTAGGTGCTCATATGTTATTCAATGTAAGAGAGATGTGTGCTCATGATCATATCCATGTATTTATTCATATTTATAGTGTAAGTGCTTATACTCAAGAACAATTTAGTTGTCAAATTTTGTAGTCTTAAAAAGTTCGCAAGCTCTCATGAAGATTCTCTTCAACAACTCATGAAGATATATCATTAACTCGATCAAGCGTTTCAGGAAAGACTCAACATCTCAAGTTATGAAATTACATGGTTCGAAGATCGGAACACTCCGTATGAGTCAACTATCAGGTGGTATAACCTTAGATTGACCATAGGTTAGGTGTATTTTTCATAGCGTCTTAATGATCATCTTTTATGTTAAAATACACTCAAGTTAGGCCAGCACGACATTTGATTCAACTAGCCTAACTGTCTTCGACTAACCCTATAGGTTTCGGGCAAGTTAAAATTTTAAACAAGATTTTCCGCAACATGTTCGGCTAGCCCAACCTTGGGTTCAACCAACCGAACATGACCGTTCGGCTAGCCCAGACTTGTTCAGTCAAGTTTTCAACAAAGGCATGTTTTCAGATTTCAGACACATTGGGTACAACGCCTCGAATTTTTGGAACCCGAGTATATGACTCGTTCTCCAAAAACCCGAGTGTTAACCTTTAATGATATTCAAATTCAGGTAGTTTTTTTTTCTTTTCCTTTTCTTTTAGAGTTAGTAGTTTAACGAAAGATAGACAAATCAAACATAAATGAAAATTTTATTTGCATTTAGAATATACGAGCGGCTGCCCATAATGACTTATACAAACTAATGTCTTCATATTAACAAATAAAAGAATTATATAATTTATGCATGAGAAATAATAAAATGCATATAAATTTGAGCCACAAGATCGCGCAGCTTCTCTTAGCAGATACAACCATGCATCCCTGACACTTGTACCCTGCTCCTCATCAAGTCTGAACATGCATATCATTTAAGCTCCCTGTACTACCTGTACAGTTATATATTTAATGAATGAGTGGCCAGCTCAATGTAAATTCTCCTCAAGATTACACATTGTCGCCTTAGCTAAGCATAGTTAAAAATAACTAGACATTCAAAATAATACATGATGCAATCTTATTTAAATGGATGGATGCATGAATGCACATCGACCTGGGGATGCTCATCTAGTCGGACTTGGGCCCATCACCCATCCATATAACTGGTCACCAGCGTAGCACATCACATACAACATAATGACCAAGCCATCGTACATCACGTACGTGGGTCAATAGTCGATGGTCTGGGAGCTAGCAAAACGATACCCTACTAAACCTAAGGGCATGTGCTATAGCATCCAGAATTAGCCACCCATTATCAAAAGTATGTTATGAATGCATGATTAACCAAACCATTATTATTTCAATTACAACCAGTCAATTTAAGTAACTCAATGGTCACTACGGGTGGCTTGTCACCCAACGTAGGCCGACAGCTCGGGCATAGTGTCCTATTTCCACCATCCTTGGCTCATGAGATTTTTCTATCTTAGGATGTTTAATGGAAGTCCGTTGACTAGTGACCAATCAAATTCAATAAGTAGGGATTACCATCACATGGTTATAGGCCATCGAAGCCACGTAGGGCAAACATCAAAACATGGGACATATATTAAATCGCAGCGGTAAAAGGGTGCTCGAAACATTAAATCGAGACGGCAAAGTGGTCATGCAAGGTTAAATCAGAGCAGTTAAAGAGGTCATTTCTAAGCCACTCAGGCCGTATGACATATGGATGGTAAATCCCACATTGATGTTCCATGTCTCATATAACCTCCAAATCGAGGGTCCATTTCTTACTACACTCTATCTTGTTACATCCTAAGTATGGATTCATATACACAAGGGGGATTACCCACTAGTAAGTGTAGTGAATATAGATCCATAAGTGACTTACAATAATTTATGCAAAAGTATATAACTATAGCATGGCAGATATATGTTAAGCATAATAATCACAATAGGTCATGATGTGAACTATCGATTAAAATGAGAGTTATCATGTAAGTAACTATCGCATGAAATCATGGTTCACAACTATCAACTATAAATTAGATATAAATTAGGTCTTAAGAATTCATAACTAGTGTAAGAGGTCGCATGCTATGAGAAAACAATTGTGATTCCTAATAAAGACTATTACTTAAACTAATTTGGAAATGAAAAGCTTAAGGGGAAGAAGTCATCACCTTATGTGTTAAATCACTTACAATGTCGCTATGGAGAGCGTGCACCCTTATGATCAAATTATTAGTCGACTTGGTAGTTTGACCCAGCTAGACTTGGCTAATATTTGCTAAACTTAGTTGAACTAACTTCGTCCTATCTCGCTAACTCGACAACAAGTCAGGTTTCAACTAGAAGAAACCCAACTTGATTCAACCAGATTGAATTGACCCAGCCAATGTTGGGCAGGTCAATAACTAGTTCTCCCTCACCCAATCTCTCTCTCTCTCTCTCTCTCTCTCTCTCTCTCTCTCTCTTCTCATCTTTTCTTCTCTCTAACTACTAGGACCCACTAATAATGATGTCCATCCACTCTAGACTCTATCATACTCAACCTAGACTTGACCAAACTCGGTTTGAGTTTGAACCAAGTTGACTCAGTGCCGATATGATGACAACCTCGCTCTCACTCATCTCCTCTCCTTCCTGTTTTCCCTTTCTTTCTTTCTTTCTTCCTTTCCTAGGATAACCTAGATCAGACCAGGCCTAACCCGACCCAGCTGGACTCAACCTCAGCTGAATTGACTCGATAGCAACTACGGCTCAACCTTCTCCTCTCTCTCTCGTTTCTCTCTTTCCCTCTTCTTTCTTTCTCTCTCCTACTGGACCAGACGGGGCTAAGGCTCAACCTAAACCAAACCGAACCTGGCTGGCTTGACCCAACAACTCAAGCAGTTGCACTAGTGACTCGGTTGGGTCAAGTTTGGTGCAACATGCACACACACACTCTCTATCTTCTCTTTCTTCATTTTCATCTGCTAGAGCTCTAGCACCACTGGACGATTGGGTTCGATCCGACTCGAATCAACCGCAGTCGAGCTGCATTTACGCAACAGTTGCATTACCCACCCAACGATTCTTCTTCTCTCTCTCTCTCTCTCTCACCTCGTCTATTATTTTCTGTTCTTCTTTCCTATTTTTCCTCTGACGTGGACAACAAAGTCCAGACTTGCCTAGACTCGGCTTCAGAACCCGAATGCACTCACTAAAATGCGTCGGCGTTCGCTAGCCAATTAAGGAAGATGACTGGCAGCTTTAATGGTGCACTCGAATCCGACCACTCCTTTGCTCTAAAGCATCCGGACTATGTGGATTCCTCGTATGAAAGTTAGGGAATGGAGAGGATGAAGCTCGAACGTGATTTCCCTGGTGGGTTCGAAAGGAGAAGCTTGCGGCTCTAATGGTGAACTGAAATCCGGTGGGTCTTTCTTGATTCCACTTCTTCTGGACGATTTGTGTTCACCTATAAGAGCTCATGGAAGCTCGAGATCGAAGCTCTAGAGGCATTTCGGCGGTGGGTTCGAGTTTGGGAAGAAATAGTCATTTTTTTTCTCGAGTGCAGCTACAAGGAACGGAGAATCCTCTTGCTATATAGGGTCCCTTTCTTTTTGAAACCCTAGACCTCCCAAAACCATCGGATAAAGAACGGATGGTCTAGATTGTTCTTAGGGCAACACTTCCCTTTAGAGGAAAGATTCCTCCCAATTTTCCATTGGCTACAAAAAGAGCCCTAAACAGAATGAAATGGGAGGTTAGGATTATCCTAATTGAAGGGTTGAGATGCGACGATTTCACCTCACGTGGAGCGCCAGCGAGGCAGGGAGGAAACAAAAGGTTGCCATTTTTAGAAAACGCTTCACACATGCCCGTTTGTGCAAGTTATTGCAACCGCGTACGTGACCTTCATGGTGTGGGACCAACATGGTTTTGGTCTTGTTTGAGGAATCTACAAGATGAACAGTTTAGATTGATTCTAAGTGGCCCACCTTGATCATAATGAATTAGTTTTGAAGAGACTGAAAGCACACCTCCGCTTGCACGCTAGGCCACTTGCACCTGTCACTTTGAGCACGCACGTGTGCATAGATTTGCACGATCAACATGGTTTTTGTCAGTTTTGGCATCCCGTCATGATGGATGGTTTAGATCATCCATCTGGGCAGTGCAGTTGGGCCCCATCTCGATCAAACAGAAGCAATCCATTTGAAACGGACGTTGGCGAGAAGTGAAAAGGAAAGAAGGAGGTTTCCTTCTTTGGAACTCTCGATCAAAGCAACTTTGACCAAGCTATGTCGCCCAGTGCACCGCGGGTGCTTTAGAAATAGTGTACATGCATAGCAATGTGGGGCCCACTATGATCTGTTTGACGAATCTACTCTGGCCATTCAATTTATTGACCTATGCAAGGCCGTGAGTCTAAGAATGGGGATGATCTAATGCTCATGTGGGTCATACTTCCAAGTCTTGGGTCTCATTTATGGATTTCTACGGATCCAATGGTCAGATAACTTTGTGTTCAATTTTTTTGGCGATCCTAAGGGCTTTTACTTTGGTTTAGATGGACAATAGGGCCTTATTCGTCAATTAGATGGTCCGATCTAGGCTATAATGTAGGTGAAGATTCAACTAAGTTAGGTTAGTATAGATATTAAGTTAGGTTATACAGTAACACTTGAGTACTAGAAAGCACAGGGAGTTACATTGGGCCAGCCGAACTTGGGCTTAGGCCAGCTGAATTTTTAAAAGATCTTATCCCGTGAAATCCGAAGATCCGTTGGAACGAAATGGTTGGAATCCAGCTAGCCGAACCGACACTCGGGTCAGCTAAATTTTCAAATCCTTTAGCTATAAATAGAAGGCTGTTGAGGGTCAAATATTGCATATCAGACCCCGATTACTGCCTGATTTTACGTACACGATAATGCCTAATATTATAATTTAATCGTGTTTTTGTTGCAGGATGTAATAAGGAGCTTTGATTGAAAAAGAGTATTAAAAGCATGGATTTAACGCTCCGAAGTCACCAGAGCAAGGAATGGACTCCAGGGGACCGAGATCGATGGATATACATGTCAGAGATCCGAGAAAATTGAGAAACTGAAGCTTAAGTGGCCTGAAAGTTAGTCAGAATGCAAGATCACAGGGTTTCCACTATCCACTCGGCTCGAAACTTCATACATGGCCTGAGTACCATAAATTAACCGCACACGTCAAATTTCAGCCATTAGATCCTCGTGGAAGTAGCCCAACAGAGAGATCAGGGGACAATAACCATTAAAAAGTATCTTAGACATCCTTGAGAGATCTGGACCCAAACTGAACTGATGGAAAGAGCACGAAAAACGGTGGATATTTGCCAAATTTTACTTCTTTTGGATGGTGCAGTAGGGAGGAACGAACGACGGACGTTTCTAGAAGGCAAAGTGGCAACTCTGTAAATATAACGAAATCCATATGCATGCATGCACGTAAGCTAGAGATTTGCTTCAACGTTCGGTATCGACTCATCACAGGTTGATTGTGTAGCCCACCTAGAGTTTGGATCTACTTCATACTTTGACCCATAGGCTTATACTTTATTAAGAAAATGATGAGCGGAGTAGATCTTCAAAAATACCATCAGAAGTGGGTTCCACCTATTTTTTGTAAACTTTCCAAATAGAGCCATGCGAAACATCCAGTGACGGACATGCCATCCACTGGGTTTTTACAGTGGGCCCTGCCCATCAATCTGATCACTGATCCAGACCGTCCATGTGACTCACGTGGTTTATCTTCACCAAGAACTAGGTGACGGAATTTCAAAAGGGAGCAAGTATGGGTTCTCGGCTGTTCAAACGCAGGTTGGACAGTGGCGTAAAATATCCCATAGGCCATGTGAATGCAAGTCCAAACGGACCATTCTCAACCGAAATTCTGAGAGGAATCTGGTGGACGGAGTGGATTTCTCAAAAGTCATCTTAAGTGGGCCACACCGAGAGTTCAGCGTCGGCTCGCGTACAGAGCCTACGTCCGTGAAAAACGGCCGCTGTGGGCCGGTTCCGTGATCCCAATCACGGTCGGATTAATAATCCAAACCGTCCAATGTGTATCTCATCCAAAAACTCCCCCTAACGTTGTGTTTTTGGAAGGATATCAAGGAAAATGGTGCTATTTTAGCATGGTTTTTGGGCTGCGTAAATAGAATTACACAAGGAATATTTGTGGTGCGCTTCAAAGTCGGTTGCTGTGCATTCCATCGACTGCTTTACGCACAGACTCTCCACCGACTCCAGCGACGGATTGCAACACTTATAAAAAGGAGAAGAAAAGAGAGAGTGGGGGAGAGCTGGGAGCTTGGACGTAAAGCACAGGATAGAGTTTGTTTTTTTTGTTTTTATTTTTATTTTTTTCTTTTCTTTTGAGATTTAGTTAATCAAAATTATGCTAGGCTAAACCTCTTAGCTAGGGCTAAGAGGTCAAGCTTGTAGTCTGATGGGAGAGATGTTGCTTGTGCCTTTTGTTTAGATTGAAGGGATTTTTGATTTAATTTTATTATGGAAATATTATTAGTTTTTAATGGCCTGTTGTGACTGAAATTACAATGAGTTTGCAATGGCTTTGAGTATTTCTTTTCCCTTTTTTTGATTATGATGTCAGGAAGCCCTGTTGTTCACCATCGTCTCCTGGGTATGGTTGGATGTCGATACTCTTCCTAACCTTCATAATCATCTGATTGGTTGGGAATTAGTTTAATTCTTTTGTTGACTTTGTCTTCTGGGCATGGTTTGGTGATAGAATCCATTCTAATTCATATACCTTTCATCCCTTTAAATTTATATCAGAGGAAGTTCAATTTAATTTTCATGATTTTTTTGAAGCAGGCATAAGATCTCCCTGATCTCTACAAGTGGATCCTCTGAATCCCTAGTTTCTCTTCCCTGAATTGTTTAAGTTTTAGATAATTATTCCACAATTATTCCTTAAATTCTATTTAATTTAGATTACATCTTAGTCTAGTTCCAATTCTACTTAGTTTCAGATAACGTACAGGTATCAGTCCCTTGGGATTCGACCTCGATCTCACCGAGTTTATTACTACATCACAACCCTATACTTGGGGAGTGAACAAAGGCTTCTCTCATTCATTTTAACAACAAAAGTTAGTGATAAAGTTCATCTTTTCAAGTGAGAAAGTCAGGCTCCTCTTAAGCTTTTTAAGCGTAATGCTAATCTTTTGTTTTACTTTATTTTAATTCTCTTTCTCAAGTTGCTATAACTATTTTTAATAGAGTAATCCAAACTCTACTTGAGATCTAGAGAACTGAATTTACAGCACCTAGGGTACTTGTTTTATATTAACTACTTTATAAATCCCTATATTCTTTTAGGTTGAACTCATACATAACTTCATCAATATCCCATGAAGAAGATCGTTGCGTTGAAGTTACAGATACGACTTCGACTCGCCAATCGAAGATAAGTACTGATTTACTTTTATTTTAGTTTGGATTTTTCTAAGATAGCCAGAAAATCTCAGAAGGTTTGTTTGTAGTGATCCTGTGAAAATCACAAAGTGGGTTCTGTTATGATAACTCATAAAAATCGCAATAACTGTATCAGGTTGTTAAGGTGATCCTAAGAAAACCTTGAGATAGTGAAAGCCAAAATTACGAGTGTAGTAATTTTGGGAGTGGAGTAGGTTTACGTTTATACACCGAATCACTATAATTCCTTTGTGCATTGTGGTGATTGTTTTTATTATTTGTATACATATCTTGTGTTTCATTTGCTCTTGCTAAAGTTTAATATTTTGATTTCAAAGATGTCGTGAAATAAGGTTGTCTTGTCTAAATCCTTTAAGTGAAGGTTGTCATACGAATTATTTAATATCAAGAATTCAATACTCTAAGCAATAGAGTTTATTTAATTTATTATTCAGCATTATATCGAAATATTTTTTTATAGTTATATTCACCCCCCCTCTAGGACATCTATAGCTCATCCTTTTAACTAAGTCTAGCCCTACGGGATGAGATCATGGATCTCCTCTGACGGCACATTGACGTGTTTGTCTAATCTCATCGGGACATGCCTTGCATCAACCCAAAAGTAATGGTTTACAAATTAAATGTAGACTCCGACCACCGACTAGTGAGACAGAAGCGACGAGCATTCGAGCTAGAGCGATACGCCATCATCGGGGAAGAGGTCAGCAAGCTCCTCGAAGCAGGTTTCTTCGAAGAAATCTACTATCCAGATTGGATCGCCAACGTCGTTTTGGTGAAAAATTTTAATGGGAAATTGCAAGTCTGTGTCGATTATAGTGACCTGAACAAAGCCTACCTCAAGGATAGTTTTTCCCTCCCACAGATCAACCAGCTAGTCGACAGCACTGTCGGGCATGAACTCCTAAGCTTCATGGATGCTTACTCGAGATATAATTAGATCGTCATGCATCCCTACATTAAGCAGAAGATGACCTTTGTCACCGACAAAGGACTCTACTATTATAAGGTCATGCCCTTTGGGATGAAAAACGTTGGAGCCACATACCAGCGACTCGTCATCCAAATGTTCGCCCAACAAATCGGAAGCTCCATGGAAGTTTATGTTGACAATATGCTCGTCAAAAGCATCAAAGTTATAGGCCACATCACCGACCTCGAGGAGATGTTTGCAATCCTGCAAAGGTATCAGATGAAACTGAATTCGAGTAAATGTGTCTTCGGCATTAGCTCGAAAAAATTTCTTAGTTTTGTAATTAGCCAAAGGCGGATCAAGGCAAACCCTGACAAGATCCGAGCTCTTCTAGATGTGAGCTCACCCAGGACAACAAAAGAAATTTAGTGCCTCACAGGGAGAATAGCTGCCCTCAACTAGTTCGTCTCCCAAGCCACCGATAAGTGTCTCCCCATCTTCAAACAGCTGGAAGAAAAACAGAATATAGAGTGGACTGAGGACTGCGAGCTGGCCGTCCAACAGCTCAAGTAGTACTTGGGTTCACCACCGCTACTTTCAAAGCCCGAGCGAGGAGAACCCTTCCCACTATACTTAGCAGTTTCGACTGCAGCGGTCAGCTCGACCCTTATCCGTGAACAAGAAGGGAAATAACTACCAGTGTACTATGTCAGCAAATCCCTGGTCCAAGTTGTGAGATTTGAACAACTAACTCAGCCATCTCACCATGTTGGTTGATAACTTAATTTGATTTTACTTAGAATGCAATTTATTTTATTTCGACAAAAAAAATTTAATTAAAGAAAAGAAATTCACCATGTTGGTTGATAATTTAATTTGATTTTACTTAGAATGGAATTTATTATATTTTCACACAGAGAGAGAGAGAATGGAATTTATTATATTTTCGCCGAGAGAGAGAGAGAGAGAGAGAGAGAGAGAGAGAGAGAGAGAGAGAGAGAAATTCACCGTGTTAGTTGATAACTTAAGTTGATTTTACTTAGAATGCAATTTATTTTATTTCGATTAAAAAAAAAAGTATAAAAGGAATGAAATTTTATTGCAACAGGATAATAGGATTTGAACCAACATTTATTTGTGGCTCCTTTCCAACCAACCAACTTGGACCTTTATTTGTGGCACTTTAAACCAACTAACTTAGCCATATCTCAGTGATCTAAAAGTAACGAACTTGGCCATCTAATCATATTGACAAATAATTTAATTTGACATTTATTTGTTGTTCCTTCTGGACCAATCAGAACCTTTATTTGTAACTCCTTAAACCAAACTAACTTGACAATCTCTCATTTATTTGTTGCTACTTTTGAACCAATCAAATCTTTATTTGTGGCTCCTTAAAACAAACTAACTTAAGGATCTATCACTGATCTGAAAGTGACCAAAACCTTAATTGGTGCCGCCATCTCACCATATTGACAATGATTTTTGTCAAGAGTGGGATTTGAACCCAAGCCCTTTCGAAAAGAAACCTTGATATGACAATTTATATCAACTTGGCCATCTCACTAAATTAATAAATAATTTAATTTGCTTTTAAACTCACCATGTATCTCACCAAGTTAGGAAATAATTTAATTTGATATCAATCTCACCATGTATCTCACCAAGTTAGTAAATAATTTAATTTGATTTTACTTAGAAACCTCACCAAGTTAGTAAATAATTTAATTTGATTGTAATCTCACCATGTTAGTAAATAATTTAATTTGATTTTACTTAGAAATCTCACCAAGTTAGTATTGATTTTACTTTAAATCTCACCAAGTCAGTAAATAAAAATTGATATAAAATAAAAATATATTATCTGGCGAGAGTGGGATTTGAACCCACGCCCTTTCGGACCAGAACCTTAATCTGGCGCCTTAGACCAACTCGGCCATCTCACCATTTGATTGAATAAATCAAAATTATTTTTGTTATATCTTAAGGTGGTTGAACAATTCAAATTCATTTTTCTTATTAATCAGAAATCTTAATAGAATCTTCCCGATTAAGACATACTAAGTCATTTTAAGTCATCTTTGGCCTCTTTTTTGCATCTTTTCACAAACCGGTTTAATAAGCCAAGTGGATCTTCAGCTTCGGAGATTTTGGAGGATTCCTCCAGCAGCTCAGATCATGGTCTGGACCACGGATCCACGGACCCCACTTTAACAAATTGGAATACTAACGTATTAGGACTACGATTTCTCATCAATATATCCAGGCATGTGAGACACTTCCACAGGTTCCCATCAATTCCTCCAATGGGCGCTGTCGTGGATGCTTTGTACCCATAGTTCAAAAACCCGAAAAACTCACACAACTGATATCCAAACACCTTGGGTTGAGTCATCTATCCAAACGGCCCGGATTTACTCCAAGACAACTCAATATTAGTAACTACGTTACAGTGTCTACATTCATAATTGATATTTAAAGTATGGATGATTAGCATATAAAAATTAAAAAAAACCGCCAACTTAGCAACAGATGGCGTGCATAGCAAGGTCGTAACAATGCTTGCAAGGTCGCACATTCAGTTTTTTAATGAATAAAGCCTTTTTTTTTAAATGAACAAAGCCATTCAAACAGCAAGAAACTCGGTTAGAGTCAGCCAAGTTGACGTGTCAACTCAATGAGCCTAAGTGAGTCAGAACTGAGTCTCGATCTGTAGCGAGTTTCACTATGACTCAGCTCAAATCTCATCGAGTTGACTCAGTCAAGTTTCAAGTCAAGCCACGGAGTTTTAGACATGGTCATACCACATTGGTTACCTCAATAGGTTCTGCATTCTTGGTCGCCAAAAAGCATACACAAACAAGAATAAGAAAAGCTTTTGCCAGCGATGAAGATGAGAGGAGAAGATGGCGAGATGTGGGGAAGGATTCCATTTAACTCCTGTTTGATAGATACATAGAACATGAATTTCCAAATCCGGTACTTATTATTTACAAACGGTTTGGTCAACACCATAGGAAAGCAAACCTGAAATTTCAAGTGAATTTTACATTGTCCCTCCCAACCTCAGATTCATATTCACACGAAGGGAGATAATGAATGCATTTGACTATACACAGGTTTCTTCCCTAAAACCCCCTCAAAGGAATTTCAATAGGTTCTCTTCTGCATGCATTCAAATGAAGAATCCAACACCTGAAATATCACCTGTAATAGAATATAGCTATTGGCCCCAGGTTAGATCTTAAACAGAGCTGTGACTGCTTTCCATTTGCGTATTTAGTTTTAAGACAGAAGAGAATGGATCCCTTGACAAGACAAAGCTGCCATTGAAATCTGTGCTATTCCTTATCATACTTCTATCCATTATGATCCGGCACGACCCCCACGTATCTGCACAGAGCCTAACGCCGAAGTACTCCATATGGTCTGAGATGCTGTTCCCAGACACAGACCTACAAAAGACAACACATGAGAGCCCAGAGTGACATTGCATGATGGAAACATGGGGAAGAAATGAGAGATGCATGCCTGCTACAAGATGGGTCTTCGCCAGAACTGTCGCAAACCTTCTCAAGTGTATACACCAGGCTTCCCAAACCAATGTGGTGAAGCCACACCTGAAATTGTAGGGGAATGAGATGGCAGATCTTGCAGCAAAATGAATCAGTTTCGGAGAACAAGAAACCATCGATACATACCAACAGTTCTATTGTTAACTGCTAACTAGTGATATTACAAAACCTTCCATATCAACAGTTTTATTGTTAACTGCTAACTAGTGACACTACAAAACCTTCCTTAAGATGATCAAGTCGCACAATACTTGAAAAGGCTTCAGCTGAGATGATGAAATTCCCTCAGCCCAAGCCTTCCACCAAAGCGATGTCATGCAAAATTCTGACCTTGTTGTATTGTATTGTGAGCCCCGGCAAAAGAGGAAAGGTTGATGTCTGGTGGGCAGCCGATCGTAAAACTTTTTTGTTGATCCAGCTTTTAAAAGCTGACCCCAAGTGCCTGGGAAAGAGGCCCGGATGATGGTGATGGTGACAAAGATAATGACAATAATGGAGTATCGTTGTATTCCGCACACACACACATACACGTACACAGGGAAAGAGAGAGAGAGGTCTCAAGTCCAACCAGTTGGACCATAGTTTACAGTCCACCCAGTGGATAACTTCCAACCTGTTAATTGCATGGGACATCCAACCCGTTCAATAGATTGGCCCCACCATGAGGAACTCTGTCCAAAAATTAGCCCTATTCACTCATCAAGTGAGCCACACCATAGAAAACAGTGTATAGACATTGATAAATAGAAAAATATGATGCACTCTCAAGTCCAAGCGGTTGGACCACAGGCTATGGCCCAACCAACAGATAACTTCTAACTTATTAAGTGCATGGGCCATCCAACCTGCTCAATAAATAGGCTCCACCATGAGGAACACTATGCAAAAATCAGCCCTATCCACTCATCAAGTGGACCACACACGTTTTTTGCTATTTATCAATGGCTATAAATTGTTTTCATTGTGAGGAAACACACACACACACACACACACATTTTTTTTACACGCACTCACACCACAGTGGGATTTCACTACAATGGGTACTCGAACCCACATCCTGTTGAAACTCTCCTTAATCTACCATCAAGGAATGAGTTAGATTTATATATATATATATATATATATATATATATATATATATATATATATATATATATAAGAGAGAGAGAGAGAGAGACTCTCAATGGGGATTAATTAACGTTAATAAATATATATTTACCAGAGAAGATTATTTCACCTTACTTTGGAAAAGGGGTGGCAGCTCGTGTGGGCACCACCATGGTGTTTATGTGAAATCCACCCCAACCATCAAGTGTGTCACCTTATGTTATGCCAAGGCCCAAAAATCAGCCCCATCCATGATTCAAGACCACACAATTGGAAACAGTATAAAGGGCAAATCTCACCCTCCATACTGTTTCTCTTGGTGTGGCCCACCTAAATCACAAATGGACCTGATTTTTGGCCCCTAGGCCTAAGTTTTAGTGTGGCATCTAATGGTTGAAGTGGATTGCAAATAATCATCACAGTGGACCCTATAAAACTCAAGGGTAGACATCTCTCTCCCAACTGTTTCCCTTGGTGTGGCTCACTTGAATCACAAGTCAGGTGAGCCACTGTTTCCCTTACTCTGGGCCTAACGTGGGATTACACATCTAACCGTCGAAGTGAATCTCACATACACATCACAGTGGGCCCCGAAGGCTTTTATGAGGTCTCAAGTCCAACAGGCTGGACTATATGTTAAGGCCCAACTAGCAAATAACTTCCAACCTTCACTGTGCATACGGCATCCAACCCATCTAATAGGTGTCCCCATCATGAGCATCACCTTTTGGAAAACTCTGCAACAGCCACTCATTGAGTGGACCACACTTATGTTTTGCTATTTACCAATGTTTGACGTTGTTTTATATGCTGTGGCCTACTAGATGTGTAGATAGGAATGACCAGGCAATCCTCATGGTGGGGCCAACCGGTTGAGAATAGATCATTGTTTGCTAGGAATAGGTGCCCACCCTTGACTTTTGACAAGGCCCACCATGATGTGTATGTGAAATCCACTCGAACCATTTGATGTGTAATTCCATGATAGGCCTAGAGCCCCAAAAAAAAAAAAAAAAAAATTCAGACTGACCTATGAATCAAGTGGACACCAAGGGAACAATTGGGAGAGAGACGTCCACCCTTCATTTTAACAAGGCCCACCATGATGATTATATGAAATCCACTGCAAACATTAGATGTCACACTAAAACTTAGGCCCAAGGCCCAAAAGTCAGGCCCATCTGGGATTCAAATGACCTACACCAAGGGAAACAGTTTGAAGGGGTGAGCTTTGCCATGTACCCTATTTCCAATCGTGTAGTCAGCCTAACATGGGGTGGCGCACCCAATGGCTAGGTTGGATTTCACATTAACACCACGGTGGGGCCCATCCAAGCTGCCGACACCTTTCTAAAATTGATGTGAAATAGCTCCTCCATATATTTATTGACAATAACTAATCCCTAATTTCTAAAGCTAGTTGGACACCCAATTGATTGAACTTGAGAGTTTCTCATGTGTGTGTTGCTAACATCCCCATCTTTATGGAGATGTTAGCAACGTCCCCGAAACTTTTGAATGGAACATGGGTTGACCCATCATCGATATGAATTGTTTATTTATCCATCCAACTAGGAGCCAGCCATGGTGTAAAAATCATACCAACCAGATGATCCTAAGTGTCCGAATAGCATAGAAATTGTACAGCCAAGAATGAGAGAAGAAACAAAATAGCTCCACTTTGCTTTGCTTATGATTCCGAATTATAATTTTGATGATTCTAACCATGTGATATGTGGCTTGGAAACAACAGACAGCTGTAACAAATTGGTCCCATTCAAAGGGTTAGGGATCATCCACTCGGTGTGATTTTTGCACCACAGCTTGCTCCCATTAGCACTATTGAATGAATTGTGACAGCTTGCTCCCATTAGTACTATTGAATGTTTGTGACAGCATGCTCCTGTGAGTACTATAGAATGAACTGTGTGTGCATGCGTGTGCATGCGTGCATGTGTGTGAGTAAAATTGCAGCTAGCACACTACTACAGAAATCATAAAAAATGAAACACCTTTTTAATAAAAGACAATTTGATAACATAAAGAAAGTGCAATCCGAAATATTGGACAGACAGGCCAAAAAATTTCGACTAGGAAGTTAAAATCCAAGTCATCCAAGAAAAACAAACAATCCTAACCATATTATTTCAGCCTATAGATCCAAAGTGTTCTTTCTGATTTCATGTCTGAGGAAGGAGAAAGTGAAGCATAAGATATATAGAAAAAACTATAATCCTAGACACACTTTACCTCTCTTGGGAAGTGATGGTAAGTCTTTTGAGGGAAATAAGAATAGTATGGAGGTAAGTGTGGCACCATGTCATGCTCATTGGTAACACGAAATGCATTTGGCACGTGTTTGCTGAAGTAAGATGCAAAAGCAGAATTGCCGATGCGTGGCTGTCCAAAAGTCATAAGCTGAACATCTTGTGCTCCATGATTAACCTGGAAAATGAAGAACAATAACATTGATACCAACTATTTATACAATATTACTGCCACTTTTTTGGACAATTTAGAGATCAGGAAATTTCCTGATCATCAACGAAAAACATCTGAAAAAGTAAGTAAGAATAGACATCCATGGCAAGACAATGACCACAACAATAACCCACTCTATGGCTAAAAGAGCTTATGAACCCATAAATTACTTATGCAACTTCTGATTGAAAATTACTCCACTTGGAAAATTTGGAAGTAACAAGCCATTGAAAAATGGAGACGTGTTCTAAGAGACTGTATCCACACAGATAGTTAGGCTGCAACAAGTGCATCTTATGACTAGGTGAAAAACAATGAGAAGGTTTTTCACTTACTTTCAAGCTTCACCATTGAAGAGGAGATGGAAATGAAGGTACCTTCTCATTAACACTTATTGCATATGCCCTACCTGATTTGTTATTAGCTTCTACTGTCACAAATGTAGAACTTCCTTACAAGCTTAAGATGATAGTGACTACTGAGGACTACAGATTTGGCCACGAATTGGACCCATAGACACACCAGTTAAATGTGAAACCAAAATGATTCTTTTTTCTTTCTTTCTTTCTTTCTTCTGTTTGTGTACATTTGGGTGCGCTACTAAATCATGCCTGGTGGAGTTTCCATGGTATACTTAACATGCTTGGTGTTTGGGGCAGCGTGGAAAACGGAAACCATGTCAAGTGGGCCTCTCTTTCCAGCTGTATATGCTTTTCCCGATGAATTAGACAGGACCCGTGCTTATGAAACTTCTCTTATTTGGGTGCCGTTCTTTCCTCAGTTTTGGTTTGGTGGCAGTTCCATCTTCTTGGCCTTGCAAATCAGGAACACCAAAATGTATTCCTAACACATTGCCATCGCATTCTATCAGTCTTGAAAACTACAAACACTTGTACCAGTTCAACCTTGTCAAGGTTTTCCATAGCACCCACAATATAATAAAAGAAAAAAAAAAAAAAAACCATTGAAGTTGGCATGCAACATATCAAGCAAGGCGATATAAGGATGCATTTTCTACATATGTTGAGCAAAGTTCCTTCGTACTTACAGTGAGATCAAGGGCACAAAAGGAAGCTATAGCTCCTCCCATCGAATGCCCCGTAACAATGATGTCTAAATCCCCATAAAACTTCTTTGTTTTTTTAACCGCATGCAGAACCCCAGAACGTATAGTTGTGTTATGGTATGCAGAATAAAATCCATGGTGCACCTGGAACCACAAACAGTACATGAACGTCGGTAATGAATATTCATTCAGACGTTTGTTCAAAAGCATATAATTAAGAGCCGCTTTGAGTTACCATCGCATCAGACATGCCTGGGTAGTTTATGTCAAGCTGTTTCCAGAATAGGTCTTCAATCCAATTCTGTATGCTGTATGTCCAGTCAGACCAAAAGACTTCTAGTTAGATCCAATTGGAACTTCATATCAGTTTGAACGAATTACTTAAGGGCCTGTTTGGATTAAGACTTTTCCCCTGGAAAAGAAATCAAAAGTGCCATCATTACAAATGGCATGCATTCGTATTGTACCAGTCATCTAGCCATATTCAAGCTGCCATCGACTTACTCATTGTTAGTCGAAATTCTATGATTTTGAAAGGAAATCCCCAGCAATGCGACCGTTTGAGCCCTTCCATAGGCAGCGAGAGCATTGGGAGTTCTCATACTCCACCCTCCATTGCAAAGGTTTTTAAGTTAGGTCTTGATGGAGGCCCCTTGCAGCATCGTCTTCCTCATCTGCAAGCTGCTACAGAGTGTCCTGTAGGACCATCTATGACAACAAAAGAGGAGACGACAGGGCTACCACATCGCCGATTCAGAGAGGTGTCTCTCCCAACCTTTGTCTCAGACATCATGCATGCTTCCTGGATATAAATCGAAAGGAAGATGGAAATGCCATCGTCATCCTCTTTCGGAGAAGGAATGGTACTGAGATCTGACCTCGGCATGCATAGGTGGCCTATTCTGTACCCTACTCCCTCCATCCCTCTCTCTCTCTCCATCTCCTCCTATCTCTCTCCTCCTATTCTTCTTCTCTATACCATTATTTATTTGTTCCCACACATCTGCCCTATACATGTGTTACTAGCCTCTAAAATTGAGTAGATCTAAACATTATAGGCATGACGGTGGAAAATTTTGCAATCCTTGTAACACTCATGTGTTGTCTTCTCCCCAATGCTTTCCCCATATATTTTCCTTTTTTTATTTGCTTCTTTCCCAATCAAAATGCTTTTCCTAACTTTTTTGAATCAGATAAACCCCAACTTGCAACCATGCACATAACTCACGGTGCAGTGGTTAATTTTTCCCAATCTTCCTCCATCTACAGTATCCCACTTCTGTACTTTCCTACCCTAGGAAAGATGGGCCACAGAAACAATCCCACATGTCTGGAAAAAAAAAGCCCTGTGAATCAATCGTGCATGATGGGTGGGTCACCACCGTATGGATTCTGCCTCAACTTATGCATAATGCAGAGGCACATCTCTTCTAAGAAGAGGAGGCGGGCCGCGCCGATTTCCCTATGGCTAGGCGAGTACCCGTGATCATGTTGAAAACCCCATGTGCATGTGCGAGCATCTGGAAGACACCACACTGGGAAGATGCACATGGGCTGCTTTATGGAGTGATCCAGACCATTGGATTGGAGGGACGCGACGATCGAGCCATTGGATCGCATGGATCGCATGATCGGGCCATTGATCATTGATCGTCCACATCAGTTTTAGACTTTATCATATTTTAGGATTTAGTTTTTGATTATTTTATATTTAGACACATTATGAGTGTTTTGGTTGATTTTATTTAGACTATAATTATTTTCGTTAAAATTCACAAGATGGAGATTTTTATAATTTTTGAAACTTTTTGGATCTATAAAAAGAGGGGGGCGCGTGACCTCTCTCCCATTGGATTTTGTGATTTAAAGAGAGAGAGAGAGAGAGAGAGAGAGAGAGAGAGAGAGAGAGAGAGAGAGAAAGGTCTTGCTTTCTTCTCCCATCTTCATGCGATTTGAAGATACTTTCCTGCAATTTGGAAGGAAGGTTGGTGCAAGACTAATCTTCATCAACGAAGGTGCAAGGTCTCCAACTATCCCCACACCATCTTCCCTTCTCCCCCATCCAGGTATTTTCTTCAGATTCTTAATTCTCCCATCTCAAATCTTCATCTTCTCTCAAACTCAACTTTCTCATACCCATCCACAATCCAAACCCTAACCGACCTAAACCCATCCTCTCACGCCACACGTGTGACCGTATGACCACACATGTGAATCCCACCTACCCCTTTTGGTTTCCCACCATCATTATCAAAATCTCTTTCTTCCATCCCTGAAACCCTAACCCTAAACCTAAATTTCCCAATTTTCTTACTTTCCCAAATTACTCAAACCCTAACTTTCACCCTAGGTTGTATTAGGTTTCCTATTTTGAAATAAACTATACCCTATGCTAATCCCTACATCCATTAGATCCTAGTTTCTTTTTTATTTAATGATCTTGTGTTACGATGTTGGTAGCTTAGGTCAGGATTATGCATGATTTTCTTTTGATTTTCATGATATTCGTGATGAATATAGAGACGTTTGTGTTTTTTTGTTAAATATCTTAATTCAATTATTTGATCTCACATGTTACTTAGTTCATACATCGGTCATGCATCATAATCATTACACTTTTGATTTCTTTTCTGGAAGAATTCTCGAATCCAAACAGGCCCTAAGTGAATTTGTTTTCTTCAATGCATTCAGGAAAACAGTATATAATTTACAAATCCTAATTGTTCATTGTCAACAGAAACTCCTGACAAAACATTATTTGAGGAAATGAAGCAGAAGTGAGAAGTTCATGCTTAAGCCTGATTCCATGTAGATGGAAAGCTATGGCTCCAAAATAACCAACTTAAAAAATTAAAAAATAAAATAAAAGCCATGCATGCCTCCCGAAGCTCTGTAAAGTGTATATGGTAAACCATATAGAACCACCACTAATGCATTACCACTTGAGGATGCAAACGAAATTTTGCACATGAGCTCCCAAGGGGACACATGGAAAGCATGCACGATGACCAGATCACTCATCAAAGAGAAGCACCATCTATGGGCCACAGCTCAAAAATCAGGCTGGCTAGATCATCTTAAGCACTCAATTTGAGGAAAGAAATTATGACCATCCATTTTTCATGCCCTGTTACATCAAGCAGTTAGCATCAAATAGGCCAGGATTTGGGGCCACCATATATTGGAGGTCTGCTGGATGAGTGGTTAGGACTAGTACATGTCTTCCATGTTTCCCCATGGGCACATGAGTGCAAATCAATCAACTGCAGTTAGGATTACTCTTAAAACTTAGCTTAAAACATAGTACCAATTGGTAAAAATAGTTCCAACCATATCTTTTTCTCAAGTTGACTAAAACACAGTATGCATGAGATATAACAAGAATAAGCAGACCACTGCAAAGTTCATGCCTGTGTTCCTGGGTGCCCCTAAAAGCGATGATAATGGCATTAGGATCTTGAGCCACCCCAACAAATGCCTGCATAAATAGTTTAATAAGGTGTTTGAGTTAAGACAATCAAGGAGTAGAATTTAAACAATATGGCACTATACAGAAGGCTTAGAGATTTCTGGTAGCTATAAAATATATCAGTGACTCAACAAGGTTCTTTTATACACAATTGTAAATGAAAGCGCACCTGTAAGCAGTACTGCACATCAACTATCAACTCTATTATCTCAAACCCCTGTTCAATATCAAAGAACAATTATCAGCTTGCCAGCCATTAAGGAGGAATGCCATATTTTCACAATAGCCCTAAGTAAAATGAAATGGGAGCCCAATAGCATTGTGATGCCTGAATACCTCAATCATATCACTGCACCTTTCGCACGTCCAAGTAATTAGTGCTGTTAGATCTGACATGTACACCTGCAAGATGCAGAAGGAGGTCACTAATCACCATCAACAGGTTCAAGATTCCCTGTTACTGCAGAGAAATTTCACACCAACTAAAGCTATGGTTGGATGTACCCATGGGCACTTGTGCAAACACTTCACTTCCAACGAAATGGATTTGTAGTGCAACTAAAATGGGTCAGACACAATTTGGGACGGAACTCAGGGCATGGTCACACACTGACACTCGGCTGCCAGAGGCTACCCAAAAGCGTGGCAGAATGGATAAGGATCCATTCCTGAAGGATATCCGACCAAAATCAATTTGGAGGACATCATAACAGTAACCAGATATACTACTAAAATGCAAACAGCATCTACTTAATCAAACAGCACATGCCACTGAAGTCTGAAACTGAAATATCAACCACTTCAGTATAAGCAGGAATAATCCAAGACAGGTCAATATAAAACAAGGCCTCAAGAGTTCTCCACTACTAGATTTTAAATTAAAATTCAAACACTCTTGACTTGTTAGGTAATCATTTCAGATGAACCTCACCGCAGAAGCATACTCCACGAGTATTGTGGCAAGGGTATGATTGTAAACAGCGACATCCCCAGCATGCTTGACCTTGAGTTCTGTAATCATGAAGAAATGTGTCAGTGGAAAAGCTCAGTAATTAGCACCAGAATCAACTTTACTCGTTTTGACTTTTGCAACAAAAGAAAGATAATTCATAACAAAGCTATGTATTTACAGATCAGGGAAAACTATCATGCAAACAAACATGATCTAAAGGATTCCCTGCTCATAATTAGCTCTGAGCCTGATTCAAAGTTTCTAACATCAACAGAACACACACAAATGCACTCAGGTGGCACATGTACTTTTCATTAGACCCTCAGTTGTAAACTACTTGTAGTACAACATACAAACTTGATATATTAGCTATTCTATGCTGTAATACCCTCCCTCCAGTAGCCACACGGGTACTTTCTATCAGATTGGCAGTTGTATAAACTGTTTGTACAAGTGTACTAACTTTATACTGCCGATTATATGCTGGTTGGACAATAATACCCTTAGGCACCGGATCCCACTTGTTACAAAGACAGTCTCATCTTTGCCAAAAATCCTATTATTAAATTCCCATTTTACTTTTGCAAAGTTGGATGAAACCAGGCCCAAATTTTAGCAGAGGTTTACCTTGCTCAAGGCATTTTTAACTTAGGGGAATATCAACATCATCATCTAAGCCTTATCCCAACTGATTAGGGTCAGCCACATGAATCTTGCTTCGTCATTCCACTCCATCACGGACCATATCCTGTTAAACCATAAGTCCTCAAGTCTTTTCTTACTATATCCACCCATGTCCTTTTGTCCTTTTGGGCCTTCCCCTTGCCCTATTAGAGCCTTCAACTTGAGCCAACTCACTCCTAACCAGTGCAATTCTTGGTCTCGATTGTACAATCTAAGTCCACATTCCTTCGTCTTATTACCTATTAGGCCTACTCCTAAGTTTCCTCAAATGCATTCATTTCTAATTATATACTTCCTTGGCTCACCACTCATACATCTCAATATCCTCATTTCAGCTACACTCATTTATGAGCATTTTGTTCCTTAATTGCCCAACATCTCAAAAAATTGCTTCTTCTTCTTCTTCTTCTTTTTTGAAAGGATGACTAAATGTTGAGAGTGGGATTTGACTTTTGAGCCCACAAGCTTTCATACCATAACCTTAACCTGGCGCCTTAAACTAACTCAGCCATCTCAACTATATAAATTGCATTCAATATACACTGTTTTGGTTCTACTCATATTAAAACCTTAGATTCCTAGGCATCTCTCCATAGCTTTAGCTTTGTGTTTATGCCCTCCCTCGTCTCACCAATCAAAACCATGCCCTCTGCATACACTATACACCACAAGACCTCTCCTTGTAAACACCACTTTAACTCGTTCATAACCAATGCAAAAGGATAAGGGCTCAATGTTGAGCCTAGTGTAAGCTTAAGCTTAATGTAATTGGAAACTCGCTTGTCTCTCCGCTATCAAATCTAGGTGTTTGAAAAGACAAAAAGAATGAGCATTCCCTTCGTGAATTCCATCCCAAGAACCCGAAACAGAATGTTCTAGTGTAATCATTATCAATCTTTCTGCTTCATAAGGGTTAAAAGTATGGGCTACAGTCAAGGACACTAAAACCATAAATTCCTAGGTGGCAAGGATATCTTGTGCCTCCACATCACACATGTGATTTACATGGACGAGATCTAAGTCTTAACAGCTCATCACTTTTGCTTTGCTCCACCATTTATTGGATGCAAACTAGAAATTGCCTTGATTGGAAAATTCTAATCGTTCAACCAATGAACTTTATTCTTGCTGAATGTGAAACACATCTTTTATGTGTTAAAAGATTAGCATTGCCCCAGGGTCTGATTCTGCTAAATGTACAGTCCAGGTCCAGATCTCATCCACGTACCAGGCATGAAGAGGCATTGGATTAGCTCCCATTACCATATAATCTTGGACATGACTTCATCGCAATTTCTCAATGGTTTCAGATCATCCACCATAAAGGACACATATATGCAAAAGAATCCAACTATACAAATCCTGAAGCCCAATTATGGATGACCATAAGTAACCCAAAACCCAATATCAAGTGATTCAAGCCATCCAGTTGTTGGTTATTAAAACTGGAAATGGTCAATGATCCAAATTCAACTGGTGAAATTGCATAACTAATATCATTTTTAGAAGTCCTTATTAAGATTGAGGGACTAAGTTCATCCAATTAAAGTGATTTTGAGGCTATGCTCCATCCACCATATTTCCAACAATTTGAACGGTCCGGATTCCCGAACACGTACACCACTTGTGCAGCGGATGAGCCGCCACCATTTCAAAAATGAACAAGCCCTTTACTTTCTAAGCATTGCCGAGAATCTTCAATGACATGCGATCAGCATTAACAAAACAAAATTAAGGGAGAGAGAGAGAGAGAGAGAGTCTCAGCAAAAACAGATCGGCTTACCTCGCCCACCAGAAACCGCGAGTAAACAGAAAAGAAATGCCACCTTCAGCCAACGGAGAAGTTCCATAACCTACGAAATATCAACATATAAGATGCAGAAAAAAAAAATTGAAATATGAAAATCTTTTGCCCCTGCGATTTTCCTTTTGATTTACTCTCAACTTCTATTCCGATTGGATTCGATTGAGCATCCAAACGCAACAGGCCCAGAATCAAATTCTCAACTCTATTCAAAATCAAGAAGAATTAGGGCAGAATTCATATAAATTATCGTTTTCTTGGAGTGGAAAAGGAAGGAGGGGGAAGATGAATGAAGGATGCCTGTGGAATTCCTTGGGACTTTTAGGTTGATAAAAGAGACGTTGCGGCGTCTATGTCGTTAGATTCCAGCAAAGGATTTGTCTTTTTTTCCGGCGAGAAGAGGAGGAGGAGGAGGAGGAGGGAAAGGTCTGACAATTCGGTCCTCCTCAACCCCTCTTTTTTTTTTCTTTTTCTTTTTCTTTTCTTTTTTTTCTTTTTTTTCTTTTTTTATCTTTTGCTGGTTTTGTAATCGACGGCGGTAGACAGAAATAGCGATAGAGAGAGGCAGGAGGAAGGAGGGATATTACGTAATGGGGCCCTTTTAAGGTTGGAGTCGAGAGTTTGATAAAGACGGGGACGCGGATTAGGTAGTCAGGCCGGACGCGAATGGGGTACTACCCCGCCGGTCCCGAGCTCGGTACATTATGATCTCTGACAGGCAACCAAGATGTATGTGTTTTATCTGCACCGTTCATCTGTTTTGTGATATTATTTTATACCCATAGTCAAAACAGACAGATCCAATGCTAAAGTGGACCACACCAAAGGAATAAGCGGTGATAATAAATCAGGTTGCGTGGACCTGCGTGAAGGGAAAACACAGGTATCAGCTTTATCGAAAACTTCAGTGGCCTCTAAGAAGTTTTTGATGGTAGGTATTCAATCTCAGCTGTGTGGTCCACTTGAGCCTTGGATCTGCTTCATCATTAGACTGGTAGTCTAAAATAATATGGCAAACTAAATAGACGGTGTGGATGAAACCCATGCATCACGTTGGCCCTTCAGAGCCTCAGCATGTGCGGATAAAACCCATAAACAACGGTGGCCCGTCAGCCCCAGCCTGTGTCGAGTTCGGTATAGGCGGGGTGGTACCCAATCCACGACCAGCAGGCACCACCATCAGCGTTGGTGCGCGGTGAAGTCGCAGTATGTACTTGGTGATGCCGTAAGCCGTTGGAATGATCGTGGATGCGCTGATTGGGAGGCAGATTAGGTACTGCCCCTGCCTCTCCTGAGCACGACTTAGGCTGGGGCTGTAACGGGCCACCGTGATGTGTTGGTTTTATCCACACCGTACATTCATTTTTTCTTATCATTTTATATATAAGTCCAAAAGCGAGGCAATTCAATGTCCAAGTGGATCACACGGTGGAGATTAAACATCTAAACTTAGGCATAAAAAACAACCGTTCGCACTTGGTTTATTTTGTGTCACGTGTGGTGTGCGGGTGTGCCAGAATCAATATAGCGGATAGATTCAAATGGATCAACTTTGACCTCAAGCGCCAAAATAAACAGATATATGGATGTATAAGACCATAATATAAAAAGATTGACTGCTTACTTAGCTACTTGCATAATTTTGTAATTATTAGGTGATAATCGAAGGGTGGGATCTTCATCCCAAAGTAGGTTGTGCTTTGCCTTTCACAAGAAAAAAAAATTTAGTATACCAATGCAATAAGACAAAAGGAAAAATTCATAATCAGTCATTAAGAGCGATTGCAAGAATCTCTTAAAATAATTGTTTGATATTAGATAAGGATCAAGTCCAATGTATGCGCATAGATCTGCATTACAACTAAGAGCTACAAAATTATCGCTACTCCTGAGATAAATTGAGATAAAAGAAAGATTTGTTTTGATTTGATTGTTTGTTGTTTTTCTTCACCGATTCTTCCTGTTATTTATAAACCTATGTTGCAGTTATTCTTCGTACGTTTCTCTCTTTAACTTGTTAATAATAGCAAGAGTCACTATCTAGATCACTCTTCTGTGTGTGTTCTATTTTCGTTTATTCTTCTTCTCTCGACCAAACTCCGCTTTGCCTTCTCGTTCATATTTTCCTTCTCGGTCGTACTCCAAGCTTTTATTTATCCCAATCGCAATATCTTGTTGATTACATCTTGTCCTCAAATGACGTGTAACGCCAAATTAGTGTCAGCTATAATTCCGTAAAAATCGTATTATATCTCTCAAAAAAACTTTTCAGGCACCTCCTACCATTTATGTAATGTCACATGATATTCCCTTGTTGACTTTGTTCTGATCAGCCGAAAATAGAGTACAACACCCACAGAGAAGGGAAAAATAAATAAAGGGAAAAAGCATACAGAAGGACAAAAGGTGTTGGGTCAGTGGAATTTTTACACACAAAAAAGGAAAAAGGGAAAAGAAAAAAGAAAAAAGAAAAAGAAAAGAAAATAAGGAAAGATTGAAGGGGCAATGCCCATAGACGCTTACAGGTTTACCTGAAGAGAGAGTAAGTTGGTGGGACTCCTTTAGGGCCTATCTGGAAGTAAGGTAATTTTGAATCCTAATTTGTATTTGATTTAAATGCACTGGAATCTAAATATTTTGTTGGGAAGCTTGAATTTGGAAGGCATTGGAATTCTTCAGTACATTCATAAGACTTGGATTTGATTAACTAAATCAACTTACATATCCTAAATTAGTATATGTATGTGTGTGTATGATATTTGATAGAATGATTGTAATAAGCCATTAAAATATGTACTGTTGATGCAGAAATCCAGGTAGCCCTTGCGAGATCTTTATGTACATGCAACACAAAGATGGCAAAGGGGACCATGGCTATCCAAGAGGGACCCTCTGATGCCTAAGTTAGCACCCTTGATGAATTTGGGTCTAGTTGATTTAAGGGTAACTAATGTGTACCTTTCAATTTAGGTAGGGCCTCTATTTATAGGCCTAGAGTTGGTTACGTGGATAGAAACACTCCCTGAATCACAGGCATGCGTTATAGCCGTTTCCCGAGATCCTCGAGAATAGTTTTCGATGATAAGGTCGGATGGTCGTGACGTGGAAACATAAGGGATTGACGTCTGAGGTTGACCATCCGAACTGACCTCAAGATCTAATATAACATCCCGAAATTTCCGCGGCCTGAGTACATACTCGTGCCCGAGAATTTTGGGTGTTAATAATGTATAAATTGGATGCTTTAAAAATCACACCATTTTTTTCTTTTAGATCACATCCAATTACATTCACGAAAGTAACATTCACAAGAATAAAATCGACTGTATTTATTATTTCATTTAAGTAAAAGAATTCAACAAATTATCAAATGCTCTCTCAATGAGAGCATATTACGAGTTTGCAGTGGAAATATAAAACTAAATCATAAAACTATCCTCTTATTCATTCAGTAAATCTTCCGTAGGGAGATGGTCCTCGAGCTCTTCAATCTGTACATCACTTGCATCATTTGTACTGTTGGAGAGGGTCAATGCCCTACTCATAGTGATGGTTATCCTTTAAGATTAACAATAATTCAAGAGATTCATAAAAGTAATATAAGGGTTCTGATACGTCTCATACGCTACCATTACGAGAGGTATCAACATGTGCAACCAATATATATGAATGCATGCCTAGCAAAGCGGGTTCGGCTCATCATACGTAGTGATCATTACAATGTGAAATACAATTTATAGAAAAACCCGACTCGCCCCGCATCCCATAACTACAGAGATTCGCCGGTGTATCCAATGTTAATGTGAATTTATGCGAATATCTCAAGACGACACAACAATGCGATTGGGGGATTTACGTAACACGATGTGTTCATGAAGTGACTATTTGAAACATTCAATCTCGAAAAGTGATGTAACATGCATGGCGATTTTCTTACATTGATTATGCACCATACTAACCAACCCATGGAATTACGTGCAGACCAAGAGGTCCACTACCCATAACATATTATATCCACGATAAATATTTGAATCACTAGTTATGATACCTCTAACACATCACTTGCATAGATAGAGAGATAATTCAAATTATGGGAGTTCTGGAATTCCAAGGCACAAGCCCAAGTCATAAAGTTAAATAGCACACGGCTATAAAATAAGAAGAAGAGTGGCAATGGCTAACTCAACAGAGAGGAGAGTTGTAATGGCCAACTCAACAAAGAAGAGAGTAGAAATGACTAACTCGACAAAGAGAAAAGTGGCAATGGCCAACTCAACAAAGAGGAGAGTAGCAAAGGCTAACTTAACAAAATTGGTAAAGGAAAGGGCAAGGCTTGTATCCATCACCCCATAAAAATAATGAAGATCACTCATAATTAGCATCATAACATAATTTTTAAGGATAAATAATTGTTGATAGTAAATTAACAACTGCAGGGAGAGAATCATAATATCATGAAAGCATATAAAAGGTAAGATAATTTATTTCAACTTAAATTAATGTAATCTTAAAGGAAAAACCCTCACCTTTGGTTGTCTGATGGCCCACTATCAAGGTTAAATGTCCAAGAACACGTGTTATGGTCAAGCTTCACCCTAATAAATAGGCTTTGAATGGTTTAGACTAAGCTTGGTCCCGTTTTAGGATGTGTTAGATCTAATTGAATGAATGGATTTGAAAGGAACCTTGGTTGAGGCATAGCTTGGATGTGACATGTACCTCATGAGTTTCGAATTTTGAACACTCAGAGGTTTTGGTGTATTCTTTCACCGAGTCGACTCAGCTCGACACGGTAAAATTCTATACCTTTGTTGTCGGAACAGGAAGAAGAGAAAGAACAAAGAACAATTACTCTCATTTTTCGAACTTGGTACTTTAACAGTTGTTGGACAAGTTCTGACTTCTCTCTCTCTCTCTCTCTCTCTCTCTCTCTCTATCTCTATCTCTCTCTCTCTCTCACTCTTTCTCCCATTATTGAAGGGATAGCTGACTGGCTTCCACACGCTGGCTTTTATAAGCCTTTGAACAGCAAGAGGAAGAGTCCTTATCCTATACAACAGGGCCTTGCACTGGTTTTCTTGCGCACAAGAGTTTGTTCCTTAGCATTAGATGTCGATCTAGATCTTAGGTTTTGTTTGGGATTCTATTTTCTTTAATGTGTTGGAGGGAACTATCTGCTCAAGTGGCTGTTAGATGGATGGATTAGATCTTTGGATGGTCATCGTGTAGTGAGGAAGAAGGTCCCTGCGTCGATGGCGATTCACTCTCCATCACATATTCCTTCACATTGCTCCTTCCAAGTGGGTAGGATGGATTGAGCGGAGCTTGGGAGAGCTCGTGATGAAGGTCCCAGATTGTTTTTGTCAGAATCACCATCAGCGTTCGAGTGGTGTTCTTCCACACACATCGAGGTTGGGTCTCCCGGAAGGAGTGGAGGAGTGTTGTACTTCTGAGTCCTTGTTAATTCTATCAAGGACGTCGGAATCTCCTCCTTCAAGGTTTGAACAGCTCAGATCAGTGGAGGGTTCCGTAAACTGGGAACTCCTGCACCGAAATTCCCACGAGCGTGGGTTGCTCGGTTCTGTTACAGCAGGTGGGAATGAATGTCAAATTTGGAAAAACTCGCTGGATTTAGTGGGGTCCACTTGCAATTTTCTTTCGGGGTATCCACACCCTTCATCGACTCCAACACACCATGTTGGCCATGTCCCCAAGTATGAGGTAGATTCGACATTTGGGGTGGCCCGCTTAATCACCGAATGTGTGGGATGGTACTCACCGTAAAAGAGTTTCACTCTTACGTATGTTTAGTGTAGCAGTTCACACGCTAACTTGGTGAGATATGCAGTTGGTCATTTAGTATCAAGCAGCCTAGGGCTTTCCAATGAACGACTCTAATCTTACTATCAAGGTTGTCCTTCATTGCGGACGAGTTTTTTTTCCAGAATCGAAAGTGTTTCCTGATTAAATGATTTCACATGCATTGTACTGAGTTACGGGTTCGTTTGGATGATTGTGGAAGCAATGATCATGTGTGGTCCATTTTGATGTTTTGTTATGAAATCCAGGCCATTCATTAGCTTAATCTGGTCTTGTTGGGCCACGGGCCCAAATACGAAGTAGATTTGAGACATGGGTGGGCGACATGTTGCAAAAACGTGTGAGTTTCACTCTCACGTTGTCAGGCCCCAAACCCGGGAATCGGATTCACAGGAATCCCGATCGCCAAATCTAGTGCCGACAGCCTCCGTAGTACCCCATTCTCGGCTGTCAGCGTCCATACGCCAGATTCCGATCCTGGGATCCTACAAGGAGGATTTTTTTGTGTACGTTAAACTCATAATAAGCATAACCACAAGTTTACCCAAATCACAAAGGCAACATCATCATCACATATCCACTAATATAAACATTTGAATACAATTCTGAAAGGGAAATACATATATCAAAATCAAAACTCCAGAAGTCAGCTGCATGCTCCAAGCTCCACGCTGCTGCAACCTAACATCACCTGCACGCATCTATTGTACATAAGCTTATAAAAAGCTTAGAGGGTGGTGTAAGTGTGTGCACAAGATAAGTGCCAAGTATTCAATACAATGTCATAATCATACAATACCGAAAATACTGGTAATCCATAAATCGTATGATATCGGAGTAAGCAGAAATACTGACAAGATCATAAATCATACGATAACCGAGTAAGCGAAAATACTGACAAGTCCATGAGCCATACAATATCAGAATATGTAACATAGATCAGCTATGCAAATAAGTCATAAAGAGCCAAATATCAGATGTCGAGGGTATAATGCAATATGTAAATCCTGTTAGGTCCGTCTAGGCCATATAAGTATAGAAAACATAACAACCCAAAATGACATATGTCTGCGGATGCAATATGTGATGCGAATGAAATGACCAAGCAGAAGTGTGAGGTCGAGATGATGGTACATAGTATCGCAGACTGTGGGGTCCATCACAAGGGACTTCTATCCAAACCAGTCCCATACCTAAATTTGGATAGTCAGACTCAATGTGGTAAACTCCTGATCTCAGGTTAGTCGCGCACCCAACCGAAATCCTGGCCATGAGAAGGTACACGTAACAAACAGTTGCGCACCACCAGCCCGAGTGGATAGTGAATGAATGAATGAATGGGTATGCAATTCCTGCTTAATAAATCCACATATCAGTACGGTTCTTCTTTGGGATCATCACCGGAGTTTAGTACACTCCAAGTGGCACTGCCCCTCTCCCAGCGGCACAGTCCAAGTGAGCGTAAGAAACCTCACTATCTACTTGGCCAATAATCTATCCAGCACGTAACAAACAGTTGCGCACTACCAGCCCGAGCTGGTCAAACTCAGCCTAACTATGCCCCCTACCCTTGGGTTGCTAAGGCCACACCCCCTCCCAACCTACCACGACACAGTGGGAGACGCGACCTCCTGGTATTCGACACTCGAGTGCTCATGTATCTACTCGGTCTCGACGTTGGGGCGTCCTCTGGTACCAAGAGGGTTTAGGAATTTTCACCCAGGGCCATTTATGGCAGCCCGATGCTAAAACAGATTTTCGGTGTCCCATCTGGCCATCCACGATATGCCTGTGGAGGCTACGGCCCTGATGTCGCTAGAGCGTACAATAATCACAATGCAAGATGCATGAGTCATACAATCCAGTCATGCATCAATCCTGCACATACCGTGCGCTCATGTGAGATAACCTCCGCCTATCAAGGAGTCTCATAACAACCTGCCCAATGACATATGCAATGGTCAATCATATCTCATAACAAACATACAGATGATGCGTATGGGCATGTATCATGATGCTATGCTGTCACATACTCATAATCGGTATCAATAACCGACATCAGCAATCGGCTTCGACAATGTGGACCTTTAACCAACATTGCCCCCAAGGAATGGCCCACATAGAGCCAAACATATAATGGGCCCATGGCCTCACACAAAGGCCTAATATACAACACGATGGGCCTTACTCAAGGGCCACATATACACAACAGGTGGGCCCTACTCATGGGCCTCAAATACATGACATGTGGGCCCTACACATGGGTCTCGAATACATCAAATGGGTCATGCATCTTGGGCCTAATACATATCACAATGGGCCTTGTCCATAGGCCACGAATACATCACAATGGGCCTTGCCCATGGACCATGAATACCTCACAGTAGGTCTCAACTACGAGTCGCATATACATCATATAGGTCTCGACAATCGGAATCGGCCTATACAATCGGTATCAATGAGAATTGGCCTAACTAGGCCTAAGAGAAGGTTACAATGTGGGCGTTTAACCATCATTACCCATCAATGTGGACATTCAACCAACATTGCTCCCAAGCAGTGATCCACATAGAGTCAAACATAAGGTGGGCCCAAATATCCAACAAGTGGGCCTCAAATAATCATCACAGGTGGGCCTTACACATCACGGTGGGTCGATACATTGGGCCGCACCATTGGGCCTAATATACACATCACAATGGGTCGCATCATTGGGCCGCACCAATGGGCCTCATATACAACAAGTGGGCCGCACTAATGGGCCTTATACACATCAAGTCGGGCCTTAATAAATGGGCCTGAAACATATCACAATGGGCCACGACATACGGGCTGAAAATATGTCACAATGGGCCTCGATATACATCGCAATGGGCCGCAACCCATGGGCCTCACATACATCATATGGGCCGCAATACATGGGCCTCAGATACATTCCAATGGGCCCCAACACTTGGGCCGGGTATACATCATATTGGGCCTCGAACATGGGTCATATATACACCACATTGGGCCGCACATATGGGCCTCATATACATCACCATGGACCTCATATACAATGAGTGGGCCGCACCAATATGTCTCATATACATCAAATGGGTCGCATTACATAGGCCATACACATCACATTGGGCCTTGCATATGGGCCGGAAATATATCACAATGGGCCTTATCACGTGGGCCTAAAATACACAACAGATGGCCCTGCACATGGCCCTTAATTATATATCGATGGGCCCTCATTACATCAAGTGGGCCTCATCTCATAGGCCTGATTATATCATATTGGGTGGGCCCTGCACGGCCAGCAGGTGGGCCTGCACCTTCCAAATGGGCCCACCAAATGAACAGCATCGATGCACAACACATATATCATGGTGTCCCACGAGGCTGAGTACGACGCAGATGAAACAGATAGACAGCATGGCTAAAATACATGCATCAAGGTGGGCCATACGTCCATCAAATTTGACAGATGGTGGGGATATACCCATACACATGGTTCACCATGCATGGACAGTGTAGATAATACACATACATCATTGTGGGACCCATGGATCTTGCTGACGTGGTGAAGCAGTTATGCTGCACATGGGTCCCAGATGGACAGTGTGTATAAACACACACAGCAAAGGTGGGTCCCACCGTTAATAGGTAGTGTGGATCATATACATGCAGCAAAGGTGGGCCCCACGTGGGCAATCCTGATGAAACCCATACATTGTAGTGGGGTCCACACATCCCATGATCTAAGAACGGATGGACAAAGGATAAAATACATCACGGTTGGCCCTTATTGGCCGTCCATTCAAATGGACGGTGTAGATATAGAATACATACAACAATGTGGGTTGCAACCCACACATGCAGCACGTGTGGGTGGGCCCCACTCACATGCCATGGATGGAAGGCGTGAAATATACAATGCATATATTGAAGTGGGCCCACGTCCACGTCTAGGTGAATGGACGGTTAGGATATAATATATGCATCATCGTTGGGTCCCACCGTCCAAATTGACGGTGAGGATGAGACACATGCGCCACGTGGGTCCACGTCCAGATGTTAGACGTGAGGATGGTACCCATATATTAGGGTGGGTCCCATGTCCTCTGGACGTTGATGATACAACACTTACATCATGGCCGTCCCATGATTTGGACAGTTTAGATGACCCTCGTCCATAAAGTGTGATCCACGTGCCAGGTGAGTCCACGTGCTGGACAGTACCCATAGCACGGTAGATCCTTGTAGATTTATGGATGGACGGTGCAAATAAACCACATGCACCATGTGGGTCAGCACCGTCCTAATCTGCATAATGGTGCAGATCTAGGCATACAACAGGTGGCCCGTCCACCAGCATGCACAGATGGACAGTTTGGATATGACCCATACCTCATGGTGGGGTCCACACATGTGGCCCACCAGAAAAACACGGACGGTCTGGGTCACTGAACTTGCTGATGTCTGGTCCCAGCCAATGGATGGACGGTTGGGATGGACACACCATCCAGATGGCGGACGGCCTGGATATACCATGTATGCAAGGTGGGCCCTAATCCTGAGGTGGACGGATGGCATGAATATAGAATATATGCGTCAAGGGGCCCCAGCGGTGTGGATGTAAAATGCATCCAGGTGGGTCCCACCCACACATGTGGGCTGGACGGACGGACAGCATAACTCATACCTCATGAAAGACCCGCAAAACTCACTGATGTTAATACAGCAACAATAAAGCTGCTGTACACATTACTCCAGCCAATCCACTTCATACAAGTGGGTCCCATGTGAGGCCCACCATGACGTTTATTCTCCATCCAATCCGATCATAAGGTTACAAATATCTGAATTAAGGGGAAAGAACAATTTTCATATAGATCCAAAACTTCCGTGACCCACAATATTTCAATGGTAGATGTTCAACATCATGCTCCTTTTGGTGTGGACCGCCTGAGTTCCGTGATTAGTTGACTTTTTTAGAGGGTCCAGTTTCCCAAAGGGGACTCACCTAATACACGGCGTGGATGTTCAACATATATCATGGTGGGGCCTATAGTGGGGCCCAGGGCTCTGCCCGTCCGTCCACAGAGGTGCAGGAGTGCAGCAGGACGCTGCGCGGTGTCCTTTAGTCGTTACAGCAACAGCGCCTGCTGCTGCTATTTATTTTGTTTGAAAAAAAATGTATTTTTGGGGTTTTTCGCATGTGGGGCCCGCATCAAGTGAATCAACTCCATCCATTACATTCCATGGCTCGAGACAGTCTGAGCGAGCCCAATATTTGGGGTATTTTGGGTGTATAGAAACATCAGGGTAAATTTTAACAGTGGAAAATATTGTTTTCTATGGTATGGCCTGCCAGAAAATCGGATTCACTTCGTTTTTTGGCTCAATGTCTAAATTAATCTGGGGAATGGAATGGACGGCTTGGATTAAATTAATCATCAAGGTGGGGCCTGTATGAGTGACCCACCCAAAAATCTAAAAACCAACTGACGTTTTATATATATTTTATATATATATATGGATATATTTTTTTTTGGTTAGCTTGTTAGTACACACCCATGTCAGTACACGCACTCCATGTTAGCCAGCTTCACGTCCAGCGTCTAGAGACACTGGACGGCATGGATAAACACAGCATCTGGGTGGGTCCCACATGTACATGGCCCACGTTTTATCAAGGTGAGTCCCACATGAACGTAGCCCACCCATTGGGTCTGATATTTGAGTGTTCTCATCATCCATAAGGTAGGGTCCACATGACTTGGACAGTTTGGATAAGACATACATCAAGGTGGGGTCCATCCAAGTGGGCCACACATCACACAAAAATGAAAAAAGAGAGAGAGAGAAGCACCCACTTCTAGTTCTTGAACTCCTCATTCCTCCAATAGGTTTTAGAGCTCCAAGGAGGGTGATTTAACGGTCGAGATGGGATTTGGTGGGCCGGATTAGTAGGGAGAATGGGTGGGAGATGGATGGATTTTGGGTTGCTTGGACGTCCCAAGCTTGCAACAATGGAGGAAAAAAATAAAAAAGAAAGAGGGAGGGAGAGAGAGAAAAGTTATTGCTTGACATAATGATGTAAGGCCATCATAAATGCTTAAGTAAGGGGAGGAGTTGACTTTTGGGAAAAGGAGAGGAAATGATTACCTACTACATTACCCCATGATGGCTTAGAAAATTATGTCATTGCAATAGATGGTTCCCACAAAGTGCAATCTACAGCCATTATAATGCGCGGGCCACAACTTCTGATCTAAGCGTCACATTGACGCATGAGACGCGGCATTGGAATCGCGGTGACAATGCGGTCATGACGGTACAAGTTTTGAGTTGAGCTGACTCAGATATACTAGACACGACTAAAGATCTAGCGCAAATGCCGATAACAGATCGCGGGTCACCGGAATTCGATCGGAAGGACCGCGGAAGCCTATGGAACGATACAGTCTAGGATACGACTCGTACAGCTCTCACCACCTAATAAAAAATTTCATCCTCGAAATTTATTTTCACGCAGGATAAAGTGAGGGAAGAGGAAGCATTGACATAAACATATATAAGGCAAATCAATCTATAAACAAATGGAGATAGCGTCCTCTACTCTCAGCCTTGCTCTCTCAAGATGCCTCCTTAATAAAATGGTGAATCATACTAATCCTCAGATCTTGGATCAGAAATGATCGAAATGGGAATATCATGCAGCTTCATAATCTCAACGGTAGGGAGCCATATCAGAAAATCTCAAAGTTATTCAAATTCAGGGATCTAGCCATTTTAAGTTCTCAACAATCATAGAATGAAGGGTGGCTATTAGTAGACATGTGATGATATCACCAGGTATTCTCAAGTTATGCTCTGATACCAACTTCTGTTACACCCCAAACCCGAGAATCGGATTCACAGAAATTTCGATCGCTGAATCCAATGCCGACAGCCTCCGTAGTACCCCATTTTCGGCTCCCAGCGTCCATACGCCAGATTTCGATCCTGGGATCCTACAAGGAGGATTTTTTTATGTACGTTTAACTCATAATAAGCATAACCACAAGTTTACCCAAATCACAAAGGCAACATCATCATCACATATCCACTAATATAAACATTTGAATACAATGTTGAAAGGGAAATACATATGTCAAATCAAAACTCCAGAAGTCAGCTGCATGCTCCAAGCTCCATGCTGCTGCAACCTAACATCACCGGCACGCATCTATCGTGCATAAGCTTATAGAAAGCTTAGAGGGTGGTGTAAGTGTGTATACAAGGTAAGTGTTAAGTATTCAATACAATGTCATAATCATACAATACCAGAAATACTGGTAATCCATAAATCGTATGATATCGGAGTAAGCAGAAATACTGATAAGATCATAAATCATACGATAACTGAGTAAGCGAAAATACTGACAAGTCCATGAGTCATAAAGAGCCAAATATCAGATGTCGAGGGTATAATGCAATATGTAAATCCTGTTAGGTCTGTCTAGGCCATGTAAGTATAGAAAACATAACAACTCAAAATGACATATGTCTGCGGATGCAAAATGCGATGCGAATGAAATGACCAAGCAGAAGTGTGAGGTCGGGATGATAGTACATAGTATCGTAGACTGCGGGGTCCATCACAAGGGACTTCTATCCAAACCAGTCCCATACCTAAATTTGGATAGTCAGACTCAATGTGGTAAACTCCTGATCTCAAGTTAGTCGCGCGCCCAGCCGAAATCTTGACCATGCAAAGGTACATGTAACAAACAGTTGCGCACCACCAGCCCGAGTGGATAGTGAATGAATGAATGAATGGGTATGCAATTTCTACTTAATAAATTCACATATCAGTACGGTTCCTCTCTGGGATCATCACTGGGGTTTAGTACACTCCAAGTGGCACTGCCCCTCTCCCAACGGCACAGTCCAAGTGAGCGTAAGAAACCTCACTATCCGCCTGACAAATAGTCTGTCAATACCTATCTGGCACTCTGATAACGGACTCATTCACAAGCTGGTTAAACTCAGCCTAACTATGCCCCCTACCCTCAGGCGGGTAAGGTCACACCCCCTCCCAACCGACCACGACATAATGGGAGACGCGGCCTCCTGGTATTCGGCACTCGAGCACTCATGTATCCACTTGGTCTCGACGTTGGGGCATCCTCTGGTACCAAGAGGGTTTAGGCATTTTCACCCAGGGCCATCTATGGCAGCCCGATGCTAGATCAGATTTTCGGTGTCCCATCTGGCCATCCACGATATGCCTGTGGAGGCTACGGCCCTGATGTTGCTAGAGCGTACAATAATCACAATGCAAGATGCATGAGTCATACAATCCATTCATGCATCAATCCTGCGTATACCGTGCGCTCATGTGAGAAAACCTCTGCCTATCAAGGAGTCTCATAACAACCTGCCCAATGACATATGCAATGGTCAATCATATCTCATAACAAACATACAGATGATGCGTATGGGCATGTATCATGATGTTATGCTGTCACATACTCATAATCGGTATCAATAACCGACATCAGCAATCGGCTTCGACAATGTGGACCTTTAACCAACATTGCCCCCAAGGAATGGCCCACATAGAGCCAAACATATGATGGGCCTATGACCTCACACAAAGGCCTAATAGACAACACGATGGGCCTTACTCAAGGGCCACATATACACAGCAGGTGGCCCTACTCATGGGCCTCAAATACATGACATATGGGCCCTACACATGGGTCTCGAATACATCAAATGGGTCATGCATCTTGGGCTTAATACATATCACAATGGGCCTTGCTCATAGGCCACAAATACATCACAATGGGCCTTATCCATGGACCATGAATACCTCACAGTAGGCCTCAACTGCGGGTCGCATATACATCATATAGGCCTCAACAATCGAAATCGACACTCGAAATTGGCCTATACAATCGGCCTCGACAAATCAAAATCGGCCTCGATACTCATCCTCGACAATCGGAATAGGCCTATACAATCGGTATCGATGAGAATTGGCCTAATTAGGCTTAAGGGAAGGTCACAATATGGGCGTTTAACCATCATTACCCATCAATGTGGACATTCAACCAACATTGCTCCTAAGCAGTGATCCACATAGAGTCAAACATAAGGTGGGCCCACATGTCAATACTCAGGTATGGAAAGTTCGAGGTGTTACATCTAAAATACTTGGATGATCATCCCGCGTAAGGGATTGGTGTTCGAGGTTACCCATCCAAACTGACCTCAGGATCTAGAAACTAGGGATGATCATCCCGAGCTGAGTGTTTAATAAGTTGTGGTCAGGTCTTCTTCCAATATGTAAAATGATTTGATTCGTATAATAACAGGTCCTCGATGATTTGTTGAATTCCTAACTCATGGTCAGGTTGTCGATCTTAATGTAGGGGTTGTGCCTGAGCACTAGAGTTGGCACGCTTTCCTTGGGATCTCTTATATTCTATCATACTAGTCGTCTTTGGTCAATCCATTTTCACCCATAATAGTAACTCGCTACTTTCAAGCTCACTATGTAAGCTCGGAAAGTAAGTCGGTATACAGTGGACTGACTCATGGTATCCGGTCATTATTGCGGAGAAGGGAGGCATGCGCAGAGACCGAGGGGGATCTGCGATGATGATGATGGTGCGCTCAAGGTGGCATGTGTTGACAAGGCATCTTTTCAATTTTTGGTCTACAGGGCGCAGATAAGTGGTGCAGCTTCGAAAATTGGGCCGCTCATCAATGGGAAGTTGCCACATGGCAAGGTTTGCACAAGGTGGCATCTCTTCAGCTGTGGCATTAAATGTAGGCAATTAATGCCTGCGGCCGAGGTTCCTTGTAAAAAGGGAGAACCTTAGCAATCCTAGCCATTTACCGCTGGTGCCTTTCTCATACTTCCTAGACTTAGCAATTTCCGTAAGTCGAAAGTCTTCTTCTCCAACAAGCTCTGTTCTTTTGGATTTTCTCTGTTTTTCCCTTTCTATCTGTTTTTCTCCTTTATTTCAATTTTTTGGCCATAAATGTTGGATGCTTCAAATGAATGGGTTGGACCCATGACTTTCCAGGGTGATATTAGGGCCAGAAAGTGAGGATTCACGTCTGGGGGCCCCGTGCGATCCACTGTCCCCGATTCCGCTATGGTGTGATAGTGAGACTATGTTTGCCTCGACAGAGAGGGCAATAGTCCGATCCTCTGCGGAACAGCCTATAGATGTCAAGGTAGAGTTCACCTTGGCAAAGAGAGTGATAACTCAATCTTCTGTAGAACAGCCCACGGATATAGGCCCTTTCAGGTCAAGACTTAAGGAATTTGACCAGGTTCATATCGGGTCAGAGTATCGCATTCCTGACTCTGTGGTACTTTGAGCCCCTGGACTTGGTGAGATTCCAGGAGATTCTCATAAGGGCGAGGTAGTTATATATCTATTCGCCTTATAGTGTGGCCTCATACTCCCTATTCACCGTATCGTTAAGGAGGTTACATCTCGTTTGAGGCTAGCCCCTGGTCAGATAATTCTGAATGCCTAGAGGGCCCTGCTAAGGGCCTACATTTTATGGTTTCAGCTTGGAAATATTGAGCTAATCGTCAATGAATTCCTCCACCTCTATCAGAAGAAGGCTAACCCTAAGCATACGGGTTAGTATTTTTTCTCGGCAGGGCCAAACAAGGGCCAGGCCCTTATTACAGATAACATGTCCTCCAACAAAAATTGGAAGGACAAATGGTTTTGGGCATTTGGAGATTAGGAAGCTCTGATGGCTTATGTGGCTAGGCTACGACCTTGGGTCCCCACCCAGTTTGCTAACCCAGGTCGGATATACCCGAACTATAGACCTCATAATTTATTATTTGTTATGCTCTTCTCACTTGCTAATGGTAGAAGTATTCTTCTGCAGTTCTGCACAAGAAGCCTACTCTGATATCCCAGTTAGAGCATTGTCGAATCAACCGCGCAAGGCTGGTGGAGGCTTCTGAAAGGTCTTGGAAGCAGCTGATTACTCCAGAGCTTCTTCGCTCATCCGACCTCACCCCATCCATCTCAGGAGGTAGTTAACAAATTAAGTGATTTTTGCTGAACACATGTAGCTTCTTTTTTCTTTTCTTTTTTATCTGATCAACATTTTTCACTCTGCAGGAATAGCTGACCTCCCTCGCCCTAGTAAAAGAGCTCGCATTCGCTCTGAAGCCAAGATGGCTTAGAAAAATCAACAATGAAGAGGAGGGTAGTCATACCTTTTGCCAAAGGTACGAGTTCTTCCAAAGCTGTTAAAGGACAGTTGGAATCGGGAGCTATCAGCCCACGGTAGGGTAGTCGAGCTCGGCTGCCACAGGGGGGGGTGGGGTTCGAGACACTCATACCCCCTGCAAATCCTCTAGCGGCTCCGGAGGTGGTGGATTTGGAACCCTCTCCGGCTCGAGAGGTCACTCCTGCCACCGAGTGCCAGCTCCCCCATGGCCTAGGCTCAGGGGGGTAGCTCGTCTAGTCAGCAGGCGGGTGAAGCCCAGGAGTCAGCCCCTCTTCCATCGGGGTACTATATGCAAGGCCTTGCCGCTTGGACAGCTCGGCACGTTCTTGAGGCCGACATCACAACTTTAATCAGGACTCATCCGGTCACCTTCCTAGGCAAGGTGGTTGCGACTTTTTATAAGGTAGAGATCTTTCCTTGTATCATGCTTATTTTTCTAGGTTGTTGTCATTTAATGCATGTCTTCATATTTTTCCTCAGTTTACCCCTGTCATTTTATCTACCCGGCGAGCAATGATATGCATGGGAGAGGAATGCGAGGAGACAGAGGCGCAACTCCAAACTAAGACTGTTGAACCCGATGGGCTTCGGCTTGCCTTGGAGAAATATGGGGAGGAGCAGGCAGCTTTAAAGATCCAGCTGGAGGAAGCTCAGAAGGGGGAGGCCTAGGTGAGGGTCAAGCTTGAAGGGGTGCGGTCACACCTCAATGGTGTAGAGGCTAAGGCGACAAAGCTGAAGGCCAAACTAGTCGAGTTGAAGGTTAGCTCGGCAGCGAAGTTGGCTGAGGTTTAGACATCCATCTTGACAGCTCGAGCAACGACTATGGAGGAGTTCAAAGCTTCAAAGGAGCAAGCTGATGAAATTGATGTGTATTATAGCTGTGGTTATGATAAAAGCCTCAAAGACGTCAAAGAGAAATACCCTGAGCTTGACATAAGCAGCCTGGAAGACAATGATGCCAAGGACTCGACCCCGAAAGAAGCTGAGCATCCCCTCAGGGAAATTAGCCTCGCCAACCCCCTTTACACCTGTATTCCTCACAATGTAACAAATTTTCTTTATTAATAAAATAGGAATTTTTGCCTTACATATTTTGTTATTTTTAGTAGATCGGATAATATGTTAATCAATAAGTCGTTCATAATTGTACGAGTAGATCGGTCGGGCCATCCTAACGGTCAATAGTTAAGGATAACTATTTAGGGGGAGTTCGATCCTTGTAGAATCCGTATAAAAAAATTTAATTGTGTCGACCACTTATTAGTGCGTCAAATAGTTTGATAAGAGGACTATCCTCCCTTGCACTAAGGAAAATCCTCATAGTCGACCATATAGCTTGAGTAGTTAAAATAGTAAAAAGGAATTCAATTTCCCAACCCCGAGAAGTTCTTTTTATTGTAAATTCCGTTAAGTGGATGGACATGTCATTCTAACCACGTAGATCAGTTATTTTCACGGGTAATAGATTTTTAAGTGCTTGGTGTTCCACGGATGTGATAGAGATTGTCCATTCATATCCTCAAGTTGATACGTCTCAGGCCGCGTGATGCCTGTTATCCTGTAGGGCCCTTCCTAATTCAATCCCAAGGTTCCCGAACAGGGCTCTTTGATGTTCTAGAAGGTTTTACAAAGGACCAAGGGTCCTAGCCGAAATCTTCTTACATTGACTCGGGAGTTGTAATATCGGGTGACCTATTATTGATGGGTTGTTGTCACGCCCCAAACCCGAAAATCGGGCTCACAAAATTTTTGATCACCGAATCCAATGTCGACAACCTCCGTAGTATCCCATTCTGGGCTCCTAGTGCGCATACGCCAGATTTCAATCATGGGATCCTACAAGGAGGATTTTCCAATGTACATTTGTCTCGTAATAAGCATAACCACAAGTTTACCCAAATCACAAAGGCAACATCATCATCACATATCCACTAATATAAACATTTGAATATAGTGCTGAAAGGAAAATACATATATCGAAATCAAAACTCCAGAAAACCGCTGCACACTCTATGCTCAATGCTGCTGCAATCTAACGCTACCTGCACGCATCTATCATGCATAAGCTTATAGAAAGCTTAGAGGGTGGTGAAAGTGTATGCACAAAATAAGTGTCAAATATTCAATAAAGCCCATAAATCATACATCATCGGAATAAGCAAAAATACTGACAAGATCTTGAATCATACAATTTCAGAGTAAGCGGAAATATACTGGTAAGTCCATGAGTCATATAATATCAGGGTACGCAATGCAAATCATAATGAGCCAAATATCATATACTGTGGATGCAATGCAATATACAAATCCTGCTAAGTCTGTCTAGGCCATATAAGTGCAGAAACATAGCAACCCAAATTACCATATGCCTAAGGATGAAATGCAATATGCGATGCGAATGAAATGACCAAGCTGGAGTGAAGTTGGGATGATAGTATGTAGTATCGCAGGCCATGGGGTCCATCACAAGGGAATTCTATCCAAACTAGTCCTATACCTAAATTTGGATAGTCAAACACAATGTGGTAAACTCCTAATCTCAGGTTAGTCGCGCGCCCCAATCGAAATCCTTGTCATTTTGAAGGTACACGTAACAAATAGTTGTGCACCACCAACCCGAGTGGATAGTGAATGGATGAATGAATGAATATGCAACTCCTGCTCAGTAACCTGCCAGCACACTAGCCTACCAACCACTGGTAGCTCGCCCAGTGTGGTAGCTCGTCCAGGCCTCAACCCCACCCACATCACATCCGCCCACATCAGTGTCCGCCCACGTGCTCCCGCCCATATGTGCAACAGTGACAGGGTGTCATAATATCATGTCAGTCTCATATCAAGTCCACATATTAGTATTATTTCTCTCTAGGGAATCACCAGGGTCTATTACACTCCACACTGATTGCCGCTTCCCTATCCGCACAGCTCGGCGAGCGGAATAGACCACACTATCTGCCTGATCAGTAGTCTATCAATACCAACTCGACTCCTCAATAGCGGACCCATTTGTGAGCTGGTCAAACTCAGCCTAGCTTACAGCCCCCTCACTTGAGCGGATAAGGCCACACCTCCTCCCAACTGACCACGACAAAGTGAGAGACGCGGCCTACTGGTATTCGGCACTCGGGCGATCATGTCTCACTCGGTCTAGACGTTGGGGCGTCTCCTGGCCTTTGAGGTTTTTGGAACTTTCACCCAAGAATATCTTAAATGCCCACAGTGCTAGAACCAAGTATTTTTAGGGTCCCATCTAGCCATCCACGATGTGCCTGTGGAGGCCACGACCCTGATGTCACTAGGGTGTATAATGATCATGTCACACATATGCGAGATGCATGAGTCACACCGTCCAGTCATGCAGCAATCCAACGCGTACCACACGATAATGTGGGGCACTCCATCTCATAAGGAGTCCCGTGAATGGTCTGCCCAATGGCATATGCTATAATCAGTCACTACTCATATCAAGCATACATATGATGCGTATGGGCATGAGTCATAGAATTATACTAAGCATGTTATAAGGTGATGAACTATCCTCACAACGAAGATGGGCCTAGATGGCCTACATACAACAAGTATGGGCCTATCAATGGGCCCTAGGGAGAGTTATAATACAGACATTTAACCAACATTATTCTTACATGTGGACGTCAAACCATCATTGCTCCCAAGTCACGACCCGTTATAAACATCATTATATACACCACGATGAAATCACACATTGCAATGGACCTACATACATCCCATTGGGACTTAAATACATCACATAGGCTGCATCACATGGGCCTTATATTCATCAAGTGGGCCGCATCAATGGGCCACACCAATGGGCCTTATGCACATTGCAATGGGCCATAACCCATGGGCCTTGAACACATCACAATGGGCCACAACAATGGGCCTTACATATATCAAGGTGGGCCTAATCATATGGGCCTCATATATATACCAAGGTGGGCCTCAACGGATGGCCACAAATACATCAAGATGGGCCTAATCGCATGGGCTTCATGTATATCAGGGTGGCCCTCAACAACGGCCTCATATATCACATCCAGGAGGGTCTAAGTCAAATAGGCCGAAACAATGGGCCGAATCAAATGGACCAAGTCGAATAGGCCAAGTTGAATTCTGCTATTTTTTTTTAAATCAACGTAGAGTATTATAAAAATGAATCATATCAAAATATCAACTGGACCATACAACAACTAGCAGTGGAGATAATGATTTCCACCATTAAATAAATCACAGGGCCTACCATAAAGTTTATTTTCCAACCAATCTAATCATAAGGTCATAAAGACCTGGATTAAGAGGGGAAAAGAAATATCATATTGGTCCAAACCCTGTAGTCCAAGGGTTTTTAATGGTGGATATTAATATGGTCCACCTGATCCTAGATCTGTCTTATTTTTAGCCTCAAGCCTTAAGATTATCTTTCAAAATGGTTGGACGATTTGGATGCAACACATGCATCATGATGGGCTATACATCAATCAAAATGGACAGACGGTGTGAATACAACACATTCATCAAGGCAGGCTTCATATAATCAAGGTGCGTCCATCTGCTTTAATGGACGGTGGATGTAAAATAAATACAATTAAGGTGGGATCCACTGCATAGACGGCGCAAATAAAACAGTTATATCACGGTGGAGTCCACTGCACAGATAGATGGCTGGATATAAGGCAGATAGACAACCTAAATTTAAAATAAATACATTAAGGTAGGCTCTATCTACCACCGTCCAGCAATGGATGGTGTAAATGGCATAGATGAAACACATACGTCAAGAGGGTCCCACAGACCTTGCTGACGTCAAACACAGCAGCAGCAATGGTTGCTGGTGAGGTACCCCGGCCAATCCGCTTTCCACTGTAAGTGGGTCCCACGTGGGGCCCACCATAATGTTTATCTACCATCCAATCTGTTGCTAAGGTCATACAGACCTGGATGAAGAGGAAAAAAAAATTCATAATGATTCAAAAATTTTGCAACCCAAAAGGGGTTTCAATGGCGGACGTTCAATCCTCCTTGTTCCCTGTGATGTGGGCCACCTGAGTTCCAGGTACGACTAATTTTAGGGGTGGCCCACTACCCCAAAAGGGGGCTTACCAAATGCACAGTGTTGATGTCAACACACATCATGGTGGGGCCCACGGCAGGGACCCACGTCCCTGCTCTCCTTCACGTCCCAGCGTAACAGGACGCTGCTGCGCATCCTCTAGACGTCAGCAGCAGCACCTGCTGCTTTGATTTTTATTTTTTTATTTTTTTAAAAAATAATTTTCCACGGTTTTTCCTATGTGGGGTCCGCATTAGGAGAATCTAACCCAGTCGTTGGATTCTATGGCTCAAGACAGACCCATCAAGCCCAATATTCAATGTGTTTTGGCATATAGAAACATCAAAGTGGGTTTTAATGGTAAAAACCACTGTTTTCTATGCTATGGCCCGCCAGATAATCGGATTGGCTTCATTTTTCGGCTCGACGCCTAAAATGAAATGGGGAATGGGATGGATGGCATGGATTGGATTGATACATCAAGGTGGGGCCTGTATGAGTGGCCCACCCAAAAGCCTAGAAATATTTTTATTTTACCTTTCATGTGGATACACCCAATGTCTGTTCATGCTCCAGCAACCACGTCCAGGCATGAATCATTTCATCAAGTGGGTCCCACGTGGACGTGGCCCACTTGATTTAGATCACTCTAATATTTTTATTTTCCCAACATCCATAAGGTAGGGTCCACATGGTTTGGACGGCCATGGGGTCTATTTGATGGACAGTTTAGACATCACATAACTCATTAAGTGGGCCACAAAATAAAGGAAGGAGAGAGAGAGAGAAAGAGAGAGATCGAGTGATAGAGGGACCCCGGCACTATGGGCCCTCCCTTCCATGATTTACAACATAAATCAGTGGGTCCCATTACATATGGGCCCACCGATCAAAATCAATGGTGGAGATCCTTTCTCCACCGAAATGCAAGGTCTAGATGACCCTATCCATGCAAGGAAAATAAACATCATGATGCATGGAGAATGGCCCCATCATGGAATGATCATGAGAATCAAGGTGGGCCATCGGCCACACCAAGGGTCCAAAGTGACATCCATACTATCAATCGGTAGGCCTCACTTAGCTCATCATTAAAGCATTAAATCTAAGCCTATAGAAACACCCACCGTTCGATCTTCTTGGACTTCTTCTCCCACTGATGCGTCCTAGAGCTCCATGGAATGCATTTCAACAGCCGAGATGAAGCTTGGATGGTGGAGATGGGAGGTAGGAAGGTGGGCCACACTAGCTCTACTCTTTCTCATGGAAATGTTAGATGTTGGAGTTGCTTGGGGAGAATGGGAGAGATGAGAGAGAAAAGAGAGATAAGAGAGAGTGTGATATAAGAGAAGTGATGGGAGAGAGGGATGGTGAGTGATGGGTGATGTGTACTTAACATGTATGGGTGTGTAAGAGAGAAGGTGAGAGAGAGTTAATTGGGGTTACTTTTGTACTTGACATGAGGTGATTGATTGATTGATAGATGGGACATGATGTAGACATTGTCTTAAAATTTACAACGCACGGTGTTTTCCTCAAACTGAACGCGGGCCCACATCTCCTGGTCTGGGTATCGGATCAATGCGCGAGTTGCGGCATTGGAACCGCGGCGACGGCGCAGTCGCAAGGGTATAGGTTTCGAGTCAAATCAACTCTGATATGTGGGACTCAGCTTAGAATCACTCGTAAACATCGGATACAGGTCGAGGGTTGCCGAAATTCGACCGGGAGGACCGCGGAAGCCTACGGAATAGTACGGGCTAGGATACGGGCCTTACAGTTGCGGGCTTCAATTAGGCTCGCTCTCTTTTCTCTTTTAGTAAAATCCAGGCTCAATGTCATTTGCTCGACATTTTGGTCCTCGTTATATGAGTTAACCCAGGAGGTAGGAATCCTACCTCCACTGACACGACGACTTCTACTCCGAAGGTGAGGGAAAAAGGGGTCTCTCTAGTTGACGTTCAAGCTGTAGTTCGGTAGGCCTAGAGGATGTGCGGGAGCTCCTCGGCCCAGGCCCCTTTAGATTTCTCAAGCTTAGTTCTGAGGTGATTCTTAATGATCTTGTTAGCTGCCTCGACTTGGCCATTAACTTGAGGATACCAAGGTGACGAGTAGGCATCATGAACTCCTAGCCTCTCACACATGCCTCAGAATCACTCGTTATCGAACTGCTTACCGTTGTTTGAGACGATAGTGTATGGGATCCCATATTTGCAGATAATATTTTTCCAAACAAAATAAGTAATCTTTTGCTCAATGATTTTGGCCAGTGGTTCGACTTCAGCCCATTTAGTAAAGTAATCAACTGCGACGATAGCGAACCTGGTCTGACCTTTGCCCATTGGCAGTGGGTCGATGATGTAGATTCCCCATTATGCGAATGGCCACAGTCCAGTCATGGGGGTCAGCTGTGGGTAGTTGACATGGTATTGTCACGAACGTCTAACGCTTATCGCATTTTCGAGTATACTGCTCGACATCTTCTTGAATGGTCGACAAAAAATATCCTTATCGAATGATCTTGTGGGCTAGGGTGCGACCTCTAGAGTGGTTGCCGCATATTCCTTCGTAGACTTATTTTAGGATGTACTCGGCCTCCTCAGGATGGAGGCATCTTAAGTAGGGTAAGAAAAACCCTTTCTTGTGAAGGATATCTCTCATCATAATATACTGAGCCGACCTGGCCCGAATCCTGCGTGCTTCGAGTTTGTCTTCGGGTAACTTACCCTCCCGAAGATATTTGGAGATCGGGTCTATACAGATTGAAATTGAGATGACAGGAAGACTTGTTTCTAAGTCAAGTTCACTGATGCTGGGGTTGGCCAGAAACTCAATTGAGATTGACTTTAGAATGTCATCTTCGGTCATCGTGGCTAATTTCTTCAGCGCATCCGCTCAAGAGTTTTTCGACCTGGGAACGAAGGTAATCTCACATTTGCAGAACTTCCCGATGAGCTCTCGGACTTTATGTAGATAGGCGATCATCTTCTCTTCTTTGGCCTGATATTTATTGGCGACCGATTAATGACGAGTTGCAAGCCACTATATACCTTGAGAATCTGAGCTCCTATTGCCGCTGCCAGCTTGAGTCCGACGAGTAGTGCTTCATATTCGGCCACATTGTTTGACGTTTGGAATTCGAACCTTAAGGCATACTGGGTGAAGGTCCGGTTGGGTGCTTTGAGGATGATCTCAGCTCCATTGCCCTTGGAGTTGGATGAGCTGTCAACATACAATGTCCAGACCTTCTAGTCGGCTTCTCTGTTCAGGTCTGCTGAAACTTTCGGGTTCTGTAAGTTGGTGAATTTCGCGATGAGGTCGGGCACCACTTGACCTTTGATGGTAGTCCGGGCAGTATTTGATGTCGAACTCACTGAGTTTAATTACCCATTTCGTGAGCCTTTCTGACACCTCAAGGTTTTGAAGTACCTAGTGAAGAGGTTGATTAGTTAGGACTATGATCGTGTGGGCCTGAAAGTAAGGGTGGATGCCACGAGATCACACTACTAAAGCTAAGGCAAGCTTTTCAATATTGGGGTATCTGGTCTCTGCTAGGACCAGTGCTTTACTGACATAATACACTGGGAGTTGCTTGCCCTTTTGTTCTCGGATGAGCGCCGAGTTGAACACTGCAATAGAGACTACCAGATAGAGAAGCAATTGTTCTCCTTTCTTGGGTTTGGAAAGCAGTGGAAGCGAACTCAAGTATTGCTTGAGCTGTTGAAATGCATGCTCGCAGTTCTCGGTCTATTCTGTTTTTTCTTACCTTTTAGCTGCTGGAAGAAAGGGAGGCACTTGTCAGTAGCTCTAGAAACAAACCGATTGAGGGCGATGACTCTGCCCTTCAGGCACTGAATTTCTTTTGAATTTCTGGGTGAGCTTATATTCAATAGGGCCTGTATCTTGTTAGGATTTTCTTCAATCCCCCTCTGATTGATTAAAAAGCCGAGAAATTTTCCTGAGTCGACACCGAATGCGCATTTATTTGGGTTCAACTTCATTTGGTATTTTCTCAGGATCGCGAACATCTCTTCGAGGTCGGCCACATGACCTGCAACTTTAATGCTCTTGACGAGCATATCATCGACGTATACTTCCATAGAACGGTCGATCTATTCAGTGAATATTTTGTTAACGAGACGCCAATACGTGGCTCCAGCATTCTTCAGCCTGAAGAGTATAACATTGTAACAATAGAGTCCCTTATCAATGACGAAGGTCATCTTCCATTTGTCACAGGAGTGCTATTGACCAATTTGTCAATTCTCGGGAGGGGGAAGCTATATGGTCTTCCATGGGAGACCCTCTCTCAAGTGACTCCTCTCAAGGGTCAAGGAAGTAATGGTCATTACACGGTACTGCACTCCTATTCTCAAGGCTATGGAGTAACAGTGGCGGGCATTGCGCTGGAATTCCCTAACATGCCCGACGTCGTGCTCGATTAGAAACTTCATCATGAGATGGCAAGTTAAAACCACTGCTCGCATGATGTTAAGGGATGGTCGTCCGAGGATTGCATTGTAAATAGATGGGCAATCAACCACTAAAAAGCCAATCATCATTGTGATCTGATTTTGTCTTTCACCCATGGTCACTGGGAGCTGTATAGATCCATCGAAAGTGACATTTTCTCCTGCGAACCCCAATACGGGAGTTTTGACAGGTCGAAGTCGATATCTTCATATACCCATTTTGTTGTAGTCGTCGGTGAAGAGAATGTCGGCTAAGCTGTCAATGTCCACGAGGATGTGATATACTTTACGAGTAGTCATAGTCATGGCTACCACCAGAGCAACGTTGTGGGGGTGGAGAATTCTATGGGCGTCTTCTTCGGCAAAGGTCAAGTCGCAAGTGACCACATTTTTCTCTTTCAGGGGTCTATAGGTGAGGTTGATATAGTGTTCTGAGATGCTGTTACTTAAGCTTTTAGTGTGGGCTTTGCGAGCTCGGTTCGAATCTCCTCCCCCTGCAAGACCACCAAATATGGTGAGGATTTCTCTCATGTCTTCTTTACCATTCCTATTGTCATGCTACTCATTCCTCCGATATGGACGTTCCTCTCTCCTATTGACATACTCCCGCAATCGTCCATTGTGGAAAAGGGTTTCAACTTCCTCCTTGAGGTTGAAACAATCTCTGGTATCATGGTCGTGGTCACGATGGAAGTAACAATACTTTTGCTTGTCCCGCTTGTCAGCATCATTTTCCATCATGTTCGGCTACCGTAAGATTCTTTTATCACATACCTCCATAAGAACCTGCTCAAGGCTAGCGTTTAAGGGAGTATAGGAGCTGAATCGGCTTTCTAGTCGCTGGTTTGGACAGTGACTCTTGGTCGGGTCATCGTCTCTTCTTTGCTTATTACTAACAGTCGATGGTTGCTCCTCTTTATGTCTCTTGTCTTTAGCCGAGCTCCAAGCGCTCCGAGTGGCTTTCTAAGAGCTAAAAACTTCATCGGCATTGGAATATTTTTTAGCTCGGTTGAAAAGGTCAACCAATGTTGTTAGAGGATTGTTACCGATTGAGAAGAGGAACCTTCCCTCCTTCAAACCAGCCATCATGGAAGCCAGGGCTATCTGATCTGAATAGCCCTCCACTTGCATGGCTTCTTGATTGAAGTGTGCAATATAATCCTTCAGCAGTTCATCTTCCTTCTGAGTAATAGTGAGGAGGTGGGTTGCCGACTTTCGCCTGTCTTTCCCTTTGATAAATTGGGTGAGGAAGGTCTTACTAAGCTGCATGAAGGAACTGATGGATTTGAGTTTGAGTTGTCGGAACCATTTCATCTTTGTCCCTGTTAAGGTCAGGAAGAATGCTTTACACATGACTGATGTTGAAGCACCATGAAACTCCATCCATGCCCTGAACGATACCAGGTGCTCGGCCGAATCGCCAAATTCAGAGTCAAGGGCGATATGGGGCATTCGGAATCTGGAAGGGAGTTGAGCCCCAATGATGCCATCGGTGAGTGGTGGCTCATTATCTTCCACCATGGCTTCTATAGAGGTTGGAACTTGTGCACAGTAAGCTTGGCGAATATCTCCAATCTAGCCCCTCAACTCTTTAAACTCTGCTTCCCAAGGGATTTCACTCTCTCCTACCACCTCAGGATCTTTTCCACACCATCGATTTTCTAACGTATGGCACAGATTGGAGTGGGTGAGAACAGCCATTCTTGCGGTTCGGGCAGGCACCTAGCTGCGCTATGCTGAATACAATCCTGTTCCGAGGGGATGCGGTGGATCTTGTGGAGGTCGGGACTATTCCATGGCAATGCCACCTTCTACTTCAGGGTCGGGGGGTGGATTTTAACTTTCCAGGATTTGCATAAGTCGATGCGTATTGTTATTCAAAGCCTCGACTTAATTCTCCAGAGAGACATGGTCAGCCAATGTTGTTAGAGGATTCTTACCGATCGAGAAGAGGAATCTTCCCTCCTTCAAACCAACCATTATGGAAGTCAGGGCTATCTGATCTGAATAGCCCTCCACTTGCATGGCTTCTTAGTTGAAGCATGCAATATAATCCTTCAACAGTTCTTCTTCCTTCTAAGTAATAGTGAGGAGGTTGGTTGCCGACTTTCACCTATCTTTCCCTTCGATAAATTGGGTGATGAAGGTCTTATTGAGCTGCATGAAGGAACTGATGGATTTGGGTTTGAGTTGTCAGAACCATTAAGGCGCTACCCCTGTTAAGGTCAAGGAGAATGTTTTACACATGACTGATGTTGAAGCACCATGAAACTCCATCCATGCCCTAAACGTTACCAGGTGCTCGGTCGAGTCGCCAGATTCAGAGTAAGGGGCGATATGGGGCATCCAAAATTTGGACGGGAGTTGAGCCCCCAATGATGCCATCGATGAGTGGTGGCTCATTCTCCTCCATCATGGCTTCTATAGAGGTCGAAACTTGTATGCGGTAAGCTTGGCGAATATCTCCAATTTGGCCCCTCAACTCTTTAAGCTCTGCTTCCCAAGGGACTTCGCTATCTCTTACCGCCTCAGGATCTTTTCCACGCCTTCGATTTTCCAACGTATGGCACAGATCAGAGTCGATGAGAGCAGCTATTCTTGTGGTTCGAGCAGGCACCTAGCTAGGCTATGCTAATCGCAATCTTGTTCCGAGGGGATGTGGTGGATCCTATGGATGTCGGGACTGTTCCGTGGCAATGCCGCCTTCTACTTCGAGGTCGGGGTGGATTTTGCCTTTCCAGGATTTGCATAAGTCGATGCATATTGTTATTCAAAGCCTTGACTTAATTCTCTAGAGAGACAACCGCCCCATGGATTCTGGGACCTTGGCCTAGGTGTTGCAGGAGCAGAATCAACCCGCTGCTGGGAAGGCGGGTTGCCTTAGTCTGTAGACTATTCTGTTGGTGCAGGAGTAGTTGCAGCAATGCCAACCGAGGATTTCTTCCTTCCTTTCGCCATCATAGAACTCTTTGCAAGAAGGCAATGGACGTGATGTCATTTCCCACAAACGATGTCAAACTCTTAATGTTAAAATTCGAGTAACCCTTGTGAGATCTTTAGGTACCTGCAGCACAAAGAGGGCAAAGGGGACCATGGCTATGGCAAAGGGACCCTCTGATGCCTAAGTTAACACCCTTGATGAATTTGGGTCTAGTCGATTTAAGGTAACTAATGTGTTCACAACCCCAAGTGTAGGGTCGCGATGTAGTAATAATCTCGGTGAGACCGAGGTCGAATCTACAGGGACTAATCTCATGAGTAATTCTGAAAACAACTAGAAGTAGAACTAGAAAAAGATGCAAATCTAAATCTGGAAATAAAGGGAGTAATTGTGATGTGTGGAATTAGAAATTTAAGAAATTAAAGGTGGGAACAAGGGTTTCCAGGAATCCACTTGTAGAGATCAGGGAGATCTATGCTTAATTCAAGGACAAGACTGGAATCAGAGTCCCATCTTATCCAATTGGAAGATATCTCAGTAAAACCAAATATGAACTTCCTTTGACCTAATTCTCAAAGAGTTGTGAGAACTAGAAGTGATTCCATCACAAAACCATGCCCAAGAGATAATGGCTCACAATAGGATATACTAATCTCATAACCAAACATAAGAGAATCATGAAGATTAGAAGGGATTCCATCTTCCAACCGTGCCCATGAGACGATGGTGAACAACAGGATTTCTTAATTTCACAATCTCAATTCATGAAAAGAAGATACTCAAAGCTATTGCAGATCTACTATAATTTGAGTCACAATAAACCATTAAAAACTGAAAGTATTCCTTAAGAATCAAACTAGAATAAAAGAGAGTTCAATATAAACATGAATCAAAGTAATAGAAAACATCTCATCATCCTACAAGCTTCTCCTCTTAGCCCTAACTAAGAGGTTTAGCCAACCATAGTCATGATTAAAACTAAAACCCTAGAAGAAAATATGAAAAACAACTAAAAATAACTAAGGAAGAGGAAGAAATCTTGGCGGTGGCTTTCCACACTTTTGCTCCACTCCTCAAACCTTAGATTATGCCCAGGGATGCCCTAGGGACTCCTATTTATAGTTATGCCACATCTCCTTAGAAAAATCCGAAAACTGCCTCAAATTTATGCACTCTTCGTAACTTCATGCGATTCATTCGATGACATCGAACAGGCTTCAATGTCATCGAAGGTGTCTTTTATACGTACTTTTTCTATGCTTTTGTAGCTTCATCCGGACTCTGTAACCTTATATGTCATCGAACCTACCTTTAATGTCATCAAGCATTGTTTGATGAATCGATAAAGTGTCCAATATAATCCAGAGAGTTATTCTAATTTCTTCAAGAAATTCGATGTCATCGAAGAGACCTTCGATGTCGTCGAGCAGATCTTCGATTTCATCAAGGAGTTCCTCGAGTAATCGAAAATGTTGTCCAATATGTTTAGCGAGTTTTGTCAAAATTTCACAGAAAATTCGATGTCATCGAGCAGGTCTTTGATGTCATTGAGCAAAGCTTCAAGTCATCGAATAAGTTCTTAAGTCATCGAAAAACGTCTTTAATTTTACAATGACCAACTTGATTCTTCCTCATAAATTCGATGTCATTGACCCGTGTTCGATATCATCAAATGTGTCCTCGATGTCATCGAACTGTTCGATGATACAGTAATTGTGTATTATGCACTTGTTCTTTCGGCTTCGTTCCTTCTCCACTTGGTTTTCTTAAATCTTGGGACCTTGAAATCTTCAATATTTGTCTCATAAGATCCATTCTTTGCCTTGGTGATCTTTGAGCGTCAAATCCATGCTTTTAGTAATTTTTCCAATCCATGATCTCAAATTCACCTTGCAACACAAATATAAGTAAAATAGGACATTAAGCAGTATCATGTTCATAAAACTAAGATATAAATGGGGTCTAATGTGTGATATTTGACCCTCAACATAATGTGTACCTTTTACTGTAGGTGGGGCCTCTATTTATGGGCCTAGAATTGGTTACGTGGATAAAAATGCTCCTTAAATCACATGCGTGCATTATGGCCGTCTCTCAGCCGTTTCCTAAAATTCTTGGGAATAATTTTTGGTGATAAGGTCAGATGGTCGTGACCTGGAAACATAAGGGACTGACGTCCAAGGTTGACCATCCGAACTGACCTTGGGATCTAAAATCCAGGGATGATCATCCAGCATAAGGGACCGATGTTTGAGGTTGACCATCCAAACTAACCTCAAGATCTGGAACCCATGGGTGATCATCCCGAGTTGAGTGTTTAGTAGGCTATGGTCGGGTCTTCTTCTGATATGTAGAATGATTCAATTCGTATAACAAGAAGTCCTCGGTGATTTGTCGAATTCCTAGCTCGTGGTCAAGTTGTTGATCTTAATGTAGGGGTTGTGCCCGAGCACTAGAGTCGAGCCGCTTTCCTCTGGTTCTCTTATATTCTATCATAATGTTCATCTTTGTTCAGTCCATTTTCACCCATAACATGTATTATGACTAAAAAAGAGGAAACTCCAAGCCTTGGGTGGGCCACAAATGCAAGGATCACAAACAAGCGACTTACCAATCTTTTTTAACCATCCATTTAGATGTCCAATGTTTGGATGGTTCATATTATTTTATTAATGTGATTTTAGTATTGTAGTCAATAATTGAATTATTTTGGTTATCACCAGTGTGCCATGTGTCTAGTAGATTAGTTGCTTGGAGAGACCTTTGTTCCATGTGTGACTCACAACCCTTAAAAAAGAGCCAAAAAAGGCATTTCCTTTCGATTACACTTGAATCTCAGTAATTTGCTGAGATTTCAAAACACAATAAATAGTAGTAGATTTGAAATACCTTCGATTCCATTTACCTCCAAATGCAAGGTTGTCAAACGCAAAAAATGGCCATTTGAATTTGAAATACACCTATTTACCACCAAATCTAAGGTGTCGAATGGGGTGTTATAAAAAGGGGTCCAATGTTGCTGTGAGTGTTGACGTATAGAGTTCTCTTTACATTCAAGATTAGTGATTCTACTCATTAGATTCCCTCATTTATTGAATTTTTGCTCATTTCAATCTTAGTTTTCTCTTATTTGTTTAGTTGTAAGTTTTTTTTTCTTTTTTTGCTTCTAAATTTGAAATCTTAGATCCCAAGTAAGGAATCTTTACTTACTCTCATGAGTTCTATTTTAATATACATTTAATTCGCCTTTTGCTCGATTTTAACCCTTTGTTTTAGGTTTAGCTCTCTCGCTTCAAAAAAAGGCATTTTATTTTCTTTCTTGACTCACAGGCTTTTTCTTAACTATCTTTACTTGATTTTTAGAGTTTTGGATTTGTTTATTACATTGTTTAATTTTCTTAAAGTAGCTCTTTTATTGAATAACTTGAATATTAAATGTTTGTGTTATTTTCTTTTGAACCTTGGCTCTTGTTTTGTAACGCCCCAGATTTCGTAACCCGAGTTTAGTAATCGTTTTTCGAAATCCCGAGAGTTAACTTACAAAGATAGCCCACATTTCACAATAATTTTTTTTCTTTTTTATAAATGATCAATCGCAACGGAAGCAAAACAAACCATACATGGAGGAAGTGTCTAAAATATATATCAACTTATACAAATGGTTGCCCATAGGGCTTATACAAACTAATGACTCAAATATAAAAATGGGACAGCATAATAATGAAAGAAAACTATAATATGGAATCATAAGAACATCCAACTTTCTATGCCCCACACCAATGTTGATTAGTGCATCATCTCAATAACCTACGTCAACTGAATACAGTTTGATAGCGTAAATGGCTATCCCAGTGAGGTATATCCTCTAAGATTACCAAGCATTACAATAGTCAAGAATGTAATTTAAATATACTCAGGAGAATATAATATCCAACGTAAACTTCATAAGTAAAATAAAAGAATGAACAATTTATGTTTCACAAGTGACATATAGGAAGATACCACATGCAATTCAGAAGAAGATACAACTTACATTTTCAAGTAACAATTTAAGAAAATATAATATCTAAATTACAATCACCACTCACAAGTATAACACCAACTACATATCCATCTAGAATTCAAAGTATAACATGAAGAGATACAATCCATTCTCCATAAATATAAAATAAATGGTTATAACATCCAAACTACAATTTAATGTATAATATAAGAAGATACAATCCACTTCACACACAATGTTCAATCGCCAACTTAATCTTAATTAACAAATGAATACATAGATCCAATCAGCCTGGGGATGGACATCCAACTGAACAAATGAATGGACCGTTCAAACAGTTGGCCCATTCATACATGATATTAGGTCTTTCAAATAGTTGACCCATTCAAAATGCAAACAGGGTCGTTCGAATAGTATGCTGATCTTTTAAATAGTTGACTAGGCACCCAATAATGCTCACGTGTCATGTATGCACGATTAACCCAACCGTTATTAGTCCAATTTACAAATAGAATATCAGAAAAGCTCAAAAGTCACCACGGGGGGCGCGCACAACCCAGCATGTGCTGACAGCTTGGGCATGGTGTCCCATTCCACCATCCCCGACTCATGAGACTTAAATAAGTAATATTCTAACACACCCCAAATGATTATAAATGATATTTGTAAAATAAAGAATCTAAGACATTCCATTTACAATAATCTCTACAACTAGTGGCCACTCATGATTCGACACGTAGACATTACCATCACAAGTCCAGATATACTCTCCACAACAAGAGTCCTCCCAATAAGCCACATTGGCACCAAGTCCTTCAAGGACACCACCAAATAATACAATCCACAAACTACATAAACACAAATAATCCATGAAAAGGTAAGTCTACGACCACATAATATTTAATTCATTCACGACCGGCCACTAGCTCGAAAAGACTCCAATATGCATATTCACTAACATGTAACATTAAATTCCAATTACAACTTAAAATAATTTAGGGTTAAACTAAACTACAATCAATTTAATATGCATCATCAAGTGTCAAACTAATCTACATTCAATTCAATATACATTATTAAACAAATACACATGTAAGTACACATCGAAGCTAAACTAGAGAAAATAATTCTAATAAATCATAATTCTATAGGATTTAGATCATTAATCTTTACAAATCAAGAAAGGTACTTATATGGTTCCTAATTATAAGAGAATGTGCACATATAAATGTGAATCATCTTAAAATGAAGATCAATAATTCATAACTCGATCATACATGTGAATTTGTCATAAACATTATTAGGCAATTAATTCAAAGAGAACTAAATTAACTATTATAGTGAAAGTAAGCTTGAAGGGTGAATCCTCACCTTAGGGTGTGGGCTCTCTTCAAATATGGTTCAAGTGCATGTACTATCTTGAGATCAAGTTCAAACCTTGAAATCCAAGATAATCTGATTCCAACCAAACACGACTTGACTCTAATCCACTAGAATTAAGAAGATCCACACCTTGACTCAACCAAGTTCAATTGGAGAGGGAAATCCGACTTTGGGGAAAAATAAATTCTTATAATCAAACAACCCCAAAACTGGAAATAAGTCCAAATTCAAATACTAATTGATTTAGGAAAAACATGAAATCAAAAGGTAAACTCACCTAGTTGCTAACTCAGACTAACTCAGTGCTCAATTTCAAGCACATATCAAAATTTGAACCTAAATAAGGTTCATCCGAATTGATTTCAAACCAAACACATCCTCCGTGCACTGGGTCACCGACTCAATGACTAGTTGATGATTAAGATGAAAAAAAAAACTCCCAACAACACGGTTTCAACCGAGTTTAACTGACTCAATGGTTGAACCACAATTCCTTATTTGATTACAACCCCAAACAAGCTAAACTCAATGAAAGTCAGGCCACTACAACTCAGGAAGCTAACTCGGATTAAGATAATCAGACTCGACTTCTACAAATAATGAAGAAGATGATAGAATGATCACCTCTAAGGAAGCTGGATGAGGAGAGACCTGAAACACACTCTGGTTGCTGAACCCAACGACCAGACCTGATCAAGACTAAATTTCCTAGAACAACTGAGTCAACTCGACAACAATTTGGTGAGATGAATTGAGTCAACTCAGGGGTGAGTCGCTGACTCGGTACCCCGATTTCTTTCTTCTTCACTTACTTCTTCCATCATTTAAATCTCCTCTATCTAAATGACCTACACTAGGCCCAAATTTGAACCAGATCCAAGACTCGGAAACCCAACTCGCTTGAGCGAACTCTGCAGCAACTCTCTTCTCTCCTTTCTCTCTGATCTTCCTCTTTTTCCATCCTTTCTACTCCTCTTTCTCTCTCTCTTTCCACAGGGATTTCAGCATTTCTCATACCAAACCCAAGCCCAACTCAGAACATACTCCTAACTCAAACCGAGTCGAGGCAGCTTAACTTGGTAGTGGCACACCTTGCTCTTTCTCTCTCTTCATTCCATCTCTTCTTCTCATTCTTTCTCTCCTTCTTCTCCTTTCTTTTCTTCCTTACTCTCCCTAATGGAAAGCCCCGGATGGGACACTGGACTTAGCCCGACTCATAGCAACTCAGACCAAGTCGACTCGACTTGGTGCGACGCCTCAGTTCAAAATCTCTCTCTCTCTCTCTCTCTCTCTCTCTCTCTCTTCAGCTTTCCTTTTCTGGAAAGGGTTGCCCTAAAAGGCAACCCTTTTATAAGGCTTTACTAATCCGCTTCTAGAGGGTTCGAATCATAACTAATCAGAGGATTAGTTACGGTCTTTAGTTGTTTGGTCCGTGCCATTTTGCAAAGATATGAGCGGATTATGCTTGCATGGCTATGATCAGACGGCATGGATGGGCTGCTAGGACTCTGGGCCAAATGATGAATATCTTAGATCAGTGGATGAAACCACTAGAGTGTGATGGGTTTTTTTGGATAAATGGTGAAGATGGCTCTGCTGTTAATGGTGGATATCCTACGGATGGTTTATCTAATGATCACAACGTTTGGATGGTTCGGATGGGTCATAAGGACCTTGTGGGACCCACCATTTGGGCAAGGAAGGACAACATCTCACTGGGCTCTGAGATTTTCGAGTTGCGGCGGTGGCTCTCTTGTTGTAAAGAAAGCCCTAGAATCAAGGTAAAAATGGAGGGTTGAGATATCCCTGCACAAAGAGTTAGGATTAAGAGGAAATTCTGCATGTGGATTGCCGGGCTGGCCGCTAGGAGCGGCATTTTCCATTTTCAGCAAAATGCCATACGCGTAGCTCTACTTGTGTCTATCTTTGTGCGCACACATGTGTACGGATACATGTGAAAATAGTCAGGGTTTGGTTGATTTTGTCCCGTCTACAAGATAGACGGTTCGAATGTCTCGAATAGATGTCAATGGTGGGCCATCGATCACAAAACACGGAAGTATCGGTTTAAACACCCATTCGGTGGGAAACCAAAGAAAGAGAGAGAAAACTCTCTTATTTCAGCAATTCGTCGGGTCAAAGCTGGTTTGACCCGACTCTTAGTTTGATGCAACACAACTGCACCCATATTGTGTGCACACACCACCAATGGTGGGGTCCACGGTGATATATGGCACAATCCACACTGTCCATGTGATTTTATATGTCCCATTAGGTCACTTGACTAAAGATGAGGCAAATTCAAAACTCAGGTGAGCCATATCCACAAATCACAGCCCGGTGTGAAATACGAGCTGTTACATGTTTGCTTTCCTGAACTATATTATAATCTTGTATTGTTTCAATTTATTACATTTTTAATCTCTCTTAAATTATTGTTGAGTATGGATTTCCTATTGCATTGTTCATTCATGAATATTACATGCATCATGATTACGGTGTGCTTGAACTTGATTGTTGATTGCATATGATTGCTTGAGAATTGATTTGATTGCATCCATCGTGGAATACATGACATAATTGGAAATTAATTTAGATATTTGGAATTGAAAACTATGAATATTTAAATTTTGATTTTAGCTAGACGACATATCAATGAGCATGTAAAGATTGCTCATCTAAGTGTATGTCAGGATTGCCACTTCGCTGGACCGATTAGGTGAGCATGTAAGGATTGCAAAACGTTCCTAATATTAGAGCTATGTGAGATCTTGAAAAGTTAATTGAATTCAAGTACACGCCTTGCCAGACCAGTTAGGTGAGCATGTCAGGATAGTAAAAGGTTCTTAATGTCAGAGCCGCGTGAGTTCGTTATTAACATGTCATCAACATACATACAGACAAATAATGATTACACAGTTACCATCAACTTTAGAATATATGCATTTGTCAGATACATCATGCATGAAACTATGAGATAGTATTTTTAAATCAAACTTCTCATGCCATTGTTTAAGTGCTTGTTTTAATCCATACAAAGATTTAATCAGTCTACAAGCTTTATTCTCATTTCTTGGTAGAACGAACCCTCAGGATATTCCATGTATGCATCCCCATTGAGGTCACCATTCAGGAGGCAGTCTTTACATTCATTTAGTGGATGTGAAGATGATGTATGGATGCTAGCACAAATAAAATCTTAATGGATGTTATCTTAACCACTAGAGAATATGTCTCAAAATAATCTATCCCTTTTTTTTGTCTGAACCCCTTAGCCACTAATCTACCTTTAAAGGTTTGGATAGTCCCATCAGTGTGATATTTCTTCATAAATACCCACTTTCACTCTATTGGCCTAGAACCTAGAGGTAAGTTCACTAGTTCCTATGTTTGATTTGAGACTATAGATTTCATTTCATCGTTAATGGTTTCCTTCCAAAAACTTGAGTCTCCAGAAGACATAGCCTCATTGTATGTTTTAGGGTCATCTTCTATAGCCATTACTATAAGTATTTTTCTGATAACATTTTCTCTATCGCCTTCTACCAGATGAAAAAAGATACGCTGAAAGTATCTGATCAGCGTCAAGACTCTTTTCTATTCTTACATCTGGCTCCTACAAGGTTCGTTTAGAACTTCCACTTTTTGTGGAGCTATACTCACCGGTTCTCTATTAGGAGTTTGGACTTCATTATCCTTTGACTCCAAGGATGGTAAGTTCTTAAAGAACTCAACATCTATTGATTCTATAATGGTATTAGACTCTAAGTCTAAGAGTCTATAAGCTTTGCTATTTTATCCATACCCTACGAAGGCGCTCTTTATAGCTCTAGGCCCTGATTTGGTTCTTTTGGGATCAAGAGTAGAGCTGGGCAGCTGAATCCGACCCAATCTGAGCCGATCTGACTCGATCCGAACTGAACCGAAGGCCTGGATCGGTGCAGTTCGGGTAAGGCCAATCAGATCCGATCGTTCATTGGATCGAGTTCAGATCGTGGTCAATCCAGATCGATCCGATCCAATCCGGTCATGTAGTATGAAGTTTTGGATGGTCATGTAGTATGAAGTTTTAGATATGCAGAAAGTTTTAAACAATGGAAATTAGTACTTCTACTTTTTCCGATAGTATGGTCCACTTGAGCTTTGGATGTGCATAAATTTTGGGTTCAACCCCTAAAATGATATAGAAAAATGAATGGACGGTGTGGATCAACCACATGCATTCACGGTGGGCCCACATGCATTCACACGCAACTTGCATCCTATTAACAGACGCGGATTAGATACTGACAGGTTAAGTAGCGAGTCTACTACTGAAGTGACGTCACTAAGTTCTGTGGGCCCCACTATGATGTATGTGTTGTATACACACTGTCCATCCATTTTGAGATATCATTGTAGGGCATGAGCCAAAGAAGGAGGGAGATATCATTTTAGGGCATGAGCTAAGTTTTTAATGGTGGGCGTCACTGTCCCTACTATTTTCTGTGTTGGGGTCCACTGGAGCTTTGGATTTAACTCATTCTTTGGGTATTGCCCTAAAATGATCTCTCCAAATGGATGGAAGGCGTGGATACAGAACATACATAATGGTGGGGCCCACAGAACTTGGTGCTCTTGATTTCTTGTATCACACGCAACAACAGCTAGTGTAGATACATGTCCTACGCACGTACGTGCCTCGAGCTCCGAGTTGTACGAATGGCCCAAATGAGATCAAAGTTACATGGTTTCACCATAAAGTTATTTTCCATCTAATCTATTAATAATGTTAAAAATATATGGATGAAGTGGAAAAAAAATTTTATATTGATCCGAAACTTCTGTGATCTCCAAAAGGGTTTCAATGGTAAACGTTCAATCCCCCACTATTTTTTGCAGTGTGGTCCAACTGATCTTTAGATCTGTCTTATTTTTCGGCTCAAGCCTTAAGCTCGCCAAATGGATGGATGGTTTGGATATAACATATACCTCATAGTTTGACCCAAAGAATTTGTTGACATCAATACACCACCAGTCAATCCGCTTCAGTTTCTGTAACAGCTCGGCCCTAACAATAAGATATTGTCCGCTTTGCCCGAGGGTGCATAGATTTGTTCTCAGGGCTAGCCCATGGCTCACCCCAAAAAGCGTCTTACCATTGAAGGCCGAAGCCCCACTTATAGCCCAGATCGACGGGCGTTCCCTTTCCGATGCAGGACAAGCGCTACCCCCGACCAGCTGGAGTGATATTTTCAAAGCCCGACCGAGCCACATACAGGGACCCAGATGACAACCCACGCTTGGACCATAGCTCGGCTAGGCAGGCACCCACCCCCCCCCCCCCTCGAGAGACAAAGCGCCCCCGCTCTGATACCATCTGTAACAGCTCAGTCCCAACAGTAAGATATTGTCCGCTTTGCCCGAGGGTGCACGGATTTGTTCTCAGGGTTAGGCCATGGCTCGCCCCGGGCAGCGTGCTCATCCCACATCGGAAAGGGAACTCCTGTCAATCTAGGCTATAAGTGGGGCTTCGGCCTTCAATGGTAAGACGCATTTTGGGACGAGCCATGGGCTAGCCCTGAGAACAAATCCATGCGCCCTCGGGCAAAGCAGACAATATCTTACTGTTGAGGTCGGGCTGTTACAGATGGTATCAGAGCGGGGGCGCTGTCTCCCGAGGGGGGGGTGCCTGCCCAGCCGGGCTGTGATCCTAGCGTGGGTTGTCATCTGGGTCCCTATATGTGGATCGGTCGGGCTTCGAAAATAGCACTCCAGCTGGTCGGGGGTAGCACACTCGTCCCGCATCGAAAAAGAAACGCCTGTCGATTTGGGCTATAAGTGGGGCTTCGATCTTCAATGGTAAGACGTGTTTTGGGGAGAGCCATGGGCTAGCCCTGAGAATAAATCCGTGCGCCCTTGGGCAAAGCGAACAATATCTTACTGTTAGGGTCGGGCTGTTACAGTTTTGTATCACCCATTTCTCTCTCTCGATCCGAACGGTATCCAACCCGATCCGATTCGGTTTCCCTGACTGAGTCGGACTCAGTTCGGGTCAGCTTAGCAGTGCATCGGATTGGATCGAGTCAGCTGACCTGAACTCGATCCCAGATCAAATTGAGTTCAAATCAGTTACTTAAAATTTTGGATTGATCCGACTTGGACCCAATCCGATCCGACTTGACTCGATGCCCACCTCTAATCAGGAATCCTACAATAAGCGAGACACCCCCACACTTTAAGATATTCTAGGTTAGGTTTTCTACCTTTCCATATCTCATATGATGATATTTTATGTTTCTTAGAAGCAATTCTATTCAAAATTCGACACGCTATAAGCAATGCCTCACCCCATAGACATAGTGCAACTTTGCTTGTATGAGCATTGAATAGACCATTTCTACTAGCATTCTATTCTTCCTTTCTGTTTTACCATTTTGTTGCAGTGTATATGATGCAATACATTGGTGTATTAATTCGTGTTCATCACATAAGTTATAGAATTCATTCCAGAAGTATTCTCCCCCTCTATCACTGATTTTCTTATTTACTAGATTTTTTTTCACTACCCCAAGTGCAAGTTCGCGATTTAATAATAACTAGGTAAGACTGAGGTCGAATCCATAGGGAATGGGGAACATGGTTGATAACTAATCTAACTTGGTTGGTCTGAGTTTTTAATCCAGCGATTTAGAAAAAGGTTTTGAAATAATAAAGATAAAAAGTTTAAGGATTCATGAATCCACCTATAATAATCTCAACATTAATCTCTTTGATTCAATGATAACTCAATTGAAATCGAAGTCCTATCATATCCAATCAGATGATGGAGTATTCAAAACAAAATCTGAACTTTCCATTAATTTGGTTCCCAAATATCTATCTAATTGTAATGATGGTAGGGGATTTAATCATCCTACCATGCCTAGGAGATGATGGTGAACAACGACTTCTACACATCACACAATTCTAAAGTCAATAAGATTATATCAAAAGCCTTCACAACATCTACTGCAATTTCAGTCACAATAAATCATAGAAAACCAAAAATGTATCTTAATTCAAACCAAAACTTAATGGAAGTTCAACATAAACTTGAATCAAAGCAAACTAAACATCAAAATAAACTATAGGTTTCATCTCTTAGCCTTAGCTAAGAGATTAGCCTGAGAAGACTAACATCCTAAAAGAAAAATAAAAGAAAAACTAGAAAGATCTACTAGAACCATGAAGAAATCAAAGTAGAAGAATGTTGTCGGCGCTCCACCTAGGCCTTCTCTCCCTTTTCAAACCCTAGAAGATGCTTTGGAGCATCCTAGGGACTATTATTTATAGTTTTAGAACTCTAACTTTCGCTCCGAGTTGGAAAAATTCAGAAATTGCCTCAAATTTACGCACTACGCGTAAAATCCACGAACGCCTTTGATGCCATAAATAGCCTTCGATTAAATCTTCAATGGAATCTTCGATGTCATCGAAGTGTCTTCGATCTCATCGAAGATTGTCTAGAACTGTCCAGTGCGTTTGGCTTGAAAATTTTTAAAATTCTCGATTAATCGAACTAGCTTCGATTGCACCATCGATGGCACTTCGATGGAATCGAAGTCTATGTTGAAAATTTTCATAACTATGTTTTTCTGATCCTAGAATTTCATAATATCTTTTATAAGGCCCGTATACTAGCCCGTACTATTCCGTAGGCTTCCACGGTCCTCCCAATCGAATTCCGGCAACCCGCGATCTGTTATCGATATTTACACGCAACCTAGAGTCATATCCCGTATTTCAGAATCGGCTCAACTCGAGACTTGTACCCTAGTGACCGCGTCATCGCCGCGGTTCTGATGCTGCGTCTCACGGGCCGAGGCGATACCCAAGCCAGAAGATGCAAACCGGCGTTCAGTTCAAGGAAACGTCGTGCATTTGCAAACCCAAGATAATCTTTCAAATCAATCACATCACATCCAATCAATCAAGCACTACATCACCTCACATGTCAAGTACATGTTGTAACCCCAAAGTCAACTCTCTCTCTCTCTCCACCCATCACTCCTCATCACTCACCCATCACTCTCTCTCTCTTACAACCCTCTCTCTCATCTCTCTCCCTCATTCTCCAAGCAACCCACGTCCAACATTTCCATGGGAGAGAGGAGAAGTTAGTGTGGCCCACCTCCCTACTACTCAATCCCACCATCCAAAACCATCTCCACCGTTGAAATACATCCCTTGGAGCTATAGGATGCGTTGATAGGAGAAGAAGTCCAAGAAGATAAAAGGTGGGCGATTTTTGTTTGGATTTGATGATTAGAGGGCCCACATATGGTGAGACCCATCTTGATGTATGTTTTGTATGTAAAGAGGGTCCCATAGTGGCAGGGCCCCTCCCATAACCGATCTCTCTCTCTCTCTCTCTATGAATCATGGCCTGCCTTGATGTATGATCCACATTGTCGATCCAGTGGGACCACAACTGTCCAAACAGTGGGGTGCCCACTGTCCATCAGCTGGGCTGTCTTACTGCCCAACAAGAGGGAAACTACAAATATCAACTTGATCCTAGAACGATGGGCCACACTGACGCGGCACCACCTCTGATGTATGTGTTAAATCCCAACCGCCCATCCGCTTCGATAGCAACCGTGTGGGACCATCATGAGGTATTGTTTTATCCAAACCATTCATTTATTGGGTCTCATGCAGCAGGCAGCTGCTGCTGCCCTAGACGGTAGCAGCTATACAAGTACCAGCTGTCCAGCTGGTGGGCCACGTGTAGTGGGACCTAACCCTGATGCATTTGTAGTATCCTCACCGTCCATCAAGGACGGTGGGATCCACCATGATTTATGTAATTTTATCCACACTGTCCAATGCTTTGGACAGTGCTGGACATCGTGAGAAGATGTCGTGGGCCCCACCGTGGCATGTATTATATCTAAAACCATCCATCCATTGCTGGTGGGTCCCACACGTGTGGACCCACCAGATGTAGGTATTGTATATCTAAACCGTTCATCTATTGGGGGTACACAGCAATTGTTGTGATTGACGTCAGCAACTTTTGTGGCCCCATCTCATGAGGTATGGGTTATATCAAAACCGTCCATCCAGTAAGAGGACGTGGACCCCACTCACTGATGTATGGGTTTTATTCACACCGTCCATTGCATGGACGTGGGCCACTTGATGTTTGTGCATTGATCCACACCGTCTAGCCTCTTAGACAGTGTGACCCACATCTATGTATATATATGTGTGTGTGTGTGTCACACACACACACACACACACATATATATATATAATATTAATATATTAATATAATATTATGGTAGGCCCCATGTGGGACCCACCTTTTTGGAAGCGGATTGGCTGGATCACTCCAGCAACATGTAGTTGGTACATGACGCCAACAAGTTCTGTGGGCCCTATTCTGCATGATGTAGGTGTTGTATCCACCGTCCATTGCTTGGACGGTGGGCCAACTAGGTGTATGTGTTACATCCAAACAGTCCATCCAAACGACAAGCTCGTTTTAAGGCTTGGGACAAATGAGGCAGATTTGTTTATCAGTGGACCACACTACCAAAAATAATGGAGATTGAATGCCCACCATTGAAACCCTTTTTGGGTCACAGAGGCTTTTGATTCAATATGGTATTTGTTTACCCTCTTAAGCCAGGTCTTTGTGACCTTGTAATCAGATTGAATGGAGAATAAACTCTATGGTGGGCCTTGTGATTAATCTAACAATGAAAATCATTATCTCCACTGTTATTTGTGATATGGTCCAGATGACCTTCTGATATGATTCATTTTGGTAACGTTCTAAAATGATTTGTTAAATAGATGTATGGTGTAGATAGCTCACCTAGAATGGTTGGACCGATTAGATGTATTTGAGGCCACCTATTATGTATAGGAGGCCCATTGGTGTGGCCCATTGATGCGGCCCACTTGTTGTATTCGAGACCCTTGAGTTGTGGCCCATTATGATGTATTTTCAGCCCATGTGATGTATGTATGGCCCATGGGATGCGGCCTGCTTTGATGTACATGAGGCCCAGATATGAGGCCCACTTAATTGTATTAGGCCCATGTGATGTGGCCCACTTAATGTATATGAGGCTTGTTGGTGCGGCCAATTGATACGACCCACTTGATGTATATTGGCCCATATAGTGCGGCTCATTTGATGTATATAAAATCCATGTATTGTGGCCCATTGTGATGTATATAAGACCCATATAACAAGGCCTGATGTGATGTAATCATGGCCCATGTGTCGAGGCCCACTATGATGAGTATTTGGCCCATGAGTGAGACTCATAGTGATGTGTATTAGGTCCTTGTATGAGGCCATGGGCCTACGATACGTTTGGCTCTATGTGGCCACTCCTTGGAAGTAATGATGGTTAAATGTCCACATTGATGGGCCATGATAGTTAAATGTTCATACTGTGACCCTCCCTTAGGCCTTGTTAGGCCCATTCTCGCCAAGGCCAATTATCGAGGTCGATTCCTATTGTTGAGGCCGCTTCTAATTGTCGAGACCGATTCCTATTATCGAGGTCGATTCCGATTGTAGAGGCCGATTCCGATTATCGAGGTCGATTCTGTTTGTCGAGACCGATTCCGTTTGTTGAGGCCGATTCCGATTGTCGAAGCCAATTACGATTGTTGAGGCCGATTCCGTTTGTCGAGGCCAATTCTGATTATCGAGGCCGATTCCGATTATCGAGGCCGATTCCCTTTGTCGAGGCCGATTCCAATTGTCGAGGTCGATTCTGATTGTCGAGGCCGATTCTAATTGTCTAGGCCGATTCCGATTGTCGAGGCTGATTCCATTTGTCGAGACTGATTCTGATTGTCTAGGTCGATTTCGATTATCGAGGCTGATTCTGATTATCGAGGCCGATTCCGGTTGTCGAGACCAATTCTGTTTGTCGAGGCCGATTCCGATTGTCAAGGCCGATTCTGATTGTCTAGGCCGATTCTGATTATCAAGACTGATTTCGTTTGTCGAGGCCGATTCCAATTGTCGAGGCCGATTATGTTTATCGAGGCCGATTCCGTTTGTCGAGACTAATTCCGTTTGTCGAGGCCGATTCCGATTGTCGAGACCGATTTCGTATGTCGAGGCCGATTCTGATTGTCTAGGCCGATTCCGATTATCGAGACCAATTCTGATTGTCGAGGCTGAAAAGGCCAAGCTATATGTCCTAGAGGGGGGGTGAATAGGACAGAGCCAAATTAAAACTTATAACAGCGGAATAATAAAGAATATGATAGCCAAAGTAAATCACAATGCAGTAAATTAAAATAACCTCAAAATTCAGATCTTGAGAGGTTGATACAAACGTTATTCTAAGGACAACCTTACACCAAAAACAGAGTTTATGGTAGGACAACCTTATTCCTAGAAAGATCTTTGTATCAAGTCTCAAACCGAAGAGGAATACAATAATAAATATAAACTGAATTGAAATAACTTGTAATTAAAAATGTATTGTTCTAGGGACAGCCATACACCATAAAAATGGCAGGGCAACCTTGCTGGAACAACTTCCAAATGAAATTGAAAATCAAGCAATAAAGGAATAGCAGAAAATAAATTCTAAGCTATTACAACATTCTCACAAAGCTTGAATTAAATAATTACAACATTCACCACCATACATACATCCCACAAAAGAATAATTAAAAATTAGAAGAATAAATCAATCAAACACAAGGGTTTATAGTGGTTCGCCTGTGTGTTCACCAACTGTTAAACAACAGCCACACAAAAAGCTACTCCACTCCTAATATCCTCACACAGGGGATATTAGCGTTCACTAAAAATAGGTTTTCCCAGGTTCACCCAAAACCCTTACAATTGTGTCTTTGTATGTGGGCTTACACAATTAAAAAAACCCCACTTCTGAGTTTTCCTGGCTTTCCTCAGATAACCAATATAACAAGATTTTTCTGGCAAATCTTGAAAGAAACCAAAATAATAGAAAGGAATTTACAATATGTAAAATACCTGAATATCTCCTTCGTTGTAGCAGCCCGGTAGAACCAAATCAAAGTAGATGATTGAATGTCCAAGTTCAATGTCCAGTACTCGATTACAATGGTTCTAATTCTAATAGATTTTAAATTAAACCAAATAGGGCTTGCCTTAATTGATTTTGATTCCAAAGAAAGGGAATAACAATTCCTCTTATCAAATCAGATTGGAATAGCAGAAACAAAATCAATTAAATAAAGCTAAGGAAAGAGAATATTAAATAAGCACACTTAGCTTAGATGGAGCACAGAATTATCTCTCAGAAGTTCGACGAAGATTGGCTTGAATACTTTAATTAATTCGATGATTTCTTCTGAGATTCGTGCACTATTTATAAGTGAGAAGATCGGGTCTTCGACTGGTCTAGAGTGCTCTTCGACTAGTCGAAGCAACAACAGATATTTGAAAAATCCGGCGGGATATGCTCTGACCGTTCTACGACTGGTCGAAGCTCTCCTACGACTAGTCGTAGGTCCTGCAAATTTTCGCTGGACTTCGAGTCGAAGATTGTACGACTGGTCGAAGAGCAGTCGACACTGTTCCTACGACTGGTCAAACAGATTCCTAGACTAGTCGAAACCTAACAGATTTTATCCGGAATTTGTAACAAACTCACGACTAGTCGAGGAATTTCTTAGACTGGTCGAAGCAAGTCTAGGACTAGTCGAAGAAGGCCTAGGACTAGTCGAAGAACAGACCAATCACATAAAAAATAAACATTCGGTTTATGTATCCGAAATGACCTACTTCTACGGTCAACCTATGGTCAATCAAACCTCAACCATGAAGTATGGATATTGAAACATTAGGAACAAGAGACCTTGAAGTATGAGCCTTGAAGTCTTGATGTAGATCAAACCTTGATGTAGCTCAATCTTGAAAGTGTACAAACTGCCTTGAACTCTTCTTGAAGTCTTGCAGCTTAAGTCTTGTCTTGTGAGCAGTTCTTTCATTCAAGATCTTGAGTCTTATCTTGTGAGCAGTTCTTTCATTCAAGATTGATCCTTGTACTTGTGAGCTTTGCTTGTTGTAAGCTTAGCTTGTTCATGAATGTTGATCCTTGAAAGAGCTTCACTTAAGCAAGTTATATAAAACATAACAGTGATTTTGTCATCACAAATTTGACAACAGACAGGGATATAAATTATAGCACTTACAGAGGCCAATTCCGATTATCAAGGCCGATTACGTTTATCGAGGCCGATTTCGATTGTCGAGGCTAATTATATAGGCCGATTATCAAGGCCAAATATCGATACTAATTATGAGTATATGACAGCATAGCATCATGATACTTGCTCATACGCATCATCTGCATGTTTGTTATGAGGTGTGGTTGACCATTACATATGCCATAGGGCAGGTTGTTTATGGGACTCCCTGATAGGAGGAGTTGCCCCACATGAGCACGCGGTACATGCAGGTTTGATGCATGACTAGATGGTATGACTCATGCATCTCGCATTTTGTGATATAACCCCATACGCCCTAGCGACATCAGGACCGTAGCCTCCACAGGCATATCGTGAATGGCCAGATGGGACACCAGAAATCTGTTCTACATGGGGTGTTATAGATATCCTTAGGTGAAAGTCACAAAACCCTCTTGGTTCCAGAGGTTGCTCCAACGTCTACACCGAGTAGATGCATGAGCGCATGAGGATTATATACCGTTAAGTCGCGTCTCCCACTGTATCGTGGTCGGTTGGAATGGGGTACGGCCTTACCTGCCCGAGAAGAGGGGACAATGTTAGGCTGAGTCTGACCAACTCGAGTAATGGGTCCGCTTCGATGAGCCGGGCCCGATATTGGCAGGCGGATAGCGAAGTCTCTTCCACCCACCTTGTTGCGCGCGATGGGGCGACAATCTAGTTTGGAGTGTAATAGACCCCGGTGATTTCCCAGAGAGGAACCATACTGATATGTGGACTTATTAAGAAGGAATTGTGTACTTATTCATTCATTCATTCACTATCCACTCAGGCTAGTGGTGCGTAACTATTTGTTGTGTGTACCTTCGCATGGCCAAGATTTCGGTTGGGCGCGTGACTGACTTGAGATCAGGAGTTTACCACATTGAGTCTGACTATCCAAATTTAGGTATGAGACTGGTTTAGATAGAAGTCTCTTGTGATGGACCCAGTTGCCTGCGATACTACGTACTATCATCCCGATCTCACACTTCAGCTTGGTCATTTCATTCGCATCGCGTATTGCATCTGTAGGTATATGACATTTTGGGTTGTTATTTTTTCTGTACTTATATGGCCTAGACGGACTTAGCAGGATTTACATATTATATTGTACCATCGGCATCTGATATTTGGCTCTCTATGACTCCTCATTTGCATAGCGGATCTGTATTGCGTACTCTGATATTGTATGACTCATGGACTTGTCAGTATTTTCGCTTACTCTGTTATCGTATGATTCATGATCTTGCCAATATTTTCGACATTGTATGATTATGGCATTGTATTGAATACTTGGCACTTATCTTGTGCACACATTTACACCACCCTCTAAGCTTTCTATAAGCTTATGCACGATAGCTGTGTGCAAGTGATGTTAGGTTGCAGTAGCATTGAGCTTGGAGCGTGCAGCGGTCTTTTGGAGCTTTGATTTTCAATATATGTATATTTCTCTTTCAGCATTTTTTTCAAATATTTATATTAGTAGATATGTGATGATGATGTTGCCTTTGTGATTTGGATAAACTTGTGGTTATGCTTCTTACGAGATAAATGTACGTTGAAAATTCTCCTTGTAGGATCCCAGGATCGGAATCTAGCGTATGGGCACTAGAAGCAGAGAATGGGGTACTATAGAGGCTGTCAATACCGGATTCAGTGATCGGACGATTTTGTGAACCTAATTTTCGAGTTTAGGGCATGACATCTTTTTTCAGGACAATTTTCAGGATTCATTTTCTTCACTTCAATTATTCGACTCTCTTCATTCCTTACTCGGTTTCCTTGGATTTTGGCATGTGCATTCTTCATTAATGACTTCCAAGTCTCCAATTCTTCATCGTCTTCTTTTGAACTCTAAATCCATCCTTTTAAGCATATATTTATCATAAGTTTCTGAGTCACCTCGCATGATAAAAACGTATATAATTAAATCAATTTATCAATTAAATTCCAAAAAAACTAATGTAATTGAGGGGTTACATATGCAATATTTAAGTCTTAACAATTTTCTACTTATGTTTTATATACTTTAAACATGTTTAGTAATTCGTTTTTACTCTTTAATAGGTATACATGCACCTACCTAGAGCAATCATCAATAAAGGGTATAAAATATCTTCTACCTCCACGAGTAAGAATGTCGTTCAACTCATAAATATTACTGTGCACAAGATTCAACACTTGAGATGATCTCTCGATACTAGGAAATAGTTTCTTTGTCATTTTGAATTGTATGCACACTTCACATTTATCATTCCCATTATTTGTGTATGAAATTAGACCATTCTTGGTCATGAATTTTAAGGTACTATATCCAATATGTGCTAATATACCTGCCATAGTCCAATAGATTCAACCATATATGTAGAAGTGCAACTTTCATTCAATGAAAACTTTACCATACCCTTATAAGCATATCCCTTTCTGAAAAAATCTACATTCTTTGACATAATCAGTTTTCCTGACTCGTACACCACTCGTATTCTAGGTTTTTCCATAAGATCCCCAGAAATTAAGTTTCGCTTCACATCTGGGACGTGAAGCACATTTGTCAAGATTACTTTCTTTCCAGAAGTAAACACTAGTTCCATAGTTCCTTTACGATGACCTTCAATCGAATTTTATCACCCATTTGAACTTCTTAACCATTGATCATATCCTCATAGGTTTTAAAGATTGATCTGTCATAGTAGACATGTACCGTAATTGCAGTATCGTACCACCAATCGGGAGCTTTTCCTTAGATTGTGTTAACTTTAGTGATCATTGTCACTATATCGCCATCTATTGCACTTGCTTCTTTTTTGGATTTGTGATATCGTCAAACACGAGCAAAGTGCCCGGTTTTTTCACAGGCATGGCAAGGGCCTTTAAACTTTTTATTTTTCTTCTGTGTTTATTTGAATTTTCGTTTATTGGGTTTAAGAGAATCATCCTTCTCGGGATTATTGTTATTAGTGTTTTCTACTGCATATACTTTGGACGAGGAATTCCCATTTTCTGCCATTTTATCGTGGTTGCGGGATTCTTCCTTAATTCGAAGATGTTTCTGGATTTGTCCCAGTGTGTAGTCCTCAGTCTTATACAACAACTTCTTTCTATAGCCTTTCCACATCAGGGACAATTTTACGATAATAGCCCCAACTTAAAATGATTCAAGAAGATCAATTTTAATGGCCTTGATTTTATTTACTATTAGCTACAATTCTTGGATTTAGGGCAGCAATGGTTTATTATCTACCATATCATAGTCGAAGTACCTGGCTATCAAGAATTTATTTGTACCTTCTTCTTCGGCTTTGTATTTGAACTCTAGGGTGGTCTAAATTTCTTTTGCAGACAACGTTTGTGTGTATAGATCGTGCAGTCAGTCAGAGAGTACATTCAGTATGTGTCCACAGCATAAAAGTTCATCTTCAGCTTGTTTGTTGCGAGCAGCAATCTGTCCAGGTGCGTCCTCATCGGTTGTTTTGGGCAGTGACTGTAAATTTGGATATAAAATGTAGTAGATCTTTAAGGCCATCAGGAAAAACTTTAACTTATCTTGCCACCTTGTAAAATTAATTTCGTCGAACCGATCAAGACAAATCAAATCCTGATTCATTACCTTAATGGAAGATACACCTTTGGTTTCTATTCAAATAAGGCTTTAAGATTGTTAAAATAAATTACAGATCTATAATTCTGTAAAATAATAAAGAAGCCAAAAAAATGAAGGATAGGCTGAAGCAAGTGTGATCATGTTGTCCTTAACACGTTATTCACCCATTCTCAAAGTAATTGAGAATGTTGATAAGTTGCAGGAAAATAGCTTCTAGGATACGACGAGCCTGGGTGTGGTTCTGCGTTCAGCAAATACGAAGAACCATAAATGGAACTCTGCATACACAATTTTGTTTGACAGATAAATAAAAGAAAAAAATTATAAATTCAGAAAAAAGATTAGAAAAATTTAGACAACTGTTTTGGTCCATTTCTTAAGGTCTTTTGGCTAAGGTTCGTATGAACCTTACTGACTGATCAAAGTACACAATTGCTCTTCTTGTTCGGTTGTAAGTGAGAATGGTTCCAGTGTTGGTTATGGTCCAATGAACCATCCAGGCACTGTTTATATAGGCCATGGTTGCTAACCGTTTTTGTAATGACCAGGAAAATTTTGTGCAAGACTCGAGTACTACCTCTAATTTTTCCTTTGAAGTTAATGTGGGTTAATTAGCGTTAAACTCAATTGCTTGTGAAATTAGTATCAATCACTTTAAATTTGATCTGCAGGACTCAAAACCTGTATAATCATTAACGCTATGTTACCCTAAAATCTAGGATTCAACGCTATATCCAGTTGCTCTCGGGAGTACTTGGAAACTTTGTATCAGACCTGGACCGCACGTCGAAAGTCCGATAGCGTCGATCTTAGACAATTTTGGTCATCTTGTTGGGCTTGACCATCACCTCAAAAATCAAGTCCAGATGATGTCCTGGGTCGATTTGCTTGAGTCCGGAGTAAAGAGTGTGAGAAAGCTGAGAAATTAAATATAATTTATGAAATCTGAGTCGTGTCGCTTGCGCATCGATTCTAAGCTTTCTGACCGTTGGATTCTGACCGTTCCTGATATGTAGGTGTTATATTGTGATTTGTGTATTCTATGTATATGTAGGAAGTATCGCATACGTATAAAATATGAACATGTGGTTGCCATGATTAATTGTCGTGTACTTGTGCTAGTTGTATGTGTGTCAACTCCTTGGCAAAAGGAATTGTCCAAATGTGTGTTATCACCAACATACGTCATGTATGTTGGACTATGTAGTCTAAGTATTTGTAGAAATATCTGAATGGTTAAGTGTGTAATATATTAACCTATTATGGGCGTTGAGAAGAGATTCTCAACTACCCTATGGATGTGTATGATTTCCTACATGCAATTCACATTCTTTGTTGTTTAACTTCAAGCACTACTTATGTGTAATTCATGCTAAGTTGATATTCATCACATGCTTCCGTATTGTATGAAGAATTGTTGTTCCATTATTGTTCTAAATTGTTATTATGAATCTCTATTATAATTGAACATGTTTGGGACTATGGAATAGTCCAAGAAATCGGTAACAAACCTTGAGTTCGTGGCCGAGGTTGATTTCACCACGTAGGACGTGTTTGATGAAACCGAGTCGTATTAGGGTTTTCGACAGTGGTTTGGCCTCACGGAGTGTTTGCGCACTCTATGTCGTTCAACTCAACGTGCGCTCGTGCTAGTCGAGTTCATCAAGTAACTCGATTGTCCCGGTGGATGTGTATGGACGCTATTGTTTGAATCTAGGGTACCAAACTTATCATTGTAATTCCGTTAACCATTTTACCTTGATCCGCTAAGACTCATGAGCCGGGCATGGTGGTATGGGACACCGTGGACGAGCTGTCGGCCTACGCTGGGGTGACGAGCCTCCCCGTAGTGACCAGTGAGCACACCAGACTCGTGAGCTGATTATGGTGGTATGGGACACTATATTCGTGCTGTCGGCCTACATTGATTGGTGACGAGCCCTTTGTAGTGACCTCGAGCATACCTTACTACTACATTGAGGCGACGAGCCTTAGGGTAGTAACTAAGGTATGATAGGCATGCATTGATTGGTGACGAGCCCTTTGCAGCGACCTAAAACCATATGATCGTATGAGATTGTCTAGGACTGACGACCCTAGAATGGATCACTATTTGGAAAGTGATATGAGGAAAATACCTTAGCTTCCCAATCCTGCTGTATGAAAAGGACTAATAACAACCTGGTAATCATGTTCATGCACCGCATTGCATGTGCGTAGGAGTCGTTGGCACTGCGGGAGGTTGTCATGCGTACCGTAAGATGAAGACGCTGAGGGAGTGCAGGCGAGAGCATGCATCATTCCTACATACATCCTTGCATTAACAAGAATAGTTAGGACGTGTTTGATTGTATTGCCTTATCATTACTGCTTGATTGATTTGATAACATGTTAACTTTTACTATATAGTTCCATTGAGTTGATCACTCACTCCCACATTCTGGGACGGTGTTTCAACACCAACCAGACTCTTACTTAGATGCAAATGATGACGCGACCCCTGAGGCAGAGCAAGAGTATGAGGATGATGAGGATGTGTTTTCTTTGATGCAGTTCTCAGGCGGGTTCATGTGAGCCATGTCCTGATTTGCGGGGATTCTGAGTTTTCTTTGTAATAGATGATTTCATTTTGCTACTAATATTTTGAAATCAACACTAGTAATTATGACCTAGCAGAGCATACATACGACAGGGACTTGCACATGTACACATATATTTCTTCAAGTCTTCCGCTTGCATCTTTCACTTATCCCTGAATTATGTTTGCAGTTTGGCTTAATCTATTCCATGTTTTATGCACTTATACAGACAACATACATTCATCATTCAATATGTTGCATAAGTGATGTTTTGAAACTCGAGAGCTGAGTTATGCTAACCCTTGAATTTCAGGGCGTTACAAGTTGGTATCAGAGCATGATTTGGATTAAACCGGACCTGGGTTATGGCCACACAACACACGCTGTCGCCACCTTAGTATAGGAGGGTGCGAGCTTATTTTAGAATTTGTGTATGTTTTTCCATTGCTCCTATCGGTGAAAGTTTACTGAAAACGATCGCCGAGATCAAGTCTGTGCGCACTCCTGATCACACACAGCCACCCAAAATCTCTTCTAGACCGTTCATTGACGAGTTTAGATGGTGTATCATCCCATCTCAACCCTTAAAATGTCTGTAAACTCAAATCTGTATCAGATTTTATTCATAGTGGCCTGATATGCGTCGAATTGGACTAAGGGCCCAATCGGGGCAATTCCAGGGGGACCCACGGGGGGACTCACATCATTTTTCAGCTTAGAGGCCAGGACGACCTCGCCCAAATGGCGAGTCATCGCCGGAATGTCCAGAGAACGGCGATGACCTCGCTGGTTCGGCGAGCCCTCGCCGCCCAGCGAGCCTGGGCGGGCTGGGCCGGTCGGGCAGACGCATGTGGGGTCTAGTGTGGCCCACTCCTCCATGGTTGCTCGATTTTAACCCCTTCTAAACCATACTTCCTTCACAAACTCACCCTCCAAGCTGCCCTTTTCTTGAAATTTCTCTCAAAACTCCACAAAAATCCTTCCCCAAACTCCTTCTTCTTCTATTTTCGTGCACACCCATCCTACCCATCTCCATTGTTGTTTTCCCTCCTTTTCCTTTCCATTTGAGCACCCAAATCTCTCCTTTGGGTCTCAAAATCGTGGGAGCCTCACCATTATTCCCATTTTCCTTTTTTCTCTCATTTTCCATGGCCCTATTTGAGTTTGTTACGGCCATATTTTTCATCTCCACCATTCTCTCTTTCATAGGGAAGAAGAGAGCGCCCGTTGATGAAGCTGAGCCTAGCCGCCCAACCCGTGCACGGAGGCCGAGAGGTGCCGCCGCGATCATGACCGCCACCTGAGAGTTTCAGACGAAGCGGGACCTTGATCCTCAAGCTCCCATTGGAAGAACTCTGTTAGCGGAGCTATCTCATGGAGTCTATGAATGCCGTAGGGTCCTTTTTGAAGCTCATGTAGATCCGCGACTATTTAGTGAATTTTTCTCATTGGACCGCCTAGAAGGGGCCAGTTAGTGCCCCCTGTTCGAGGGCGAATATCACGCCAATGTGGGTACTGTCCGAGCTTTTTATGCCCACATTCAGGAACCTTCGCTGGAGCCTTTGCAGTTCAAGATCCCTTGTGGAAGAGATCGGGAGGCCACGATCAATGTCGCTTTGATATCCCGACTCCTGAACTTGCCCTTGGCGAGGTTCATGCCAGTGAGAAGAATTTGAGTAGTGCGCGCGAGAGGGATCACCGCACGCGGTTGCTGTGTGATCGTCTAGTCGAATGGCAGCCGAACAAAAGCCTTTTAGCTACCAACATGACGGACGACTTCCGTTTGCTTCACCACATGTGCACATTTAATGTTTATCCAAGGTGGAGCAACCGCGGCGAGTGTACGCGCCTGATAGTAGATTTCCTGTATCAGGTGGGGCAAGGAGAGAAGCTTAGTGTGCCAACGTACATCTTGCATCAGATTATCCTTATCGCTCGTTCAAATAGGAGGACCGAATTGCTCTCATTTAGTCGACTTATCTGTAAGCTTGCACATGAGTTTGCCTACAGGCTTGGGACAGAAAAGCCAGTACCTGTTCGATACATTAATGAGACGACCCTTAATCAGATGGACATTGGGCCTCATCAACGACAAGCCTCACCTGAAGAAAGTGAAGATGAGACAGAGAGCAATGAGGAAGAGAGTTATGACGAGGGTGAAGCAGAGATAGAAGAAGAAGAAGAGCATGACGAGGAAGAGGTGGAGGCCCAGGACATGAGTGAGAGTTCTCCTCCCATGGCACCAGAGCAGAGCGCAGATCAGGCTGCCAGGGATGCTCGTATCGCTCAGCTTGAGGAGGGTCATGTTGTTCTATGCCAGGATATTATGGATCTTCGAGGCCTCATGAAGCATAAGTTCAAGAAGATGTCTCGAACTCTGAAGTTTATCCTGTGTTGTCTGCAGGATAAGGGTGCCCCTCCTCCATCTCCTGATTCTGACGAGTAGTTGCTGATGTAGTCGTCCTTTGCTCTGTTTTGTTGTTTATTTTTGTGTGTAGCCTTTATAGGCGTAGTAGTTTGGAAGTTGTTTGTTGTTTGAAGCCTTAGATGTATTAGCTCACATGCTTTCTTTGTCGCGATCCATGTAATGCTGCACTTTTTGTATTGCGACAATTTTGTTAATGAAATGCATGTTGTTTTTCCTTGTGTGGTGTTGTGATGTAAATGTTGTATGGGTGGATTATGTGGATGTTGAATCTCACAGGTTGCATCCTCTGTTGAATGTAGGGTATGCCTCCTAAGGGTTCGAAGACTTCGGCCCGTCTCTTTTTGGGCGAGTCGCTTACCAGGATTTCTCCCCTAGGCGATAGCCAGATGGATCCACAGTCGGGCCCGTCTCATTTTGGTGCTGGGCTGGACTCTCAGCCAGCTACTGGCGCCGCTGCTGGGCCGACTCCTGTGATACCACCCATGGCTACACCAGTCACGCCTTCGGTTCCTGAGCCGAACCGTGCATCTGCGTCGACGCCTTATGCATCTTCATCCGCTCCGCCTCCTGATAGGTTTGAGCAGATGATGTTGTTGATGCAGCAGCAGTAGATTCAGCAGCAGCAGCAGCAGCAGTTTTTGTCTTTCATGGCTGGTATCATTGCTCAGTCGATGGGGGCGACTCCACCTGCTTCACCTATGCACCCAGCTGGGAACACTAGTGCGAGCGGCACATTTGAGCGATTTCAGCGCTTATAACCTCCCACATTTGTGGGTTCTCATAGATCCGAGGAGGCCGAGTACTGGATTGATCGCATCTCTAAGATGCTGAGGCCGCTTCACTGTTCTGAGGCTGAGCAGGTCGAGCTTGCCTCCTTCATGTTTGAGAATGAGGCCAGTTTATGGTGGGACAGTGTTTTCCGCACTGTTGCAGAAGGTTTTGAGTGGACGTGACAGGCGTTTGAGGCACGCTTCCACGAGAAGTATTTTTCGGTTACGTACCGACACGAGAAGGAGAGTGAGTTCCTTCGCCTCCGTCAGGGAGGGATGTCGGTGACTGAGTATGAGAACCGGTTTACTGAGCTGGGTCGATATGCTCATTTGCTTCTGGGTGATCAGCCGATGCGGATGCGGCATTTTTTTGAGGCGTTGAGGCCTGAGATCCGATCAAAGATGTGTTGTGCTAGCATATCTTCTTATGCTGAGTTGGTGAGCATGTCTCTGCGAGCTGAGCAGGATGGGGACAGGTCGTCCCGTATGCGAGCACCTATGGTTCCCAGACCGCGACCCGACTTTCCGAGCGCACCATTTCTTGGCAAGAGGCCGCGGGTAGATTCTCCTCTGAGGCGTGCAGCGCCGCCCGCTCAGCCCATGCATTTTAACTTACGCTGTTCGTATTGTGGGAAGATGGGGCATTCGGATCGTAATTACTTTACGCGAATGCGGGACAGTGGATTTACTCCACCGCAGAGGATCAGTCGTCCGATGCCGCAGGTTATATCTCCTCCACCCCTTCGTTCAGCGCCAGCTCACCCATCCTTCAGACCTCCTGTACCTCGCTTCAGGCCACCTCAGCGGCCCATGGTTCCACTGCCGAATCATCCACAGCAGGCTCGAGTTCACGCACTTACAATTGAAGCGCCTGGGGCTGACTTGGCAGCGAGATCCTTTGAGGTTATAGCTCACATTCAAGGTATTCTCGTTTCTTTGTTGGTGGATACAGGGTCCACTACCTCTATTTTATCGTATGCGGCGGTTAAGCGCCTGTATTTGGGCACTGTTCCTATGAAGGGAGTGACGCTCACTACCGCTACAGGGACATCCTCTGATATTACCAAGAGATGTATGGGTTGTTTGATTGATCTAGGGAACAGATCGACTCTTGTTGACCTGTTTGTCGCACCTTTATACCATTACGACGTCATTTTGGGTATGGATTGGCTCACGAAGATGCGAGCAGAGATTGATTGTGAAGCTAGGCTGGTGACAATCCATGGACCTGAGGGCGAGACATTTACTTTCCCTGTTCAGGTCAGTTACCCTTTCCGTTTTGGTTATTATACTTCTCTGTTGGAGAGTATTGCTAGTTCGGCGCTTGAAAGTACGCCGGTAGTTCAGGAATTTGAAGATGTGTTTGAGTCGATTCTTGGATTACCCCCTCAGCGCGAGATTGATTTTACTATCGATCTCATGCCTGGTGCGACACCCATTTCTTTGCCCACCTATCGTATGCCTCCGAGTGAAATGGAGGAATTGAGGAAGCAGATAGATGGCTTGTTGAATCTGGGTTTTATTCGGCCTAGTGTGTCTCCTTGGGGAGCACCTGTCCTGTTTGTTAAGAAGAAAGATGGTTCCTTGCGACTATGCATAGATTATCGTAGGTTAAATTAGGTGACTGTGAAGAACAAGTATCCTTTGCCCAGGATCGATGATCTATTTGATCAGTTGAAGGGGGCACGATACTTTTCGAAGGTTGATCTGCAGTCAGGGTATCATCAGTTGCGCGTCAAGAATGAGGACGTGCAGAAGACCGCATTCAGGACTAATTTCGGCCATTATGAGTTCCTTGTGATGTCGTTCGGTCTTACGAACGCACCGGCCGTGTTCATGGATTTGATGAACAGGGTGTTTCGGCCATTTTTGTTCCGATTCGTCATTATTTTTATTAATGATATTTTGATATACTCTGCGAGTCGGGAAGAGCACGAGGAGCACTTGAGAACGGTCTTGGATACTCTCAGGAAAAATCAGCTCTTTGCGCAGTTTAAGAAATGTGATTTCTGGAAAGAGGAAGTCAAGTTCCTAGGACATGTGGTGTCCAAGGAAGGGATAGCTGTCGATCTTGCTAAGGTAGCTGCAGTTCAGGACTGGAAGCAGCCTGGTTCGGTTACTGAGGTGAGAAGCTTTCTGGGTCTAGCAAGCTATTATCGACGCTTCATTCGAGACTTCTCGAAGATAGCCAGACCATTGTCTCAGTTGACACGGAAAGATTTGAAGTTTGCTTTAAATGAAAAGGCGGAGATAACTTTTCAGGAGCTGAAGGACAAGTTGACGTCCGCCCCTGTGCTAGTATTGCCAGAGCAAGGGGTTAAGTATACGATATATACTGACGCCTCTCGCATTGGTCTGGGTTGTGTCCTTATGCAGAAGGATAGGGTGATTGCATATGCTTCGAGACAGTTGAGGAAACACGAAGAGAATTACCCTACACACGACCTGGAGTTGGCAGCTGTCATTTTTCGCATTAAAGCTCTGGAGACATTACCTCTACGGAGAGGAGTTCGAGCTCTTTTGCGACCACAAGAGCCTTAAGTATATCTTCATGCAACGTGACTTGAATATGAGGCAACGCCGATGGATGAAAACATTGAAAGACTTTAAGTTCGATGTTTCTTACCATCCGAGCAAGGCAAACCTTGTGGCAGACGCGTTGAGTCGCAAGAAGGCTATAGAGTTTGCAGCTCCGCTACTGATAGCAGAATGGGACATGATAGAGTTTGTGCGAGACTTTGAGGAGAAACTTATGGTGGAAGAGCTGTATGAGGTTATCGCACACATTCGAGTACAGCCCCTCATTGACGAGAGGATCATTGTAGCTCAGGCAGATGATGAGCTATTGGCGAAGATGAGAGAGCGGGTTGGTGCAGATGAGGACTCCAAGTAGAGTGTTGGTTCAGATGGGGGCCTACGATATCGTGGCCAGCTATGTGTCCCAGACATTTCTGACTTGAGACGAGAGGTTCTCGAGTCAGCCTATAATTATAAGCTTGCGATGCATCCAGGTAACACGAAGATGTATCAAGATATGAGGAGATCCTATTGGTGGGACAACATGAAGGTTCACATTGCTGAGTTTGTATCTCGTTGTCTCACGTGCCAGCAGGTCAAGGCAGAGCATCGCCGACCTCCTGGACTGCTTCAGCCCATGCCCATAGCGGAATGGAAGTGGGACTTCATCTCTATGGATTTTATTTTAGGATTGCCGAGAACGAAGAATGGACATGACTCTATTTGGGTGATCGTCGACCGATTGACGAAGTCGGCTCATTTCTTACCGATCAGAGTCACAAACTCTGCAGACGAGTTGGCTAGGTTGTATATCAAGGAGATTGTACGTCTGCACGGAGTTCCCTTGGAGATTGTGTCTGACAGAGACACGCGATTCACATCTATCTTCTGGACTCGTATCCAGGAAGCGATGGGTGTGAAATTGAAGTTCAACACCGCATTTCATCCACAGACAGACGGGCAGACGGAACGTGTGAATCAAGTTCTGGAAGACATATTGTGAGCTTGTGTTTTGGATTTCAAGGACAGTTGGGATGATTGTCTCCCTTATGCAGAGTTCGCGTACAACAACAGCTTCCAAGCGAGTATCAGCATGGCTCCTTACGAGGCATTGTATGGTCGCCCGTGTAGAGCACCGCATTGTTAGGCAGAAGTTGGCGAGCATAATTTGATTGGCCCAGAGTTGGTACAAGCGACTTCAGAGAAAGTTGACATTATTCGACGTCGACTTCTGACAGCCCAGAGCAGGCAAAAGAGTTACGCTGATACGAGGCGACGACCGCTTGAGTTTGAGGTTGGAGACCATATATTTCTTAAGGTTTTCCCTATGAAGGGAGTTCTGCGGTTCGGTAAGAAGAGAAAGCTCACGTCGAGATTTATTGGTCCATTTCAAATACTGGATCGAGTGAGAACGGTAGCATACCGCCTTGCTTTGCCCACACCACTTGCGGGTGTGCATAACGTATTTCATGTTTCTATGCTGAAGAAGTACGTTCCTGATCCTTCGCATGTTATCAGTTAGGAGCAAGTGCAGTTGAGCAAGGATGCCACATATGTACTGCGATCGACACGTATTCTAGAAAGGAAGGAGCAGGTATTGCGTAGCAAGGTTATCCCTCTTGTGAAAGTACTATATACGCATCATAGCGAAGAAGAGGCTACTTAGGAGACTGAAGCTAAGGTCAGAAAGAGCTATCCTCAGATCCTTGAGGAGTATGAGAAGGTATGAATTTCAAGGATGAAATTTTTCTTTAAGGTGGGTAGATTGTAATGACCCGAAAAATTTTGTGCAAGACTTGATTACTACCTCCAATTTTTCCTTAGAAGTTAATGTGGGTTAATTAGCGTTAAACTCAATTGCTTGTGAAATTAGTATCAATCACTTTAAATTTGATCTGCAGGACTCAAAACCTGTATAATCGTTAACGCTATATTACCCTGAAATCTAGGATTCAACGCTAAATCCAGTTGCTCTCGGGAGTACTTGGAAACTTTGTATCGGACCTGGACCGCACGCCGAAAGTCCAATAGCGTCGATCTTAGATAATTTTGGTCATCTTGTTGGGCTTGACCATCACCTCAAAAATCAAGTCCAGATGATGTCCTGGGTCGATTTACTTGAGTCCGGAGTAAAGAGTGTGAGAAAGCTGAGAAATTAAATATAATTTATGAAATCTGAGTCGTGTCGCTTGCGCACCGATTCTAAGCTTTCTGACCGTTGGATTCTGACCCAATTTCACCCTCGAATCAGGGAAGATGGCCCTGGCATGTCCTAGTGCCGGTGGACCTGATCGAGTTTCGGTGGCCGTTGAATTGAGAGTGGTCCGTCACGGCTGATCTGTAAATTTGATCGGTACGAAAACTCAGTCTGACCTAGATCCATGGTCAGTGAGCTTAAGTCCGACCGCACGTGAAGAAAGGACCACCGGAAGTGCTCCGTTGGACCAAGATAAACCTAATTTGGTTATAACCTAAGTATATCTTGGCCCTGGGGCTATTTTCATCAATGTTAGGCCTATATAAAGACCTTAAATCCCTCTCTCTATTCCATACGAATTTCCTAACCCTAGTTAAGAAAGAGAGAAGAAAAGAGAGAGAAAGTGAGAGAGAAGTTGGTGAATCATCTTGAGATTCTTTCTTGTTACTCTGTATCCCTAAACCATCACTTTTGAATCGTTATTCCAGCGATTCTAAGTTCATTCTTGGGTAAGTTAATCAAACCCTAGTCTGTTTTAAAGCTTAGACTTGTCTAAGTGTTGATGTAGCTCATTTCTATTCTTGCCTTAGGTTTTCTAGTCACCGTTGACGAAGACTTATCGTCTGAATCAGATCTATTGTGCTTTTTCTGGTTTAAGGAGTGGACTATATTCATATAGGTTATGGTTTTCAAGGCTTTCAATGTTAGGTAATGGTTTATTATTGTTATGGATGAAATTTCACATGCCAACTGTGATGTTTATTTTGCGTTCCTGATATGTAGGTGTTATATTGTGATTTGTGTATTCTATGTATATGTAGGAAGTATCGTATACATATAAAATATGAACATGCGGTTGTCATGATTAATTGTCGTGTACTTATGCTAGTTGTATGTGTGTCAACTCCTTGGCGAAAGGAATTGTCCAAATGTGTGTTATCACCAACATACGTCATGTATGTTGGACTATGTTGTCTAAGTGTTTGTAGAAATGTCTGAATGGTTAAGTGTGTAATATATTAACCTATTATGGGCGTTGAGAAGAGATTCTCAACTACCCTATGGATGTGTATGATTTCCTACATGCAATTCACATTCTTTGTTGTTTAACTTCAAGCACTACTTATGTGTAATTCATGCTAAGTTGATATTCATCACATGCTTCCATATTGTATGAAGAATTGTTGTTCCATTATTGTTCTAAATTGTTATTATGAATCTCTGTTATAATTGAACATGTTTGGGACTATGGAATAGTCCAGAAAATCGGTAACAAACCTTGAGTTCATGGCCGAGGTTGATTTTGCCACGTAGGACGTATTTGACGAAACTGAGTCGTATTAGGGTTTTCGACAGTGGTTTGGCCACACGGAGTGTTTGCACACTCTATGTCGTTCAACTCAACGTGCGCTCGTGCTAGTCGAGTTCGTCAAGTAACCCGATTGTCCCGGTGGATGTACACCATGTATGGACGCTATTGTTTGAATATAGGGTACCAAACTTATCATTGTAATTCCGTTAACCATTGTACCTTGATCCGCTAAGACTCATGAGCCGGGCATGGTGGTATGGGACACCGTGGTCGAGCTGTCGGCCTACGCTGGGGTGACGAGCCTCCCCGTAGTGACCAGTGAGCACACCAAACTCGTGAGCCGATTATGGTGGTATGGGACACTATATTCGTGCTGTCGGCCTACATTGATTGGTGACGAGCCCTTTGTAGTGACCTCGAGCATACCTTGCTACTGCATTGAGGCGACGAGCCTTAGGGTAGTAACAAAGGTATGATAGGCATGCATTGATTGGTGACGAGCCCTTTGCAGCGACTTAAAACCATATGATCGTATGAGATTGTCTAGCACTGACGACCCTAGAATGGATCACTGTTTGGAAAGTGATATGAGGAAGATACCTTAGCTTCCCAATCCTGCTGTATGAAAAGGACTAATAACAACCTGGTAATCATGTTCATGCACCGCATTGCATGTGCGTAAGAGTCGTTGGCACTGCGGGAGGTTGTCATGCGTACCATAAGATGAAGACGCTGAGGGAGTGCGGGCGAGAGCATGCATCATTCCTACATACATCATTGCATTAACAAGAATAGTTAGGACATGTTTGATTGTATTGCCTTATCATTACTGCTTGATTGATTTGATAGCATGTTAACTTTTATTGTATAGTCCACTGAGTTGATCATTCACTCCCACATTCTAGGATGGTGTTTCAACACCAACCAGACTCTGTCTTAGATGCAGATGATGATGCGACCCCTGAGGCAGAGCAGGAGTATGAGGATGATGAGGACGCGTTTTCTTTCATGCAGTTCTCAAGCGGGTTCATGTGAGCCATGTCCTGATTTGCGGGGATTTTAGGTTTTCTTTGTAATAGATGATTTCATTTTGCTACTTATATTTTGAAATCAACACTTGTAATTATGACCTGGCAGAGCATACATACAACAAGGACTTGCACATGTATACATATATTTCTTTAAGTCTTCCGCTTGCGTCTTTCACTTATCCCTGAATTATGTTTACAGTTTGGCTTAATCTATTCCATGTTTTATGCACTCATACAGACAACATACATTCATCATTCAATATGTTGCATAAGTGATGTTTTGAAACTCGGGAGCTGAGTTATGCTCGACCCCCAAATTTCAGGGCGTTACAACCTTAATGATCTATCTCTAAATCTACACCACCATGATCCTCAAGCTCTAAGGAAGAGGTTTTTAGCGTTATGCATGTGAGACAACCTGTTGTTGCATGCTAACCGTTTAGACTCATTGGCTAACCGTTTTATGACTGTTAGGCTAGCCACATGCAGCAGTTTCTACATGGTCTGATTTAATGTTGCATATGCAGTTAAACCTTTCTCTAACTGCTAGTTTTTAACCTCTATAAAAGCTACACCGGTCTCATTTAGACCACTCGCCCACTCCAGCCACCTAACCCATATTCTCTATCACCACACAAATAAAACCGGTTCATGTAAGGTCGCAAAGGAGCGACACATATGAAATACAAAGTGTGTGACTATTGCCTCTACAACCACACTGCTTCGTATGCCACGCCGTCGCTCCAAGTCTGAGACCGTGCCCATGCGCACGCGGGGGATACGTAAGTCCTGATACTCAAAGGAGCAAATGACAAGGTACTCCCACCCCATATATAAACACAAGCAAGTTCTTCGGACAAATCTTTCATCACGTGTGTGTGTATATATAATCAATATTTTTCCCGCGGATTCTGTCGGTATATACTGTCTTGAAGGTTCACTGATGCGAACAGCTGATATTGTGGGCCATGGCTCTCCAAATTGTGCGAAAATCGTAACCCTTTGATTGATACTAGCAAAATAGACCGTTAACCAAGAAACACATGTCACCATTTTATGTCAACCAAGTTATTTTCACACACCCAGATCCATAGCTCAACCGGCAGACTGATTGGAGATACCTCGTTTCAACACTTAGGTCTTGGTATCGATCCCTAGCGGGGGTGGCTAACATGGTGTGTGTGGACATGAGTGTGTGCTAACAAGCTAACCCTAAATTTTAAAAAAAAAAAAAAAAACCTAGTTATTTTTACGCGCATGGAATTCACAGCATTAACGGTTCCGATCAGGGGACCGTGGGAATGTCTGGCCAAAGCATGGCCGACACAGGATGTGAGGTGTGTAACCCGTGTTAACCAAAAAATGCTTCATGGGCCCACAGTGGCGTCTATGTAAAATCTACCCTATCGATCAAAACCAAAATTTAAGTAGACAGAAACACAAAACAGCGAGGACTGAGCACCCACCATTGAAATCTTATTAGGGCCCGCGAGAAGTTTTGGACCATGATTACATTAGTTTTTCCTTAGATCCCATAAGGAATGACCTTATGAATGGGATAGATTTTGTATAAAGATCACAGCGGGCCCTAAGAAGATTTCAGTGGTCAGCATTTCCATTCCCACTCTTTCTAGTAGTGTGGCCCACTTGAGTTTCACATCTGACTCACTTTTGGAATCACAACCGAGCATGATTGGGCGAAACTGATGGACGGAGTGGATATCACGCAGACATGGCAGTGGGTTACAGGGGCTCCGTGTAACACGAATTACACTCAAATCACGTGCGACAAAACAATCCTCAATCATTAATATCTTGGGGCGAAGGAATTTCCGAATATTCCAGGATTCCTGCCCGGAGCCGCGACAAATATCTGAATTATATGTACGCTGCGGATTGGGTACTTCCCTGCCCATCCCGAGCACTGGACAGGCTGAGGTTATGAGGGGCCACCTTGATGTATGGATTTTATCCATACCGTCCATGCATTTTTCATGTCATTTTAGATTATGATCCCAAAAAAATATTCTAATCCAAGGTTCAAGTGGACCACACCATAGGAAGCATCTACCGTTGAAAGCTCCTAGGGTCCACCATGATGTTTATTTTCCAACCATACTGTTCATAAGGTTATAGCGACCTGGATGAAGGGAAAGCACTAATAAAAGCTTTATCTAAAACTTCCGTGGCCCCTGAGAAATTTTCAACGGTAAGAATTTAATTCTCATTTTGTGGTCTATTTGAGCCTCGGATTTGCCACAAATTTTGAGAAAATACGAAAAATTGGATGGACGGTTTGGATCAAACCCATAAATCACATTGGCCCGTCAGAGCCCAGCCTGTCCCGAGCTGGAGACAGGCGGGGAAGTACCCAATCTTCGTCCGAATTATGTGGTCATCTACTCATCTAATCAGGTCCTTAGTTTTATGAGTGGGTCCTGTGATCCACTGATCCACATCGTTGGTCCAATGTGACCCACCTTTGATGGTCCACTGTTTAAAAATCCCCTGATTGGAAAATACTAGCCACCAAACTCGAGCCTCTTCAATTGAATATCGACCGTTGTTGTACTTTGCTTGACCGCGTATTTTCTGGTCACTAGTTGAGTGGTCGGAATTCACCCATCGAGGGGATTTTGGGGTATGGTCCATTAATGGTGAAGCCAACGGTCTGGATTACCGACTGATGACTCAAGTAATTGGTGAATATCATTGATAGTGGTATCTTTGTCAATTCATAAGGAGATTTTGGTAATTTGAGTGCGAAATAAGATGGTCTGTGCGACCGTGTTTACGAGCTGTTTGCTTTTCGTTTCTTCTCTGTCCTTTTCAGTGCTGGCCTGGCGGGGATGGGGATGAGAGTTTGCTAATTCCACACGCCTGTAGAGCCGTACAATCCACGTGCCGGAAAAACGCGTATGAGATATGAACTTTTCGCTTGAAAAAAGTAAATAATCTTCAATCTTCAAGTGGGGCACAGCATACAAGGTCAATCGATAGTTAAATTCTTTTTCAGCCGTTCATTTGTTTTGATGCCATGCGTAGTAGGACGCGGATTTCCCACGAAAGCCTTTCGAAGGCACTTCCTGTGCCGGATGCTAGTTGCGGCACATCGATGTTTGTGAGAAATTTACACCGTCCATCCATTTTACAAGTTCATTTTAGGACATGCGATCGAAATTGGAGTGGACCGGGAAAGAGTTTCATACCGTTGAAACTTTCTTGGGCTCCACTTGTTGTTTATATGCCATCCACACCGTTTATATGAAACTTTTGTAGACATGAAAATGTTTCAACAGTAGTCATTGAATCCCCACTATTTCCTCTGGTGCGGTTCACTTGAGTTTTGGATCCAACTCAGTTTCAGTCACAGGTACTAAAATGAGTTCGCAGAACAAATGGTCCGAATTGATTTCTCACAAACATCATGGTGGGCCCAACTAGTATCCCTGCACAGGAAATTCATGCGAATGGTAGTATCTCATCTGATGAATAATTCAGATTTCACACCCTCACGACGTTGTGGGACATGCGCTCCCGGGTGCATATGTGCGGCTCTCGTACGTTTGTGAAGTCAGCAAACATCTGGAACGGAATTACACCGTCACCGCCTAACGTCCAATTTGCTTTGCGTGGGGTGTGGGTCTACGTTCACAAAGGTGCGCCACCTGAATACGGCATTGACCAAAAATGCTTTCTACAGGGAATATCCGAACCAGCTGACTCATCAGCTAAATTTCTATTGTTGGTTTGTCCACCTTGACTGAATATATAATGGGTTTTAATAAGATCGTAGGTGTTCCGATCACACTGATTTATGGTCTGGGCCAGGGCTTTCAGATGGTCTGAATTGATTTGACCCACCATACCATGTGTACGGTTGATTTATGCATATTATGTATGCATGCTCACAACCACATTGTCTACTTCAATCTATCCTGATCGTCGGATGGGTGGAATGAAGGGTTAAAATTAAAGATGGCTATCATCACCAAAATCTTAACCTTGTCCCATCCAAGTAGACGTGCTTTGGAAAGCCCTATTTCCTATTTCGACAATGGAAGGGTCGGATCTTCCACGCCTGTTCTGTATTTGCATGTATTCTGCGTGTGGATGGGTTTCACACGCTTGTGGAATAGCGAATTTCTATAACAGTTTATGAAGTGTGGATGGTCAGGGTGTCACACGCTTGTGGAATAGCGAGCTTCCATAACAGTTTATGAAATCGATGCGTGTGGATCGTTAATACTCATTCCAGAATTCTTGGTTTCTCACGCTTGTGGAATAGCGAACTGTATGAAATCCATACGTGTGGATCGTTATACTCATCCCAGAATTGTTGGTTGCTCGTGGAAGAGGTTTGTTAGAATACATCTCAATGTGTTGCAACTGAACTTCGGCCTTTCTAATGACCCCAACCGTTTGTTTGGTTGCTATCCGCTTGGATCGTGTATGTCTAAAGATAATTCCGGATCAAACATTTCAAACCATCGAATATGTAAAGATTGTGATGGCCATTCATGTTCAAAGAAAAAGAACCAAATTATCAAATCTATTGCCTTTCTACTATGAAGAAGGAGACGTATCATATAAACGGATTGGATCATTGGAATATGACCCATATTCAAAGCTAAAGTCCCGACGTATCGTATGGCAATAAGTCACGACGTATTTGAGAAGACCTCGCTCGTGGAATACAAAACTGTCGGTACACGCAGGACTTTCGCTTTTATTGGGTAGTCCCCTCAAACACACCCTCTCAGCGGTGCACACGCATATTTACACGCATCACGCGTGTAAACATGCGAGTGCGTGGGTTCTCGCAGTCAAAACGAAGGGCTGGTCCACTCGTCAGGTGCATTTTCCCTGGCAAACAGAATGGACGGTCTGGAAGAAGTTGTAGATGTCGACACTCATCATATATTTGTGGCCCACCTGATGAGTGGACCATCTTAATTGCCTATGTTCGTCTTAACGGTGGGAGGCCACTTATGCAGTCCTGGTTACGTGTTAACCCGGCGCTTGTGCTGCGTGTAAAGGTGTGCAAGAAGAAGCGGAGAAGGCTTAAACCTCTCCTTCCAGTCTTGCGTACGAGCAAATGAATGAATGCACCTTTCTTTTTCTTTTTCTTTTCTACTGCCTCCTGGTCAAAAGAGGAAGCGGATTACGTGGTGTTGCACACACCAGCAAGCTCGGTGGTGTGTTAATGTCACCCAGTCCTGTGGCCCCATGATGATGTATGTGTTATACGCAGACAGTCCATCCATTCTGGGAGATCATTTTAGGCCATGGGCCCAACAATGAGACAGATCCAAAGCTGAAGTGGCCCACACCACATAAAGCAATGGGACAGTGACGACCATTGTTGAAAGCTTCTTAAGGCCCATCCTTCGTAAGGTTGCAGAGATCTTGATGAAAAGAGAACACGGATATCAGCTTGATCCAAAACTTCTGCTCCTCCAAAAGTTTTCAGTGGTAGGCATTCAATCCCCACTGCATTATGTGGTGTTGGCCTACTTAAGCTTTTGACCTGACTCATTCATGGTACTAGGCCCTAAAATGATCTCTCAAAATAGATGGATGGTGTGGATATAACCCATAGATCATGATGGCCCCACAGAACTTGGTGACGTCAACACACCACTTAGGCTGGTCGTGGTTAGAATTCCTTCTGTTAAAATGAATAATGGTATTTTGAAATTATTATTTTTTTAAATCAAAAATTAAAATTTGAATTTGGTTTGAAAATTTTAAATTCTTCATTTTTCCTCCAAAAATAATTTGAAACCAGTGAAAAGTGGTTTTTTTTCATTTATTCCCACGTCACTTAAAGAATGGATGTTTTTCTGATTTATAAACTTTCCTCTGAGTTACTTATTTGAAAAAGAAAAAGAGAAAGAGCTTGAGGTTGCGTGACTTAGAAGTGTTAGTGGCGCACTTTGAATTTCGTACGTCACTCATTCGAGTCACCATTTATATAAACTGAACCCCCGAGTCTAGATAAAGCATCAGAAATCCAATTAATCTTTTCAAAATAACAAATCTCTTTCTCTCTCTCTTCTTTTAACAAGTTAAGTAACATATGGAGTTATCGAACTCACTAAGTCCATAGTCTGCGAAAGACAATGGCTGTGTTAACTGAATTCATACAGTGATTCCTTTGTGATTGTTGCACGCAGGATTAAATAAGACTTGTCATATCTTGAAAGCAATTGACTAGCAACCTGCCAGCGATCTCTGATCTAAGCCTAAATTAAGCAAATCACGCTTTAAGGACAACACATCTGGTATGTGTTTCAACCTAATTAAAATATTTTTTTTAATCCAAAATTCTTAATTTGAAGATTTTTCAACATGTGGTGTGGTGTGGTGTGCGGCACACCACGCAAATTACATTGCATGCCACACACCACTTACCTCGTGGTGTGTACACATCAACAAGTTCAGTGCACCCTACCATGATATATGTGTTGAGGCTTGAGCTAAAAAATAAGATAGATCCAAAGCTACAGTAGACCACACTGCAAAAGGTAATGGGGATTGAACACCTACTATTGAAAACTGATCGGGGTCAAAGAAGTTTTGGATCAATCTAATGTTTATTTATTTTTTCCTTCATCTAGGTTTGAGCGACCTTTTGGCCCAGTTTGGCAACCATCTAAAATTGGGTTGATCATGTTTTAGTGAGTAGTAATTATGAACTACAAATCGTAATATATAATACATGAGAAGTTTACGTTAACAGTGATTATTAAGGCTGCCAACAGGTCGAGTCCAGACTTAACTAGAGTTGGTCCGAACCTGGCTTGCACAAGCCATCTACTTACCATCTCCATCTGTGTCAGTCAATGATGAGCCCAGCCCAAGCCTAAACCAATTCACCATCTTTGGAAGTGAAATGGTCATTTATAATAGTATTTATTGCTATTATAATTGAAATATTTATCTAAAATCAAGTTAACTGTTATTAATAAGTTGTATAATTTATATCAACCACTAAATATTTTTAAAAATGCACTGAAAAAAAGAGAGAGACAAAACTCTTGCATATATACTTTGAAACCATAAATGCGCCGGGTAGGGTTGGCTTTGGGCCAATGGACTTTTCAGTTTTTATACACAATCCAAGCCTAACCCAATTAATAATGGGCTTCACTTTTAGGCGTGGGGCTTGTCTCTCAGGCCACATTCATTGGCCTAAGTCCAACCCAAAGTAAGTCAAGCCCAGGAGCCCAACCGACCAGATCACCCATTGATAGCCTTAGTGATTATATATTTTAAATTAAGATCTCTTACGCATAAGGATCATTGATTAAAATAAGATCAACTCAATTTTAGGCATTTACCCAACAAGGTCATGTACGGTGTGATTTAACTTGGATGGGAGATAAGGAAGAAAAAAAAGGATTGAAATATATTATCAACCTTGTGATTATTAAAAGTTTATGAGGGAGCCTTTTGATGGGCTAAATACAGTTTTGAGCCAAACTTGTTTGGTTATATGCATGGAAAAAAATGGTCATGGAAAACCAATCCAATTGGTTTCTAATGCGTTGAAAAAAATGTAAATGGATGAAAAAATGGATTGGCAAAAACTCATTTTGCATCCAAATAGGGCTTGAGCATATTGTTATTATTATTGTCGTTGTTTTGTAATCTAACGTATAAACAAGTGAGATTATTGAATAGGTGTGTGTGTGGGGGGGGGGGGGGTGGGAGGTTCCATGCGGTCGAGCTCAGGGGAACTTCCCATGAGGTCGAGCTGTGTGGGCCCCATCGTGATGTGTGTCGAACATCAACACCATGCATTTGATGGGTCCCCTTTAAATTATCATGGGACATCCCAAAAATCAGCCGTATAGGAAACTCGGGTGGGCCATACCATCTAAAATCATGTGAAGACATGCCTAAAATATATAAAAGCACTTGGTGCGGCCCACCTGAAATTTGGATGCGTCTGAAACTTGGCCTGACCCCTCATCCAAGTGGGAAACACATAATGGATGGGCTGAATTTGTGAAACATATCTCGGTAGGCCCAACAAATGATTATGAATGTTTTGATGGAGGGTAGCCACTCTCAACTTTTGTATGTGGTGTAGGCCACACGAGTCATGGATTGACTTGATTTTTAAACAATAGGCCCACCATGGAATGGTGCATCTGACTGATGGGGCAGATGTTCGACGCACATCACAGTGGGGCTCACACAACTCGACCGCATGGGAAGTTCCCATGAGCTCAACCGCACAAAACCTCTTCCCTATATATATATATATATATATATATATATATATATATATATATATGGTACTATGAGGTCAACATCATGGGAACTTCCCATGAGGTCAAGTTGTGTGGGCCCCACCATGATGTGTGTCGAACATCAACACAGTGCATTTGATGGGTTCCCTTTAGGACATGGGTTATCTCAAAAATCAGTCGTATACAGAACTCAGGTGGGTCATACCATCTAAAACCATGTGAAGACATGCCTAAAACATATAAAAGCACTTGGTGCGGCCCAAATGAGTTTTGGATGTGGTTGAAACTTGGTTTGACCTCTCATCTGAGTGGGACACACATAATGGATGGGCTGGATTTGTGAACCACATCTTGTGGACCCAATAATTGGTTATGAATGTTTTAATGGGATGATAACCCCTCCCATCTATTGTATATGGTGTGGCCCACCCAAGTCATAGATTGACTTGATTTTTAAGCTCGTGACCCACCATGGAATGGTGCATCTAACTAATGGGGTAGATGTTCGACACACATCACAGTGGGGCCCACATAGCTCGACCTCATGGAAAGTTCCCATGAGGTCAACCTCATATTACCATTTCCCACACACACACACATATATATTCTTCCAAAACCTTTAAAGGAATTGGCTCATCCCATGGCTTGTTTAGTGACTCCGCTATTGTTAGGCTTCATGTAAACATTAGACATTATTGACATGTGTACATATTTATCATTTAGATCATATTGAGATTTTTCAATATTTACATTCAGATGTATGGATGTGATTGATCTATAATGATGTATACAAACAAATATTTAAAGTGGGCATCATGATGAAATATGACTAACATTCGTTAATTGAATGTTAGGTCTGCTTTTTGCATGCCGTATATCATTATAGTGATATACATAAAATAAATGATGCATATTAAGTGCATGAACACATGAGATGTATCTTTATTATAATAACCTAAAAATTTCCGCACACTAGTGTTCTTCCATCTGTGTATTTTAGCAATTAGAATTTTATTTTATTTTTTAAAAAAGATGTAGAGATGAGTGCACACATATACACTTATACACACCTTATAATAACTTTCAGAACCCTCAAATATCTTCGTACACATGATGGTTCATCAAACCCACTGTTAAAAGAGCTACTCATCACTAGATTAAGATATTCAATTGTCCACTTTGCTTTTGAACCAACTGATCATAGTAAATCAATCACGAGATCACTGTATCCATCCATAAACTCACCCAAAATGAGATTATGATCCGTTCATCTTGTTCACCATCTATGTATATACTTAACATACTGTCAAAATCATGATCTAAGGATTTTTCTCATGTGTACATATACATGTACATACTTCTGCACATCCCAAGCTTATATTTTATGTCACGCCCCAAACTCAGAAACCGGGTTCACAAAATTTTCGATCGCCGAATCCAGTGCCGACAGCCTCCGTAGTACTCCATTCTCGGCTCCTAGCGCCCATACGTCAGGTTCCAATCATAGAATCCTACAAGGATGATTTTCAGTACGAATTTTTTTTTGTAATGAAGCATAACCACAAGTATAACCAAGTCACAAAACAACATTACCACATATCCACTATATCAAAAACTTTAAGTACAATGCATATGAAATAGAAATACAATATAATGAAAGTAACAGAAAATTCAGAAGCTCGGCTGCATGCTCCAAACTCAACGCTGCTGCAACCTACCGCCACCTGCACACATTTATCGTGTATAAGCTTATAGAAAGCTTAGAAGGTGATGAAAGTGTGTATAAGGCGAGTGTCAAGTGTACAATATCAGAGTAATGCGGAAATATGCGGTAAGTCCATGAATGCTATCAGTTATACCAAAGCTATGTGATGCAAGGCATAAATGCTATCGAGCATACTAAGGCCATGTGATGCGAGGCCTATGTAGCGAAATGTCATATGCGAGATGCAAAGCAAGCGTGCCAGTACTCATCAAATACACATATCAGTATAGTTCCTCTCTGGATATCACCGGGGTCTAATACACCTCACACTGACTGCTTCCTCCCTAGCTACACAGTCAAGCAAGTGGAAGAGACCACACTATCCGCCTGACCAGTAGTCTGTCAATACCTACCCAGCTCGTCGATAGCGGACTCATTTGCGAGTTGGTCAAACTCAGCCTAGCTTATAGCCCCCTCACTCTGGCGGATAAAGTTGCACCCCCTTCCAACTAACCACGACACAGTGGGAGACACGACCTACTGGTATTTGACACTCGGGCGCTCATGTATCCACTTGGTCTAGGCATTAGAGCATCTCCTGGTACCAAAAAGGTTCTGAAATTTTCACCCAAGGATATTCTAAGTGCCCACAATGCTAGAGCCAATATTTCCAGTATCCCATACGACCATTCACGATGTGCCTGTGGAGGCCACGGCCCTGATGTCGTTAGGGCGTGCAGTGAATCATGACACACAATGCGAAATGCATGAGTCACACCGTCAGTCATGCAGCAATCTCGCGCGTACCACGCGCTCATGTGGGGCACTCCGTCTCATAAGGAGTCCCGTAAATGTCTCAGCCCAATGGCTTATGTTATGATCAAACATTCCTCATATTAAGCATACATATGATGCGTATGCGCCGCATGAATCATGGAAGTGCACTAAGCATGTTATAAAGTAATGAATTGTCCTTACAATGAAGATGGTCCTAGATGGCCTACACACAATAAGTACGGGCCTATCACTGGGCCCTAGGGAGAGTTTTAATGCGGACATTTAAACGACATTATTCTTACAATGTGGACGTCAAACCAACATTGCTCCTAAGGCATGGCCCACCATAAAACATCATTACACAAACCATGGAGGCATCACACATTGCAATGGACCCTAAGGACATCCCGTTGGGCCTCGACCCATGGGCCTTAGATACATCAAATGGGCCGCACCATACGGGCCTTATATAAATCAAGTGGGTCGTATCAATGGGCCTTATGTACATTGTAATGGGTCATATCCCATGGGCCTTTGAATACATCACAATGGGCCTCGCATATATCAAGGTTGGCCTCAACAACAGGCCACAAATACATCAAGGTGGGCCTCCTTAAATGGGCCTTATAAATATCAAGGTGGGCCTCCTCAAATGGGCCTTAAATATGACAAGTGGGCCACATCGCATGGGCCATATGCATATCCAATGGGCCACACCCAAATACAAGTAGTGGTAATGATTTCCACCATTAAATTCCTAAGGCCCACCATAATATTTATTTCCCATCCAATCTAATTATAAGGCCTCACGGACCTAAATTAAAAGGAAAGACCAATATCATATTTGGTCCCAAACTTCGTAGCCCAAGGGTCTTAATGGTGGGCCTTCAAACCCACTACTTTCTATAATGTGGTCCACTTATTCCTAGATCTGTCTCATTTTTGAACTTAAGCTTCAAAATGAGCTTTCAAGTGGTTAGATGACTTGGATGCAACACATGCATCATGGGGGGGGGGTTGCACATGAACCATGGATCTGATTCATTCTTTAGCTCATGCCCAAAAATGAGCTTGCAGAATGGATTGACGGTTTGGATGCAACACATGTATCATGGTGTGTCCCCGTCCAGGTGTGGATAAACACATAAATCATGGTGGGGCTCATTGGCCGTCCAGTGACTGGACGACATTGGTAAAACACATACATCTGGGCAGAATCCACCGTCCACAGCAGTGGATGGTGTGCGTAGAACACATACATCACTGTGGGTCCCATGTGGGGCCCACCATAATGCTTATATGTCATCCAATCTGTCCATAAGGTCACTCAGACCTAGATGAAGAGTAAAAACAAATTTCATCTTGATCCAAAACTTCTGTGAACCCAGAAATAGGTTTCAATGGCAGATGGTTCAACCCCACTGTTTACTATGATGTGGCCCACCTGAGCCTTAAATGGGGCTGATATTTGGGTGGGGCCTACTTCAGGAAGGGGCTCACATAATGAATGGGTTGGATGACAAACAAACATCATGGTGGGGCCATGGCTGGGGCCGCGGATCCCTGACCGTTTCACGCTGACGCCAGCAGCGTCCTGCTGCACAGCAGCAACAGGCGCTGCACCTAAATTTGATTTAAAAAATTTTTTTTTTTGAACTCTCGTTTTTCCGAGGTCATAGGGCCTACATCGGAAGAATCCGCTCCAGCCATTGCACTCTACGGCTCAAGACAGATCAAACGAGCCCCATATTCGACATGTTTCGGTGCGTAGAAAAATTAAAGTGAATTTAAATGGTGAAATTCACTAATTTCAAAGGTATGGCCCGCCAGAACCTCAGATTGGCTCCGTTGTTTGGTTCAACGCCTAAAATGAAGTAGGAGAGGGGATGGACAGCTTGGATTCAAAATATACATCAAGGTGGGGCCTAAATGAGTGGCCTACCCCAAAATCTAAAAAGAATCTCTCTTCTTTTTTTTTTACAATTCACGTCCAGCGTCTCTGGACGCTGGACGGCTTGGCACAACAAATATATATAAGGTGGGCCCTGCTCAGGTGGGCCACCAAATGATGGATAGTGTGGATACAATATATATAAAGCGGGCCTCACCTACAAATGACTTGAATCCAATACATGCTTCATGGTGGGGTCCATTCAAGTAGGCCACACGGCCATATCATCACACACAAAAATAAATAAATAAAAAGAGAGGGAGAGAGAAAGAGAGAAAGAGGGACACGTGTGATCGAAGGCTTCGCCACTATGAGCCCTCCCTTGCAGGAAATTATACATCAAGGGGGTACCATTACACGTGGGCCCATCAAATCAAGGATCAACGGTGGAGATCCCTTCTCCACCCAAAATGGACGGTCTAGATGACCTCTTTTCATGCAAGGAAAATAAACATCATGATGGGGCCCATGGAGAATGGCCCCATCATGGAATGATCATAAGCATCAAGGCGGGCCATCGGTCACACCTAGGGTCCAAAGTGAGATTTATACCATCGATCGATAAGCTTCACTTGGCCCATCATAAAGATATGGAAACTAGCCTATAGAAGCACCCGCCGTTCGATCTTCTCGGTCCGTTGGAACTCCGATCTCCTTATGCTTCACTTTAATGGTGGAAGATGGGAAATGAATGGCTAAGATGAGGGATTTTGGGAAGAAAAAGTGGGCCACACAACTCACTTTCTATCTTGGAATTCCTTGGACGTGTGCAACTCTTTTGCTTGGGAAATAAGGGAGAGAGAGAGTTATAAGGAGAGAAGTGATGGGAGATGGGTGATGGATGTGAGTGATGGGTGAGGTGATGGATTGGTTGACTTTGGTGGTTGCTTAACTTGTGGAAAAAGAAAGCATGGGTGCTCTTGTACTTGACATGAGGTGATTGATGGGATTGATTTGACATGTTGTAGAGATTCTCTTGGGATTGTAAACGCGCAGCGTTTTCTTTGAAATAAACGTCAGCCCACATCTTCCGGCCAGGGTATCGCATCGGTGCATGAGTTACGGCGTTGGAACCGTGGCGACGGTGCGGTCACAATGATACAAGTCTCAGATTAAGCTGACTCAAATCTACAGGATACGACTTAGGGTCACGGGCAAACGTCGGTTATACGTCGCAGGTTACCGAAATTCGACGGGAAGGATCGTGAGATTCGACGAAACAGTACGGACTAGGATACGGGTCTTACATTTTATAACTCACTTGATCAATCATCAATCCGATAGTCGAGAATACTCTTTAGTGTTAGATCAATCTATTTAACTATTTATTTTCAGAATCCTTACATTATCATGAAATATATTGAAAAAAATCTTTATAAGTCATTTACTTCTGATAATCCTTGATTCTAAACATTTCATCTTAATCCAGATGCATTAAGGAATAATTTACACCGTCAAAGTCTAAATCCAATGGCTACTTACGCGTCATTGATCGACTAAAATTTTCTACGGTATACATGTTCTTCCCCAACACTAATTTAAAAAAAAATTATTCTGAAAGTTTGATTGTGATGGAAATTTAACCAATGTTTATTTAACTCAATTGAACCATACACTTTCAATCTCAACATTTGATTCACAAGATCTATTATCTAATGAAATTCTTATCATATCTACTAGATGACCCACTGAAAATTAGCCAGAAACTACCCTTACGATCTACAAATGATTCCTATTGAATTTACCAATTCACTTCTCACCTTAGGACACGTATGGACCTAGTTTTGGAGGTCTTCAGCCTATTCAAGAAGAATTTTATGAATTATACCTTTATCAAACCCATAAGGGGTTTGGTAAATACATGCGTACCCCATGTTGCGCATGTTAACATAATAGACCATAATCTGATAGTCGATTGAGGTGATTGTCCGTACAAGTACACCTAGGCACCTTAAAGAATCTCATGAGACACTAAAGTTGTGTTTTTAATGAGAGCGGACCGTTAGTTTTGAAGCCAAAACTGATAGCCACCTAATTTAAAGAACAACCATTTGGAATAGTTATTTGACAATTCAAGCTGTATGATTAGTGTGCCACTAGGGCTATGACTCGAGATTAACATGCAAATCTAAGCCTAAGTTGTTTCCATGCGTAAACCCGAACTCTAAACCTTTGCGCATGTGCATGAACTAGAGGTAACTCTCTCCTAATCAGTGAAAACAACAACAATGAAACATCTTCTTTTTCAATTTTATTGTTTTACAAATCATTCAACCTACAATCCATGTGGGCTTTCTCTGGATGATCTGGACTACCTATCTGAGCAAAACAATCTTTCGATTATATCTAGTAAGTCGCGCTCTGTCAAGGAATTTGTCTCAAAGCTCCAATGATCAAAACTGACAATCAGCTCCATAATTCTCGTGTTTACTCTCTAAAAACCCAGGATCTCCATGTGGGACCCATTGTTACTTTTCAAATATAAAGAACCAACCAAAGAAGTCAGATTTCCAACACTGAAATCTCATTTTTTTCTCAGTAACTTGCGTCGACAAACTAAAACATTGAAATCGTTGAACTACCGGTCAAACGTCATCGGACTTTCAAAAAGTGGGGCCCACAAGCTTTCCTGACATCCATCTAAACCATCCTTGCAAAGCAGAATTTCAAAAAATGCCTTAAGGAGAAATTTGCCACTAACTCCACCTTCATTTCCTAATAAGAAACTGCTACAGTTAATCACTATATTAACCCCAATCTCAAATCCATGTTATCTGTTGTGGAGTCCATCTTATCACTGCAAGATCCCTGATAACATAGCCAAGATCAATGTAATGTGTGTAATTAGCCAACCAATGAAATCGGCATTAGGAGAGAATGCTAGAAATTTGTTTGCACAAATCGATCAACAACTTCATCTACAACTCTAATTTTTAGAACATTCAGAAAACCTAAGAGAGAGATTATAAAACCTCATGCCGGTGAGAGAGAGTACAGCAAGAGAATAAATGAGAAAGAGAGAGGGGGGAAAGAAAATTGAGTCATTGACTCACTAACCCCACCGAGTTAAGTCGAGTTGGGTTAAAGTCCAGTGTCCATTGTTGGACGTGGATTGACAAGAAGAGAGAAAGAGAAAGAGATAAGGGGAAGGAGGGAACAGAAGAAGGCAAATAAGTGGAAGAGAGAGAGAGTGTGTGTGTGTGTGAGAGAAAGATGAGTTAAATCACCGAGTCATATGAGTCTAGTCAATTCAAGTCGATTCAGTCAGGTTCGGGTTGGTGCTTCAGAAGCTTAGTGATTCTCTGCATTGAACTCCTTCCACTTAGTTCTACACATTAAATTCCTGACTTGATTTATTACTTAATTAATGTTCGTTCTCAAAATTTTTTCTTACTTTTTAGTTTCTGACATCCTCTTATGTGAAATAAGATCTTGGGTAAGAGAACTTTAATGTTCTAATTCTCAACTCTTGTAATAAATTTTTATTATTCACATCTACATTTTGCTCTAAGTCTAGCCTTTTTACTTTTGAAAAAGCATTATTTTCATCTTTCTTGACTTAAAGGTTTTCATTAACTACCGTTACTTGATTTTTATAGAACTGGATGCGTTCCTTGCATTATTTATTTTCACTTGGAATAGTCCATTTGTTAAATAACTTGAATGTTGAACATTTGTCTCTATTTGTATTTTTTTATTAATTCTCCATTTAAATTCTTGTTAATTTAATGATAAATTGTTGAATTGTCTATTCGTAGACATTGCATACATCATGATCATGACGTGCTTGAATTTGAACTATTGATTGCACCACAAGTGCTTGAGAATTGCTTTTATCTTCATTAAATCCATACCATTATTTTGTTTGGAATTACTTTTGGACGAACAACAGATCGGTGATGCATGGTTGATTTGTTCACAGGCATGCATGGTTGATTTATTTCCCTGTTGGATTGTTTAAGTGAGTATGGATGATTTGCGACATGTTCTTAATATTAGAGCCACATAAGACCTCGATGCTCCAATAATTTATTGAACAATGTTGATTTGCTTAGTTGGATCAGTGATGCATGGTTGATTTGCTCACTAGAGTACATCATTGATTTGTTGTCTCGTTGGACCACTTAAGTGAGCATGATTAATTTGTGATAGGTTCCTATACTCATTAGACTGGTTAAGTGAGCATGATTAATTTGCGACACGTTTTTAATATAAAATCCATTCGAGTTCGTGGACATCTAGTTAATTGAATATACTATCGTATTTATAACATCATGACATCATGGTACATTTATAATACCTTGTTTGAATTTCATCCATTACGTTATTTTGTTGATATCTCATTGTAGACACCGCACATCGGGCCGATAAGCTTGATTGAACAGAAACCCTAATCCATATCATTAACAGTAAACCAAATCTGAATCCAAACCCTAAACCATAATCCAAACCTTAATCCATATCTAGCCCTAAAAACCAACCAAACCCAATTAACTCTGTCACATTAACCCGATAAAACCTTGAACATGGTCTCGAACCCAAAATTTTAAAAAAACCTAACCTATAGAGTCAACTCACCTGATCAGCCCATATAGCCTACCCAGTCAACTCACCTTGTCAAGTCAAGTCCATAAACTCATTTTGTCACAAGCCCATTCAAAAGCCCAAATAAGAGGAAAGAGGAGACAACAAAGCAGCTTCGAAGGAGCAAAGCTGTCCACATATACAGGAGGAGCCACACTCTGAAGCTAGAGCAAAAATGAAAGACGAGCGCCACCTAGGTTACTGCTCACCACGTGGCACTGGCCGTACTTTGGTCAGCTGCTCACTCGTGTGTACCTGTTCTCCATACCTATTATGTGTATGTGTAAAACTTTGAAATTACTCTGATATCCCTCACTTGAGCCAAATTACACATTATGCCATCCAAACCAATACACGAGATTTTGCCATATGACAATCTTAAATATCAATCATTCAAGCTCTTTTTAACATCAAGCTTTGCTGGAATTACCAGAAAACCAAGCTAAATGGCTATATATACCCTATTCCCTTCACATTTCAGGAGCATTCCTTACTAATCCAGAACTATCCTAAACCCCTTAGCCATCCCCACCAAAGAGAGTGAGAGTAAGGAAGAGAGCTTAGCCTAGGTCCAGCCCTAACATTAGCCTCCTGAGCCGACCCAAGTTCAATCCAAGCCAATTGATATGCTCTTTGTGACACTACCATCCACCGAACTATTTTCAGTCAAGCTTCATCTACCCATAGGATCTGCATAACACAACATTCATCTCATCATTCAATAAACTTCGTACCAAATTAGCTCAGAAGTATGCTCTGTAGCTTGCCGATTTAATCGGACCCTGTCTAACCGAAAACCTACCAATTACTTCATATTTTGTCACAAGCACTGCACATACTCATATACGAGAACTGAATCTTAACCCTAAGAATAATCAGATTTTGTGAAGTAGAGACTGTACATTTGTACAAGCAGAGCAGGTGCCTAACACCTTTCTCTGTATCTGTGGTCCCTTAGAATATTTAATTGCAGAACCAAAGAGTCATTTTAGGGTAAGAAATCTTCGAGTCCCTACCCTAACGTTTATATATGGCCTAACCGACTATAGAAACGAAAAAATTGACTAAAGATGACTCTGGTCAAATATAATCAATCAATCAAAGCGTAGAGCCCTTGAAAAAGCCAACCTGTGGAAAAGCTGCCTCAAGTCGATTCCGGCCCAAGATCTCAGCGTCCACACTCACCCAGTTTTATAAATTGTTGAATTAATTTATGTTGTGAATATATTGGAATTCAATTGTAGTGAATATAATCTCACTGAGCTTTTAGCCCACCAATTATGACAACTCTTACAGGTTTTCGGGAGGATGAGGAAGCGGAAGAAGTCTTAGATGACTGTTTCTACCAAGGAGACTTCTTTAGTTCAGTTTTCTTTTAATTTTCTTTTGAATAAGTATATTATGACCAGTGAAGAGATTTTTAAGTAAGAATTGATGATGGTAGTATTAAAATAGAGTTTACATTTGAATTTTATAATTAAAATTTAAGTTTAATATTTTATGTTAGAAGATTTAGTAGTTAGTTTGGTTTGAATATGCAATGTGTTGAATTGTGAATGTGAATGCGGTGTATTGAATGTGGAAGTGAAGAATGATGTATGAAAAATTAGTTCACACCCTAAAACTTGGGATCAGGGTCACTGTACTTAAGTTACAAATTTCGGAGCATGACATCCACCATAATTTATGAGATGATTAGGATGAGATTTCATAGAGTTTAATGAAGACGGCTCCATACATAGTTAGATTGTGTAAGCCTATGTACTACATTAGGGATATATCATTGGTTGATCTGATGGATCTCACATTATGATCGTGTGACAACGAACGCTTGATCATTCATGATGCGTGAATTGAGTCATACATTGTTGCGAGACAAATTACTTGTAAGTGACAAATTGATTCCAAAAAAAATATTGTGCAAATACGCTAGTTCCATAGGTGACTCTTGTGTTGTTATTGCTATACAATATATGGAAAGATCATGATAAGATAATATCACTTTGGTGTACATCATTAAGGCCATTTATACAAATTCGATTGGGTTAAAAGCACACTAGGAAAGCATTCGAATTAAGATCAAATCATGAATATGGGTTAGATGATGATTGAATATGATGTACACGAGTCTTATATAAGGCATTGGATCGAATGGATGATTGGATTTTATTGCAAAGCGTTTTTTGAAAAAAAAAAATATATGTATATGTTTATTATATTAATATCTTTAATGAACTTTTTATTGATTATGTTTGCAAAGATAAAATCCATTCAATCTTAAAACTAATTAATTAGCGTGTGTCACTTTTAGAGTATTTTGATTTATACTTGCGTACACATGGAGTCAATGTACCCGATTGAGTATGATCAAACTAACGATCCATGACAAGTGGTTGGAGATTGAGATGAGTAGTTTTTTGTCCACTTGTAAATCTGGTGAGTTGCATACCGTAGAGAAGATTATGGCATTAAAGGCCTCAAACTATACCTAGTTGATTGGAGGGTGTAGATCATATTTTCTTATTAGGAAGAGCATTGTAATTTGGCATACCTCATTACCACTATGGCATAAGAGATATTGGAGTTTGTACCTATAATTTCATCATAACGGAGGTCTATAAATATGAGTGTAGGATTTTTATTTGAGACACTTTCTGTCCTCTAAATCCTTGACTCTAGATAAATCATTTCCCTGTTAAAAATCCTAATACACTTAATCAACAAATCTCAGTGTATATAGTGTTCTCTTTTCTCATGTGGTTAGGAATCAACATCTCTAATAAGGGCGTGTTTGGATTCACGGTTTTTAGTGTATAGTATCGTATTAGTGGGGTTGATGGGACATGTCCCTCGTTTGGAAACGAACGGCGGCCGACGCATTCAACGTGCATGAATACGCCCAAGAACCACTTTCCATCATCGATGGCATTCAACGCGCATTTTCTTCTTTCATTGTGTTGCTGGTAATGCCCCGTATGACCGTCTTTTAACAAATCCACATCATCCATCATCTTCCTCTCAAGATTTAAACCATGAATGATGAGCTTTGATCATCCAATGATGTGGCCCACTGAGACAATCAAGCTGAAACAACAGCCAAACGGTCTTTTTTTTTAATCATTGTAGCGATCACGAGGAAGTACATGGCCATAAAAGGTCAACATGTTTTTGAAGGGTTTTTCTCCCTCTACCTGATGAACGGTTCAGATTCACCTTTCATGCATGATGGTGGCCCACAACGAAAAGACAGAACCTTTGTTTCGCAACAGAGTCGACGTATTGAAGCTTGGTGGCCCACTTATTGAAGCTTCTTGAAAAATCTACTCCGTCCATTGGATTTAAGATAAAAAACCATCTAGAAGGGAGTGCTTTTGGAGTGAAATCAGCGTGGCCCATGAGGGTGTTTACTTCGCCATCCATTTCATGTTTAACGGTTGAGATTCTTCAATAGTTTGCATAGAAACAAAAGGACACCTACATAGGGGTAATGCCTACCCTCTGAAGTGAATGAACGGCTCAGATCATTAAATGGAACAGTGAGTGAGCCCCACTATACGCACGTATATACATCGTGTGGCCCTTATCCGATCGTTTCCAAACATTGATCTGACATGAAATTGTATACATGCTAGAGTAATGCGTCCTATCCAAACATTGGTTAGTGGCACGTCTCCGCTGGATGTATTCTGAATATCGCCCAACGTATACGTGAACAGTACCGGATACAATACAATACAACCAAAACGTGAGTCCAAACACGCCCTAAATGAATAGCGTTTTCTTCCGTCATGTGGTTGGGAATCAACATTTCTAGTAAGCTTTTGTTCGCATTAGTGTAGTGAAGAGGACAGTCATGACTATGTATTTGGGATAATTTTATTATTGAAAAATTTAAATTGATAAATTTTATGGTACTTCCACTTACATATACTACATGCCCCTGCTAAATGGAGAAGGCTCAAGCCTAAGCCGCATCTATTGGTTTTAACTTTTCCTTGACCAGTTAGATGCTAGCCATGCCCAAATTTTCAAGAAAAAAGAAAAAAAGAGCACATAGGCTCATGGAAAGTGCACAGTAAAGGCCCATTGATTGAGGGCACAACCCAACACCCAATAAATTAAATATGGGATGAAAATGGGGTAGCTACTATAGTTAGCATTGACTCATATTGACCAAATTAAGGGAGACGATGCCATGGAACTAGCTAGAAGACATGAATGTGCTAGTACCATATTTCTACACCATATGACGCAAGGTTATTTCCAACCATGTCCATCTGGTAGGGCATTGTGATTGTGAATTGATTCAAGATGCACATAAAGTAGCTAATCCCAACCATCTAAACGATGGCCTTTAAATTGACAGTGATAAAAGAGTAAAGATAAGTGGGACCCAAATTGATGAGATTAGGATTTTCGTATTTTACTAGCAATTACTTTATGCGAAGAGGGATGTGAAGTGAGGAAAAAGAATAAGAGAAATATAAGATCATTTGACCAAAGTGATTTGATGAAAGGGATGGGCAATAAAAAAATGGCACACAAATGAAGGGTTTATATTAAAGATGGCATCGTTTGGGTGACCAACATGGACCATGTATTTCAATAGACACTGAACAAAATGTTAGGCTCATCGACATAAGTTATTTGTCTAGAAGATTGGGAATCAAGCATGTGACTCACAAGATTGGTGGTCTAGATCAATGATCAGACCATTCATAGTATGATCGATGTGGACTGTCCATTCTCCTGACTATTGAACGGACAATTGGAATCGCAGGGAAAATTGATCCTTTCACATGGATGAACAATCAAGTGTGGAACCCACATGACGGATGGTCTACATCATTGATCAGATCATCTTTGGTCTGATCAATATGGATCATCTGTTTCCTTGACCATAAATTGACGGCTATGATCATCCAACAAAGATGAATTTTTCATAGTGACGGGAAGTTGAGGTTGGGACTACATGATGAATGGTCTAGGTCAGTGATCAAATAATTTGTAGCATGACCAATATGGGTGGTCAAGGTCTCTAAACATCAATGGTGTAACTCGTTATGCACGGTTATGATCATAAATTGACGGCTATGATCATCCCACAAAGATGACTTTTTCACAATGATGGGAAGTTGAGGTTGGGACTACATGATGGACGGTCCAGATCAATGATTTGGCTATTTGTAACATAAGTTGTCCACTTTCAAAAGTGATTCTAGTGATCGACAATCAATGGTGCGGCTCGGGATGGACGGTCAAGATCAATAATTTAAGCCATTTGTAACATGACGAGCTGTCCACTTCTCAAAGTATTAAATGGGTGGCTACAATATCCAACAAAAGCCATTTTTATAATAATAGGAAATCAAAGGCGAGATGCCCATAATGGATGGTTTAGATTAATAACTAAGTTGTTTGTAGTATGATTATTATGGAACATCTATTGTTATCAGACACTGAGGATCAACCAAACAGAAGTAATTTTTCTAAGTGATGGTTTAGACAAGTGATCATACCATTTTTTTAGAAATATTAAAACCCCCGTCATTCCAACCTACAGCTGACTCAAATCTATTGACCATAGTCTCTTACTCTTGAATATTTTCCGGCGTAACATTACAATTCTTGATAATTGAAACTGTCTAAGTCGCCTAAATGCCCCCAAATTCTAACGGCCACTTAAGTGGTAGAAAAAGAGGTGTGCCCCCGCTTTAAGGGACATGGCTTCGGTGGATCCTTGACTGGGGGCCCACTGTGGTGTATCTGCCTTACATCCACGCCGTCGATTCATTTTGACAGATTATTTTAGAGCATTGATCCAAAAAAAAAAAAGCAGATCCAAATCTTCAATAAACCATACAACAGAAAAACAGATCCAATTGACCATTAAAAACTTTTTGTGGGTCACAAAAGTTTTAGATCAAGCTGACATTTGTGTGGACCTTTCATTTAGGTCTTTTGTGACCTTATCAACAAGTTGGTCGGCAAATAAACATTACAGTGGCCCCTAAGAAGTTTTTAATGATGGATATTCAAAGTAAAATCAGGGGTGGATTAGGCATGGCTTGGGGTCGCCTAGGAAGGGCAGCCCTTCCTGTGGCCCCGCTTAATGTATGTACTTTATATCCATGATGTCCATAAGGTTTTTTTTTTAAATTTTTTATTTATTTATTTTATTTTATTTTTTATCATTTTAAGGCATGAACTCAAGAAAAAAGAAGATCCTAACTTCAGGTGCATTCCTACCATTAAAAACTTGCTAGAGGTAGCCCAAGACTGAGGAGCCATTACTGTAGGCCCCGCTTAATGTATGTACTTTATATCCATGCTGTCCATCAGTTTTTTCAAATTATTTTAAGGCATGAACCCACAAATAAAGAAGATCTTAATCTCAGGTTCATTGGCAATATCTTAATCTCAGGTTCATTGGCAATGGAACGCCGTGCGATTAAAAACTTGCTAGGGCTCGCCTTAATGTTTAGCAATGTTTATTTGCCATCCAACCTGTTGAGAAGGTCACAGAAATATTGGTGAAGTGGAAAAACAAATATCAGCTTGACCCAAAACTTATGTGGCTCATTGATTATCAATCATCAATTTTTTTTATGACATGGTCCACCTGAGAATTGAATATGCTTCATTTTTGGGATCATGCCCTAAAATGATCTGGCCAAACAGATGGACGACACGGATATAGGATACATACATCAGGTTAGGCCCCATGGCAATGGCCACACCGTCTTGGGTGGGGCCGGGCCACACCAAATCGGCTCCCAGTAGAATCTAGGCCTGAGCCCAGTGAGGCAATTGATAGGCCGGCCCCAGATGAATATGTCCAGCCCAAGCCCATCTCATTCAGCAGCTTCTAATCTTAGCTGTTCAATTGGTGTGCACCATGGTGGGCCGCACACTATGAAGGAACAAAGATCAAAGGTCCACATTCAATAACAGTACTGTTATAAAGCTATTCAACGGGGGCATTTTAATGATCCAAACTGATGAAATGGCACCTCGGTGGGCCTTATCACGGATGGAACAATCCAAAAAATCAACAGAGTGAATGTTGACTTGGGCTTGCAATTGAAATGCCCAAAACAGGGGAAAGAGAAAAAAAAGGACCCCTTCACGTTAATGCTTCGATTCCATGCACCGTGCATGTACGGACAGTGGGTGTTTTGCGCATGGTATTGGGAAGGATTAGGTGGGATGGGATTTTAAAAAAAAACTGTAATTATTACATATGCAAGGATTGTCCCTTGTTGCCATGGGAGAAGCTAAATTCCATGCTATATTTGTAATACAGTGGTACATTGAATGGATATACCTACCATCATTTGAAACTGTTGAGAATAACATGTGTTATATCCAAACTTTTCATCTGTTTTGTAACCTCATTTTATGGCATGGGCCTAAAAATAAGGTAGATCCAAAACTTATGTGGCCCCAAAGAAGCTTTCAATGGTAGGTATTCAATCCCTGCTGCTTTCTATGGTGGGGTCCACTTGAGCTTTAGATCTACCTGATTTTTTGGCCCTTGCTCTAAAATGATCTCGAAAAATGGGTGGACGGTGTGGATATAGCCCACACATCATGGTGGGACCTATACAACTTGCTAACATTGAGTGGAATTAGCACCGGACCCAAAGCAATTCCATCTAATCTAATTCCAAGCTTTTCCATTCTTCCCTAACATTGAGTGAAATAGGCACGAGGCCAAATGCAATTCCATCCCAGCTAATCCATCTAATACCATGCGCCAAATGACCCCTAAACCGGCTGGAATGAACCGAAGGGCTTCTAAACGTGAATTGATTCTTGCCCAAATTTATCACTGTTTCTTATCGGGTCCTTACTCTTTCTTGGGTGGTAGACTCTCAGGAGTTTCAACACCAGGTCAAAGGTTCAAGTACCCATAGGTGGTGAAATTCCACTACAACGTGCATGTGTGGGGGGTGTGTGTGTGTGTGTAAAAAATAGAAAGAATGAAAATTGCTTCTTGCCTAATCAATAAACGTGCTTTTAATTTTTTGGCCCGGTTATGCCAGCCAAACAGGCAAGACCCAAAAAACTTAGCGGTCAAGCCTAACCCATTTACAGATGCACCCATTAATGCATATAGAGGAGGTCATTGTAAATGGAAGAGTTGCACTATGTTAAAGTCCCTTAATATACATTGACATACTATTCTCTAACGGTTGGACCTTTTAGAGCAATTAGTTGTTTAACATGGTATTAGAGAAAAATGTCTTGTGTTTGAATTTGGTGACCACCTTGAAATTTTCAATGCAATTTATTTTTAATTTGTTATATGATTATGCATTTTAAAACTTCAGATTACTTATTTATCCATAATAAACATTTAAGTCTTTATTTTAGCAAGAATTTCTCAAAAATATACGTGAAAAACCACATAATTTGAAAGTGTCTTGGGAATTTCCCAAAGATGGAGATTTGTCAGTGTTCATCCACCATGGGACCCGTAAGACCAACAAGGATGGATTGCCAAACTATACTCCCCACCCAGAGGAACTCAATGGTCAGTGGACACTCTCATGGCAAAGATCACATAATAAAAAAACCAAAGTCATGATGCAGGTTAGATTAGTTGCCTAGTCTCTCTTGGCACGACCATGGGTTGACCCTCCAACAACTATAACAAAATAATAATAAAACAAGACAAGAAAGCTTTTGATCTGGCAGCGACCGATGAAGCCTACTAAAAACAAGTTAGGTGGCACCTTCTTGTCAAAGGAGAACAGAGGCACGACACCTGATGAACAACATTGGTCATTTGGTGGACCCAGCAACATGGAAAAAGTAAGTTGATACCACCATTGATCAATCATGGCTACATAGGCTCATGTCCCTTGTAAGAATTATCAATTATAAATCATGCCATTCAACGCCAGCGTAGGTTTGCTTTCCATCGGTATGGGTTTGATTCTTCTCCTCAGCATTACTTGATACATGTGGTTGTGGGTAATTGTATATATTCATAGGAAGTAGTCTTGCCTCAAAAAAAGGCAGAACTGCCGGTGTCTTCAAAAAAATAAAAATAAATTTTGCATGGTACAATTGGCATTTGGCACAAAAAAAATAATAATAATAAAATAATAAAATAAAAAAGTTCCCTCAACCCTTTCCAAAATAAGAATAGATAGATTGGAAAATTTTCCTTCGGATAGTACAAATATAGTAACTCGTAATCAATTAGTTTAACAATGAAGTCATTTGAGTAATGGAACCAAGTTTGATGTGCAATCAAACGGAGAACTAGCAATGTGATGTTCATTGAGAGCAGAGTGGGTCGTAGTATGAGAAATGTTGTAAAAAGTGGTTTCCTTTGGTAGAGAGGTGGCAATTTTTTAGATTGTCGGTGATGAAAGGGCCTTATTGTTGTTGTTGTTGTTATTATTATTATTATTATTATTATTTTGAGTAGGCTACAGCACAATCTTGATCACCATGAGGCCTTTTAAGTTACTCAAAATCCTTCACATCACATGTTCAGTTGTTGATTATATGGTATCTATACACATTGCATTGAGGATGAAAGAAACTTCTTCACAAGATTATATGGTATCTTTAGACATTGAATTGAGGATGAAAGAGACTTCTTCACAAGAATTAAGTTGAACTTTAAAATTGGCTTTACTTAAAGAAGCATCACAAACCTAAACAGTTCGTATGAAGAGCATCCCAAAGACCTCCTCAGCTCATCAATGGTCCAGATTTGTTAAAAGGCATTAGCGTGAATCCAATTCCCGATTCAAACTCCTAAGGTCCAAGCCCAACTTCTCCATAAGCTTCCACCTAAAATACGAGCTTTGTCCTAAGCCTGTAAATCATTTAATGCTAGAGAAGTAAGGATTCAATTTCACTTCATCACTCACTTGACTAAACTCGTTATGAGAAGGGATGCAAAAAATAGATTCCCGAGTATAAGGAATAGAGAGGGTTACGATCACGAGATTTGGACGGAAAATCAGAGGAACTAATGAGGTGGCCAAAATGCTTTTAAAATGTGTAAGAAAGATTGGTAGGAATTTGATTCCTGCTGGTGTAAAAAGTCTTTTATCAACGCGAACAACTCCTATCACCTAAAGTTCATCTAAATGTGTGAAATCAAGAAACATAAGAAATGCTGGGAATTTATTTTTGTCGGTCTAGTGTGTGAAATTTGGCTCATTTTCCTCATTTGCTATTGTTGAGGATGGGTTTGAAAGAGTCAGGGGAGTCTTAAAGGGTCTAGAGAGGTGAAAACATAAATTTCAGAGGTATTTTTAAAGCAATCTCCCTCTACTAGGTTGGAAGGCTGACATATTCAAAAGAAAAGAGATAAAATTTTAAGAGAAATGAGTTACTTGAAGTCCAAAGAGTAAGGTTGAGGTTGGGATACCTGATTATCTCTTTATAGACAAAAATTATCTAATATTTCCTCCTCGCATATCATCTCAAGCTCACATTTCACTCCACACATTCCCCCCCCCCCCCCCCCCCCCCTTTTTTAACGATTAGATTGATGTTGGGCATCATATGTATCTAACTCTTCTCCTTTTCAAAAAAGAAAAAAACTCAATTCCTTCATTTTCCATCACCAACACTCTTACTTAAAATTTATGGCTAGAAATCAACTACATGAGTCACTTGAGTTTGAGAATTTTATCATTTTCCAACCCTTGAGTGAATCTATTGCTTTTAATTGGCTATATAATATAAGTTTTACTGGCTAGCGACGACTCTAAAGTGTGTATATTATCATAATTGATTTCATACTATAATTGCATGAGTCACTTGAGTTCAAAAATTTAACGATTTTACAACCTTTAAGTGAATTTATGGTTTTTAAACGATTGTGGATTGTAAGTTTTATTGGTTAGTGATGACTCTAAATTATATGTATTATCATAACTGATTTCACATCACTTTCTATCATAAAAAAAGAAAAGAAAAAAAAGAGAGTGATAGTTGAGGAAGTCAAGGGCATGCTCTCATTGTCATTCATGGTATCTTTTTCAGGGGGATTGTTGATATTGCTACACAATTTTGACTAACTTCAAGTTCCCGCAAACAAGACCCAAGGTTCAGTGATCCAGACCATTGCTTCTTTGATTCCTACTATGAAGTGAAAATGCATACACATTCTACGAAACTACAATTCCATATGACAAACATTATAACCCTCCTATTTCAATTGAATGTGCATGATTCCTAATTCCGGTAGAAAGATTATGATTGTCGAGATGCTTTAGCTAGTCTATTAGTGGCAGGACATAGCTCACAAATGGTCTCAAGTCTGGCCTATGGACAATCGAAACACAGGCCTCACTGAATGCAACTAGAAAACCATGCGCACTGTGCAAAGATGTGGGTCACATATGGTATAATTCCACTAACCAACGGAATTGGAAAATTCAGGACCCAGCTCAAGACTACTTGGTGTCACATGACTTTATTTAAATAGTCATTTTCCTTTGCATAATTACAAAGTTTGAAGTGAAAAAAATAAAATAAAACACACCAATAATTACAATTAAGTTGAAGATAATGGGGCTCAAGAGCAACGAATCTCACATCGATAACTCGGGGCTCCAATTACGTAGGACCCCTTGCCCAAACGGCCATAAAAGATTGACCAAAACCCACCAAACCAACGTTACAAAAAAGAAGGAATAACACCACTAAGATTGGATGAAACTCATGACCCCAACCATCGACCTTCAAAAGCTTGAACCGCTGGGGCATGTTTCGGACCCATGTCACTGACCATCCTTTTAATCACTCAAGAGCGGGAAACTCTGCCCTAACTGAATAATTGGCGGGAGAGATTTCCCCCCATTCTACACACGCACATACACCGTTTCAACCGTCGATATAAATACCCACCCGATCTTTCCAACTCATTCCATTTCCTCTCCAAAAAGCCTCTCTCTCTCTCTCTCTCTCTCTCTCTCTCTGCGCTATGGCGAAAGCGGCGAATTCCGACCGTTCATCTGACGAAGTCCCATCCAACGGTTCGATCTCGTCCGACGAGGAGCAGAGGAACGGTGACATGAATCCGGAGGACGATGAGGAGCTGGAAGCCGTGGCGAGGTCGGCGGGATCCGATGAAGACGAAGCCGCGGAGGATTCGGCGTCAGCTGATGACGATGATGCTGAAGGTGGTGCGAAAAGCGATGACGAAGATGAAGATGAGGATGAGGTGAATCTGCCGTTTTTTTTTCCTTCTTTTTTCCCTTTATTCTTTCTTTTTCTTTGGATGGGGTCTCTCAGAGTTCTGTTCGGTGGGTGAATTAGGGTTTGCTTCTTAGGATCGTGCGTGTAACTTGGTAGTTCTCCTGTTGTTTTTGTGATTCATACAATGGCATGCGGTTTTCAAATCATTTTCTTGATTTTTTTCCTTTCTGGATTAGGGTTTTCATGTCGTGAATTCGGAGTCTAAAAATGGTGGGTGCCATATAGATTATTGGTGGGGCATTTCATGAAATTATGGGACCGTGTAATGTGTAGGTCCCGCCGATTCAATCATCCAGAGCCATGTCAGTTGCACCTTCCTATTTGAGTCTCCATCTCCCTGCGGGGAAATGCGAAAATTACCTTTGAAACTGGACACTGAGTTTGAATCTCCACAAGGGTGCTGGAGACAGGGCAGCGGATCCCACACAGCATGTCTCATGGTTGGTCTGGTCATTGGGTGGGCCACATGCACCATTCCACATTCAATGGCTGTCCAGATGAGTGCTGGAGGCGGGGCAGCAGCTCCCACCCTCCGTGTCCTGTGGTTGGTCTGGTCATCAGGTGGGCCACACGCACCATTCCACATGCGGTCAGGCCTTTACGATGAGTATCTCAGATCCCACACACTTGCCAGCAAAGCTCTTTCCTGCAGCCTTTTTTTTTCTGGAAGGATGAATGAATTTTATTTCAAAGAAGAAAACTGCGAAGGGTAGCACAAAAGGACATTGTAAGGGAAAGTTGATGCATCATTACTGAAAGTTCCTTCCCGGATCATTACCAAGAACATGCAGATTTAGGCTTATGATTGAGTGATAATTCCAATTCTGGTGAGAATTTCATTGCACATGGACGCACTTTCTAATTTTCTACTTGGTATGATTCAACTCATTTTTCACAGAGGATTCAGTGTGTTCTTTCTCTGTCATATATACGTGTATGTGTATTTGGAATATTTGTCTATTCAAGTGATTTGATTGTGATGCATTTGCACATTGAAATGTATTTCTCTGTTGTCTGTACTTGGTCATGCTGCTGAGATTTCTCAACAACAGAAGCTCACGATTTGTTTCCTTTTATAGTTGCCTGTTATATTGTTTAAACCCTTCTCCATTTGGATTTTGTACTGATGCTGTTGAGATTTCTCAATAACAGAAGCTCATGATTTGTTTCATTTTATCCTTGTCTGTTATTCATTTAAACCCTTCTCCATTTGGATTTTGTAACAGCAGACATGAATCACATGAGAAGTAATTGCATTCTGCAACATGTTGTCTGTGTTGACATTGTCCTCTTTATTTTTCCAGGCTGAAAACCCATCAGTGCGTCAAGTTGGAAAGCGTGAAAAGGCTCGGCTGAAGGAAATGCAGAGGCTGAAGAAACAAAAAATCCAGGAAATCTTGGATGCACAAAACGCTACCATTGATGCTGACATGGTACGTGTATCCCATGGATGAACTTGAACACAAGCAAATGTGTATGTTATTTTGTTTTGGTATTTCTCAGACGTGATTGCAAGAATGATCGATTGCTGTTGCATTGCCAGAACAACAAAGGCAAGGGGCGTTTGAACTATCTCCTGCAACAGACCGAGATATTTGCTCATTTTGCTAAAGGTGATAATTCTGCGAAGGAGAAGAAACCAAGGGGAAGGTAACATCACTTGTTTCTATCGTGTGTTCCATGTGGAAGGAAATGTATTGTTAACATGGATTACACTGTAGATGGAATTCTTTAAAAAGGGATGAGACTGTTGAAAAGAATTGCTAATATGCTTTGTGGATTTTTTCCTTTTTGTGATGCCCATGTTTACTAGAATTCTCAATGGTCTGGATATTCTAAGATGCTTATTTTGATCAGTGGCCTTGAATTGTCATTCTTTCTTTCTAGATTCTTAAAATTCTATAACATGCATTGGTCCTTTTCGTGGTTACATTCGATGTGAAGTTGGTTTTTTAATATTATTGCTAATTGAAATTACCAACACCTACATAAAACTTTGTTGTTTATTATTTGGCTTATGATATGGAATTGTGGACATCGATTGCAATTTGATTTAATTGCTTCAGTTTACTTTTGAGTGTCTCATGATTTGTCAAGTTTCGGCTTTGGGACATGAATGATTAACAAACTTGCTTGGGTATTGCAACCAAATACCTCACTGGCAATGCTTCATCTTTATTCTAGATAATCTAATTCTTGGCTCTTTCCTATGACTACTAGACATTGACATGATCTCCATCTTCCACATGAGGTTCAGTATTTTGTAGTATGTTCAGTTCTTCATGGGATGGATTACAATTGTGTCTAGTTCACTGAACTTGTATTGGTATTATTCATTCAATCAAAGATGATTTATGGTGTGAGACTCAACAAAGCTTCAAACCATGCTTAAGGACCTTTATTTCAACTGCACATGGATGCATGATTAAGGGCACTCAGGATGTTATGATTTATTTGAGCTTATCTCTCACAATCATTTAGCATTCTTTAGTCCTCGTATAGTTTGTTGCTTCAAGGACTCCCGACCTTTACCACTTGGGCTTTAATACCTCAAGGGTATGAGATGATGACAGTCATTGGCATGTTCATAGCTGGTTGCTGATTCAACTTTATTTATTATTCTATAAAAGGAGAATTTTGAAAGTTTATATCAAGGCCTAATTGTGATACGATATGAAAAAAGAGTTTGCCATGCAAGTTTGTCAATGAAGTACATGTTTTGTTTCTCAAATATAAGAATGAAACTGGTCTTTTAATCATCATGGGAAACTGTAATTCCAGATTTTAGTTAATTTCACATTTTTTTCATAAGAGCTTAAGCACGAGGGAACTTGAAAAATCTATTTACACACCAGTTGTGTTTGTTCAAGAGCATTGAGCTGAGTGTGTGATTGTTATGCAGATGGTATGCACTAGTAGATTTTTTTCTTTCTTGATTGGGCGTATGCAGTATGTTTTGGATGCTTTTGTCTCTGCTTTTACCTGAATTAAAGCATGCTTGTGGTAATGTGACTGAACCTCTGATATGGATGGATTCAATTGTAGTTATTAGGTGGTCACTTCCTCAGTAGTGCCCTTGAAATGGAAAGGGTATGACTATAGTTGGTAGATTGTGTTATTTTGAAAAAAATATTAGCATTTTGCATTTTTAGGGAAAATGATATGAAATTTTATTATTTTGAATCCTTTTAGAAAAGAAAAAAAAAGGATTTGAAATAACTTTAACATCCCTTTATGTCAGTCTAAATGATATTTTTACCTTTTTCTATTTTTTTTTCCTCAAAAATTCTTTGAGGAGTTTCATTGTATTTTTCATCCCTGTAAGTCTAAAAACCTCACCTTTTAGAGTTATTGATGCATGACGATTAACCACTTGCTCTAAAAGCTCGAACAGATAGAGCATGGCGAATTAATCCCTTTATCTTATAACATAAGCCCCGCATCCCATGGGTTTGGACCTCAGCCGAACCCCCCTCGTGGGCCTTACTTCACATGGGTACTGCCTCACATGAGCTACCCACCTCACACAGGTGCGGGCTGCCCATCTCGAGTGTGCCCCTGCATTCACACAGGCCACCCCACTCGAGCCCGGTGTGAAAATGTTTTTGTATTAATCACCCTCGGTGAGGAGTTTCAAACACGAGACCCCCCGCTTTGATATCATCTTGATGCAGGACAATTAACCACTTGCTCTAAAAGCTCGAATTGATAGAGCATGATGAATTAATCCCTTTATCATATAGCCCAACCTCTACATCTCATGGGTTAGGGCCTCGGCTGAACTCTCCTCGTGGGCCCCACTTCACATGGTACTGCCTCACATGAGCCACCTACCTCACATGGGTGGGGCCCGCCTCACATGAGCCACCCGCTTCACACGGGCCGCTCACCCCGAGTGTCCCCCTGCATCCCATAGGCCACCCTACTCGAGCCCGGTGTGAAAATGCCCTTGCATTAGTTGTACTATTATGTTCCTAAAAAAGTTGGGGTCTTATCTTCTATTGTTGAAAATAAGGTTGTTGACAAACTCTATTGTAAATTTGTAAGTTAGGAAAATAGATTTTTCATGTGCATGATATATCTAATCCTTTGGCTTTTGAGTTAATCCAAAGGTTTGTTTTGTTTTGATAGATATCAAATTGTTTCATTTATCTTTATTGTAATTCCAAATCACTGTAGCATTTTTCTTCTCAAATTTTTAGGACTAAAGTAATGTAATCTCAAAATCTTTTTACCCCGATCCATTTGATATGGCATTTACACTTTTTTTTTTGGTGAGAGAACCGAAATTGACTAGTAGCATGCCAGCATCTTCACTATGGCTATGTCTTTGTTATGATGTTTAATGATGTGATATATTTGAATTTATACTTGAGCTGGATGATTAATTTCTCTATGCAAATGTTTGTAGGGGTCGCCATGCATCCAAACTGACAGAGGAGGAAGAAGATGAAGAATGCCTAAAGGAGGAAGAGGATGGTTTTTCTGCTGCGGGAAGTACAAGACTGTTGACACAACCATCTTGTATGGATCTTCATTGTTAGGATATCAGTGTCTTCCCAAGCTTATGATGCAGGCTACATTTTGTGGATGATAGTATCTTGGCTTATTTTTGCTTGTTAATGTTCTCAACTTTTTGATTATTTCCAATTATCAATTGTCTTGCCTTACCTAGCTAAAAACTAATGTTATGCTGTATGTCTAATAGATTTATTGATTACTTGGTAGTGGATATGTTCTGATCCAAATGCACATTTTTTTTTTTTTGTTGACAAGTCTCATCTGATATATTTGAGTAGATGTAATGCATTAGTTATCTTTAGTTGCTGATTTTTTATGGTGTATTTCATGTTTCCCTGAGTTAACAATCGATGACACCTTGATACACAACAAACCTGAGATTATTATTATTATTTAGCAATGTATTTGCAGCAAGGTTTTGAATAAAGGTATCAGTGGGCAAATAGGCTAGTCCTAAAAATGATATGATAAGAGGCTTATTGGACTGCATCGGATGATATGGGCCACTGTTGGATGAAATTTTATTTTTGCACAAAAAATCTTTAAAATTTATTGGGAAAATAGGAAAAATGTAAAACACCATTTTTTTTTTGGTGTCTTAACATGTATTTTAATGGTGTATCAAACCATTCTTTGATATGAATGCTGCCTGTTCGGTTAACCTGCTGAACGTCAATCAAATAGGCCCTAATTGAACACAAATGAAGCATGCTTTGGTGGATTAGAGCCAATTACACATATACACAACAAAAAGAAGATGAAAACTAAACAAAAAAGTGGTGGTTTACCCCTTCCGATATTACTTGAAATGGTCCATTCTGCTTTGATTTGTTGAATCTCACTCAAATCTTGTGTTTTGATACTCAAAATAGGCGTAGATCTAGTTCAAAATTAGCTTCCAACTTTCCTCCATGGTTAGTGAAGGTGGAAAAGAGAGAGAAGTTGAAAATAAAAAATTTCAAAGTAGGGCCTTTATGCCTGTATGGGCATGTATTGTCCCCAATATGACTAGTGTTGGTCAATGTGGGCCACTGAGGCCCAGTTCTTCATAATCAGCCAATTCACTCTTGTATTTGTAATGGGGGTGACCGATACAGTTACGGCTGTATTGTAATGATATTTAAAACCATTCTGTAGTCCAATTTTGTTAATTCAATGGATGTGCCAATGTTTACATGAGGTTGGTTTCGTATGGACTTGATTTGGTGTTAGCAGCAAACAAACTGTTATTAGGCTTTAATGTAATAGAAAGAATATTAACAACTCCAAGTAGTACAATATTGTACCACTATTACCAGAAGTAGAAAGAAGAGGTCGTATCTATTAACAAGTGCGTGTATGTCAATTCCCTCATGAAAATGGTAAACATGTCAAAAACTATTCATGATTCAAAACTACAAACATGGGACATGTCTACATGATCTGGACCTTTTTTGTGCCTTTCAGCCAAAATCAGTTTGAATGGTTTTATACTGTCATCCAAATGGACCCTTAAGGTTTTGTAATGGTGTGTAAATCAGTTAATGCAAAAAATATTGCATTCTTGTGTGTGAATATATGTTACAAGCTTGCAGTGTTACCGGAGTTAAAAACGCTGTCCTTTTGTGAAAAGAAAAGAAAAAAAAAAACAGCATTAAAAAAGCCAAAAATAAAAAGGAATAGTGCCAAAAAAAAGGCCTCATATTGATGATTGCGCACCGGCCCATATTAATAGACATGTATGGAAACACAAGCAATATATTCAAAAGCAAAAGAAGAATCACTAGATCAATTTATATACATTTTTAACTTTGTGTTTGGATACAAAGATTGTAATTGATTTGCGAGAAATTGAGAAATTTTGATTTTTCTTAATTTTCCGCAATTGGACCCATGTCCCCAAAATATCAAAATCGAAGTTCCAAATCAATCGTTTTTCATGGAAAAGATGAAGAATTATAGATTTGTAACCATTTGACACTGGTTTAACGTGATTTACAACAAAAACATGGATTGAAAATCGAAAATGCTCACTGGATCAAATAGGTGGGATATATCGGCACTACCCATGCATTTTGTATCGCACAAGTGGGATACAAAATATATTGTGGGATGTATCGGCTGATATTGTCGATATTTAAATCACTGCTTGTAACTTCAGTTTTCTGTTTTTTCTGGACTTGTAAAGGCCTTAGGCCTTGGGTGTAGGTAGTCTACCTGTGTGTTTCTTATTTTTCTTTATATATATATTTGTCTATATAGTTGCTTGTATAGTTCTTTCTGCTTTTGCTGGCCTCTTTTGGCATTGTTTTATAAATAAATCTTGTAACCTTTCAAAAAAAAGAAAAAGAAATGCATAAACATTAAGCTAAAACATTGACCTATATTTTGGAACATGTTCCTAGGGACCAGGTAAAAAAATCATCCATCAGATTGAATAAGTAGTTGCTGGATGCATATGCATGGTTGAATCGAGACATCATGGGCAAAAAAATTAACTTCAAGAACTTGTTGGCCTTGCACAAAGACTCCTCGAGAAGGAGAAATGACAAGGCCGTCACCTCTGGATTTGTTCAAAAGGTCCCTAGTGATCTTTAATATGCTTGCCTATGATCTCCTAATCATCATCATCATCATAAAGCTTTATCCCAACTAATTGGGGTTGGCTACATGAATCTTGTTCCACCATTCCACTCTATCAAGGACCACAACTTCCGTTAGACCATAGGTCATCAAGTCTTTTCTTACTAGCTCCAGCCACGTACTTTTGGGCTCCCCCCCTTCCCACCCACCCCCTTCCCTTTCAGAGCTTTCAACTCGTGCCGACTTGCTCTTAACGGGTGTAGTTCTTGGTCTCCGTTACTGACCAAGCCATCTATCTTCCCTCCTCTTATTACTTGTTGGTGCTACTCCTAAGTTCCCTTGAATGCATTATGCATTCACTTCAAAATTTATCCTTCCTCATCCATCTCAACACCCTCATTCGAGCTACAATCGTCCTATGAACATGTTGTTCTTTGACTGCCCAACATTTTGTTCCATAAAGCGTTTTGCTGGTCTTATGGCTGTCCTATAAAATTTCCCTTTCAGTTTGAGTGTTGTGTGGATCACATAAAACTCCAGTGGCACATCTCCATTTCTTCCACCCAAAGCTTGAATTCTATGCCCATGATATCTTAATCTGCTTAAATCCATGAGATGATTGCTCTATTGGCACTGCCTTTAGGAAAGTGGGAATCTTGCCAGTATTGACCCTATCTCTAGTGTGAAATTTTGTGGAAAGATTACAACTTCAAAATACCAAAAGATTGAGTTTCTGCTGAAAAAGAAAATGCTTATCTAGTAGCGTCAGGGGTTTCGGCAAGGATGTTAGCGATGGAGAAGGGAAAACACGTAGTAGAGGAAGGTTCTAACTGCGATCGTCGTGAAGAAGAAGGTGAATGGGTGCAAGTTCAGGCTAAAAGGCACAACAGGGATCAGCTTTCTCAAGGTCGATCTAAGTATTTTAACTACCCGACGTTATTTGTCAAAGGATATCCTCATGAATGGTATCCACTCAACTTTGAAAGGATCTTCGGATGAGCGGGAGCGGTTATGGAGTTCATAATGCCTCGAGAGAAAGAGAGTGGGGAGTATCGGGGTTTTGCTCTCGTCCGCATGGGGTCCGAGGCAGAACTGGCGAGAGCCGTCAGTACGATTCATGGGCTGAGTTTTGGAGGCAAGAAGATCTTAGTGCAACGAGCGCGGTATGACCCCGAGTCCTTATCAGGGAAGAAACGTTCGCCTAAACTGCTACCCTCAACAACCTTTGTCCCAACTGCTAAAGTTGTTTCAGTTTATCGTCCTATGTCGGTGGCCCTTAAGAAGTCATCAACTCACTCTTTCAAGGAGGCTCTGCTCAAAGGTGCGTCTGCTCTTCATCCTCCTCATCTGTCCCCAGTAGGGGAGAGGATGGAGAAGATCGAAATACACCGCCCACTCTCTCAGAACAGTGACTCGGAAGCTGATCCTGAGTTTACTGTTTTTGTTGATCAGGATACCTTCGAAAAAAATTGCACCGAATTACTTAAATCCAATGTTCTAATTACTAAGGATGGTGTAACAACTGCTTCGATCAAGGATTGGATTTCCCCTCACCACGGGGATTGATCTTGGCCTGTTCGATTTTAAACCACTGGGACATAATTCCCTTTGGGTCAGGGCGGGAGGAGCCTTCTCCCGGTCGTCTCAGATCGTATTGTCACTTCAATTAGTCTGGTGATCAGAGTCTTGCCATGGGAAGAATTTTCTATTTTTGGCAAAGAAAATGTTTGGGTTTTCATCCGGGATATTCCGATGGAATGTTGGTTTGATGATTTTTTAATTGCGGCTATTTCATCTCTGGGTTTTCTCTTGGAACTGGACTCCAAGACGAAACTGGGAACTAAAATCGGTGTTATCAGAGCCAGAATCAGGAGGAAGAAAGGTTCTCCTTTGCTTGAGGCAGTGAAGATGAAGTTGGACAATCAGATTATTAATTTGCCTGTACAGCAGGAGATCCCGGGGGTGACACCTCCTCGTTGGGGAGAAATTTGGAGCCGGAGAGATTGCGTGGTCGTCTCACGTGGAGTTGGTGAACGTAAATGAAGGCGTTCTTCTCCCATCCTCCAGCGGACCACCGGAAGTTAATCAGGCGGGATATATCGAAGAGACCTATCAACGTCTCTTCCCCAACCGTCTGAAGGAGACATGTGTCCTCAGCTTCGAAGCTACACCTTTGAAATCGCCTTACGAAATATTTTGCTTCACTGGTAAGGGATTGAGTGCATTTGATTGTGTGACACGTGTTTCAGGCCATACGTTCACACGACCAACAAACAACTCGCCTTCGCAGCTGATGAACTCGAAGACGCCACGTGTGTTACGATCGTCAGAAGATATTTATGACGATCACGTGCCTAAAGCTCTTCTCCACGCGCCTGCGGAAAAGACTCCAAAGCCCATCCTTCCCGTCCGTGTGCCCACACATTCGTCCCACCCTGGACCTACATCACTCTCCAACATTGGGTCTTTTGCAGTGGGTCTGGATTCGACTAGTATCGCCCTCCCGAATAGTCGGGGGGGCCCGATTATCCTTTTCGGGCCTATTAACCCATCCCTGAAATGGGGTGATGCTTGTTCGGAGGGGTTTGATACGGATAATCTGGCTACCGAGAGTCTATCTTCTAACCCTACGTCCCCGGAAGCGTCCCCAGCCTAGATTACAGAATGGACCGAATCGGGTCCTCTGATTCTGTTCCAGGAGAATTGCCCCAGTGAAGTGTTAGATGCGGAACCTCTTCAGGTGTTCTGTCTCCCTCAATAGCAAATTGATGACTCTAATCCTCCTCTTTGGCAAGAACTTCCTTCAGAGTCGAGTTCGGAAGGGAAGAGTAGAGATGAGATATTTGAAGAAATTCAGAATAAGAAGTGGATTTGTGATGCGATCGGCCATGTCGGGCGAGCCCTCGGATTATCCTTTGGGAACAAACTGGAAGATTACACTAGTTTATTTCAGTTCATTGAAAATCGAGGCAGACCTCTTCCGCCTTCCAGATCTCCTTTAAAGCCGGCCCAGTGGTCTTCAAACAGAGAATTACTTCACCTCCAGACTAGCCCAGCATCAACGTCTTCTTCGGTGTGTCGTCGTGGCGAAAGGGAGCTCGGGGTAGCCATGTTCCCCAATGATTATTGTCTCCTGGAACGTAAGGGGAATGGGTTCCTTTCAAAAGAGGGGGTTGATTAAGGAATCCATCAGTAGAAAGAACTCGGAAATTGTTTGCCTCCAGTATACAAAAGTGCCCCACTTCTCTGACAGGTTGATGAGGTCGATCTGGAGAGCTTCTGATGTTAATCGTATTACTCGGGACGTTGTCGGATTGTCGGGTGGTATTTTAGTTGCTTGGAAATCTTCCATATGGGATTTGCAATCTTCGTCCATCGGAAATTTCTCTGTTTCTGTAATTCTCCAAGCTAAGTCTTCTAATTTCTGTTGTAATATAATTGCAGTTTATGGTCCTAACGATGATTCTCTCAGGCCGTCCTTTTGGGACGAACTGACTTTCTTCAGTCAATCCTTTCCAGGTCCCACTTGCTATGTAGGCGACTTCAATGTCATCCGTTTCCCAGATGAACACTCTCAGCTAAGGAGAACTTCGCCCGCTATGCTCTAATTCTCTGATTGGATTCAAGTGCAGGAGCTCATCGATCTCCCTCTGTCTGGCACCACATATATGTGGTCCAATTGTCGCAGGTCTCCTATTCTGTCGCGACTGGACAAGTTCTTGATCTCCCCTGATTGGTTGGAGGCGTTCCCATCGGCTTCTCAGATCGCCCTCCCCAGAACTACTTCAGATCATTGTCCGATTATGCTCTCCATGGAAGAAGTCAATTGGGGTCTTAAGCCCTTCAAATTCAATCCAGTGTGGATCCAGGTAGAAGGCTTTCGGGAGAAAGTGGTTGAGTGGTGGAGCTCATTCCAGATTGAAGGTTCGCTGGCCATTGATTGTCTTGCAAGCTCAGACTTCTTAAAGGAAAAATCAAAGACTGGAAGGTCAGTGAGTTTAGTAAAAGAGAAAAAAAGACTGAGACCCTTTTTTCTGAACTTCAGCAAATCGATATCTCTAATGAAGGCGAGGACATTCCGACCGAATCGTTAGCTAGACGCGTCCAAATAATTCAATCTTTATCTGCCCGTGCATTGGAAGATGAAGTAAACTGGAAGATCAAATCTAGAGTGAATGGCTCAGAGAGGGTGATAGAAACAACAAATAATTCCACAATATCACCAATTTCAGAGCCCGACGCAAAGCCATTCATAACATCAAGGTTGATGATAAGATAATAGAAAATAAAGACGAGATTGCAGAAAGTGCCATTGAGCATTTTTGATCCAGTCTCTCTTCTGAAGGTTGGTCTAGACCGCAGCTCGATGGCCTAGTCTTCTCCGCTTTGCAAAGTCCGGAAACCATTATGCTGGAGGCTCCACTCACTGCTGACGAAGCTAAAGTAGCAGTTTTTGCTTTATTAGGGGATAAAGCTCCTGGGCCAGATGGTTTTACTATGGCCTTTTTTCAAGCCTTTTGAGACATGGTTCAATCTGACATTATGGACTTCCTTCATGAGTTTCACGAGAGGGGGAAAATCTCCAAGAGTTTGGGAGCTTCATTTATCTCCCTCATCCCAAAAGCTTTGGGTGCATTTTCATTTTTGGAATTCACACCCATCAGCCTTGTTAGCAGTCCTTATAAAATCCTAGCTAGAATCCTATCTTCTAGACTAACATCTATTATGGGGAGCCTCATTTCCAAAAATCAAAATGCATTCATAAAAGGGAGACAGATTATTGATGGGGCGCTGATTGCCAATGAATGCCTGCATTCCGCCCACAGATCTGGTAGAAAAACTATTTTTTACAAGCTTGACATCGAAAAGGCCTATGACCATGTCGATTGGGAGTTCCTGTAGTACATGATGAAGCGTATGGGATTTGGGGACAGATGGAGAAGATGGATTAGCTCATGCGTCGCCTCTGCGCAGTTCTCTATCCTCCTAAATGGTACTCATGGCTTTTTTCCGGTCTCAAGAGGCCTTCGTCAAGGGGATCCTCTCTCCCATCTTTTGTTTCTTCTGATAGGAGAGGCTTTTTCCCAAATGATTCCTAGAGGGCAGGCTGAGGAGCTGTCCAGAGGTGTTCTCGTTGCAGATTCTGTCCATCCTATCTCTCACATTCAATTTGCTGATGATACTCTAGTTATGATCGAGGTGGATGATTATGCTGTTCCCAACCTTCATACGACCCGTCGATGTTTTGAGGCAGTTTCTGGACTTAAGATTAACATGGCTAAATCCAAGTTATATGGCGTGAATTTGTCGGCTGAGTACGCGCTTAATTTGGGATGTTCGTCGGCTTCCTTCCCTACTTCATTTGTTGGTCATCCCCTAGTTGTTGGTTCCCCTCCTTTGGAGATGTGGGACAAAATTGTGGCCAAAATTCAAAAGAAACTTGCAACGTGGCAATGTCGTTATCTGTCGATATGAGGTCGAATCATGTTAATTAAAGCGGCCCTGTCCAATCTTCCTCTCTATTATATGTCCCTCTTCAGATGCTCGACAACTGTCCTGAATCGTATCGATGTGCTTAGGAGGAATTTTCTATGGTGCAGCAAGGAAAACCACAACAAATTCCATTTAATGGACTGGAAGGAAGTCTGCTTTCGGTATAGGAACGGGGGTGCTAATATAAAGAATTTCAAGATTATGAACGCTACCCTTCTTGGCAAGTGGATTTGGTGTCTGGGCAATGAATTGGAGGCTTTGTGGAATATCATCGTTAAAGGGAAATACGGATCCTCGGCAGGTGGCTGGTGGACAAAAGACACTTCCTCCTATAGAGCTTCCTTCATATGGAAAGGTATCCTGCGTCACAAAGTCAAGGTGCTTTCTTATATAGGTTTCAGTTTGGGGAATGGATCGAGAATCCGGTTCTGGGAAGATCAGTGGATGGGCGACAGCACCTTGAGAATCAGATTCTCGGTTATTTATGGTATTGCAGCCAACAAAGATAGCTCCATTGCCAGCAATTACTCCTTCTCGAATACCAGTGGGGGATGGGAAATTAATTGTGTTAGGAACCTATAGGATTGGGAGGTTGACGAATATGTGGAGCTTCTTCATTGTCTGTCCACAATTTCTCTGGATATCTCCTCCCCTGACAAGCTGATCTGGAATCGCCACAGGTCCGGAAACTTTTCTGTTAAATCTTTATATGCAGCTTTGCTCCCTACTCCCGTTCCCACTTTGCAGATCACTCCTTTCATATGGAAATACGGCTGCCTCGCTGCCATGAACCGGATCCTCATGGTCGATAATCTCAGGAAGCGTGGGATGCAGATCGTTAATATATGCCACTGTTGCATGCGTAGTGAAGAGACTGTCGATCATCTTTTCGTTCATTGCCCTTTTATCAGTCTCATCTACTGGGATTTCTGGCCCAGATTCAACTTTACGGGGTGCTGTCCTAATTCTGCTGTGTCCTTGCTTGGTGTGTGGCATGGCCACAAAATCGGAAAAGTCGAATCCAGAATCTGGAGAATGGTGATTATTGCAATTTGGTGGGCTGTATGGATGGAAAGGAATGATAGAGTCTTTAACGACTTGCAGACTACTCCTAAATCAGTGGGATCCCATGCTAAAAAGTTGATCATTGAATGGGTGTCCAATGTTATGGGTTTAAAAGACTTTAATCTTATTTTCTTAGGTTTCTAGTTTTCCTTAGTGGCTGCTATCTCAGCAGTCTTTCTTGTATGTTCTTTCTCTTTTTAATAAATTCTCTTTGTTGCCTTCAAAAAATAAAATAAAATACCAAAAGATTGAAATTAGGAAACCTTGAGACCTATAACCTTTTTGACTGTTCTCTTTAAAGTTTAAATTCACCCGAGGATACTCTCCTAATCATTCATAGTTTGAGTAAGACCATTGGTTCCATAAACCTTCCAAACATCATGGAAAATTTCCTGATGGCACTTGGCTTTGTTTGATAAGGAAGCTACTGTGGTTTGTCCTCAGTAGTTTCATCTTTTTTAAAATTTAAGAATTATTTCCTAATCCCGTTCATTAGTCCTTTGCTGTCCCCTCTTCTTTCTCTGCATTGCTTGCACTGTGCTGATTGCTGTAAAGCCCATGAAAGGCTCGTTCTTTAACAACAGAACAACTAACATTGTGGTTACTGATGTGGAGAGGTTTTTGGTAATGGGCAACTGTAGTTAATTGACACTGGAGGCTTTCTGTCAACTTTAAACCTTGCAACAAGGACACTTGAAATGTTGCAACTTGGTTGGTCACAAGTAACTATTTTTCTTAAGGATTCATGTCTGGGGATGAATGGTAGACAGCGTGTCTACACAATGAGGCCTAGGGTTTGCACATAGTTTACCTATACAAAATTCTGCTTTTGGTGCATTGGGCTGACTTTTATAACCATGGCTGCCACAGGGACAAGATTCAGTGCATTTCTAGGCATAGCAAATGGCAAATCTGTGGTGTTGCATTCTCGCCAATAGACTGTTGCATCTTAAATTCGTCCGTTGTCATTATCAAGTGAAAAACCCGTCTAATGATGGTTAATTGATATCAATGTCCTCTGGCAATTTAGGAAATTGTGGATGTTGATATCTTTAGAGAGGAAGATTTCTGGTTTTCTTTTATTTGTATGGAGAAAGTTGACATGGAAAATATTTGTTGTGTGCTTGCTGAAGAAGTAACATATTTTACTGGTTTCCTGTGTGCTCAACTAATCGCAAATGTTAACGAAACCTCTGTGAAGAAGTGACACGATATGTTGTTTTTCCTGTGTGCTCAATTAATGGCAAGTATTAATGAAACATCTGTGATTTTAGTCTAAAACCTGTTGTGAAATGTTTTTGTTTGATTTGGACATCACTGAATTCAGAAGTTTTGATTGTTCTGTTATGTTTGCCTTGCAGGTATACAGGGGAAGATGAGGGATTACCAACTAGCTGGATTGAACTGGCTGATACGTTTGTATGAAAATGGCATTAATGGAATTCTCGCCGATGAGATGGTATGCATTAAAAACCCATTTCTGCTTTGTTCTGTATGCCATGTCTATCCTCCAGTAATTTGTATTCTCTGTTTCTGTCCCTCTTGCTTATATTTAGCAATGGAACTGATCTGGTATTTGACTATATTTTTGTTACTGGACGTGTCTCAAATTATGTAATTCGAGCTGTTATTTCAACTTATTTGGCTTATCAGTATTGGTGACATGCGTGGCTAGCCTTTCTGTATTATATAGTATGGAGTAGTTTTTGTTTTCTTCTTATTCAACCTATGTTGCTGATAACTTGGTATAATTACTGTCCAGGGGCTTGGAAAAACATTGCAAACCATCTCCCTACTGGGTTATTTGCGTGAGTTCAGAGGAATTACTGGTCCCCATATGGTGGTGGCACCAAAATCTACTCTTGGCAACTGGATGAGGGAGATTAGGCGCTTTTGTCCAGTTTTGCGTGCTGTAAAGTTTCTTGGAAATCCAGAAGAAAGGGTTAGTCATGGCTTTAGATTTTGAACAGTTTGTTTTTCTTAAATTTTCTTGTCAGATACTGTATCCTGAAATGTTTGTTACCTTCGTATGCAGAAAGATATACGTGACAAACAATTGGTTGCTGGGAAGTTCGATGTATGTGTTACTAGTTATGAAATGGCTATCAAAGAAAAAACTACACTACGCCGCTTCAGCTGGCGCTATGTTATTATTGATGAGGCCCATCGGATAAAAAATGAAAATTCTCTCCTTTCAAAAACTATGAGACTCTACAACACCAATTACCGACTTCTTATCACCGGGACACCTCTTCAGGCATGTCTTCTTTGGCACCATCCTTGTTATTCGTCTTTTGCATTTAAATGAGCAAAGATGGTTATCAGCTTGTGACTTTTTTTTTCCCCTCTTCCGTGCATTAACTTGGAAGATGTCTAACAAGCAGCATTGGGCAAACTTTGGCATGTTATCTAACCAATGACTACATTGGGCTGCCCGACTCAGTTGTGCTACTGAGTGGAATACTGTGATAAGTTAGATAGATCGATACCTTACCTGTGTCATTTTGATGCTACATGCAGTGACTACTGTAGTTAGTAAAGTAACCTCATTTTTAGAGGCCAATTGCCCAAAAATTGTTTTCTTTTGTTTCCTTGCTGCCTTTTCCTTCTAGACAACTTTTGGACTCATACTTTATCTTAATAGATTATAAGTACACAACATTGCAATATTGCATACTCTGGATTCTCTGAACTTTCTTGCATGTCGTCGTCGTCGTCGTCATCATCATCATCATCAAAGTCTTATCCCCACTAATCAGGGTCAGCTACATTAATCCTGTTCCCACTCTATCAAGGACCAAACCCTCCGTCAAGCCTTGTCTTCCATGTAGTTACTGGAGAAACCGAGTGTCCTTACAGAGAGTATCAATTCCTGCCTGGTTTCCCTTCATGCCACAATTTCTACAACAGATATTGCAAAATAAGGCATTTCCTCCATTATTATTATTATTATTATTATTATTATTATTATTATTTGTGACATTTCCTCTGTTTATGGGACTTCTAACTATAACCTTGCAAGACGTAAGTTGGAAAAATGATATGTCAGAGTTTATCATTTTCTGAGTTGTAAATGGTCAGTGGTTTTGGACTAATTTTCTGCTTGATTAATTAAAATTTTTTTTTTCTTTCTATGCTTACCACGTGCAGAACAATCTCCATGAGCTATGGTCTCTTCTTAATTTTCTACTTCCAGAGATATTTAGTTCTGCTGAAACCTTTGATGAATGGTTCCAAATATCTGCTGATAATGATCAGCACGAGGTTGTTCAACAACTTCATAAGGTAAACTAGAAAACTTCCACCTGCTTTTTCTCTGGGCACTCTTTTAACTAATTGTACTTCTAAATATAACTTTTTATCGGGTTCTTGAAGGTGCTCCGTCCATTTCTCCTCCGAAGGTTAAAGTCTGATGTTGAGAAAGGCTTACCTCCAAAGAAGGAGACAATACTTAAGGTAGGAATGTCCCAAATGCAGAAGCAATATTACAGGGCTCTACTTCAGAAAGATCTAGAGGTTGTTAATGCTGGTGGGGAGCGGAAGCGTCTTTTAAATATTGCCATGCAGCTACGTAAATGTTGCAATCATCCATATCTGTTCCAAGGTGCTGAACCTGGTCCTCCGTATACAACTGGAGATCACCTTGTAACAAATGCAGGTATGTTCTGCCCCTCATAGGGCTTATACTTGATGCTTGCTAACTATTATTTGTGACCATATTATCCTCATCTCTGTTCAGGCAAGATGGTTCTTTTGGATAAGTTGCTTCCGAAGCTAAAAGAACGTGATTCCAGAGTTCTAATATTTTCGCAGGTCAACATCACTTTCAAATTAGGGTGTTTGTTTACAATGGGTGATTAACTGCTGATTTCCATTTTCTCAAATTTAGCACCCTCAACAGTTACTGAGTTTTGTACACTGCACACCATCATAACTTTTTTTTTAATTAAATTTTTTTTTGAAGACTACGCACCATCTTAAACTTTGCTACCTTCTCAGTGGAATTAAGGGCCAATTTGTCTGTTATGCATCATCTCAAACAAACTTGCAGTTACCTGGTTTTGGGAATCAATTTTGTAATTTTGCAGGGCCCCATAGGAAAGGATTTAGAACAAGAATGTTAAAAAAGCAAAAAAGAAAGATGTACTTGTATGCCTTAGCTTGTTTACAAATGGGACTTACTAGCAATGCATGTGCCTAGAGAATTGTTTGTCTTTGATAAGATTAGAGACTAAGTGTATAGGTTAAATGTTTTAGAAGTGAAGCTAAATTTTTGGCCGGCACCTTAGTGAAAGATGTTGTCTGGCACCCAATGCTGTGTTGCTGATTTGTTCCCACTGGATATGCCAGTAAAGTTTGTACTACTAAAAGTGAACAGTTTTGCTCAATTGCAAACAATAGCTGCTTGTAGAGGTTCTGTTTCAACCCTACCTGATGCAAGACAACTAGCTACTTGCTCTAAAAGCTTGAACTTATAGAGCTTGGAGAATCAATCCCTTCATCTCATAGCCCAGGCCCCACATTCCATGGGTTAGGTCCTCGGTCAAACCCCCATTGTGGGCCCCACATCACATGGGTTTCGCCTCACATGGGCTGCCTACCCTGAGTGTGCCCTTGCATCCCACAGGCCACCCCACTCAAGCCCGGCGTGAAAATGCCCCTGCATTACTACCATTAAACAAGAAAACAACCAGTGTTTAGAAACTGCCTCGGGCACTGTCCGATTTTCAGGATCTGCATTGTCTTGTTCTATTCTGTCAGCTACTTGCTGATATTATGATTAGTTTGTTTCATATGGTGTTAAGATTTTAATTATCCCTTTAACATTTTATGATTTTGTTGGTTGTGTCCATCTATTTCTGAGTTCAGATGACTAGACTGCTTGACATTCTGGAGGACTATTTAATGTTTCGTGGGTACCTGTACTGCCGGATTGATGGGAATACTGGTGGAGAGGACCGTGATGCTTCCATTGAAACCTTTAACCAACCAGGAAGTGACAAGTTCATCTTCTTGCTTTCAACTAGAGCAGGTGGTCTGGGTATCAACCTTGCCACTGCGGATGTTGTCATTATTTATGATAGTGATTGGTACGTTTTACATTCTGCTTTGCTGGTGGCATTTTAAATTGGTATTTGTGATGGTCAGGGCTTCATCTCTCTTTTGTATACCAGGAACCCACAGATGGATTTGCAAGCACAGGACCGTGCCCACAGGATTGGCCAAAAGAAAGAAGTTCAAGTTTTCCGTTTTTGTACAGAGGTTTTGTTTGATTTAATGAGCTATTTCAAGGGCACTATATAAACTTTGGTATACGTTCAATTAGATTATTTAAAACTCCTATTTCTTGTAATTGCAGTATACCATAGAGGAAAAAGTGATTGAAAGGGCATATAAAAAGCTTGCCCTTGATGCTTTAGTCATTCAACAAGGTCGATTGGCAGAGCAGAAAAGTAAGTTGTCTTGGAATTCTTTTGGGGTATTTTTGCCCCTTTTGATGCAAGTTGGTTTTAGAGACTCAGGTACTTCCATTTACACTTCTCCTTTTGGTGCAGCTGTTAATAAAGATGAACTATTGCAAATGGTGAGATTTGGTGCTGAGATGGTTTTCAGTTCCAAGGACAGCACTATTACAGATGAAGATATTGATAGAATCATAGCTAAAGGAGAAGAGGCAACCGCTGAGCTCGATGCAAAAATGAAGAAATTTACAGAAGATGCCATCAAATTCAAAATGGATGACAGTATGTGTATTCATAATTTTCATATCATCCTTTGTGTTTATGTTTTAATTGACATGAGCATAAAGATTACTGTTTTTCTTTGTTTTTCCTATTAACGAAGCATACCTTCTATGTCATGATAATTCTTTTCCTGGCTTTTTGCAGCTGCTGAATTGTATGACTTTGATGATGAGAAGGTACATGTTGATTTCCCTAATTTTGATATTTGAAGATGGGCACTATGAGTTGCTGCTGATGTATTAAATTCTTTCCTAAGTTCTGTTTACTGATTTATCGCCTTCAGACTACTTATTCTTTTTATTTTTTTTTGAAGGATGATAGCAAGTTTGACTTTAAGAAACTTGTTAGTGAGAACTGGGTTGAACCATCAAGAAGGGAACGGAAGCGCAAGTAAGGCTGACTTCTTAGTAGAAGCTCCTCAGTTGATGATGCATCATATCCTCTTTTATTTCTTTCTAAACTTGGTTTCCTTTCTTTTCTTCTCGAGTTTAGCTATTCGGAATCTGATTATTTCAAGCAAGCAATGCGCCAAGGCGGTCAAGCAAAGCAAAGGGAGCCAAGAATTCCTCGCATGCCTCAGTTGTAAGTATCTTTTGATGCTATGTATTTGCTTGCCCATGGTTGGCAGTTGTTAATGGGGTGATTTGCATTTACATTCTTTTCAGGCATGATTTCCAGTTTTTTAACACACAAAGACTGAATGAGCTATATGAGAAGGAAGTACGCTATCTCATGGTGAGTGTTAGCTAAATCTCTTTTCTGTCCATACTGATCTCCTCTCTGCTTCTTGATTCTGCCTAGGAATATTTGCCCCTATCCTGGCAATTGGATTCACAGCCTCCCTTTCTTAATGGGATAGGTTCCTGCTACTTAGAAAGCAGTTGTCAGGCTATGCAATCTTCTCATTACCAAAGGATTCCTGAATTTTTTAGAATGTACTTGTGCATGTTTTATCTATACAATTCTGAATTGTGAGGTTTTAATTGCCTTCTGATTTCATTTAACCTTCAGCAAATTCATCAAAAGAATCAACTAAAAGACACGATTGGAGAGGGGGAGGAACCTGAAGGTATTTATCTTGCTTCAGAGGCTTGACTTTTAGTTATTTGGTTATTCATTTAATTCACTCGAACTGATGATTGATATTTGATTATTTAGAATTAGGGGACCCACTGACTGCAGAGGAACAGGAAGAAAGGGAGCTGTTACTAGAGGAGGTGAGTGGTTCGTTTGATTATTCCAATGACTCCTTTTTAGATACTTTCATACCTGATTCAGTGAATTGCAGGGCTTCTCATCATGGACTAGGAGAGACTTCAACACTTTCATCCGAGCATGTGAGAAATATGGTCGAAATGACATAAAGGGCATTGCTTCTGAAATGGAAGGAAAAAAAGAAGCAGAAGTTGAAAGATATGCAAAAGTTTTCAGAGAAAGATACAAAGAATTAAATGGTAAGTTCTATATTTATGCTTTCAAGAGCATAAACTAAAGAATTACCATTCAAAGTGAAAAGAATACATGATAAACTAGAGAAACCTTTTCTTTTTGCTAATTTCTTGTTCATTCTTCTTTATAATCAAACTATCCCTTCATTAAATTAGTTGCTTGCTTGTTTTGTCTTGGATCCAGTAAAAGTTGGACTCATTTCAATTGACTTCCATGTATATGAATCTGTATCATTGTTGGGTTATGAAGCGTCATGTGTTTGTCTCTGCTTGGGCTTTTCCAGATTATGACAGGATAATCAAGAATATTGAGAGAGGAGAGGCAAGAATCTCACGGAAAGATGAGATAATGAAAGCCATTGGGAAGAAGCTCGATCGCTACAAGAATCCATGGTTAGAGCTAAAGATTCAATATGGTCAAAACAAAGGGAAGTTGTACAATGAAGAATGTGATCGTTTCATGGTGCGATTTCTAGATATATCAGAATTTCACTACAACCATTGCCTTTTTGATGTGTGGCTTCTAATTAATTCTCACAATATCTAACCATTTTGAATTAACTTCCCTTCATAGTTATGCATGGTCCACAAACTTGGATATGGGAATTGGGATGAGCTCAAGGCTGCCTTCCGCACATCTCCCTTGTTTCGTTTCGATTGGTTTGTGAAGTCGCGCACCACGCAAGAACTTGCTAGGCGTTGTGATACTCTCATTCGCTTGGTGGAGAGAGAAAATCAAGAGTTTGATGAGAGGGAGAGACAAGCACGGAAAGATAAGAAACTTGCCAAGGTTGGAACTATTACTTCTTGGTGTCGTTATTGTTGTTTCATTTTTTCTCCTTGGATGGCCATGACTGAGAAGTATTATTACATGGGTGACTGTTTCGTTAGTGTTCAATTGTGCAACACTTGTGTATTCTATAATTTTTTTGTCATGAAGATGCTGTTCCTCATGTTTTGTTGTTTATGGATCTTTCAGAATCTGACACCATCGAAGCGTGGGATGACGAGATCACCAGCCATGGAGGTCCCTGTGTCTGGTTCTTTAAAGAAACGGAAGCAATTGGTTATGGATGACTTTCTGAGCTCGGTGAGTTCTAGTTTTTTCTATGCACAGTAGAAATCCATACATTTATATTCTTGTGTTGTGATCATTCTTTCATAAAATACCCAGCTGTTTTGGTTTGTAATCATGTAATCCTTTGACCCAAAGACATGCATAATATCATTGTGTTCTTTCACATGTGGGTCCCATGGTATGTAGTTTAACAGATGGTCCTGCCACTGTTGAACCATTTGGGATCTTGGAAGATTTTATAACTGGATGATCCTCTTGGCATTTGTCTGCTTAGTCCAGACCATTGTCATGTTTTATTTCTTGATTGCCTATTTTCCCATCTAGTTTGTCTCAGGGTCAATCCACTGCAGGCTTCATCAGGCCAATGTCAGGATTATCAAACCATGGCCTACTGCCTACTACAAAACAAGGACCTGAGGGACCATACATATCCTCTGCCAATGATCTTATAATTCCTCTTATAACCAAGGTTTTAAGTATCAGCTGAAACCGGTCCTTATCGCCCAATATGGTACTGCATTGTCCATGAACGATAGGGCTATATCGGTCTGAAACAGCTCAATACAGGGCGATATGGAGCCGTATTGATGCTGAAAGATTTGATACTGGATACGCCATTTTAAAACCTTGTTTATATGGTTTGAGGGAGCCTGCTGCTATGTTGTGGAACTTTGATGGGATTATACACTGATAAATAAATGGCCCTAAGTTGAGGTTGTTGCAAGTGATGTTGATCAAGTGATCTTGTTCTTGCAGGGAAGGAGGAGGAGATGATTTTATGGTGGAAAAAAGAAGAAGCTTGTCTTACAAGGAAATGTCTGATGCCCTTCAAAGCCAGATGCTAATGGGGTTAGGTCATCTGTATCAGATCTCCTTTTTGTGGGTTAACTTCGAATCCCCTAACATGACCTATTAAGGTAAAGGTAATACAATGGTAGCATCTTTATGTTCTCCATTTTGGGGTGCAGGCTGCAGCAACTCCTCTTTTGTACAGCCGTAGCCTGTTGCTATTCATACCGGGCATTTCATTTTAATCCTCCCGCTCCATTTTACTGTTGCACTGGAGTGGATTTGCTCAGAGATTGTTGTACTGACTATTGATTTTTGAGAGCCCTCCAAATCTAGATATCTGTTCACTATCAATTTCTGTTATTGTTCTTGCTGGAGATGATGAAATGAAGAAATGGCTAATCCAAACTGAATGTGGCCTGCCAGTTTCTTCTGGTTTGCTGCATTCAAATGATGATGCCCACTAGTTAATGATCTGGACATTTGATTAGCCTGGACCAACAGTTCCACGGTAGAGTAGAATAATCCTCTTGATTAGATGGATTTAAAACCGTGTGATCTGTGATTTATAGAAAAGAAGAATGTTGGCTACAGGCAGCTTTTAACAGGAAAAATGCTATTGTACTGTAGGGTTGGTTGAGATCACAGACCATTGGGCCACAGGAATTTGGTGCTGGGAAACTAGGTGATGAGATTGTGATGAGATTGCTGTGCTGTGCGTTGTTTGGATTAATCTGATGATGAAATGTCGATTCTTTGAGGGCTCATCTGGAACAGGAAAGAAACATGTTACAAATTCCATGGAATGCGTATCTGTTGCTTGTGAATGCTTGTGCATTCAGTTTGGATTTATTGAGGCCTACATTCCATAACGTGTTCAACTACAGTTTGGCAATCAATGCCTTTGTTCTGGTTGGCAAAATATGGCCATTATCAAAGGGTTGTAACGTTTTGATCTGGTAACTCTTTCTGTCAATCCTCATCCATGGTGTGGACTGTATAAGCCAGCAGTTTTGTTAGTGGGTCTATAGGCTCCACATGCTCAGAATCTTGCTGGATAGTTAACATCAGCAAACTGTACATTAGCTGATGAGCAGGTCCATATAGCTTCTTTGAGACCAGTATAGTGTGCAATGCCATTGTTCGAGTCAGTCCGAGCTCAAATCAAGGCTGATTGGGACGCTCATTACTGTTATATTAGTGCATGTAAATGGTCAGAGGAATTAAGAAAAAAAAAATGGTAGAATTTCAGTGGGGGCAAGTCGAACCAGTCAAGAGGACAACTTCAATCACGACATTTTTTGATCTAGTCTATTTGTATGGCAGCCCATGGGAGCAACCTTCCCAATCACACTAGGGGGGTGTTTGGATCTTAAGTTACTTAAGATAAGCTACTTATGCTTCGAGTAGCTTATCTTAAGTTTTACTTATTAAGCATACAAGTATATTTGGTAAACAATATATTTATCAGCATCTCCTCTCTTTTGTCTCTCCTGGTCCTGACATGTGAAAAGTAGAAAATCTAAAAAAATTAACCAAAGTGATTAAGTAATTTTATGTTAAAAAATCACTTATAATTAATCATAAACCAAACTTACTTATCTGAAATAAGTTACTGTAAGTAGAAAAAGTAACTTATTAGGTGGTATCCAAATGGGCCCCCAGTGTGGCAGCCGAAAATTGTGTAAATAATTGCCAAAGCTTGTATACATCGGTACAACCCACTTCAACAGTTCTTTAGTAATTACGGTTTTTTTTTTTTTTAAAAGCTGAACTGGACTATTAAGGGCTGTGTTCGAATGGGGATGTTTGAAGTATTGGGTGAAAGAGATACATTGAACAATTCAGAGAATTGATACATACAAGTTTTGCTCTAGCCAATTCTAGTTACATATGGTAGGAATTATGAAAAAGGTAACAAACTGGTACTTAATAACAGTAGCTTGTAATATTGTGATGGATGGAGGATTAAAGCGTATTAGTTTGGCATAGTGGAGTTATTTGATACTAGTAAATTGAGATGCTTGTGTTGGCACTCGGTTCATTTTTTGTCAAGTGTGGTGTGTAGTGTGTGTGGGCGTGCTAGAATCGATAAAGTGGCTTGATCCAAACCGATCAACTTTGACCTCAAGCGCCCAAATAAATAGATGCGTTTAATATGAACGTATATGATCAAATTGTGAGAAGATTGGTTGCTTACTCAACCACTTGTAGGATTTTATAACGATCATGCGATAATCGAAGGTTGGAGTTCTTCCTCTGAAAATGAGTTGCTTTGTGCCAAACAAAAAGAAAAACTCACAATTGGTCACTAGGAGCAATTGCAAGAATGTGTATTTTGAAAGAACTATTACAACTAGGATAAGTTTAGATAAAAGATAAATTGAGAGATTAATTATTTTTTTTTTTAATTGTTATTGGATTGTAGATCGATTGTTTTTTTTTTTTTTTTGGCTCTGTAAATTTCCTCTCTTATTTATAGATTTCTCCTATAGCTTATTCTTTCATATGCTTCTTCCGTTATTGCAATGGTTACAGTAGTCGAAAAACCTTTTCTACATCATTCTCTCATTACGTTTCCTTTTTGTGATTGTTCCTATTCTATCAGCCAAATTTGTTCATCTCGACCACCTGTTGTAACTTAAACTACTCAATTGTGTTTCTCTCTTCGCTTGTTAGACTATTGAGTAACTTGACTGCATCACACCGTCGACCATCTATTGACGTGTAAAATTGAATTTACGTCAGCTATGATTTCATAAAAAATGCTCTAAGTATCTTGAAGATATTTTTATCCACCTCCTATTTCTTATATAATGCCATATGTCACCCACCTATTGACTTAACCCAAAATGGCCAGAAATAGGGTACAACATTGCCCTCCCATGTTGGTCCACCTTTGAAAAAAAGTGAAAGCGACGTTGTTCCATTGCTCGATGCAATAAATGCAATCGATCCTTGTTCCACATGTTGTTTCCCCATTGATTCTACTTGACTGAAAGATATCATTTCCTATTCATCTAGGCTATCCATGAGACATGTCGCATCAAATTGTATCGTACGAGAAGTCATGATTATTGCTTTAACTAATGTGCACGTATTGCAGCCGATATATAAACAAACTTTAAGTAAGTTCTTCTCTTCCTTCATTCTTTGCTTCTTCTCTTTTGCGTCAAATCCCATTTTCCAGTTTTCTCCTCTCAATTATCATGGCTGTATCTTCCTCTTCTTCTACTCCAACTTTCTATCTAGAATCATTCATCAAATATCTAGATGTTATGTTGTCAGGAGTAGTTAATGACCTCTTGTTCAATACTTCGATCGAACCTGACAAGTCGTTATTGACACTCGGTCTAGCCTTTCATTTTGTTGTCACTCACGAACAACTTGTGAGATCGAACCGAGCTTTCCAAAGTGTCCCAACGAAGTTTTGCTCATCCAATCTAACAATTTTCTAGATCCTTCTAACGCGTTTCAATCTTTACGAGCATGGCCAAAATTGAGCAATGGCTGGGCTGAATGGTTCACTCGTGTTGAAGTACAACACGATGACATATGCAGTCAGGTAGGAATCTATGAATGCATCGAACTCTCATTGTACGAATATCTAGCCAATATCTTCCTCCTTGCTGTGGTATTAACTTTCTGGAGTTGGTTGACTAATACAATCCATTTTGGATGTGGCCCAATGGGTCCAACGATTATAGATGTATGTGCATTCACCCACCTTTTGCCCTTTGGGGAGCTTGTCTATCCGAGCTTCTGTTTGAAGAATCAACATCTCTTCATCCTTCCGAATATGACCAGTAAGACGTTTTCTACCTTCATGGTTCTACAACGCAATCTCAGGATGAAGTGAGTGGGCACGAACACATGACTTTTCTTTTGATGTAATTTTGTAAATTTCTACTGTGCGTAAGTTCCCTGCAAATTACCAAGGAATATATCCATCTAGTCGAGGCACTCGCTTAAGGACGTTAGCTTGCTCTTACCCCTTTCGTGCTCGTCCACCTTTACTGTAACATGTTTAAAGCAACTACAAAAGGGACTTTACCACCCTGGTGGGCCTATTTGGTTTGTTCATATATGGTTCTATGAATATTTTGGAGCAAAATTCGTTAAATACGTTCCAACGGATGTGAATTTTACTCTATTCAGTTACTGTAACATCCTTAGTTCCAAAATTAATTATTCTTTCACTGAATATATGAGGTTTTATTATTATTATTATTATTATTTTTATTTTTTAAATCTTTCGTTCATTCTTGAGAAGTCTAACCATTCTTTCTATTCCTTTAAAGATAAAGAGTTCGGTCCGACCTTGTTCACTAAAGATTACAGGTCGACTGATACCAAGATGGAAAGCCTTAGGGATGCGGCTTGGAAAAGCTATTTAATTTTTTTACACCTTCTATATGGCGACACAATAGATAAGGGTATTAATGTCAAGGCCGGTATTAAACAGTACTACCCAATCCTCTTGTTCGTCAATTTGGCTTGGCTCAAGGCATCCCCTTTCCATTCATCCATCGAACTTACAACCAATGTTCGACTCATTGACCAGTTGCATATTCGGTCATTACCTTTCAGACTCTTCATAGATGGGTTTGATTCCATTAGCTCTTCTTTCACACTCCCCCTCTTTACCAATTATCTGCTTTGGTGGAAAAACTACTACGAGACTTTGATTAGTGGGTCCCATGAATTGATCATTAACCGGCTTTCTTTTTCATCTAAAGTGGAGAAACCTATGACCGAGAAGAAGAAGACAAATAAAGAAGGCACTAAGAGGTCGATGCTCCTCAGTCGGCCGTGTCCCCTTCCCAAAGGAAGACACGATTAAGGAATAAAACCTCGATTGCATCGATTGTCTCATCCCCAACACCAATAAAGACAGTCGAGTCTTCTTTCACAATTAATAAATGATTGAGCTAGCGCAACATGTGTTTAAATGTCTGAAGACCACAGTGGCAAGTCCAACTAAAGTGGATCAAACTACTACTTCAATCCCAGTGCTTACAACTCTATCAACCAACTTAAGGATTTTTTAGTTCGGGCCTCTCTGGGCTCCTTGCCCTACACTCCCTGCAGATTCTGGCCAATCTGCTTCACTTATTTCTTCTTCCGTCAAAGCTATCTTAGACTTTAAAACATATTACAAATATAAATTTTAGCTGGCTATTTCACTTAACAAAATATTCTTGGGAGATGGAAAAAACGTATAAGAGATATAAAATACTCACTTCAATAGGGCCTTTAATAAATGGCAGAACGAAAAGAAAAGATTAAATGATCCTAATATTCCTTTTGACCGATTTCTCAAGCCATATTGTTATAATCCTCTTGTCCCTCGTTTCAACTGAGCTCTAGCTTTGGTCATTGATTCCACCAAGCTTTCACGATCGATTGACCAATTTACCATTATTGTTGTTCGGTTAGATTTAGGTGGATGTTATTTCAACATTTTGCTCTTAAAAAAATATATCTTGCAATCCTCCTTACTTCCTTCCTTCTTTTTATAGTAACCATAAAACTCTCATCCTTTGAAAAGTTGGCCTCTGTATCGGCTTCTTAAGCTGAGGTATCTATTTTAGACACTTCGGTTGATGATGTTTAGTCTCTTGCAAAAAAAACTTAAAGTTTCTGACTTAAAAGAGATCATAAGTGACATTTGTCGATCGGAGAATCAGACAGAAGATCAAGCTTAAGCTCAAGAGGAGGTAATAACATACCAGCCTGTGGAGTCCTTTAGTCTCTTTTTACAATCTATAATCGCGTCGCTCATGCCTGGCCAGGATCAAGGAATCGTGGAATTGATCGTGCTGATAACATTATCTTCCATTCAACCTACTTCATCTACAGAACTGACCGATCAAGTATCCCTTGCCCTAGTCAATGAACTTAGGATTGCTCCTTTGGATAAATCAGAAGTATTGGAAGAAGAAACATCTTGTCCAACTGGAGCTTCTCCTAGTCGAGGTACAAAAGTTCTTATGGTCGACGTCCCTACCCCTCTGGCCCCGTCAATTGATATTTCTCATGCCTTGTCTTCTTCCTTTGAGGAGCTGCTTCTCGTAAAAGACATCTACCCTCTTTTGATCAAGCCTTCCCTCGTGACATCCTTATGGTCGAATCTCTTGCACCTTTATCAGAAATTCGACAATTGTAGGAGGAATTACGAGTTCTCATTCACTGTGGTGTTGCTGACGTCATTGCATTGGTATCGACCGAAAGACTTAACTTTCTCATTTGTCAATATCAAACTCTTACTTGATCGGATGAGTCCCTGTCAGCTAAACTACCCACACTCAATGAATTTTTGAGCTTGATTCAGGAGCATCAAGATACAGTTGTTGTGGTTGATAAATTTTAAGCTGAGCTTTTAATAGTCTCCCTCAGAATGACTAAGATTGCAACTTCTGGTGAACAACTAGTTGTTTATATAGCAACCTGAAGGAATTAGATGCAACCTTGATTGATCTGAAAGCTCAAATCTCGACCATGGAAGATAAACTGAGATTGCTGAAAGAAGAAAAATCCTTGATCGAGCGCAGACATGGTCAGAAGGCTAGAATCTATCAATTGGGTGCTTTCATACAAGAACACACTCTATTGATTAGTGAGATGGTATGCATAGAAGGTAAAACCAAAACTGCTCTCCATCGGTAGGAAGCAAGCGGTTGAAGCTTCAAGAAGCAATTGTCTCTTTTTTCTCTTTCGAATTTTGATTGCTTTATACTTGTTTGATGTTGGTCTGTAATTTCTTTATCTTCAATGTAATCGACCAGAAGGCTTTCTTTCCACATGTCTTGTATTATCTCAAGTACTTAGCTTTTTCTGCATTCATAACTATATTAATGACATGGAACATGCACGAAAATTCGTGTGCCCATTCGTTCCCTCTTTCTAATGAACGTTTCATGCAATTAATGGGGCACTTTAACAATCACGATGCCTCATCTTCAGGAGTAACTATCCACTCTAAATGGCTATATAAAGGGTTCTTCAATACTTTAACTCTCTTTCTAATGACTGTGGCACCCATGTCTGCTATTGATTGGGCTCAAGAGGTTTTTGAAAGGAACCATTTCCTCAGATATTGAGGCTTTGCCTCACTCTACCCTTTAATATGACATATACCCATTTGTTTGCGACCTTCGGTTCATTGTCAGGGATGATGTTCCTTTAACTGAACTGTTGGATGCTTTAACCAAACCCCAAAGCATCGGTGACGTATACTTCATTGTCGAAAAAGATTTTGAAACACTCAATGCTCATTTGAATGAGTGTGCTGTCATTCACAGGGAAAAGAACATACTTTTCGATTAATATGATTGGGCCTGGGCTAACTGCGTGAATTTGACTCGGCAATATCATTTCAACAAAGTGATGCTGAAAACTATACAAGTTCAGTGTAGAGAAATCAATGACCATCTCCAGCAGATCGAGTGAATCTACCCTGAAAGGTGCTCACACTACTCCCGGACTCTTTTAAACTTCATCAATTCTCAAATTGATCTTTATCAGGCTTGGTCGCATGAGTGCAACAAACAGAAGAGAGAGGCTAAGCACAAAGCCAACGTCATCAGTTGTTGCATCGACCAAATCATGTGCTTTCTCAACTGAATTCTGGAAAGCAGAGTCCTGGAAGGCTCAAAGTCAAACAGGTGAACTCATCCGAGAATGTGCTACCAAAGAATTTAATGAGAAGGAGGTTGCTTATGCCTAGTGGGCATTTTGGTCGAGTCCTTTTCTCATTCTCGTATTTTTATACAAATGTAATCGGCTTGTTAGTCGCATTTTACTAGTCTCGACCTTATAATACAATACTTTATATTTATGCTTACTTTCATTTTTCGAACGATTTCGGTCTTTGCATCTAATTTGTGGAGATTCTAACCATTTCTTGTCTTGATCTTTTCATATCTCCCATAAACTGAGCCGATATGGTTTTAGAAATCAACAATTTATCAGATTTTTCACTATCTTTTCATCGATATCATAAAGGATATAAGTTCCTCCTTGGAGAACCTTTATCACTGTATATGACCTATCTCATGTAGGCGGCTATTTACAAAATTCAACATCCTTAGTCTCAAGAGGCAATATCACTTTCCAAACCATATCGCCTTCACTGAAAGCTTTCTTTTAAAAAAATAAAAAATTATACGCTCGGGTGACTGGAGACTTATTTGTCATAATGGAATTTAAGGCCCTTAGTTAAATTACGTTTGAGTCCTCGAGTTCAACCAACTAGCCTTTATGAACTTGCCCGGGGTTAATGATGGCACAATCATGGTAACACAACATCATGTCTGTATACTAATTAGAACTAACTCATCCCCGTGCTTATTTGAAATGAGTTGTGGTAAGCCCAAAGAGTTTCTGACCACTTAACATGCAATTGTTTAGGATTCTCATCAATCATTTTTTTTTTTTTTTTGTAAAATATTCTTGATGACCTTGTTGCTAGCCTCGACCTGACTATTTGACTGAGCATATTAAAGTGATGAATGCATTAGCTTGATTTTATACTGATCGGCCATTATCTTGACTTGCTTGGATGAAAATGCTGCTCCTCAGTCCATAAAAATTGATTAAGGAATTCCAAATTGATGAATTATATAAGTCTCAATGAACTCAATAGTTTCTTGATGATTTGTTCCCGATATAGGCTTTGCTTCTACCCATTTGGTGAAGTAATCGGTCGCCATAATAATAAAATTGTGCCCCTTAGATGACAGAGAATAAATTTTCCCTATCAAATACATAGCCCATCTTCAACATAGCAAATGTTTGACAATAGGATGTAATTTGGTTGCTGGCATGTGCTATATCGACCCATGTTTCTGACATGCTTCACAGCCTTCAGCATATTGGTTACAATCGACAGACATGTTTGGCTAGAAATATCCATAGTATCGAAGTGTGAGCCTCATTTTTCTTCTAACCTAGTGTGCTCCACAAATTCCTTTATGCGCTTCACCCATAGCCAGCATAGACTCATTTTTGCTTAAACTTCATAACAACACCCTATTGTTCCCTTTTTAATATAGCTTTTTATCGATTAACATATACTTTATAATCGTTCTCCTAATGTCTCGGCCGATATTTGTCTGTGAAGACTGAAGATATTTTATGAATGAAGCTCTCCAATCGTCATAGCTCATCTCGACTTATCAAATCTTGTCAGTCAACTCCCTTTTAAAAAAATGATGGTAATGCGACTTCCTTTGAATAGTCACCAATCTCTCTTCAAATCCTTGAGCGATTTGAAGCCCTGATGCTAACTGTGTCATTTCATTTGTATCAATATTATTTTCTCGAGTTATATATTTTAACTCGACTTCATCAAATCTACTTAGCAACTGTGTCGCCAAAAGATGATATAATTGCAGAGATGTACTTATACAATTGAACAAACCAATTAACCAATTCATTACTAATAAGGAATCACTCATAATCAATACATCTTTTGCTCCTAAATTGGTTAACAGTTCTAGACTGATTATTAAGGTTTCACATTCGGCTTGATTATTGGTGTAATCGAAATCAAGTTGGAATATAAATTCTTATTTCCTACTAGCTGGATTGATCAGAACAATCCCTGCTCCCCGATCCTTTGTCGGTCCTTGAGCCGTCAAATATCAGTCTCCAAGGTGACTGATAAACCACATATAAGTCAAAGGCCTCCAAAGAAAGTAAACTTTTTATGTCTGAAGGATGACTAGCTAGGAAATTTGCTGTGACATGTCCTTTCATAGCCTTTTGTGGCACATAAACTAAATCAAATCAGATAAAGCAAGAATCCATTTATCAATTTGGCCATTCAGATTCAACCAATTTAACACGCATTTTATTAAATCACTAATTGTAATTATATTAATTATTCTGGCCAACAAATAGTGTCGTAATTTTATAGTCGTGAAATAAAATAATAAACATAATTTTTTCATGGCAGAATATTGTCTCTCGATATCTAACAATGCTTCACTAAGATAATAGACCACATATTCTTTTCAGTCATTGTTGTCTTGTGCTAACAAAGATCCAATCGATTCTGTAGAAGCTGCAATATATAACTTCAACGGTCGATCCTTTACTGGAGGCATCAACACTGGTGTATTAGACAAATACTCTTATATACTATCAAAAGACAACTGATGCTTTGCCTCCCATCCAAATGATATCATGAAAAATGACGTTCATATTTAAAGGACCTGGACATTTGAAAGTTGTCTTTAGGACATCTTCCACTGCAATGTTTATTTGATTATATCCTAAATGACTATCCATAAAGGATACCATTTTATGTCCAACAGCCCGATCGATCAACTGATCAGCCATAAACATAAGGTACTCATCCTTAGGTGCGACTTGATTTAAATTCAAAAAATTAATGCATACTCTGAGTTTACTATTCTTCTTGATAACATACACTATGTTCGAAATCTATTCGACATGTTTGATGGGTTTAATAAAATATGCTTTTAAAAACTTTTTTATTTCTTCCTTTGTCTTTTGCGTCACTTCGGCTATCATCCGCTTAGGCGGCTATTTATGCGGCCAATAACCTTCTTTCATGGATAACCTATGTTTAACTAGATGCCAATCTAATCCAGGTAACTCATGATAGTCCCAAGCAAAGCAATCAACATATTCTTTAAGTACGTTAATAAGTTTGGCCTATATTTGGGAACATAATAATCCACAAATAAAAATAGTCGTAGGATGTTGTTCTATTCCCAAGTTTGCCTCTACTAAATGATCTTGAACCAGAGCCTAAGAATTCCCTAATTTCTCTGGAGCTGCTATCAAATCCTTTATTTCAGTACCATCTTTGATTACCTAATCAGTCGGTACCACTACTTCGAAAACATCAACAAAACATTCATTATCATGATCTCGCAAACTCTCCTCGAGATGTCATACTCTAGCCGTGAACTTGGCCTTAATCGATGATCGGTCCATCATGTGATTTCTTCAATCATACACCTTGTAGTCTCCTAGAAGGGAATTATAGTCTTTAACAATTTTTTATTTAATCGAATCATGGTAGTAATACCAAGTATGACATTATAAGGATTGAGTCTGACATCAATTTTAGTTGGCTTACCATTCTTTCTCATCTTGAAAATCATATCAATCCGATCTTATTTCCATAGAAACTTGACTGCATTAGACATGGCTAGGAACGGTTTGTTATTAGCTAAAACCAATTCTACTTTGTCTTGATTCCAAAAGATCACGAACTGATATAGTGGTGATGGAATACACGAGAACAAATGAATCGAATCTAGTCCAAGTAAAGCATTGCAATTTGATGAAGTGTCAACCACAAAGAAAGTAGTCAGCACATTCTTGGTTCCACCATTAATTCAATTGGTAAAACACAATGCCTTTGCGTTACTCCTCCAGTAAAATTACTCATTATGACCTCGATCGGGATAAAGTCATTTTGAGTCTTTTCCAATTTAGTCATCATTCTAGTGGGGAGAATGTTAACATCTTCTTCGTTATTGACCAGAATCCGAGTGGTCAGACACCCTTCCAGGTGAACGGAGATACACAATAGCTTCAAATATTTGGTCATTGTGAGAGTCGGACTTTCAATAATTATTTTTTAAAAGGGGACCCTAGTTTGACTATCACAGTTGATATCTTTTTGACTTCCTCGAAATCAAATGATTAATGTTGTATGATTATTGAAGGGCCTAACTCTTCTATATCTCCTGCCATCGTACTTGGTTGAGATGGTTTAGCATGATAACTTAGTGATGGTGTCAGCACTATATTACAATTTAATATAATTGGTGGAAACGAGCAAAAATGAATGTTCGAATTCGGACATTGCTCCCTAGATTTTTTCGAATTCGGTTGCTTTTCTACTTCATATGTAACTTCATTTTTGATTTTTTTCATTCGGTTTAGAAAATGGTGATTCTAACGTAAGAAAATCTTCAATCAGAGCATCATTCGAAAACACTTAATTGCTTAAATATTCAGTCGATCCTTCCATATCCATTCCTACTAATCGTAATTTCGATTTTCGACCGAGTCATGCCCCTCATGAAGTTTGGTTGATCCATTCACATCCATCCTTGTCTTATCATTATTTTGATTTTTGACCGAGTCACGCCTCACATGAAGTTTGGTTGTATAGACAAATATATATTCTTCTCCTTTTAACTTTGGCCTCTCAAGTCTCGATCGGGTTGGCAGGTACATCTAAGATTGATCATAAATAGTGGCTAACTATCTTCTCTTTGCTCCCTTCTGCCTTTGCCAACGTCACTTTTGAGTATGAGTCATCTCTTCTGGTATTTCTAGAAATTTTGGATGACTCAACCTTTTCTAACACTTTCTCGGCACAGGCTAAGGTTCAACCATCCTTGGCCCTCGGACAGACCCAGGGTGATCGTTAACATGTTAACCCTTATGTGGGTAAAAAGAATTTCTTTTCTTATAGTTTTGATTGATCAATGTCGTGCTTGATATTTCGGTTCGATAAATCTCCCGTTTGATCGAGTCGGCCTCATACAGTTCTCACAAAGGTGCTGATAATTTGACATTATTGCCTCTGGATGTGCTTCAGTGCTTAGGCCTCAAACTCCTCTTACCATTTTACCACTTGGGTTGACCTATTTTAACTCCAAGATCAATATTTTTTGGTGATCGAACCAATCTTTGAGGATTAATGGTGGTCATATTGATCTCCATATTGGATTAATGGTTGTTATAAGATCAACATTCTTTTTATTTTTTTTTTATTTTTTAGGGAACTTCACCAACTCTTTATCAATGTTGTCCTTAATAGCATTCTTGAAAGCAATACATTTGATAGTGAAATGCGATCGAGTTACATGCCATTTGCAATAATTAATTTTCTTCAATTCTTCAACTATTGAAATCTTATGATTAACTAAAATTTAAATAAATTTGTTGCTTAACATGATATCAAAGATTTCGTCAGTGTGAAAAATATCAAAGGTATATGTTCTTTGAATTTTCTGATTAAATGGTGTTGTTGCCTTTGCTTAAACTAAAGTTGAGCACCTGAATGGCTGCTTAGCCACTATTTCAGCCACGACAACATCATAATGAGGGTAATAATAATATGCTCCTGTTGATGAATTCTTTTGTCACATTGGCTCTCGAAGTATAGCCTCATATGGAGACACCTCTTGGTCAAATCATACAGATTTGTGAATTTTGTCCCGATAAATTTCTTTTAAATTTTGAATTCTAGCCCATCTTGAGCTAATTGGATAAATTCTGCTTCAGTCATGACTACCTTGCATTGGCTTTTCACTCTCTTAAACCGAGCAATATAATTTTTGACCAATTTTCTTAACAACTACAAAAAATAAGTGAGAATAGACATGAAAATTTCTTTATCCTTATAAAAGAACTGAGCATGAAACTTTTTTCACATCTCTTAATAATTCTGTATGAAATTTGAAAACAAATTGGAATACTAAGTGAAAGCCACCCCAGCAAGTCAATGACCAAATAATTGTAATTTATTATACTCATTAATAACCAACTCTCCCATCGGCATATGTGTTTTATGGTCGATTGACCTATATCACCTGTAAACAGCGTAAAATCAATTCAATAATTCATTGGCAATGGATATTGCTGGTAGATCCAATCAGTATATGGCCTATGATAAATTGGAGTAGTAGTTCATCCAAGAGCTTAGCTTGTTATCTCCTGAACTAGTTGAACAATTTGGTTACACTCTCAGTATAGTTGTGAGGCTATCAGAGGCATGTTTGGACCATCCTGATATTGTTCTTTATTATATGGTTGATTTTTAAGCAAAGGTTACCTCCCATGCATCTCTTGATTCATTGCTTTAGGAATTACGTTCCTATTCACACGTTCAAGATGCCTTAAATCTACCGGTGGTGGTGAATTTCGCACGTCTTGAACATGAATACGTTCAGGACGTCTAAAATCTACCGGTATCGGTAAATTTCGTACATGTTAGATTGGACCCGAGATAGGAATGGATGGTGTATTTCGCCAAAAAGGAAGTTTCCGTGGCATTGGCTGGACTGGTGGTACAAGTGTCACACCCCAAACTCGGGAACTGAGCTCACAAAATTTTCAGCCGTCGAATTTGATACCGATAACTTCCATAGTATCCCATTCTCGAGTCCCAGCTGCCATACGCTAAGTTCCGATCCTGGGATCCTACGAGGATGATTTTCAGGGTGATTTTTTTAAAAGGAGCATAACCACAAGTATACCCAAGATACAAAACATCATCACCTTATATCCACTGATATAATCTTTGAGTACAATGCTGGAAGGAAATATACAAGATGTAATGAAAATTCAAAAGAACAGGCTCATGCTCTGGGCTCAATACTATTGATACGCCCTAGCATCACTTGCATGTAAACAAAACGCGGATAAGCTTTCTACGAAGCTCATTAGAGTTGTGTGCATGTACAATGCATATGACAAATACAGATATCAGAGTATGCGAAAGACGATGAAGGGTTAAATTGGTAAGTCCATGAATATTGTTAGCCATGCCAAGGCTATGCAATGTAAGGCCTACGGGCCGAATGTCATATGTTAGGGATGTGCCGCAAAATATGCCAATCCTCAACTAGTCCACATATTGGTACAATTCATATCTGGAAACATCACCGGGGTCTAGTACATTCCAACACTGGCCGCCGCCCCATCGCATACATGACCAAGTGAGTAGAAGAGACCTCACTATATGCCTTGCTAGTGGTATCCCAATGCCCACTTGGCTCATTGATAGCGGACCCATTTATGAGCTTGTCAAATTCAACCTAGCTTACAACTCCATACCCTTGAGCGGATAAGGTCACACCACTTTTCAACTGACCACCACACAATGGGAGACGTGACTTGCTGGTATTTGGCACTCGGGCACTCATGTTATCTACTCGGTCTCGACGTTGAAGCATTCTATTATTACCACAAAGGTTTAGATACTTTCACCCAAGGACATCCATAGCCTCCTAATACTAGAACAAATATTTTTGGTATCCAATCTGGCCATTCACGATATGCCTGTGGAGGCCACAACCCTGATGTTGTTAGGGTGTTATGTAATCATGACATACAAGATGCCAAATACATGAGTCATACCATCCAAGTCATGCACTAAACCTGCGAGTACCATGCAATCATGTGGGGCAACCCTATCTCATATGGGGTCCCATGAGTATCTTAAGTTGAAAGGTGTATGCTATGATCCATCGCCATCCACAACATGCATACAAATGATGTGTATGTGCATATAAGTGGGCATGATATCATTACACAAAGCATGTTATTTGTATGTCCTATTAGGTCAAGTACACTAACATATTATTAGACATATCAAGCAATAATTGACCTTAATTAGCACATTATATAGAGAGAGTGAGACCCGAAAAACATGCCCCACTAAAAATGTAAAGGTCTATGTGGCATGGCCCACTCAAGACTAGAATTGGCCCCATACTTGGGCCTACACACATAAAGGAGATAACAAAATAGATGTACGGTTTGCATGGAACATATATATCAAGGTGGAACCATGGTGGGTCCCTCAGTCAAGTTAGATAACAATTAAATATTACAGTAAGCCTAGGAAGATTTCCAATGGCAGTCACTCAACCACTCCGTTTTCATGATGTGGCCCACTTAAATCCAAGCCCCACACCCCTACCAAGATGGATGGTAGGGTAGACAACACATCCCCCTAGGTGGGACCCTAAAATGGCTTCCACAGCCCTTGGTGGGCTGGGAAATAAATATAAGAAATGCCGAAGGAAACTTTTAACAATAGACATCATTGCCCTCATTGTTTCCTACGGTACGGCCCACCTGAGATTTGGATCGGCCACATTTTTGGACTCCTAGCCTAAAATGATTTGGCAAAATAAATGGGTGGCATGGATGAAATACATGCACTATGGCGGATCCCACGAGTGGGCCCCCACTCTACGCCCTGGTGGGCGTCCGCCCACCCTCCAGACCCTACAATAGCGCCAAATTTATTTATATATAAAATAAAATTTTGAATTCTATCATTAAGGTGGGCCCCATTCGGACGATCTGATTTGTCCACTGGATGGGCCAATTTGAGAGGAGTACAATAGGCTCTGACTGGGACTAGTTTGGATGAACAAGGAGTTCACAGTGGCCCTTGGGAGATTTCAATATCCAGACATTGTTTCATTCCATGCGATCTGTCTGAGATTCAGATCAGCCCGAAATTTTGGCCCATGGACTAAAATGATTTGGCATGACGGATGAACAGAGTGGATAAATCACATACATCATGTGGTCCCATGAGTGGGCCCCAATCCATGCCCCTATTGGGTACGCCACCCTCTGACAACTATGCATTTTTGTTTGGACATAATAACAAGGTGGGCCCCAAGTGGATAATATGACCTGTCCACCATGTAGGCCATCTGAATTGGAGGCCAAAGGACCTGATTTGGGCTCGTTTGGACGGACAGAGACCCTATAGTGGGCCTTAGAAGGTTTCAGCATACAAGAATTGTTCCCCTCCGTGCAGTCTACTCGAGACTCAGATATGGCTCATTTTTCAGCACATGGCCTAAAATTATCTGGAGAAAATGGTGGACGATGTGGATTAAACATATACATCAAGGTTGGGTCTACGGATGGGATGCCCCCTATCCACGTCGGCATGGCTAACGTGAGGGGTGCTCCCAGCCCCACCGTCACCTCTAGTGTGGTCCACCTGATGGTTCATCTTGATTTTTGGGCTCCATGGCTAACATGAGTTTGGAGACATATGAATAGTGTGGATCTAAGAAATAAGTCACAATGAGTCCTATAAGTGGAAACCCAGTCTCCTAGCTCATGCAGAGGGTGTTAATGACGCTGGACTTTTTAGCCCATAGGTTTGCTATGGTGTGGACCACCTGAGATATGGATTGGCTTAATATTTGGTCTCAATAGCCAAAATAGGATGGAGAATTTGATGGACGGAGTGGATGAAACATATGCATCATGGAGGGGCCTATGAGTGGAGGCCCCACCATTACCCTATCTTTTTGCGTGTCTGGACACTGGACAGTTCTAGTGTCTCTGACACTATGAACGTCCAGTGTCTGGACTCTTATTATATATGTTTTTTTAATTGGCATGCAAGTGGGGTCCATGTAAGAGATCTACACCGTCCATTAGATTGGCCAAATTCATGGTGGGCTAAGGAGCTTTGGATAACATCAATTTTGATGCCTTTCCACCGTCCAAATTTATTATCCATATCAACATGTTAAATGGAAAATAAATATCATTGTGGGCCACACAAGGTGGTCCAAGCTGTGATAGTGTGCAGGGCATGCTCTCTACTAGCGTGGCCCACTTGTGGGTCCCATAACATTATAATTTTCAAAAAAGGAGGAAAAAGAAAGGAAAGAGAAGAAAAGCAAGGAATGAGATCCAACCATCGGGGTGGCCCCCCGCCACTTGGGGTCCACCATACAATCTATACATAATCAATGTGGGCCTCACCCTTGTGGGCCCACCAAAATGGAAAGATCACAAAGAAAGGGAGGGTCTTGATCCTCCTATGCACTCACTTGAAGGATGAACAATTGGATCGGCAATCGGATGGTCCACCAAACTCCTTTCCACCTCTAATCTTCTTTAATTTCTCTTTTCTCTTCTCTCTTTCCCTTACCCTCTTGATCCTTCCTAATTCTCTCTCTTTTTTCTCTTAAACCATCTCCTAATCTTTCTTTATTTTCTCTATTTCTCTCTTAATCTCTCCCTAATTTTCTCTCTTTTTTGTCTTAAACCATCTCCTAACCTTTCTTTATTTTCTCTATTTCTCTCTTAATCTCTCCCTAATTCTCTCCAATCTTTTTTTTTTTTTAGTCTCTCACTACTCTTGCTACAAAAATGGTAGAAATGAGAGGGAGTTAGGTGATTTTGTGGTAGAACTTTTAGGATAGTGAGGGAATAAGAAGAAGATTGGGGGGGGGGGGGGGGGTGGGTGGTGGTTGGGTTTAAATGGGAAGAAAAAGAAAGAACGATGGCTAAGCATGAACAAGGGCATGAGATGCATGAGCAAGGTATGTGCTTGTTTAATTAGCGGGGAGAGGGACATGAGTGATGAATGACTTGATTGATGGATTGATAGATTTGATTGATCTGACAACATTGGGATTTGTATAAGTGGGGCTCGCTTGCGTTGCATGGCACACCTCAGATTGTGCCAAAACTGCAACTTCTAATTTAGGGATCGCAATGGGGTGTGTCACACGACGTTGGAACCGTAGTGTGGTCTAGTGGATTTCCTTGCTCAGGCTCATGTTGAACTTGCAATTCCTCGTGATTTGAAGGCTTGTTAGCTATAGTAGCATTAGTTGAAGCATTACAACCAACTACTCAGCTCATAATTCTGAAAAATTATTACATCGATAAGTGTACTTGTGTCAAAGTGTTCTCTTTATACAATCGGTATAAAAAGACAATTGCTGACGACCAAGTATTATATCGAGTCCCACCGAGCGTGCCAAAAATGTTTGCACTTAGTTTGTTTTCTGTCACATGTAATGTGTGTGGGTGCTTCAGAATCGATAAAGCGGCTCAATCCAAATCGATCAACTTTGACCCCAAGCATTAAAATAAGCAGATACATCTAATATGAATATATATATATAATCATATTCTAAGAAGATCGGTTTCTTTCTCAACCATTTACAGAATTTTATAATGATCAGGTGAAAATCAAAGGGTGGAGTTTTTCCTCTGAAGATGGGTTGCCTTTTTGCCTTCCTTAAGAAATGACTTTATAATACTAATGCAATCAAATAAATGGAACAACTCACAATTGGTCACTAGGAGCAACTGCATGATATTTGATAGAGGAGAAATCTAATGTATGAGTTATATATTTAGATTAAAACTAAGAATTAACAATACTTATAGGATAAGCTGAGATAAAAGATAAATTAGTAAATTGGTTATTTTTTTTTATTGTTATTGGATTGTATGTTGATCGTTTTTTTGATGTGTAAATTTTCTCTCATATTTATAAATTTCTCATGCACCTTGTTCTTCCATATGCTTCTTCCCTTATTGTAACGGTTGCAGTAGTTAAAAAGCCTTTTTCTAGATAATTCTCTTGTTACATTTCTTTTTTGTGATTGTTCCTCTTCTGTTAGCTAAACTGCATTTCACTCTTCACTCTTTAGACTTTTAAGTAACTTAACCACATCACTCCATAAGCCATCCACTAAGTGTAAAATTAGATTTATGTTAGTTATGATTCCGAAAAAAATACTCTTAAGTATCTTGAAATTTTTTTCATTCACCTCTTATTTCTTATACAATGCCACATATCACCCTCCTATTAGCTTAATTCAAAATGACCAGAAATAAAGTACAATAGCTTGATAACAATACATTAAGAAAATGTAAACATGCCATACTTTTAACTCAAATTAGACTGAATATATTTTGAACCCCATTCTTGCGTAAGTTACACTCCCAAATTCCAATTGTTCAAGCCTTGATTAATGGACATCTGTTTGTTAAATTAGGACCATTGGGTGCTTCTCATTTTTAACTGCAAAATGAATGTCCAATAGTTCATTTTTGGGTACATCTAACCTGGGACTTATAATTTGGACAGTATAGTTTGTATTAATTATATGACACGTAGGCAATTTTGTGGTGATTTTTCAGGGTACCATATCACGCTGTGCGATCGTGTCAGTTTTTCTCTATTTGTGATGGACCATTGGATAAATGATTCGGTGCAACTGGGACACACTCATCCAGCTCCATGCAGGTTGTAAGGAGTGACTCGTCTTATCAAACCGATCAGGTCTGACTGAGTCAGATTCGGACGAGTCAAACGGAAGCGGGTTGGCTGGTGTACCAGCTATCTAGGTGATGTATTGACGTCAGCAAGTTATGTGGGTTCCATCATGAGGTCTGTGTTATATCCAAACCGTCCATCCATTTTACGAGCTCGTAGTAAGGGTTGAGTAAAAAAATAAGATAGATCTAAAGATCAAGTGAACCACACTGAAAAAAGAAGTGGGGGATTGAACATATACCATTGAAACCTTTTTGGAGGTCACAGAAGTTTTGGATTGATATGATATTTGTTTTTACTCTTCATCCATGTCTTTTTGAAGTTATGAACAGATTGGATGGAAAATAAACATTATGGTGGGCAATGTTTTAACGGTGAAAATCATTCTTCCCGCTGCTATCTGTGGTGTGATCCGGTTGAGCTTTGGATATGATTCGTTTTTTGTCTTATGCTCTAAAAGGATCTCAAAAAATGGATGAACGGTGTGGATATAATAAATACATTATTTTGGGGCTATGTAACTTTGATGTCCTTTGAACCGTTCGTACAACTGGGAGCTCGAAGTGCTAGCTATATCGTATGATACGTACGGACCCACACTAGCTATATCGCTGGTGTGTGGTACACGAGCCAATCAGCGTCCGAGTCAAACGGGCTTGTTTGAGTCTCAAAATCATGGATGGACGGTTGGATCGGTTTGACTGGAACGGATGGCGTTCTCGATTGGGATCGGATGAGTAACTGTAACTAGTCCGGTCCATCCATCATAGGCAGCCCATCGTAAACATCCCCGGTGCTGGCCAATAAATGGGAAACGGATTGGCTACTGACCCTGTCACTAATGGCTAGTGGTCGGTGCTCTGTGGGACCCACCATGATGTATGTGTTTCATCCGTACCGTCCACCCATTCCTCCATATAGTTTTATGACATGAGCCCAAAAATGAGGTTGATCAAAAATCCCAAGTGGACCGTACAGTGTTAATTTAACGCCCACCATTAGAAAATTCTCGGGGCCAATAAAAGTTTTGGATCGAGCTGTTATATGTTTTTCCCTTCATCCAAGTCTGTATGACCTAATAAACAGGTTAGATGCCAAATAACCATTACAGTAGGCTTGGGAGGTTTTTAACGGGGGACATTCAATCAATACTGTTTTCCCATGATGTGGTCCACCTGAGATTTAAATATACCTCATTTTTGGGATCAAGCCTTCAAATTATCTTTCAAAATGGATGGACGGCGTGGATAAAACATATACATCTTGGTGGGGTCCACGTAGCACCGACCACTAGCCACCTGGCTGATGGCAGCGTCACTAGCCAAACAGCGTCCCTTATATCCACACCGTACAATCATTTTGAAAGCTCATTCTAGGGCATGATCACAGAAAATGAATCTGACTCAAATCTTAAGTGGACCACACCACAGAAAACAATCGTGATTGAATCCCCACCATTAATAACTTCATGTATTCCCATCTTACCTGTTGACAAGGTCACAAACACCTGGATGAAGAGACACAAATATCATCTTGATCGAAAGCTTTCTTCAACTCACAAGAAGCTTTTAATGGTCAACCACCATTATTTCCTATACTATGGTCCACCTGGGATTTGGAACTGCTTCATTTTCTGGGTCATCCCTAACATGAGCTTCCAATGCATATGGCGTGGATATAGTCAAATACATCATACTAGGGCCCACAGTCAGGGTCCTACGCACCTCAGTGGATCTGGGTATTACCTAATCTAATCTGCTAACTGTAGAGGTGTACATGAGTCAAACCGAGTTGAGCTTGGCACAGCTCTACTCTGCCCGGTCACTAGCTAACCCAGCTTGAACTCAGCTTGGCTTGATCCTTGAGCTTGACTAGCCAGCTTGACTTGGTTCTGTCAGCAGCTTGGGCTAGTTTGAGCCGAGTTCGAGTCAAGATCGAGCTAAGTTCATTTGTGCAGCATTTTTACAAACACATGGACTACACCTTCAAATTCTTAATGTATATAAAACAACAACAATAGTTCTATAGGTATTTCATCAAACACCTTATAGGCAAGGTCAAAATCAAGAAAAAAAAAAGAGGATATTTGTTTCATATACATACCTTTTTTGCCACTAGCCAACACTTCATTGAGTCATTTCATCAAATACTTGTTGAGCAAAATCAATTTGATCCGAGTTTGATTTGAGTTGAGGTTTGATCTCAGTCGAGCCGAGCTCAGGCAAACTAAAAAATTCAGCTCAACTCGGCCCGAACTCAGTTTCGAACCGAGTCCAATCAAGCTTTTTCAAGTCGAATCAAGTGAGCGAACCGAGCTAAATCGGTTGGTGTACAACCCTAGCTCCCTGCGATGGGAAGCTAGGTGGGGCCCACTGTGATGTTTGTTAAAAATACACCTCATCCATCTGTTTGCCGGATCATGTTAGGGCATGAGCCCAAAAATAAAATAGATCCAAACTCGAGTGAGCCAAAGGATGGGAAATAGTAGATAGAAACATGGGATCAATCATGATATTTATATGCCAACAACACCGTTCATAAGTTCATTCCTACTAATAGAAGACAAAAAATATTGGCCTGATCCAAAACTCATGCAACCCCACAAATGTTGAAATGTTGGATGCCCAATTCTCATTGTTTCCTGTCGTGCAGCTCACTTGAGTTTTGGATGACTCATTTATAGGCCATGTCCTAACGTGGTATAGCAAAACGGATGGATGAACAGAATAGATTTATCACAAACATCATGGTGGGCCCCACCTAACTTCCTGTTGCAGGAAGTTCCTGCAGTCGGCATACCCCCGTGAATTAGGCTGGTACACGCATGGGTCCTATACCCGTAATTTGCCAATTTCCCCTACCAAGGGGCCATTTCCCAGTGTATCTGCTGCCCACTAAATAGTTTTGGATGGAAGCGGATTCTATGGTGTACAGAATACCACCGACCTGGGTGTTGCGTTGACATCACCAAGTTTCGTGGCCTGCACCATGATGTATGTGTTATATCTATACCGTCCATACATTTGGATAGATCATTTTACGTTGTGACCCCAAAGTTGAGGGAATCCAAAGCTCAAGTAGGCTACGTCCAGTGGGGACAATGATGCCCACCGTTGAAACCTTTCTATGGCCATTATAGTGTTTATTTTCCATTCAACATGTTCATGAGATCATCAAAACTTAAATTAGGGGGAAAAACAAATATCAACTTAATCCAAAACTTTTGAATCTCTCAACAAGTTTTTAGTAGCAGATGTTCAATCTCCATTATTTCACGTGGTGTGGTCCTTGAGATTTGTATATGCTCATTTTTTGGTGAGTTTTTTACTACTGTGTGACCCACTTATGGGCCACGCACCTTACTAAGAATAGTCCCCTACTGTAGGGACAACTTTTCATAGGTCAAATATGCCCCTACTTTATCAATTTCACTCGGTTCTCTCCCTTATACCCAAATACATGTCCGAACTCATTTCTATCATCCCTATTCATTCTGTTCACCTATTTTCTTTATTAAATCTCCATAGAATCTCTATCCTACTATCACATTATATCTTTCATGTTCCATTATACTCAAGGCTACCTGCATTCATTTTCTGAGAAGACGTAGATGCATTGAGAAACGTGAAATCTTGTAGGCTTTTTTTTGAAGAACATGTTTCACATCAATGCACTCTTATTCTTCTTCTTGAACATGGATTTCACTGATACGGCGGTTGTGGGAGGTAAGGATGTTTAAAATCTGAAGAATTACCTAGAAGTTTGTGGTCAATTTCATGCACTACTACGTCAATTTTACGCGGTTATCCAATAAACTTCAAGAAGTTCGCGGTCAATTTGACGAAGTTTCGCGGTCAATTTATTGAATTTATTGGTCAACTTATGCACTACTTGGTCAATTTCACTCATTTTACAGTCAATTTCAAGAAGTGAAAGGTCAATTTGACGATGTTTCGCGGTAAATGTAATGAATTTCTCGGTCAATTTCATGCACTTCGTGGTAAATTTCACACATTTATCCGTCATTTTCACTCAAATATGACTGACTCATCAGTCATTTCACTCAATTCGCGGTCAATTTCACTCACTTTGTGGTCATTTTCAATCACTTCAGGACCGAGAAGTGAGTGAAATTCATCGCGAAGTGAGTGAATCTGCCCTATAAGTGAGTGAAATTGACTGCAAAGTGAGTGACATACATCCCTGCAATTGAGAACTTTGAAAATTTGATCGATAAGTCAGTCATATTTGATCTGGTATAATGGTGGATTTCCTACTACTTGGTCAAATCCACCTTATACATGTGAATACTAAATGAGTTATATATCATTGTGTTTGTTTTCAGAAAATGGCCTTGATAATTATCCTATGCTCATATGGTAGGGAGTTAGTAAGGGAAAACAATCGATACATGTACAAGAGTGGAGACTCGAAAACTACTGCTGTGGGCGTTGACACTACATATGATGAACTTCTATTGAAAATGTACATGATTGCGAAGAGTAGACCTGAGGATTATGATATTAAGTTGAAAGTATTGTATCCTTGCACAAACGAATCAGTCCCTCCAACCGTAATTGAAGATGACAAAGATGTGAGAATGTTCTTGGCAACATAGTTGAAGCATCCGGATCACTACATCCCTTTTTTTATCGAGACAATGCAGCGCGTTAATGAGGCAATACTCGAAGACCTGGTGGCTTACAGTGGTTTTGAACATGATGCCCCAACAGTAGAAAGTTTGGGTGAGGAACATGTCTTGAAATATGAATATATGACATCACCTTCACAGGTTCCTCTAAGCAACACTCCAGTACCTGAGCTGACTCAGACATCAAACTTCATGACAAGTCAAGTGAGGGCGTCAGCTGACTTGAAGCTTAGAAGTGAATATACGATATCATATTCATTTACAAGAGTAGATTTGCCCTCAACATCTAATGCCAGAAACGTAAGTGGAAGCAACATTCCATTGCCCGAGTAAACTCGAACATCGAACTTCACCACAGGCCTTACCATTGTGCCTTTCGAGAACGCTGGTTTCACTAATGCAGACCTGTCATTGTGTTCATATCCACTTAATGACCTGATTGATATAGCCGTTGGCTAAACGTTTAAGGATAAGAGCTGGCGTAAGTATGTTTTGATCCAATTTGCAATTCGCAACAACTTTCAATACAAGGTCCTGTATTCCACATCTAAGAAATTCACTGTGACGTGTATGAAAGATATGTGTGAATGGAGGGTACGCGCATCTAGGGTAAATGATGCAGGGATATTCAAGATTAAGAATTATACGTCCATACATACATGTGGAATGTCATGGATGAAGAGTGATCATCAGCAAGCAAACAGTAAGCTAGCCAGTGAACTGGTTGTCAATCGCATTGAACAATGCCTGGGATTAAGGCCGAAGGACATTATATTCACAATGCAAGAGAAGTATAATATTCTTATTAACTATAAGAAGGCATGACATGCTAAAGAAATTGCAATCAATCGTGTAATGAGTCTTATGAAGACTCTTACAAAGAACTCCCGATGTACTTGCATGAGTTGAGGATGGCAAACCCGGGGACAGTGACTGCCTTGCTTGTGGATCCACAAACGACGAGGTTTGAGAGATGTTTTGTTACGCTCGGACAGTGCGTCAGAAGTTTTCAAATATCTCTACGAAGGGTCTTGGCCATTGACGGGACGCATATAAAAGGTAAGTATAAGGGTGTTCTGTTCGTTGTTACGGTTTTGGATGGTGACAATCATATCTTTCCACTTACTTTTGGTATCGGAGAATTAGAGAACAGCAGTAGTTGGAACAGGTTCCTTACCTACCTCAGTTGTTCGTTAGGGGATCTGCCTGGTCTTGTGATCATATCAGACCGGCATAAAGGTCTAATGAAAGAAGTTCCCCTGGTCTTCCAAGCAGCAATTCATGGCTATTGCGCCTACCATATATACCAAAACTTGGTGGACACGTTCAAAGACAGGTCGTTAGAAATCTACTACTGACAAGTTGTGAAGACTTGTAGCTGCGAACAAACAAGGTATAATCGTCGAAGTTGCAAATTTTCAATATATCCGGAATAATGTAATTTGTAATGCAGTTTTTATAATATGACTGTGAGTGTTATATATTGAATACATTTGTTGCTTTATTTGAAATTGCGAATTTCTTACCACTACGATTCAAACTTTGAATAAATATTAATGATTGGCCAGATACTTTTTGAAAATCCAAGTCCTAGAGGGATTTCAGGAACCTGCTACTATTATGCTTATAATCCGAGTTATGAAAATTAAATTTGGGTGGTGTGAGTAGGATTGCATTGAAATCATTTTAGTAAATCTGGAACTCCTATTCGATATCCTTGTCTGTATAACCTGATTCATGTCACAAGTTCAAGTTCTTCACTAAGGCCACTTTAAGTCAATAAGACATTTATTTCACGGTGAATTCCCTTCACTTCGCGGTGAATTCCATGCATTTCATGGTCAATTGGATGCATTTCGCAGTCAATTCCCTTCACTTGCGGTCAATTGCATGCATTTCGCGGTCAATTCCCTTCACTTCGCGGTCAATTCCATGCATTTCACGGTGAATTCCCTTCACTTCGCGGTCAATTCCATGCATTTCACGGTCAATTCTCTTCACTTCACGGTCAATTACATGCATTTAGCAGTCAATTCCCTTCACTTCGTGGTCAATTCCATTCATTTTGCGGTGAATTCCGGCGAATTCCCTTCACTTCATAGTCAATTCCATGCATTTCGCGGTCAATTCCCTTTACTTCACGGTCAATTCCATGCATTTCGCGGTCAATTCCCTTCACTTCACGGTCAATTCCATGCATTTTGCGGTCAATTTTGGCGAATTCCCTTCATTTCACGATCAATTCCATGCATTTCGCGGTTAATTTCGGCGAATTCCCTTCACTTCACGGTCAGTTCCATTCATTTTGTGGTCAATTCCCTTCACTTCACGGTCAATTCCATGCATTTCACGGTGAATTTCCTTCACTTCACGATCAATTCTATGCATTTCGCGGTGAATTTCCTTTACTTCGCAGTCAATTCCATGAATTTCATGGTGAATTCCCTTCACCTCGCGGTCAATTCCATACATTTCGCGGTCAATTCTCTTCACTTCACGATCAATTACATGCATTTTGCGGTCAATTCCCTTCACTTCGCGGTCAATTCCATTCATTTTGCAGTGAATTCCCTTCACTTCACGATCAATTCCTTGCATTTCGCGGTCAATTCCCTTCACTTCACAGTCAATCCCGTGCATTTCACGGTCAATTCCCTTCACTTCACGGTCAATTCCATGCATTTTGCGGTCAATTCTGGTGAATTCCCTTCATGGTCAATTCCATGCATTTCATGGTCAATTCCCTTCACTTCACGGTCAATTCCATGCATTTTGCGGTCAATTCTGGCGAATTCCCTTCACTTCACAGTCAATTCCCTTCACTTCATAGTCAATTCCATGCATTTCGCAGTGAAATCTAGTGAAGTCCCTTCACTTCACGATCAATTCTATGCATTTCACGGTGAATTCCCTTCACTTCGCGGTCAATTCCATGCATTTCACGGTTAATTCCATGCATTTCGCTGTGAATTCCGATGAATTGACTTCACTTCACGGTCAATTCTATTCATTTCGCAGTCAATTTCCTTCACTTCACAGTCAATTCCATGCATTTCACGGTGAATTCTCTTCACTTCACGGTCAATTCCATGCATTTTGCAGTGAATTTCCTTCACTTCGTGGTCAATTCCATGCATTTCGCGGTGAATTCCGGCGAATTTCCTTCACTTCACGGTCAATTCCATGCATTTTGCGATGAATTCCCTTCACTTCGCGATCAATTCCATGCATTTCGGGCGGCACCCCTGCACCTATTGAATTCGAATAATTATGGTGGGGCCCACATCATTTGAATTCAAATAGTTTTGGTGGGCCCCACACCTATTGAACTCGAATAATTGTGGTGGGGCCCACATCATTTGAATTCGAGTAGTTTTGGTGGGCGCCGTACCTATAGTACGTAGTTTTGGGGCCGATCACACAAAACAGCCATGGCCCCGCACCTATTGTACGTAGTTTCGGGGCCCTATCACAAAAAAAAGTCATGGCCCCACACCTATTGTACGTAGTTTTGGGGCCCATCACACTAACCCCTAAACACTTGCCGAAGCCACTGACTAATATGGTCATGGTCATCTGATCAAAATTAATGTGTCCTTTGTTGTCAGAAGTGGACCCTATCAAAAGGACTGTCCATATTGTCCATATTGTTTACCAGACCTTATTTGATCCACACCGCTCATTTTGTGTATGGGCTTGGATCATATGAACATGTTTGTCTTGATGCAAAATTTTCACATAGCTGGTGAATGAGAGTTCTATAGAAAAAGAAATGCATGGAATTGACCGTGTGAAGGGAATTGATCGCGAAATGAATGGAATTGACCGTGAAGTGAAGGGAATTCACCAGAATTCACCACGAAATGCATGGAATTGAACGTGAAGTGAAGGGAATTCGCTGAAATTGACTGTGAAATGCATGGAATTGACGGTGAAGTGAAGGGAATTGACCGCAAAATGCATGAAATTAACCGTGAAGTGAAGGGAATTTGCCGGAATTGACCATGAAGTGAAGGGAATTGACCGCAAAATGCATGGAATTAACCGTGAAGTGAAGGGAATTGACTGCGAAATGCATGCAATTGACCATGAACTGAAGGGAATTCGTTGAAATTGTCCATGAAATGCATGGAATTGACCGTGAAGTGAAGGGAATTGACCGCGAAATGCATGGAATTGACCGTGAAGTGAAGCGAATTGACCGCAAAATGCATGCAATTGACCATGAAGTGAAGGAAATTTGCTGGAATTGTTTGTGAAATGCATGGAATTGATCGTGAAGTGAAGAGAATTGACTGCGAAATGCATGGAATTGACCGTGAAGTGAAGGGAATTGACCGCGAAATGCATGGAATTAACCGTGAAAGCTAGCTGGTGTCAAAGCTCTATGGGCCTACAATGATGCATGCGTTTTAATCATGTATTTTATGCATGCGCTTTATCCATGCTCTGTAGGCCTACAATGACGGGGCGACAGGGAAATAGATTGGTTACTCCCCCTGCCACCAGCCCCGTGGCTGGTGGTTGGTGTTCTGTGGGCCCCACTATGATGTATGTGTTTCATCCATTTCGTTCTTCCATTTTTAAAGATCATTTTAGTGCTTGATCCAAAACATGAGAAAGATATAAATCTCAAGTGGACCACACCACATGAAAACAATAGTTATTAGATATCCACCATTAAAATCCTCCTAAGGCCTATTGTACTGTTTATTTGGCATCTAATCTGTTGATAAGGTCATATAGGCCCAGATGAAGGGAAAAAACAAAAATCAGCTTGATCTAAAACTTTTATAGCCCCCAAAATGTTTTTAATGGTCGTTACTCATTTAAAACTGTTTCTTGTAATGTGGTCCACTTGAGGTTGAGATATACCTCATCTTTGGTCTCATATCTTAAAATGATCTTTAAAAATATATGGACGACATGGATGAAACAAATACATAATGGTGGGGCCCACAGAGCACCGACCACCAGCCATTGGCTAGTGTCAGGGGGAGTAGCCAATCCATTTCCGGGCGGCAGTGCCGCAGTCCGGCGGTACTATCGTCGCCCGCTGGACAGTCTGGGAGGCATTGCCACTCAGTCAGTGGTAGTGCCGCATCCATGGAAGGAGGAAGTGGATTAGCTGGTGCACCGCACACCAGCTATATAGCTAATGTATTAACGTCAACAAGTTCTGTGGGTCCAATCATGAGGTATGTGTTATATCCAAACCATCCATCCATTTGGCGAACTTGTATTAAGGCTTGAGATGAAAAATAAGACAGATCTAACTATCAAGTGGACCACACTGTAAAAAACAGTGGTGATTGAACGTCTACCATTGAAACCCTTTTAGGGGTCACAAAAGTTTTGGATCAATATAAAATTTATTTTTCCTATTCATCCAAGTCTTTGTGACCTTATGAATAGATTAGATGGAAAATAAACGTTATGATGGGCCCTACGAAATTTTTTTAATGGTGAAAATCAATATCCCCATTGCTATGTGGTGTGGTCCAGTTGATCTTCGGATATGATTTTTTTTTCTTTTTTTGGATAATGCTGTTCACTCCCCAAGTATAGGGTTGTGATGTAGTAATAAACTCGGTGAGACTGAGGTCGAATCCCAAGGGACTGATACCTGTACGTTATCTGAAACTAAGTAGAACTAGAACTAGACTAAGATGAAATCTAAATCGAATGTAATTTGATTAATAATGATGAAATAATTATCTAAAATTTTAAAGAATTCAGGGAAAGGAAACTAGGGATTCAGAGGATCCACTTGTAGAGATCAGGGAGATCTTATGCCTGCATCAAAAACTCAACTGGACTTAGAGTGCATCTTCATCCAGTTGAAGGGTGTAACCATGAAGATCAAAACTGAACTTCCTTTGATCTAATTTTCAAGGGATGAAAGGTATATGAATTAGAATGGTTCTATCACCAAACCATGCCCAGGAGACAAAGTAAACAATAGAATTAAACTAATTACCAACCAATCAATAATGTATGAAGGTTAGGAAGGGTACTATCATCCGACCATGCTCAGGAGACAATGGCGAACAACAGGGCTTCCTCCCGTCATAAACATAAAAAGGAAAGGAACATGCTCAAAGTCATCGCAGACCCATTATAATTTTAGTCACAACAGACCATTAAAAACTAAAAATATTCCCTTAATTAAACCAAAATCAACATCAATTCAGTCTAAACAAAAGGCATAGCAAAAAGTCTCCCATCACGCTACAGGCTTCACCTCTTAGCCCTAGCTAAGAGGTTTAGCTACTCATAGACATGATTAGGCTAAACATCTTTAAAAGAAAACAATTAAAACTAAAGAAACAGGGAAGAAACGGAACCAGCCAGCCGAAACTCTCTCTCTCCTTCTTGCTCTTCTTGGCTTCCCACGTCTCCAGCTCCGATCCTCTCTCTTCTTCCTGTGTGTCAGCCTCCCCCTCTGTCTCACGTTCTCTCTCTCACTTATAGGATGTTCCAATCGGTAACTGGAAGTGCGTAAGAGGCTCTTACGCACTCCCTGTTGCAGTAGGAGACAAATTTACTTACGCTGATGTTCTCTGGGGGCCCTTTCTTGAGTCAGACAGGAGATCCACTTCGTTCACCAGCTTCTCCTCGAAATTTCAATGGAGATAGCCGGTTTTGGCTGTTTGTCGATCTTGCTCAGGGAAGAATTCATTCCGCCGTCCATCCTTCTTTTGATCATGATTAACACGTGCTCGCGTGCATGGAAATACAAGGACACCTAGGCTTGAACGAGAGGGTCCTTGGGCTCCTAATGGACGGTCCAGATCAGACCATTGATACCTGATGGTGGCCCACAAGAGTTGACCGCAAGTCCCTGTTGCGAAACAGAGTCAACGCACGTCGACTTTGTTACTTGCGTTGGCCCACTTATTGAATCCAAATGGAAAATCCACTCCGTCCATTGGTTTCAGGACGAAACCATCCGGGAATGAGTGTCTTTGGAGTGAAATCGGTGTAGCCCACGAGATCTTCTACTCCGCCGTTCATTCTGCGTTTAACGGCTGGGAACGTGCGAACGCTTTCATGGGGCCAAAATTCCACCTTGGAGAGATTCGTGGCCACCTCCCAGGATGAATGAACGGTTAGGATTGATGAAATGTGAGCTGGGTGGGCCCCACTACACAAAACGGATGGACCGCATTCGTTCGCTGTCTTGGTGCAGGAGATGGATCGGGTCAGCCTGGTTTTGACCGGGCTGCCTGATCGGTGCACGTCCAGTGCATGTGTGCTATGCACATGCATCATGTAAAGTGGGTCCCTCCTTGATGTATATGAGAAATCCACACCATCCATCTTGTTCCCCATCTCATTTTAACCGTGGGGACCTAAGTTGAAGCGTATCCGGACAGCAGGTGGGTCCCAAATCGTTGTTTTATGGGCTGATCTGTCCATTGGTTCACTTCCACAGGGATCGAACGATTGAAATTTGACATGTACGGTTAATTCATGGTCATTAGGCCATGTATGAAGTTTTGAGCCAATCGGATGGCAGAAACCCTATGATCCTGCATTCTGGACCATTTTCGGGCTTCTTTAATGTGAATGACTTGATTTCCTCAAATCTCTATCGTGTAAGCCCTTGATCCTGGTCCTATGGAGTCCCGTCCAATGCCTCAGTGATGCCAGAGCGTTAAATTTATACTTTTAGCATCCTTTTTCAATCCAAGCTCGTAAATACTCCCTTCATCACAAACACGATTAAATCGGGCCGTTAAACAGTACCATGTTCGTAAATCTAGGCAATAACTGGGGTCTGATATGCAATATTTAACCCTCATCAAATGCTTCAAAATGATCTTGAAATATGGATGAACGTTGTGGATAAAATAAATACATAACTGTGGGCCCACTCGTACAACTTGGAGCTCCAGCGCTCGTCTTTGCGCACTAGCCAATCCACTTCTATAAGAAATGGCGAAGGTATTTTCATCCACTAAAAGTGTGCTATACATCAAGGGATTAGTTGGGTAAGGAAAGTTTGGTTGGGCCTAATAAAGTAAGTGGCTTGAAAATGAGTCGTATAGTAGGAAAAAACTCTTCTTAGGTTCATATCTTAAAATGTTCTTTGCAAATAATGAACGATTTAGATATAACACATGCATCATCGTGGTCTCAGAACTCGGTGTTGGACAGGGATTTGGTACTACCCCTATTCCGAGCTGGAGATAGGCTGGGCACCGAGGGGCTGCAGTGATGTATGAATTTTATCCACATTGTTCATCAGTTTTTACATATCATTTTAGATTATTAGATTATGAGCCCAAAACTAAGGAGGATCTAAGTCTCAAGTGGACCACACAGTAGGGATTAAATTCATACCATCTGAAAAAAATCTCAGGGACTACTGAGATTTTAAATCAAGATGATATTTGTTTGTTCACTTCATCCAAGTGTATATGACCATATCAGCATGTTTGATGGCAAATATGCAACACTGTGGGCCGTAAGAAGGTTTCAATGGTAGGCGCACTTATCACCACTGCTTCATGTGGTGTGGGCCACTTGAGCCTTGGATCGACATTATTTTTGGGCTAATAATCTAAAATGATATGGAAAAATGGATGTACAATGTGGATAAACTACATACATCACGGTGGCCCCTTGGTGGCCCCTTAGAGCTTCTGCCTATCAGAGCTTCAAACATGCGGACTAGTACTAATCTAAGCCCTTTCATTTTGGGCTTTTTGGTCTAGATGGCCCGCACTATGATGTAGTCATCAAAAGAGCTCATATGGACTATATTTAAGGATTTATGGTCCTAAATCCACTTTTTCATTTTTTAGAGGATGAAAATGCCCCTCTACCACAATTGTGCCTTGTATGGCAGGCTCTTGTCTTCAAAAGTGAAAGGTCCTTTAAAAAAAGACATGAACCCCACCTAAAATTGAAATTCGGCCCATCCCTTGACCGATCTGATCAATTCATTTTTAATCAAATAGTCATGAACTAGTATAATGGTTTTTTCACTTCTATGTTTAACGCACTTTGTGGCCTATAACGACACTAATGTTGTGCATTCATTCTATACCATTTTCTCCAGTGTGGTCCATCTGTGATAAGTTTTGCCCTCAAACTTCAGCCAATGACATGGAATTAAAACCCTCTACATATGGATGGGATGAATTTGCTTTATGACAACCTAGTGGGCCCCACATTAGATGTGGATGGGTTCAAAACATGGGGCCCTTCTACACAAGGGCTATTTGATTGTTTCCTTCTTCCTTGATTTTTTCACAGGAGGGGATGATAGTGTTTTTTTACTCAATTCCTTCTTCCTTCATTGATTTTTTTTATAGTTGTTTTTTGGTTTTTTTTTTTTTTTTTTTTTTTTTTTTTTTAAATTTTGTATGAATGATGAGAATTTGTGAAAGGAAATAGGGTGTGGAAGAATATTATAATGAATGAATTTTTATAATGGAAGGATGTTGTAATTGATGAATTTTGTGATGGAAGAATGCTGTAATGGATGACTGTGATGAACGTTGGAATGAATGAATGTTGTAATGGGTGACTGTTTTGATGGATGAATTTTCATAATGGAAGAATACTGAGATGAACGTATATTTTAATGGATGAATTTTGTATGGTGGATCATCTATATTTACTATGGATCATTGATATTTTCACTGTAGATCGCTAATATTTAGTGTATATCATCAATATTCACTATGGACCGATGATATTAAGAGTGGACAGCTAATATTTATAATGGACTGATACTGTTAAGAGTGGACTGCTGATATTCAATATGGATCATTGATATTTCTACTGTTGATCACATATATTCATTGTGGATCGTCGATCTCACGAAAATGGCCATAACTCCCTCATTACATATCGATGCGGGTGATATTGTGCTCGTTGGAAAGGTAGTTTGATGAAATTTTAAAGGGCTTTGTAATCATATCATTTGATTGCCCAAAAGTGAGCCCAAATTTCATCATTCACCGTGAATCGCTGATATTCATTGTGCGCTATCAATCTAAGGAAAACTACCATAACTCTCTCGTTACATATTCGATTTAGGTGATCTTGTGCTCGTTCAAAATGTAATTTGATGAACATTCAAATGGATTTGGAATAATTTCATTTGGACACCATTTGTTGTCCAAAAGTGGGCTTAAAATTCATCATTCAACGTGGATCGCTGATATTCACTGTGAGTCATTGATCTGACGAAAATGACCTTAACTCCCTCTTTACATGTCCGATTTAGGTGATCCTATTTTCGTTGGAAAGGTAATTTGATGAACTTTCAAATGGATTTAGAATCATGTCATTTAAACATCATTTGATTGTCCAAAAGTGGGCCCGAAATTTATTATTTATTGTTAATCACTGATATTCACTTTGGGCCATCGATATTTTGAAAAGGGCCATAACTTCCTCATTACATGTCTGATTTGGGTTATCTTATTCTTGCTGGAAAGGTAATTTGATTATCCAAAGTAGTCCCAAAGTTCATCAATGATTGACATTGAATGAGAAAGTTTAAACTGACTTTTGGGCAATCAAATGGTATCCAAATGAGATAATTTTAAAGTCATTTGAAGGTCATCAAGTTACTTTTACAACGAGCATAAGATCTCCCAAATCGGACATGTGACGAGGGAGTTATGGTAGGTTTTATAAGATCAATGGCTTACAATGAATATCAGTGATCCATAGTGAATGATGCACTTTGGGGATATTTTTAGACATTTAAATGTTGTCCAAATGAGATCATTCCAAATCAATTTAAAATTTCATCAAATTACTTTTTCGACAAGCATAAGATCACCCAAATTAGACATGTAACGAGATATTTATGACCATTTTCGTCAAATCGATGGCACTAGTGAATATTAGCGATGCACTGTGAATGATGAACTTTAGACCCACTTTTAGGCATAAATACTATACAAATGAGATTACTCTAAATCAATTTGAAAGTTCATCAAATTACCTTTCTAATAAGTATTTTTGGTTACTCCTTTAAGTCATGTATTTTGATACAGAAGATCCTTAAAAGAGACAATTGTAAAGCATACTTTACGTGATAGCAGAGCAGAGCCTACTACCTCGGGTATTTAAAGCAATGGGGTTGTATGTATAGATTGAAAAATGATAAATCGAAAATACGGCCTTCGCTTTGAAGTTGAAATATAATAGAAAAAGATTAAAGGATTAGAAGAGATGAGAGGACAGAGACGCAGAGTCCTAGTCTCTCTCTCTCTTTCAGGTTCTCTAGATGCTTTAGACCTCTCTCTGTCTCTCCCTTCTGACTGGCTCTCTCTTCACTCTCCTTGGCTTCCTCTTTTCTTTTCTTTTTTTTCTTTTTTTCTAAAGGCGAGAATGCCTTTTTATAGGGTTTGGAGGGTAAGTTCAAACCTCACGAGCTTCAGGCTTGATGCATAGTTAGGTTCTTATGAACCATGCCATCCCATGAGTCATGGATGGGCATGGTTGATAGTGTAAATCATGGCATGGATGATGACAATGATCATGGCATGGATGGTGACATGTATGATTGGGGATAAAGGCATCATATTGCGTCGGTACACTCTTCCCAACCTTTGACATCTATCACAAGCAACACAGAAAGCATGGGTGTCTTTAAACATGGTGGGCCAGTGAAAACCACACTGCATGATTTTTTTAGTAGTTTTCTTAGCAGAAAAATGGCTACCACATGCTTCTATGTAGCAAAAGGAAATAACACTCTGAACTTCATCCTCTGTGACACAACATCTAAAAATCTGATCAGTCCCATATTTATATAAATACGGGTCATCCCCGAAGAAGTTCCTAACCTCGGTTTCAAAAAGCTTCCTATCTTGTGACTTCCAATGATATGACATTTTTTCCTTTACAAGATAGTTCACTATATCCGCATACTAAGACAATTTAGAGATCGCAAATAATTGTTCATTAGAGAAAGTGTCCTAGATATGCATCTCCTCAGTGGAATCATCTAACACCAATCTAGAAAAGTGATCGGTCACTACGTTTTCTACTATTTTCTTATCTTTTATCTTTAAGTCAAATTCTTGGAGTAGGAAGATCCATCTCAAAAGTCTCGGCTTTGTATCCTTCTTAGACTGCAAATATTTCAAAGTTGAGTGGTCCGTGAAAATGACCACTTTGGATCCAAGCAAATAGGATCTAAACTTATCCAAAACAAAAACTACTACAAGTAACTCTTTTTCAATTGTTGAGTAGTTCACTTGGGCCGAGTTTAGAGTTCTACTCACATAGTGAATAATGTAGGGCCGTTTATCTTTCCTTTGGCCTAAAACAACCCCTATGGCATAATCACTTGCATCGCACATTAGTTCAAAAGGAAGTGTCAAATCTGGTGGACGCATGATAGGTGTGGTGGTAAGGGATGATTTAATTTTATTAAAGGTACTTGCACACTCATCTGTCCACTTAAATGGAACATCCTTTTGAAGAAGATTAGTCAAGGGACTAGTAATGGCGCTAAAGTCCTTGATGAATCTTCTATAGAAACTAGTGTGCCCTATAAGTGATCTAATATCTCTAACAGTTCGGAGGATAGGTAGATTAGCAATAATGTCGAGTTTTGAGCGATCTACCTCAATTCCATTTTTGAAGATAACATGGCCCAAAACAATTCCCTTTTGAACCACGAAATGACATTTCTCCTAATTTAAGACAAGGTGTTTCTCTTCACACCTAGATAAGACAATAGATAAATTGTTGAGGCATTCCTCAAAACTACTTCCAAATGCAGAGAAGTCGTCCATGAAAACCTCAAGAAACTTCCCAACCATATTTGAAAAAATACTTAACATACACCGTTGGAAAGTTGCTGGGGCGTTACACAATCCAAATGGCATCCGTTTGAAAGCAAATGTACTAAAAGAACAAGTGAATGTGGTTTTCTCTTGGTCTTCCAGAGCTATCTCTATTTGGTTATATCCAGAATATCCATCAAGAAAACTATAGAAGGAGTGACTTGCTACCCTCTCTAAAACTTGATCAATGAATGGTAAAGGGAAATTGTCCTTCTTTGTGACCTGATTTAATTTTCTATAGTCAATGTAAACACGCCAACTAGTGGTAACACGTGTTAGTATGAGTTCATTATTAGAATTCTGCACAATAGTTATTCCGAATTTCTTTGGGACTACTTGAGTTGGACTCACCCAAATACTATCGGATATTGGGTAGATGATTACCACATCCAATAATTTGATCACCTCATTTTTTACAACTTACATCATGTTTGGATTGAGATGCCTTTGAAGTTGTCTAATTGGTTTGGCGTCCTCATCGAGGTGGATCCGATGAGTGCATATGGAAAGGCTTATACCCTTGATATAAAAAATGGTCCAGCCCAAGGCTCCTTTGTGGTCCCTTAGAACATTCAACAATTTAATCTCTTGATCCTTGTCTAAAAATGAAGAGATCACCACAAGATAAGTTTTATTTTCACCTAAGTATACACACTTAAGCTCATTTGGTAGTGGTTTTAAATCAAGCTTTGGAATATTGGTTGGTGATGACAGAGGTTGCGAGTCCTTGATAGATAGGATTTGAGTGCGTGGTCTCCATTGGTACATACCAATATCCTGGGTGCTAGTGCTCTCATTATCATCACAAATTTCAGCAAGCACTTTTTCTAAATCAGAATTTTTTAAGTCCCCAAAGACTTGAATCAATTCCTTAGTCAGACTAGGTTCCAATTCCTCTTTTTCTATCACGCAGTTTATGAAATTCAGCTCATGGATTTCATTATTATCAATGGGCTGCTTACATATATTGAAAATATTTAACTCTAGAGTCATATTACCAAAAGACAAGTTCATCATTCTATTCATGCAATTTATGATTGCATTTGAAGTTGGTAGGAATGGGTGGCCTAAAATGATGGGAACCTGAGCGCTAGCGTTTACACATGGTTCAGTGTCTAGTATAATAAAATCCATGGGGAAGTAGAATTTCTCCACTTGGACTAACACGTCCTTTAAAATTTTCCTTGGTACCTTAATGGAGTGGTCAGCGAGTTGGAGTGTAATTGTGGTTGGTTTAAGCTCGCCTAACCCCATTTATTTGTAAACCAAATAAGGTACTAAGTTGACACTTGCACCCAAATCTAGCAAAGCATGCTCAATTTGGAAATTCCTAATAATACAATGAATAGTGGGACTTCTCAGGTCTTTGTATTTGGGTACGGCCATTTGTTGAATGATAGCGCTCACTTTCTCAGTAAGGAAGGCCTTTTTGTACACATTTAATTTCCGCTTTACAAAGTACAAGTCCCTGAGATATTTAACATATGATGGAATTTGTCTAATGGCATTAAGCAGAGGAATATTAACAGTAAACTTTGGAGCACATCTAATACCTCTTGATAAGTCATGGGGATAGTTAGATTCTGAAGTCTAGATGGGAATGGAACTAGAGGCTCATATGACTTAGTCTCTTTATCCTTTTGCTGTTGTGGCTCTTGAACCATAGCCGGTTCATCATTTTCTTGAGACAATGGCTCATCCTCCGGTATTTCTACTGGTTACATTATCTTGTTATCGATCTCTTTTCCACTTCTCAAGGTAATGATGGCCTTAGCTTGTTCATGATGTAGCACACTTGTATTTGAGTCTCTAATGAAATGTGTGTTTCTAGGGTTTGGCACAGGTTGAGAAGGAAGGGTGCCTCTTTCCCTAGCATTTAGTTGAGTCTCAATCCTAGCAACGGTCATCTTTAATTCCTGATTTGATTGGATTAGAGACTAATTCATTTGAGCATGAAAGTTCATATATGTGGTCAATGCATCCTCCACAGATGATCGCTTTGGCGAGGGCACATATAGTGCATTGTTAGATGCCCCGAAGAAGTTGTTTTATGGAGGCATTTGAGGTGCATTACGCGTATTAATTTGTGGTTCATTCCTCCAACTAAGATTAAGATGGTTTTGCTAATTTGGATTATACGTGTTTCTCATTGGTTGCATAATTGACCTTTGGTAGTTATTTATAACATTTGCTTGTTCATGCTCATGCGTGATATTTTGTATAACTAAGATTATTGGACAATCTTTTGTGTCATGGTCTGTACCACCATAAATGCTACAAAAATTACCTAAGGAAGTGTTTGCTTTAACCATATCAACCTTCCTAATTTCTAAGGCTTTGACCTTTCTAGCTAATGCAACGAAGTTTGCATTAAGGTCGTCTTCCTCTCTTAGGACATACATCCTCACTTTCTTTTTAGGAATGGGTCTAGTTTGGTCTGGTTTAGCAGAGACATCTCATGTCTGCATATTCTCTGCTAACATATCTAGAAAATCCCAAGCCTCATTATGATTCTTGTCAAGAAAGGTTCCACCACACATCATCTCTATGAACTGAGGGGTATCCATGGTGAGTCCTTTTCGAAATGCATCAATCACGTGTTATGCTTCATAACTATGATGTGGACAAGTAATTAGAAGGTCTTTGAAGCGCTCCCAAGCTTGAAAAAATAGTTCATTCCCCTTTTGGGAGAATGACATGATTTCTTGTTTTAGTGCATTTGTTTTGTGCTCGGGAAAGAACTTTTTCAAAAACTCTCTACTTAAGGTTTGCCATGTATTGATGGTATTAGGTCTTAGAGAGTTGAGCCATGCTTTGCCCCGATCTTTTAGAGAAAATGAGAATAACCTAAGCTTAAGTACATCCCTATTGCCATTGTTTACTTTTAATGTTTCAATTACTTCCTCAAAGTCATTGAGGTGCAAGTATGGGCTTTCAGAATCCAAGCCATAAAATTTAGGAATCAATTGAATCACACCTGGTTTAAAATCAATGTTCCCTGTGTGAGTAGGGAACACTATGCAAGATGGTAAAGTTGATCCCTCGGGGTGTAGATATTCACATAAAGTCTGTGGTTGGTTTAATACATTCATATGAACTTCATTTTCATCCTCAAGAGGAGGATTAGGTTGATTTTCTCTGTTTTGATTTATAGTTGGATCTGACATATTTGGATTTGGATTATTAACTGGGTCTGCCATGGAATCCAAGTGATGCTGAGTGCCTCTTCTAAGTGAATGATTAAGGCCTGGAACTAGTCCACCTTAGGAAGAGAGTCGATTGTTTTGATCCCTACTCTAATGGGACATAAACCATCCACACCACACAACAAATACCACTAATTCAAATAGCAAGTATGATACTTAAAATAAAAATAAAAACTTAACCAACAACCTAGGCGGCAGGGCCGACTATGAGGGTTCAATCCACGAAGCAAAAATAAATTAACAACCCAGGCAGCAGGGCTGATCATGAGGGTTCAGTCTATAAAGCAAAAATAAATCAACAACCCATGTGGCAGAGCTGACCATGAGAGTTCAATCCACAAAGCAAAAATAAAAAATAAATCAATAAAAGTAAAACTAATGCAGAAATTAAACTATTATAATCTGAAAAATAGATTCAGCGGATGATCTTTGTGATCAAACGGTAACTGTATGACAACCATAACATTTGGGTGATAAAATTCCAAGCAGGGCAACCTTATGTCATAGTTAGTGCTTAAAAGACCCAACTGAATTTACTTTTAACGAAAAAAATAAAATCTACAGAAATTTTGGAGAGTTTAGAAGAGAACTTACCTTAGAAAAGAACGTACCTTAGCTATCTAGCACAGATCTAATCTATCACAGTCTCTCCCCGGCAACAGTGCCAAAAACTTAATTGCTTGCCTCCAAGTACAGAGGTTCGTAAGTAATATCCTGTGAATACAGGGTTGATCCCACAAGGAGATGAATTGCGAAAAAGAGAAAATCAAATGTAAAACAAATTAAGTAATAAAAACTAATCTGATGATTTGATTTTGGAATTTTTAAATGGATGTAATTCAATTGAATTAAAACAACACCCAAGCTTCAAAGTTCCACACATAGGTTAATGTTCCAAAATCATGATGACTTGGATAACACAACTAGGATCTGAGCACTATGGTCAGCCTAATCGGAAAATAAAACAGTTTAAATATTTTAAATAAATGATATAAAAGATTAGAAAATCATGGATTTGCACCATTGATATATATTCTCAAGCGCCAGTGATTTTAAGAATTCAACATCAATGAGATAATGAAAATCAAAGAAATATAACAGGTTGAGAACCTCTCCTATCTAGGAAATCTGATTGATCTAGGGTAAGCCTATCCATCAATATGGATCTCATCTGATGGAAACATATGAATCTCACAAGAGGATAAAAAATAAAACCTAAGCAATAGATAACATGCATACACCATTCTTCTCATCATTGAAACAATCAATCATCATAACTTAAAGAATTATTAAACCCATGCGCTTCCCTTCTAAGTTGGGCTAGAGGGAACTTAGAAAAACATAACTAGAATAGAAAAAAAAGCAACAAGAAAGAAATAAATGCAAACAGAAAAGATTTAAAAGGAAAAAAATGACTTATAAAATTGAAAACCTTTTAAAAACCCTAAATAGTGCTCTTAAATATTTTTAATAATGCTTAGGAATGCCTTAGGAAGCCCTATTTATAAGTAGGGAACTCCAATTTTCATACAAAGTTGGAAAACTCTAGAAACTGCCTCAAATATACGCAGTTTTCCAAAATAGACATCTTGCTGCACAGCTCATTTAAAATAGATTTTACGCTGCGCAGTTTTTCAAAATAGACTTCAGAGTTTTAGAATACACTTTTTCAAGACGATTTCGGGATTCTTCACTTCAAATCTTCGATTCTCTTCATTCCTCACTTGGTTTTCTTGGATCATTGGCATGTGAATTCTTCAATCTTGGTCTCCTAAGATCCATCTCTTGCCTTGGTGATTCTTGAGCATCAAATCCATGCTTTTAACACCCTTTTTCAATCCAAGCACTTAAATTCACCTTGCAACACAGACATGAGTAAAATAGAATATTAAGCTGATTTATGTTCATAAAACCAAGATATAAATGAGGGAAATTATGCAATATTTGAGTCTCAACAGCATGTAACCTTACGAGAATAACACATGTTAGATTTGGAAGAGTGATTTTTCGATGCCCCACAATCTCTTAAGATTGCTTGCAAGTGTATTGTTTGTAAAGGGCAGTTGCCTGCACGTTTTGTGGCTTTATGGATTTCCCAAATTACAATGTAATAGTTTTGCAAGTTTCTTGGACGAGAGTTGTCTAGATTATGCTTTTATCCATTTGAGATCTAGATTTCATCATCGTGGTTTGTAAAAGATCTCTTCGTGTGTTAGAGTGCAAATTACATTAATCCAAGTATCAAAATAAAGGATTTATGAATCTATCCTTTTCCCAGAATAATCAAACTGATAGTGAGAGTTTATGTTGATCTTCTTATGTCTGATTTTATTTTTTTAATCTTTGGGTAAACTCCTCTTGAGATTAAATTGAAATTAAATTTATCGTTGCGTTGGCATCCACTGAGTATGGGAAATGATCAGTGTATAAGATGTCAAATGCATTTGATATTTTTGGAAGTTTTTTTTTAAATTTTTTTGTGGATTTTGTGTTTAATAGATATACCTGCCTTCTGGTGATCGTGCAGGTGTTATGTATGTAGACTTTGGTCTTGTGGTATGGCTCGTGATAGATTTGGTCCATCATACACATCCAATAGGTTCCTATCAGAACTTTGGGTGATCAAGATATGGGGTGATCAACATGTGTCAATCTGAGCCTTCATATTGTGTCTAATGGCTTTGATTAAAGGGCAATCGGTTCTTGGAACGGGTGTGATTTGTCACTCAGCATCCAAAATGTTGGATGAGATGGAACAGGTATGATTTGCCACTTAGCGTCCAAAATGTCTTTTTAAAAATTTTGGGCAGTCTGAATCAGGGTTTGATTGATGTGGATGATGTGGATCAAATCCGTCATATGACATCTAATGGCCTCGATCAAATCTCTAGATAGTCAAGATCAGATAATGCAGGATGAAATGGAATGGACCTAATTTTCTACCTGACATCTAAATTGGACAATCAAAATTAGAGTTCTGTTGTTGAATGGTGCATCGAAATGAGATAGATGTAAATGCATGGTATGATGAAATGCAATGCATGAAGTGATAAAATATAATGGATTTGATCCATCATCCGACGTCAAGAGAGGTCCAGGTGGATGCGGGATGGTCAAGATCAGATATCTGCTGAGAAAATAAAATAAAAATGTATGGAATGGATCTGATCTGTCATCCAATGTCCAAAAGGCTTCAAGTGGATGCAGGACGGTCAGAATCAGGGATCCATCAAGGAATGGAAAAATGCATAAAATGCAACGTATAATGTGTTTAAATGCATGACATGTGATCGATATGTAAATTTGATCCGTCATACAGCATCCAAAGGCCTCAATTAGAGTATTGGACAGTCGAGATCGAAAAATGTGTGATCAATTTGTGAATTCGATCCGTCATATAGCATCCAAAGGCCTCAATCAGAGAATTTGACAGTCAAGATCGAAAATTGTGTGATCAATGTGTGAATCCGATCCGTCATACATGTCAGAATGCCTTGATCAAAGGATTGATTGTCAAGGTTGGTCATGTGTGATGCAATAAATGCATGCATGGGTGGAGTGAAATGTTCCTGATATGTCATCTGCGTTCGTAGGGCTCCAAATGCATGCGGGAAAGTCAAGATCATGGATCCCAATGAAGTGTAATGCATGCATGAGTGATCAATATACAGATTTGATCAATCATACGACATTTAAATGGCTCGATCAGAGCATTAAATGATAAATATTGGAGATGCTGGATGAAAACGAACAGACTTGATTTGCCACTCGATATCCAAAATGTCTTTTTGGAAAATTGGACAGTCAGAATTGGGGTTCACTTATCGAATGGTGTATGGAAATGAGATGGATGCAAATACGTGATATGATGAAATGTAATGCATGAAATGATAAAATAAATTGGATCTGATCTGTCATCTTGTTAGTACACTGATTTGTGCATCTTATTAGTCAATCACGTGAGTCCTTATGTCATATAGTCGATTGAGCCTCTAGAAGCTGAAGACCAAAGACATGAGAGTACAAGAGCATCAAGGAGAAAAAACAGGTAAATGAGTGCCTTGTTAACCCTAACCATTGACCTAAAATAATCCTTGAACCTCTAGATGATCATGACTTAATAGGTAAACCTTATTGATTATTCATTAGCCTTAAAAACCTAATTGGAACATGAAAAGTAAGCCAAGAAGAAGTGCGAAGCTGCTGTGAAATCATATGCCCAAAATAACACATTTCGAGTGCTTCTCGATCCCATTGAGCAAACCTCGAGGGTTCTTCAATGGTATCGAAGATCTCTTGATGGAATCGAGTATGTAACTCAGATATGTCCAACAAGTTATCTGAGTTTCTCAATGGAATCAAGGAACCTTCAATAACATCGAAGGATATCCACGATGCCATTGAAGACCGCTTGATGGCATCGAATAGTAATATGAAAACTGTCCAACAACAATTCAGTCGGAAATCCAATTTTTCAATGCCATCGAAGCACTGCTCGATGCCATCAGAAGAGCCATTATATGCACTTTTTTTTACTGTTGGAACTTGAACTTCTTATAAAATGCATTCGGTTCTTGGACATTATGATAAATTTTTAGTATAATAGAAGCTTAGGTGATTTTATAATCACATCCCTCATCCTAAGCCTTTAAACTAATGAGTTCTAAGTCATTTTCCTTAAGATTAACACTCTTATGAGGACTCCAACCTCCACCTTAAAGATGTGCTTAAAATCGTCCATTTTCTATAGATTAGACTCAGCCTTTATAGTTATTCTATTATGTAAATCCTCTAGAAGCCCATCTAGGAGAATATCCTAGGAATTACAAATTTTCATTAGTTGTAGAAAATTCTACCAACATCCCATTATCTTGGTCATCTCAAAGGAGCATCACGGGTTAACATGATTTAAAACCTTCGATAGTGAAATCCAGTACACTCACGGGTGAGTGCCTTTGCTGGGAGTGGAGTAGGGAAACTGAATTACTATACATGCTTGTGTTTGGGATTGTTATTTGCGCACTTATTTAATTATGCTTATGTGATTGAATGTTTAATTATATGTATGCATGATTAGATGACTGTTAGGCGTTGATAGTTAGCACATCCCACACACATATACACTATCATGTTATAGACTAGTTGCTTATTGCAACATCCCTTATAGTCTATGTGATTGGACCCTCTCATGGCTTGGAAGCCTTATAATTAATTGTCTTGCTTAGTTTAATTTGAACATTAGTTTAAGTAGGAAATTGGATTTAAAAGGTAAAATTTTTAATTAGTCCTAATCATCCCCCTTTAGGACAGCCTTCATTAGCCTTCATTCCGTAGCCCTACATAGCTTCTGCAGCACAATTGTGGTAATCCCATTACACCACATGTAAATTTTCACATCTAACGTCCAAAAAGGCTTCAAGTGGATGTGGGATGGTCAAGATCAGATATTCGGTAGGGAAATAAAGTTAAAATGTATGGAATAAATTTAATCCGTCATGTGGCATCCAAAGGGCTCCAATGGATGCGGGGTAGTCAAGATCAGGGATCCAAATGAAGTGTAATGCATGCATGAGTGATCGATATGTAGATCTGATCCGTTATACAACATCCAAATGCCTCGATTAGAGCATTTGACAGTCAAGATCGGATATTTTCTACATGCATGCAAATGGAAATAGAATGGAAAGATATATTTATGCTTACCTAGCAATGGGCTAAGGTTATTGTTGATTAAACACTTCAGAGAAGCGTACCTGGCTTTAGTGATACAACCTGCAAAGATGATTTTTTTTTGTAGGGTGTTTGATTATATACATGTATATGCACATGTTTTACTTCTTTTTTTTTGGTTCTTTTTTTTTTTTTAAGCATATAGAATTATCAATGGAAGAAATGAAATGAACAAGCTCTTGTGCCAGCCCGTCTATACAATTTAGGGTTTGGATTTTAGTGCTCTATATTGTAGGGATCAGGTATGTTGACTTGGCTATGTGTTACTTGGCGATTTTTTTGGTTAATTCCCGAGGAGTTACGATCTCTTTATAAAGTGTTTAGAGGAAGCTCTGCCCTAAGTATGAGCATGGTTGAAGGATGTTGGAACATTATGACTATCGTATCTACCTTGCTTGAACTACTTGCATGGATCTATGATTTTTCTTTCTTTTTTTCGACTAATTTTACCTGCAACGTACTTTTGGGTTTTCACCAAGTCCGATCTGCCTGTTATTTTTGCTTGTGGCGCCCTTTTGGGTTTTTACCATGTCCGAAGTATTTGATCTTACCTGCCCCTTGGTAGATGTGCCTTTTTGCCCCTGACGCCCTTTCAGGTTTTCACTAGGTCCGTTGTGTGTCCATTGTTTTTTACTCGATGCACCTTTTTCGGTTTTCCCCTAACCCATTTTGCTTTAGACACATTTTTTCCCTTCTTTTTTCTTTTTCTTTTCAAGCGATGCGGTCGATGACAAGATTTCCTTTATTGTCAACTGAATTGTATCTTTCCGGGAGTAAGAGATTTTAAATGACATATCTCAAGGTTTTAGACCAGTTTGAAAAACTTTGTGGTGGGATGGAGAATTTTGCCCCTAGCGGCCAATTTTTTTCTCTTTCTCTCTCTCTCTCTCTCTCTCTCTCTCTTTCCTGTGTTTCATGCCCTTATTATTCTTTGGAGCTTGGGTTACATATGTTTTTTTTCAATTTTGCTTTTATGATCGTGTCTGGCACCTACGATAGACTTTGATGTGGTCAGCATTATGTAGCTTAGAAAAGTTTTTTCCCTTCGAGTTTGTATGGCAGGAAGCGCCTCTTGAAAGATTTTTTTGACAAATTGTATGCTACCCGAAATGTGTTTGAATTTGGCCCCGATATTGAGCAGGTGAGGGGGCAAGCCTTTTAAAAATAAAAAATAAAATTATGCCCTCCCTATTTTGAAGCTTTTGGTTCAAACTTTCTTGTTGGGGGATCTCGCGATTCTTCTTTCGCAACTAAGGAAGTGACATGATGCTTGTATGTACTTTCATTTGCTTGATGTAGTCGATTGTAGTAAGTTTGTGGCTACTTTTCTTTGAAGAATTTCTTTGACTTTTAATATATGAAGAGTGTACCATTTTCTACAGTGATGACTTGTAAGGTTCTGTGATTGTTGGCGACGTTACTTTTCTGAGATGTTTCTATGGTAGTGTGAGATGTTACTCCCATTCATTTAGTGAAGTGACTGACTACCACGAGGATGCACTCGTGATCGTTACATGCTTTCGGCTAAGTTTAGATAATGACGTCGATATCTCAATCTGAGAATTGCTAGGATGTTGACATGTTGTAAAGTTCAGGAGCAAGTGCATGGATGTGATTCGCGTGCTCCTGGTTTTTGAAACATTTTTTGACGTACTGGTAGCAATCTGACTCCAAAGACATCCATTAGCGTCCTTGATGTAAGATCTTCTTTAATCATCATTTGATCATTTTTTACGCAAATCGCAGACTTCTTTGTGGCCTTTGGAGATGATTTTTAGTGCCTTTATTTTGTCCACCTACAGTAACCAGACCTGGTTGAAAGATTCATGTGTATACAATGTAGCCATGAAACATGAGCTGGTGTGATATGGCTTGATGTTGAAAGATTCGCGCATATTATCTTCAGGGTGTGTTTGGGCTTCTGGATATGGCTTGATGTTGGCATATCAAGGGTGGCTATCATGTGGCAATTTGACTTGTAGGTAGAAAAGTTGGGTGATGGTCGAGTTCAGGCACGAGGAAAGGTAAATTTTAACAATCATAGTTCCGAAAATTCATTCTTCCTCTGCTTACTCCCAGTGGTAAGAATTTTCCACTACACACTTCCTTGGGGATTTCAAATGCCCCCTGGGTTCATGACCTTGAAATCATCAGGAATAGCATTGACTTTTGAATCAAACGTTGATGGAGTTTTTGAAATTGCACGTGGTGGGCCTACGAGTTATGCATGTAGAAGCTTGGCAGAGCTAAGGAAAGATGACTATGTCCTAGAGAGGGGTAAATTAGGACCAATTAAAATTTACTTCTTTTAAACTTAATTGACTATTTAAGCTAATATGCAAATTAAGCTAAGCAAGACAATTAACTCTAAGGCTTCCAAGCCAATAAAGGATCCAATCTCATAGACTATAAATGATATGTCAATTAAGCAACTAGTCTATAAACGTAATAGTGTACATGTGAATGTGGGATGTGCTAACTATCAACTCCTACCATTCATCTAATCATGCATACATATAATTAAACATTCATCACATAATAATATTTAAGAAAGTACTCAAATACAATATCAAACATAAGCATGTATAGTGGTTTAGTTTCCCTATTTCACTCCCTCCAGACACTCTCAACCTATAAGTGTACTAGATTTCACTATTAGAAGTTTTGAATCAGGTTTACCTTTAACCTTTACAATCCTACACAAGGACCGACTACCGTAAGAGACTTTACATAATTTTTTTTATAGGTTCGCCATGAACTTCGGTTCTACACAAGAACCTACTCATGTACACTCCTTTTTGAGGCTCCCGCAGGAGACTTTAATCGATTTTTCTTAGGCCAACCAACAACCACAGTCCTAGTCCAATGACCTATGTTTACTCCCACCAGATGCTCTCATGGAGACTAACATGTACACACTCGTATTTGGTGGCCTATACAAGGACTTTGATTTAGGCCCTACACAAGAGTGAATGTCCTACACAAGAACCTAGTTAAATTTGGAAATTCAAAATCTTACACTCAATCATACATAAGGAAGGAGTGTATACAGACTCTTACACATGACAAGTTGTTGAATTGATCCCATTTTGTAGCACCTTCTCGGGTTGCTTGATTGATGCTCTCTCGTGCTTCAATGAGCTTCCCTTTGCTCCCTCGATCATGATGATGATGCACTGTCAATGCTCCAGCTCCAAGATCAAATCACCTTGCATGTGATGCCCCTTTGAAGTGATCGAGATGATGAGAGGTTGGTAGAATCTCTTACAATTAATGGGAAGTTGTAATTCCTATGGTATTCACCTAGATGAGTCTTCTAGAGGATTTAGATAAGAGTATACCAATAAAGGTTACGTCCAATCTCAAGAAAGTGGTGTAGTTCAAGCTCATCTTTAAGGTGGAGGTTGGAATCCTCATTAGAATGTTAATCTCAAGGAAGATGATTTATAACTCATTGGTTTTGACGCTTGGGATGAGGGATATGATCATGAAATCACATAAGCTTTTATTATACCAAAAATTCATCATAATGCCCAAGAACCGATTACCTTTTATAAGGAGTTCGAGCTCTAACGATAAAAATATGGGTAGATAACGGCTCTTTTGATGGCATCGAAGAAATCAGATTTTCAACTGAATTGTTGTTGGACAGTTTACACACTGTTATTCGATGTCATCGAGTGGTCTTCGATGGCATCGAGGGTATCCTTCGATGTCATCGAAGGTTCCTCGATTCCATCGAGAAACTCAGATAATTTGATGGACATATCTAAGTTACCTACTCAATTCCATCGAGTGGTCCATCGAAGACCTCTCGAGGTCTGTTCTATAGGATCGAGCAGCACTCGAAAGTCTATTATTTTGGGCTTATGATTTCACAGCAACTTTGCACCTCTTCTAGCCCTACTAATCATATTTCAATTAGGTTTCTAAGGCTAGGTGATGATTAAAAAGTTTCACCTATAAACCAAGATCAACTAGAGGTTCAATACTTGTTTTCGGTCAAGGTTAAGGTCACCAAGGCACCTCATTTACCTATTCTTTGCTCATTGATGCTCTCGTCCTTTTCTGTTTTTGGTCTTTAGCTTCCAGAGGCTCAACTGACTACATGACACAAGGACTCACGTGATTGACAAACAAGATACACAAATCAGTGCACTAACAATTTTTAGTTCAGGAGTTGGTTCATCATATCTCATAAAAGTCCTTAACTTCCTCCAAACCCATGAGTTTGAAGTCTATTTCTTGATTGAAATCACCAAAGTTGACTTCGAATTCATGTGGATCGTTAGACGGGCATGACACTTTATTGTCGGAATTTAAAAAAATAGATTTTTTTAAAAATCTTTTTTAAGAGTTTAATTTTTTTTTTTTTAAAATAATGTTTTGTGGCCTTTGTTTTTTTTTTTTTATTATAGAAAAAAGAAACCTGAGTAGAATGACACTGCGCTTTAAGGGATACCTTTACTACGATTGACATCTTGAGAGGGTCGGTTGGCTTATTTCGCCATTAGGGGAACAATGATTTAATGGATGTGCTGAGCTCCTTCCCCTCAGGAGGCAGGGCAAAATATTGCAATAGGAAGACCTTCGCCACTATGCCTAAGCGTCATGATGGATCTAACATTGGGTTCCGAGTCAATGGAAAATGTGGTGACATTTTGGCACTCCTCGAGGTAATGGAGCTCCTCGGGTATGTGCAGCTCGAATGGGACCTGGACGGTGGTCCAATCAATGATGGGTAACTGCCGCCCCTCATCTAAGCCGTCACCTGTCACGCCCCAAACTCGGAAACTGGGCTCACAGAATTTTTGATCGCCGAATCACGTGCCGACAGCCTCCGTTATATCCCATTCTCGGCTCCCAGCGCCTATACGCCAGATTCGATCCTGAGATCCTACAAGGAGGATTTTCCAATGTACATTTATCTCGTAAGAAGTATAACCAAAAGTTTACCCAAATTACAAAGACAACATCATCATCACATATCTACTAATATAAACAGTTGAATACAGTGCTGAAAGGGAAATACATGTATCGAAAATTAAAGCTCCAAAAGATAGCTACACACTCCAAGCTCAACGCTGCTGCGACCTAACACCACCTACAGGCATTTATCATGCATAAGCTTATAGAAAGCTTAGAAGGTGGTGTAAGTGGGTGCGATGCACGTGCCAAGCATATAGATATCAGAGTAAGAGAAAATACTAGAAATCCATAAATCGTACAATATCAAAGTAATGCGGAAACATTTAGTAAGTCCATAAATACCATCAGCCTTATCCAGGCTATGCGATGTAAACTGTAATAAATCAATATCATATACTAAGGAAGCAACGTAGATTAGCTATGTAATGTGGAGACATAGTAAGCGAAATATCATATACTAAGAATATAATGCAATATGCAAATCCTGACGAGTACACGAATACCGTCAGCCGTATCTAGGCCATGCATCAAACCTGCACGTATCGCGTGATCATGTGGGGGAACTCCGTCTCACAAGGAGTCCCATAAACATCTTAGCCCAATGGCATATGCTTTACTCAATCATCCCTCACAACATGCATACGAATAATGGAGGTCCACAGAAGGACGACAGATCTAGTCCAAATATCAAGATAGGCTCTAAACAGTGATTACAACAAACTTAATACTGCATATCCTTCCATCTACGGCAAGGGGTGATATAGACTGCATTATCGAAGTTCATTGATTTAAATGCGCCATGACAGTTAAGGAAGGAATCCAGCTTATAGCCACCACAACATCGGACAATGCTTCCAATGTGGGACAAAGTCCTGCCTTCACCGTGTGCATAATAACCTGCTAGTATAATATCCTGCCAATCACTAGTAGCTCGCTCAGGCCCCTAGGCCCCGCCCACATTAGTGTCCATCCACATGTGCCCGCCCACGTGTACAACAGTGATGGAGCGTTACAATATCCCCCATCGAGGGCAGAGTCAAATCTAAGTAAATAAGTGGGCTTCCTTGCCCCTTCTATTGCGCAATAAACTGGACTTCCCTATGGGGCTCAATATATACACAAGGTGGGCTCCAAGGTGTAGGTATCATAATGCTATGCTGTCATATACTCATAATCGGTATCGATAACCGGCACCAATAATCGGCATCGATAACCGGCACCAATAATCGGCATCGTTAATCGGCCTCGATAATCGGCATCGTCAATTGGCCTTGATATCCATCCTCGATAATTGGCCTCGACAATCGACCTAACAAAGGACCTAAGGGAAGGTTAAAATGTGGACATTTAACCAACATTGCTCCCAAAGAGTGGCCCACATAGAGCCAAACGTATTGTGGGCCCATGGCCTCACACAAGGACTTAATACACATCACTATGGGCCTCACTCATGGGCTGCACATACATCACAATGGGCCTCAGCACATGGGCCATAAATACATCACATCGGGCCTCGTTCAAGGGCTGCATATATATCACAATGGGCCTCGGCATATGTGTCATAAATACATCACATAGGGCCTCACTCAAGGGCCGCATATACATGACAATGGGCCTCGGCATGTGCCATAAATATATCACATCGGGCCTCACTCGAGGGCCGCATATACATCACAATGGGCCTTGGCATATGTGCCATAAATACATCACATCGGGCCTCACTTAAGGGCCTTAAATGCATCATATTAGGCCTCGCCAAATAAGTCACAAATACATCTCTTGGGCATCACAACAATGGGTCTCACATATATCAAGTGGGCCGCATCAACGGGCCACACCAATAGGCCGCATATACATTAAGTGGGCCGCATCAACGGGCCGCACCAATGGGCCTCATATACATCGAGTGGGCCGCATCACATGGGCCTTATTAAGATGGACGGTGTTGATGAAGCACATATATCACGGTGAGGTCCCACTGTCCAGGTGGACGGTGAGGATAAAATGCATATTATGGTGGGCCCACTGTCCCATCTGGACGGTGGAGCTAAAACACATACATCAGAGGGCCTCACACGTCCAGATGGACGGATGGTGTATATAAGACACATATATCATGTGTGGGGTCCACACGTCCCAAACGAAAAGGACGGACGGTTTGGATTTCATGATCAGACCCACAGAACTTGTTGCATTAGTACAGCAGCTATATAGCTAGTGTAAGGTACACTAGCCAATCTACATCCACCATCCATGGATTGGACGGTGTGGATGTAACACACCAATTCAAGTTGGGCCCCACATACTACCATGATGGGGTCCACGTCCAATAAATGGATGGTGTGGATCAGATACATACATCAAGGTAGGGTCCATGTGAGTGTGACCTGCCAGCTTTTGAATTAAAGCTGATATTTCTGTTTTCGTCCAATCAGGCCTGTCCAAACGGACTGCTAGGTGGGCCCACTCGATGGACGACATGAATAAAATACAAACTTCATGGTGGGCCACACACACACGCCAGGTGGGCCACACACCTCTTCATCATCATCACCATACAAGGAAGAGAGAGAGAGAGAGAGAGAGAGAGAGAGAGAGAGACGGTGTAGTTGAGGGACCCCGTCACTATAGGCCCCTCTTAGATCACAACACATACATCAAAGTAGGTCCCATCATAAGTGGGCCTTAAATCAAAATCACTATCTAGAGCTATGAACACCCACCGTTAAATCTTAGACTCCTCTTTCTATCGATGTATTCTAGAGTTCCAAGGGATGAATTTCAATGGTTGAGATGATCTTTGGAGGGTGGGATTGAGTGGTAGGAAGGTGGGTCACACCTAGCTCTTTCTCAAGGAGAGCTTAGACGTTCTCTCTCATGGTGGGGTTGCTTATGAGTGAAGAGAGAGATGAGAGAGAGAGGTGATGTAAGGGATGGGTGATGGATGGAGTGATGGGTGAGTGATGGGTGGAGAGAGAGGGAGAGTTGACTTTAGGGTACTTGTGTAAGAGAGAGGTAAGGGTAGGGTATGGGTTGCTTGTACTTGACTTAAGGTGTGATGTATACTTGATTAATGGGATTGATTTGAAAGGTTCTCTTGGATTTTGCAAATGTACAGCATTTTTCTCTAAATGAACGCGGGCCCACATCTTCTGGCCTGGGTATCGTATCGGCGTGCGAGATGTGCCATCGGAACCATGGCAACGACGCGGTCGCAAGGATACAAGTCTTGATTTGAGTTGACTTTAGAATACGAGATACAACTCAAGGTTGCGTGCAAATGCTGATTACAGGTCGCGGGTTACCGGAATTCAATCGGGAGGACTGTGGAAATCTACGGAATGGTATGGTCTAGGATACAGGTCTGACATCACCAGTCAGCTCTGTCAAGGTTGGCCTGTACAATTGGTCCTTTAATGTGAAGTTTACCTCGTCGTTGGGATAAACGATCCCTGCACTGATGTGTCTAATTGGTGGGCAGGTGAAGGGATTGTATTCCTCCCCCTAACCTTGTTCTCTTGTCGGACCTTGTTGCCCTAACCTTTGAAGTAGTTTGATATTATGATCAAGTCTGGCTTCAATTTTCTCGAACATCAATGACTCTGATCAAGCCTGGTATTCAAGCTGATAATAGAAAATTTTGTTATTGGCAAGAGAAAAGACATAGTTTGATCCGTTAGGACATGCAAATCGAAAGTGATTTAGTTTTCGATTTGAAAATGTTGTTTGGTGTGTCAATTTCGGATTGTTGTATGTCTATGACCGGGGATTGAGAGGCTGGGGGCTAAGGTGCATGAGAGACAGAGGCCAATGGTTCAGAATTACTTACCAGGCTCTTTCCTTGAAGGATCATGGGCTAGTTGCATGTTAGGGAATCTGAGGAGGGAGCTGGACCCTGGGCTTGGAAGAAAGTTGGTTGGTCGACATGGTGCTTTGACTAGGCCGAGATATGCAACAGGCAATTTGGCTCGGGTGACCTTTCTTGAAGGATGAACGGTTGACTAGACATGTTGGACTGTAGCAGGGAGCGGTGGTAAACGTTGGTTGTGGATCTTTTCCTAGAGGACCGATAACTGATTGGCCTCTGTCTGGCTAGAAATAGGATTACAGGTTGGATCAGGGGTCTATCCCTGGAGGACCAAGATTTGAGTGGGCGTTGAGTAGGACGGTGCCTCTTATACGATAAATGGGGTGAACTCTTTTGGAATGGGTGAACTAGGTTAAATGGGGATGAGACCTTTCCCAAACAAGATTGATGGTAGGGATGCCCGATGTGTTGAGGCTCACTTGATACGGTGACAGAGGATTCTAAAGCATGTTTTTAGAAGTTATGTCCAGGGGCACAACTGAATTTTTCCTTTGTTGATCAAAATCTGAACCACATGTTTTAATGTAAAGCAACGGTTCGTTGTGTGCCCCCTGGACTGATGGAATGCGCAATACTCATTTTCGTTATAGTTTGGCGACAGTGGGTTCGATAGGGGTCTAGGCTGCAGTGGGACAAGGAGTTGCCTTTGGGCTAGCATGGCTATTATGCTATTATAAGATTGAGTCAATGACGTGAACTGCCTAGGTGCCTGAACCATACCCATTTGTCAATTCTGACTTGAGTATTGTAGGTTCCATCTTTGTGGTTGCTATTACTATTGGAGTTGTCACTATTAAGTGGCGAATGGTGCGCCTTGGGCAAAAGTGACGAGATCGTCATCTTTTGTTAGACATAGGATGGGGATATCGTCATCATCACTCTCGTATTCTATGGGCTCTTCATCCACCTAATCCCACTTTTTCGGTGCGACCTGATGTGGCTAGGGGAGATTGTCCCAAACCTTATTTCAGTTTTGACTTGTTCCCTATAGCAGATAAGTTGGATGAAGTTGACATACGGATATGATACGAGGTATCCAGATATACTCGAGTTTGATAAGTCGACAATCATGGAGATCTGCTCTTCCTCGTCAAAGGGTGTTTTCATTTTGGTGGCCTTGGCCTGCCACTGTCTAACATAAGCTAAAAAAGACTTATTATTCCTTTGTCTTAAAGCAGCAAGGTCTGCCCTTCTGGGTGCTACTTTTAGATTGTACGTAAAGCGATTAATTAATGCTTGGGACATGTCTTCCCAAGTCCTGACTTTGTAATGATCAAGTGATGTGTACCAACTAAGCGTGTAACATCTTAGGGACTTTTGGAACAATCAGATCAAGATTCCATTATCCCTTGCCACAACATTGAGTTCGTTGTAAAATGCTTTCATGTGGGCTACAGGGCATCCCGCGTCATCGTATCGTTCGAATTTTGGCACCTTGAAGTTTTGAGGTACCCTGGCATCCAGGAAAGGGTAAAGATCTTTAAAGTTAGTTGATGGGAGATCCACTCCATGCCACTTTTGGAGTTCACTTTTCATTGCCCTAAGTTGCTTCTCAAAATTTTCCCAGATCCAATCAATTTCAGAAAGCGCTTACTGGAAAGGGTTTTCCCCATGCGGTGTGTGCATCATGACCTGGTTGTTGCTCTCTCTCTCTCTCTCTCATGTTCTCTAGAAACTCTAGACCTCTCTTTGGCTCTCCCTTCCGACTGGCTCTCTGTTCACTCTCCCTGCCCTCCTCTTTTTCTTTAAGGCGAGAATGCCTTTTATAAGTGTTTGAAGGGTAGGTTCGGACCTAAAGAGCCTCAAGCTTGGATGCATAGTTAGGTTCATGTGAACCGTGCCATCCCATGAGTTAAAGGATGGGCATGGTTGATGGTGCAAATTAGATGACAGCGATCATGGCATGGATGGTGGCATGGATGATGTTAGGGAAGACAACATGGGTCATGGTATGGATGATGTCAGGGAAGACAACATGGGTCATGGCATGGATGATGGCATGGGTGAGGCTTGTGCAAGCCAAGCCATGTGTCAACGAGCGGCTAGAGGGCCAGAACTCGTGAAAAATCACTAAAATTTAGTTTTTCGCTCAAAGATGGCGCTGGGGCAAAATGCTGGTGCTCAGAACGGTGTTGGCTAACCCTAGCTCAATCCATATTATTGGTTGCCTTTTTTGTGACAGTTTTAGCCGTTCAAATTGATGGCTCAACCAAGTTACAAAGCCAAGTGGTCATGTTTTAATTAGGGGTTGTCTATAGATGCCCCTCTCTAGCAGAGGTTTGAATACAACCAAATGCCAAAGAGAGTGGACACCCCACCTAGAGTAGACAAAGAGGTGATTAGTTCCTCTGCTTGCCAGAGTATCATGATCAAGAAGCTTACAAGCTTAACTTAGACAATTCACAATAGTGGGGAAAGTGTTACAATATCTAATTGCAGACCTTTCACGTTGTTGATTGGCGTACGCATTGAAGAAATTTACTAGGTTGGATGTTTGAGTGGTTAAAGCCCATGCGAGCGCGCGACCTTATAAGGATAACACATGTTGGATCTGTAAGAGTACTTTTTTTATGCTGCACAATCTCCTAGGATCGCTTGCAAGTGTATTGTTTGTAATGGGTAGTTGCCTGCAAGATTTATGGCTTTATGGATCTCCTGCATTACAATGCAATAGTTTTACATCTGTCTCGGAATAGAATTATTTAGATTATGCTTTTAACCATTCAAGTTCTGGATTTTGTCACTGTGATTTGTAAAAGATTTTTTTACAAGTTGGAGCATGGATTACGCTAATCTAGGTAGAGTTGGGCATTAAGTCGAGTCGAACCGAGTTAGGGATGACCCGACTTGATTCGATTTTGAAATAGACCTGACCCAAACTCGACCCAACTCGATACCAAGTCTAGCATGACTAACCCAATCCGAGTCTGGTTTGGACTAATCCGAACTGAGTCCGACCTAGTCATAAGTACCAAGTCGGGTCGGGTGTAGCGGGTATCTATGGGCTTAAATCATAACTCATAACTTAGGTACACTTTCCAAAACTGCAGCCTCTCCATCAGCTACATGACATCTTAGATCTGAAACATCAGATTTGAGTTTATCTCTCTCTCTCTCTCTATATATATATATATATATACATATATATATATATATAGCCGAATGCTTAGATACGCACCAGTTTGCATGGAACTCGTGCGAACTTTTTTAAGAACTCATCATACGTGATGTGACTCCAAAATCCGAACGGTCCACGTGAAGCAACACCTCATGAAACCCCCTAGGCCCAATTTTTTTTACTTTGATCCATAACTTTGGTGGGCCATGAAAAATGAAAACAGTTTCCTCCTTTGATTAGCATTTCTCTTTGCTATGGCCCACCAGAATTTTAGATCAAGGCGAAACTTTATCCCTTGGGGTTTCATGGAATTCTGCATCACATGGACCATTCGGATTAGATGCCCATAACACGTGTGCACGTGCATAGGTGCATAGGTGAGCATGACTTTATGTGTGTGTGTGTGTACGAGTCGAGTTACTAGGTGACCCGAACTCAACTCGGTTTGAGTTCGGATTGGATGAAGTCTACTTAGTTCAGATCGACTCACCCAATCAGTTCAGATTGAGTCGGGTTTGAATGAGTCGAGTTTGCCGAGTCGAGTCATCCCATGCCCAACTTTAAATCCAGGTATCAAAACAAAGTATTTTGAATCTATCATTTTTCCAGAATGATTGGACTGGCACTATGAGTTTAGGCCGATCATCCTATGGTTGCTTTAAAACAAACTTTTGGGTAAAATGCTTTTGGGATAAAATTGAAACCAAATGTATTTTTCGTTGACATCCACCGAGGAGTATGGGAAAGTGATCATTGTATAAGATGTCAAACGCACTTGATATTTTTGGAAGTTTTTTGAATTTTTTTTTTTTGTGAATTTTGTGTTTAACAGACATACTTGCCTTTTAGCGATCGTGTAGGTATTGCGAATGCAGAATTTGGTCTTTTGGTATGACTCGGGATAGATTTGATATATCATACAACGTCTAATAGGTTTTGATCGAAACTTTGGGTGGTCAAAATCTAGGGCGATTAACATGTGTTAATCTGATCCTTCATACTGCATCTAATGGCTTCAATCAAAGTATTAGGCAGTCAAGATCGAAGATGTTGGATGAGATGGAATGGGTTTGATTTGCCACTCGGCGTCCAAAAGGTCTTTTTGGAAAATTTGGATGTTTTGAATAAGGTTTTGATTGATGTAGATGATGTGGATTCGATCCATCATACAACGTCTAATGGCCTTGATCAAAGCTTTAGACGCTTAAGATCGAATAATGCGGGATGAAATGCAACGTACCTAATTTGCTACCTGACGTCCAAAAGGTCTTTTTAGAAATTTAAACAATTGGAATCAGGGTTACCTTATTAAATGGTGCATGGAAATGAGATGGATGCAAATGCATGGTATGATGAAATGCAATGCATGAAGTGATAAAATGGAATGGATCTGATCCATCATTGGATGTCTAAAGAGCTTCAAGTGGATGTGGGACAGTCAAGATCAGATATCCACTAGGGAAATAAAATAAAAATATATGGAATGGATATGATCCATCATTCGACGTCCAAAGGGCTCCAAGTGGATGCTAGACGGTTAGGATCAAGGATCCATTGAGGAATTGAAAATTGTATGAAATGCGATGCATGATGTGTGTGAATGCAAGACATGTGATTGATATGCATATTCGATCTGTCATATGACATGCCAAGGCCTCGATTAGATTATTGGATGGTCAAGATTGAAAAATGAGTGATCGCTGTGTGGATCCGATCCGTCATACAACGTCATAATGCCTTGATCAGAGCATTTGAAAGTCAAGAGAGGGGCTAACCCTAGCTCAATTCAGACCGTTGGTTGCCTTTCTATGACAATTTTAGTTGTTCAAATCAAGGGCCCACCGAAGTTACAAAGCCAAGTGGTCATGTCACGCCCCAAACTCGGAAAACGGGCTCACAAAATTCCCGATCGCCGAATCCGGTGCCGATAGCCTCCGTAGTACCCCATTCTCGGCTCCCAGCACCCATACTCCAAATTCCGATCCTGGGATCCTACAAGGAGGATTTTTAGTATGATTTTTTTTGTAATGGAGCATAACTACAAGCATAACCAAGTCACAAAACAACATCACCACATATCCACTATGTCAAAAACTTGAAATACAATGCGAAAAGGGAAAATTCAGGGTGATCAAAAGCTCCAAAATAGTCTGGTACGCGCTCCTGCCTCAGCGCTGCTGCTGTCCAACGACACCTGCACGCAACGGTCGTGCATAAGCTTACAAAACCTTAGAGGGTGGTGTAAGTGTGTGCGCAAGGCCAGTGCCAAGCATACAATATCAGAGTAATGCGGAAATATGCAGTAAGTCCATAAATGCTATCAGCGATACCAAAACCATGTGATGCAAGGCATGAATGCTATCAGCCATACCAAAGCCATGCGATGTGAGGCCTATGTAGCCAAATGTCATATACGAGATGCAAAGCAAGCATGCCAGTACTCATCAAGTACATATATCAGTACAGTTCCTCTCTGGATATCACCAGGGTCTAATACACCTCACACTGACTACCTCCTCCCTAGTTGCACAGTCAAGTGAGTGGAAGAGACCACACTATCCACCTGACCAGTAGTCTGCCAATACCTACCCGGCTCATCGACAGCGGACTCATTTGCGAGCTAGTCAAACTCAGCCTAGCTTATATCCCTCTCACTCGGGCGGATAAGGCCACACCCACTTCCAACCGACCAGACACAGTGGGAGACGCGACCTACTGGTATTCGGCATCAGGCGCTCGTGTATCCACTCGGTCTAGACGTTGGAGCATCCCCTGGTACCAAAAAGGTTCTGAAATTTTCACCCAAGGACATCCTAAGTGCCCACAATGCTAGAACCAATATTTTCAGTATCCGATACGACCATCCACGATGTGCTTGTGGAGGTCACGGCCCTGATGTCGCTAGGGCGTGCAGTGAATTACGACACACAATACAAAATGCATGAGTCACACCGTCAGTTATGCAACAATCTCGCACGTACCACGCACTCATGTGGGGCACTTCGTTTCATAAGGAGTCTCGTAAATGTCTCAGCTCAACGGCTTATGTTATGATCAAACATTTCTCACATCAAGCATACATATGATGCGTATGGGCATGAATCATGGAGCTACACTAAGCATGTTATAAAGTAATAAACTAATCTTACAATGCAGATGGGCCTAGACGGCCTACACACAACAAGTACGGCCTATCAATGGGCCCTAGGGAGGGTTGTAATGCGGACATTTAACCAACATTATACTTACAATGTGGACGTCAAACAAACATCGCTCCCAGGCATAGCCTGCCACAAACTATGGAGAAATCAAGCATTGCAATGGACCCTAAGGACAACCCATTGGACCTCGACCCATGGGCCTTAGATACATCAAATGGGTCGTATCACATGGGCCTTACATTAATCAAATGGGTCGCATTAATGGGCCTCACCAATGGGCCTTATGTACATTGCAATGGGCCATAACCCATGGGCCTTAGAATACATTAAAATGGGCCTAATCACATGGGCTTTATGTATCTTAAATGGACCACACCAATTGGGCCCCATACATACCAAATGGGCCACACCCAAATATAAGTGGAGATAGTGATTTTTCCAACATTAAGGTTCCCAAAGCCCACCCTAACATTTATTTTCTATCCAATCCGGTCATAAGGTCACACAAACCTGGATTAAGAGGAAAACACATTTCCTAATAATCTAAACTTTTGTGACAACAAAGGATTTCAATGGCAGGGACTCAATCCCCACTACTATTTGCTATGTGGTCCACTTGATCCTAGATCTGCCTCATTCTTCAGCTCATGCCCAAAAATGAGCTTTCCAAATGGTTGGGAGGCTTGGATGCAACACATGCATCATAATGGATCCCATAGGTGGATGGATCTAACTCATTCTTTAGCTCGTGCCCAAAAATGAGCTTGCAAAATGGATTAACGGTTTAGATGCAACACATGCATCATGGTGGACCCCATATAGATGGACAGCATGAATAAAGCACACACGTGTTGGGGGGGTTTTCACCGTCCGCCTAGACGGTATGAAGAAAACACACACATCATAGTGGGCTCCATCGTCCGCCTGACGGTGGGAGACAAACACATACATCACTGTGGGTCCCATGTGGGCCCCACCATCATGTCTATATGCCATCCAATCCGTTGATAAGGTCACATGTACTTGGCTGAAAGGGAAAAACAAATTTCATCCTGATCCAAAACTTCTGTGGCCCAGAAAAGGGTTTCAAAGGTATACGTTCAACCCCACTGTTTTATCTGATGTGGGCCACCTGAGCCGTGTATTCGACTGATTTTTGGGGTGGGCCCACTGCTGGGAGTGGCCCACCATATGAACGGGTTGGATGACAAATATACATCATGGTGGGGCCCACGGTTGGGACCGTGGGTCCCTGCCTAGCCACTCGCCCGCCTCCACGCAGCAGGTGTTGCCTGCGCGCCTCTGACAGCAGCAGTGCTTGCTGCATTGATATATTTTTTTTTTTAAAAGAGTTTTTCTGTGGTTTTTCGTGTATGGGGCCCGCATCAACTGAATCTAGCCCGTCCATTGCACTTTATGGGTCAAGACCGTCAAAACGAGTCCAATAACCGATGTTTTCGATGCATAAAAAATGTCAGGGTGACTTTCAACGGTAGAAACCACTATTTTACATGCTATGGCTCGCCCAAAAATTGGATGGACTTCATTTTTCGGCTCAACGCCTAAAATGAGTTGGTAAATAGGATGGATGGCATGAATTGAACTCATAAAACAATGTGGACCCTACACAAGTGGCCCACCCCAAATGTGTCTTAAACCAAGCTCATATTTGTGTTTTCCATTCAACGTCCAGCGTCCCTGGATGCTGGACAGTCTGGACATAATACATACATTGAGGTGGGCCCCACCTATGGATGTGGGCCACCAAAGAAGGGGTTGAAGGGCATGGGAGATACATACATCAAAGTGGGGTCCATCCGAGTGGGCCATGCGAACACATCATCACACACACAAAAATATATGGAAAAGAGAGGGAAAGAGAGAGAGAGAGAGAAAGGGGGTGGGACACGTGTGATGGAGGGCTCTGCCACTATGAGCCCTCCCTTGCATTCAATCATACATTAAGTGGGTCCCAATACATGTGGGCCCACCAAATCAAGGATTCAATGGTGGAGATCCTTTCTCCACCAAATGTAAGGTCTAGATGACCCATCCATACATAGAAAATAAACATCATGATGGGGTGGTCCATGGAGAATGGCCCCATCATGGAATGATCAAGAGGATCAAAGTGGTCCATCGGCCACATCAAGGGTCCAAAGTGAGATCCACACCATCAATCGGTAGGCCTCACTTGGCCCATCATCAAAACATGAAAATCTATCCTAATAAGCACCCACCGTCGATCTTCTTGGTCCGTTGGAAAGCCGATCTCCTTGTGTTTCACTTTGATGGAGGGAGATGAGAAGTGGATGGCTTGGATGAAGGATTTTTGGGATCTAAAGTAGGCCACCAATATCACTTTTCTCTCTTGGAGTAGCTTGGACGTGAGTCTCTTCTCTTGCTTAGGAAAAGTGATGAGAAAAGAGAGAGAGAGAGAGAGAGAGAGAGAGAGAGAGAGAGAGAGAGAGGTTTGTAAGGAGAGAGAGCAGCTTAGGTAGGCCATGATTACTTGTAAGGGAGGGTGGCTAGCAATAAATGTTTGTAAGAAGGCTAGGGGGTAGGGTGGCTATAGGTAAGGTAGGGTGGCTATAGCTAGGGTAGGGTGGCTATAGCTAGGGTGATGTTATCCATCACCCTCATGATTGCCTAGAGATTGGTGCCACATGGAATGGGTGGGTCCCACAATATGCGGTCCACGACCATTATAATGCACGGTCCACATCTTATGATCTAAGCGTCAGGTTGGCACACGAGACGCGGCGTTGGAACTGCGGCGACAGTGCAGTCGCAATGGTACATGGTTCGGATTAAACTGACTCAAATCTACAGGATATGGCTTAGGATTGCGCGCAAACGTCGATTATAGGTCGCAATTTGCCGAAATTCGACGGGAAGGATCGCGGCAGTCGACGGAACAGTACGGACTAGGATATGGGTCTTACAGGTCATGTTTTGATTATGGGGTGTCTACGATCTCATGCGTTGGATTTAAAGGCATAAGGTGTAATTTTGGCATAAGTATCGGTGTAACTTTAGACTTTTTGCACATGCTTGGGATTTGCAAGGGAATGGGCTACACATGAACAAACAACTCACAAAAGTACGAAATGTGCCACAGGGCAAGCGGCACCCTAGGTGCCGCTCGTACTTTGCCAAAGCTTAAGCTTCAGAGGGTGGGCTCTCCCACACATGTGGGGAGCTTGGCCAATTGTGGCTGCTTTGCTGTCTCCCTTTGTAATCCAATTTGGGGTTTGGAAGTAGGCATCGACCAAATGGGTTTCAGGGCTAGTTAGACAAGGTGAGTTTACTGGGCAGGCTGAGTAGATGAGTTGATTTAGTGGGTTGACTAGCTAGGTTTCGGTTTTGAGTTTTTTATGGATTTATTTGAGTGGGTTGACTGGGTCTATGGTTGATTCCCAGGGTTTGGGCTTTTAGGGCGTGTTTGGGAAGTGGGATTAGGTGGGATGGGATTCATTTGGTCCTGTGCCAATTCCACTCCATGTTTGGGAAGAATGGAAAAGCTTGGAATTAGATTAGATGGAATTGCATTGGGTCCCGTGTCAATTTCACTCAATTTTAACAAGTTGTGTAGGTCCCACCATGATGTGTGGGCTATATCCACACCATCCACCCATTTTTTGAGATTATTTTAGAGCATGGGCCAAAAAATCAGGTAAATCTAAAGCTCAAGTGGACCCCACCATAGAAAGCAATGGGGATTAAATACTTACTATTGAAAACTTCCTTAAGTTTTGGATCTACCTCATTTTTAAGCCCATGCCATAAAATGAGGTTACAAAACAAATGAACGGTTTAGATATAACGCATGTGTGTTATTCTCATTAATTTCAAATGATGGTGGGTATATCCATTCAATGTACCACCGTATTACCAAAAAGCATGGAATTAATCTTATCCCATGGCAATAGGGGACAATCCCTGCCATGGGTAATAATTATGTTTTTTGAATCCCATCCCACTTAATCCCTTCTAATCCCACCGCCCAAACACACCCTTAGGGTTTAGGGCATGGATAGGGTTCAGGTACGGATAAGGTTTGGATTTGGCTTCATTCAATCTCAATCAACTTATTAGCCTAACGTGGGCTGCCTACAATCTAATCCGTACGGGATCAACTTGAGGCCATCCAGACCAAAAACCCAGGACCAGCCTATTTATAAGGCCTAGTGGGTAGGGGTGCACATTTAATTGTGGGAACCGTGTAATCAGATCGGAACCATTGGATCGGTTCGGTTTGGTCCAGTTCCAAGGTGTTAACGGTCCAGTTTCAGTTCTCAAATTTTCTAAATCATTGATTACGGATCTGTTCCGGTTTAGGGTCCTGTAGAACCAAACCGAACCGTTGATCTGAACCGTTAACCGAACCATAGAACCGATCCATGACAGGAACCGTGGATCCGATGTATTTAAAACAAAAAAAAACCCTAAGTTGCCTAAGTCCACGCCCTACCCTCTCTCGTGCCACACTCCCTGCCCTCTGCCCTCTCTCTTGCCGCGCTCCCTGCCCTCTACCCTCCGTCAGTCCCTCTGCCCTCTCTCTCTCTCAGTTAGGGGAGAGAAATGTTTAGAGGTAGTGATCTAGAGAGGCTTCCTTAAAGCCTCCTCCATGAAATCTTAACGAAGCTGGATGTTGAATCTCTGTCTTCAACATCTCTTGTTTGCAAAGCCCTTCATTTCTCGGCCTCCCAAGCTCTCTCTTTTCTCTCTACTGTTGATTTCTCTGTAAGTCTCCAAAAACCCAACTTCTCTGTAACCTGTATTCTCTTCTAACCATGTTTTTAGAATAAGTTTCCAAAAACCCAACTTCTCTGTAACTCTTATTCTCTTCTAAGCATAGTTTTAGAACATGGGTTTTCTCATTTTCACCTTTTCTTGTGAGGTTTTCATTTTTGCTGAGATGGGTTTCTCTTCTTCGTACTCTTTTGTACTGATTTCTCTCTTTTTTTTTGTGAATTTCAATCATTTTTCTTATATGGGTATTGTATATTTTAGCTTCTATTTTCATTTTAATCTTGTTATTATACACAACTTTTCATTCCTTTGATTTCAATCTGGAAAATGAGAGATGGGTCTTGTGAATTTTGCTCAAGGTATACTGAAGGCACGCTTTAATATTTTCAGTTTGTATAAAATGAGAGATGGGTCTTGTGAACCATGGATCCAATCCGGGACCCAACCGTTCTTCATAGTCCGGATCCGGTTCGGTTTTAGGGTGCTAACAGTCCGGTTCCGGTCCCAATAGTTGCAGAACCGTTAGGAACGGTTCGGTTCCGGTTTCACCCCAAAACCGGACTGAACCGACCCGTGTGCACCCCTACTAGTGGGAACTGCTTCAGTGGATCTTGGATCCATCAAGGTGCATGGGATCTCTGATTGTGGGCCCCACCTTGATGTATGTGACTTCATCCATGCCATCCATCTGAACCCGAAAACTCATTTTAGGGTATGATATAAAAAATAAAGTAGATCCAAATCACAAAGAGAAATTTGCGACTGTGGACCCCACCTTTTATCCAGCAGTTTTTAGGAAGCAATACAAACTTAGTTTGGGAACTTAGACCTGCTTGTACGGACAACGAATTTGAGGACGAAAATACCCCTCCTTTCACGAAAACGGATTGGGTACTCCCCTGCCACTAGCCAATGGCGGATGGTCGGTGGGCCTCACCATGATGTAGGCTTTTCATCCATGCCGTCCATATATTTTTCCACATCATTTTATGATATGAGACCAAAAATGAGGTATATCCAAATCTCAAGTGTACCACATTACAGGAAACAGTGTTGAATGAGCGTCGACCATTAAAAACTTTTTGGGGGCCCACTGTGATGTTTGTGAGAAATCCTCCCCGTCTAAGTTCATTCATAGGGTCACAAAGACCTGGATGAAGAGGAAAAACAAATTTCATAATGATCCAAAACTTCTATAACCCTTAAAAGGGTTTCGATGGTAGACGTTCAATTCCCCATTGCCTTTTACAGTGTGGTTTACTTGATAGTTAGATCTATCTTATTTTTCGTCTCAAGCATTAATATGAGCTCGCCAAATAGATGGATGGTTGGGATATAACACAAACCTCATGATGGGACCCACAAAAGAAATGTGATTTCTGAAAGCTGTGGTTCCCTATTGCTACGGATTATAACCGTAGCCATAATCGTAGCCCCTGCTTTTTCGATATGTCCTTTGATATATATCGAAGGTATTTCGATATGTACTTTGATATGTATCCAAGGTCTTTCGATATGATCGAAAAAGGTCCAGAACTGTCCAACGAGTTTGCCTCAAAAATCCTGCAATTTTCGATACATATCGAAAAGTATTCAATATGTATCGAAGGCGATTCTACCTATAGCTACAGATTATAACCGTAGCCATAACTGTAGTCTGTGCCAGTCTATGCAATTTTTATTTTTTTACATAGAGAACTTTATTCTACCTACAATATTCTCTAATACATATTTATATAAATATGTATATATAAGCACATAAAATTTTTTCCTCTCTCTTTTTTTCATTTCTTTCTTTATTCATTTAACAAGAATATCTTCTAAACCAAAATTAGTTACTTGACGTACCCTATATGATTTTAAGGTAGGAGAAGGTACTTTAGCCAACCAACCTAGTTATTTTTCAAGATTCCATTAGGTTGATGGTCGAAAATCCATTTCATTTACTTCGCAGTCAATTTCAATCAGTTCGCAGTTCATTTCATTCATTTCATTTACTTCGCGATCAATTCCATGCATTTCACGATCAATCCCGATGATTCCCCCTTCACTTCACGGTCAATTCCATGCATTTCACGGTCAATTCCCTTCACTTCACGGTCAATTCCGTGCATTTCACGGTCAATTCCCTTCATTTCACAGTCAAACAAAAATTAAGCGGGGCAAACTAGAAATTGAGTGGGGCAAACTAGAAATTGAGCGGGGCAAACTAGAAATTGAGCGAGGCCAACGAGAAATTGAGCGGGGCAAACATGAAATTGAGCAGGGTAAATTAGAAATTGAGCAGGGCAAACTAGAAATTCAGTAGGGCAAACATGAATTTCAGTGGGGCAAACATGAAATTGAGCAGGGCAAACACAAAATTCAGTGGGACAAACTAGAAATTGAGTGGGGCAAACACGAAATTTAACGGGGAAAACTAGAAATTCAGCGGGGCAAACTAGAAATTCAGCGGGGCAAACATGAAGGTTATCAAAGAAATTTAAATTTTTGACAAAAAAATTTAGACAATTTTTGGAGTTTTCGACATATCAAAAACTCTAGTTAACTTGTCGACCCGATCAATCAAAGCATTTCGACCGGTTGACTCAATGGATAGATAGGTTACACAGTTTTGAGTGTTTTTATGCAATTTGTTTCTATTTCTAGTTTTGATTATATATACTGGTGTAATCGATATTAGGGTTACTGCTAGACATGCTTAAGGGTTTGAAAGGATTACACCTTAGACCATATCTCAAGTGGTAGACTAAGTGAAGATACCTTGTTTCAACATTGAGGTCTTGGTATTAATTCCCTAGTGGGGGTGGCTAATAGTGGAGTGTACACTCACAGTGGATTGTACTAACAAGCTAACCCCCCCCCCCCCCCTAAAAAAAAAAAAGAGGGTTTGAAAGGATTTTTGAAGAAAGAAAAAGATAGGGTTTTTCTCATGGGTCTTCGAATCGGTAATGCAGTGCAAATGAGCATACACTAATTAGGTTCTTTTAAAGAAAGATGATCTGTAATCGTTAAATTTTGTTTGTAAACCCTATCTGATAATTGTATCGTAGGATGCTCATGTTCAGTGCGAGTACAAATATTAAGTTGGCATACGCATTTCAGTAAATTAAGATTTAACGGCTGATTCAAGTTTTGATTTTTTTAATTAAGATATATTCATTATGCATGCATAAGGTGAAATGAACAGTTATGAATGGCTATGATTGAAGCGAAGGCATCTCTTGATAGAGATGGTTGAACCACTTAGAAGTGTGCATGCCAGTTGCACCTAGCATGAGATTTTCATGTTTTACACTAACGTCGATAGTTCCAATCGACCAAATAATTTACGATACTTTATAGGATCCATTAAAATATCTAGTAGAATCTCGATCATTAATGAATTATCATATAATACATTGCATATTGAAGATTATCATGATTATCCCAAGTTAGAGAATGTTGGAATCATTGGCCATGTATGGCATGTTTTCATTTGGTAATGCAACGATTGGTTTAAATTAATCACATTGGGGGTATATACGGTTTTATAGGCATGAAGTACTATAGACAACTCAAGATATAATTGTATTGAAGAATGACTTCTGTCCTTGTACGTGAGAGATTGAGAAGACATAAGAAAGTGAAAGAGTTCTATAATGGGTGGACTCTCTCCCATAGCCACTCCCCTATATAAAAAGCATTCGGTCCCTAACATAGACCTCTAGTTTGACCTGCTGAATTTCTAGTTTGCCCCGCTCAATTTCATGTTTGCCTCACTGAATTCCTAGTTTGCCCCGCTGAAATTCGTGTTTACCCCGCTCAATTTCATGTTTGCCCCACTGAAATTCATGTTTGCCCCGCTAAATTTCTAGTTTGCCCTACTCAATTTCATGTTTGCCCCACTTAATTTCTAATTTGCCCCACTGAATTTCTAGTTTACCCTGCTCAATTTCTAATTTGCCCCGCTCAATTTCATGTTTGCCCCACTGAATTTCTTGTTGGCCCTGCTCAATTTCACAATGGCATATAAATCATGAAAAATTTCCTGAATAGATGTCAGCAAAATCACCATAGACATATCTTTGTTACATGCCGTGTGTTGAATTCAAGTGTAGATATGCAAGGCCCCTCATTGCTCCAAGTACTACTTTCAGTGTATGAGGCCAGTCCATCTTCGATTCACTAATACCTAAGTTATCAGTATCAGAAATTATAAGTTAAAAGAACAACAATGGATGAATGGGCATCGGTTGGCTTGAAATAGGTAATGATGATGAGCCTTGCTAAGTCCACACACTTGTGCAATAAAACTAATGTACACACCACACACACCACACATCAAGTTTGTCACGTTTGAAGGTTATATATATAGTCTCGTGTAGGTTAGCCTTACATATAATCACTTACCAGTTTGCTTACCAGTACTATTGCCTACTTGGATTTTTTTTATAGAAGAAAGCATCGAAAAAAATAATAAAAAATCAGTCATGTAGTGTATTGATGAAATGGGCTTGTCAAGTTTGGTTGTTTGGATGATGCTTGTTAGATATTTGATGAATGCCCAAGAGAAATATTGTTTGGGTAGAAGTAATTCCATAGTTTGTGTATGAAATAAGTATTCTTGTATTCAGTTATTCTAAGTAATTTGTGTAGAAGCAATTCCAAAAAAAGAAAAAAAAAAGAGAAAAAGAAAAATAAAACACACAGTATGATTCCACCTCATTGCACGTCTCCAAATGCAGCCTTAGTGATTTGTTTGAAGTTTCTAAATTTAAATGAATTAGAGATAGGGCTATAGTGCTTTAACATCTCTACTTTTTAATTTCAGAGATGGTTATTCCGGAAGTTGATAAGATTGGCGAACTTGAATCAATGGATTTCCAATGGCTTGCACAACAAGGGTATTCCATTATTCTGGTGGGGCAATTGATAAGAAGAGTCTCTTTTCATCTCTACTTTGCATTATGTAACAGTAAAGTTGCTTTCATATAAGAATGGACAAGGCTATGATGCTTATGATGAAATTTTCTTTTGTATCTCACTAAGAGGTTCCATTTCTTCTGCCCAAATCACTATTGTTGCTGTCATGAATTTCTGTTTGATGATTCTCTTAGATGTCTATGAACTTATGCACTGGTAAGGTTCTGAAATGTTGACCAGGTTTAATTCTAGTACTTATCATCTAATATTTTTGTCTCCTTTTATTAGACATTTTGGTTGTGGGTTGGCCTAGTTTGGTGTTAGTCTTAGGAGTTGCACTTCACTAATTTAAAATATAATTCAAGTCTTGTTATGGCAACCCATACATTGTATGCAGTGTGTTTGATGCACTCATGCATGCATCTGGAAACTGAATTGCGAAGGAGATAATGAGATTCTTGTTATTTAATTTTAGCTTTCTTATTTCTCTCTAACAATAGACGCTCTTCTTAGTATCATGCATATTCATGGTTTTCTATTTCCTTTGCTTATAGGATTATGTTGCAACAAGATGGTATAAAGCTCCTGAATTGTGTAGATCCTTTTTTCCTTAGAAGCATGTGAATAAAAAATGAGGGCATTTGTAAATAAAAATCAAGGGGTCCTTGTTGCCTTGTTGGCTGTAATCGACATGAATAACCTGTAAATCAAAACCATTACATCCCAATCTTTCAACATAATGCCACTCTTGCTATTGGTTTCATAACAAAATATGTTATAAAGAGGGAGATAAATTGATTGAGATGTTTATTTGGGAAGATTTCCCTTCATGTATTATTTGGAGATTCCGATCTCTTAGAATTGTAGCTCTCACATTATCAGCGAGGCAAGCTCAAAATTCAGCGAGGGAAGCTAGGAATTGAGCTAGGCAAACTACAAATTGAGCAAGGGAACCGAAGCATTTCTAGTTTGCCCCGCTGAATTTCATGTTTGCCTCGCTCAATTTCATGTTTGCCCTGCTCAATTTCTAATTTGCCCTGCTCAATTTCATGTTTGCCCTGCTGAAATTCAAGCTTGCCCCACTCAATTTCATGTTTACCTCGCTCAACTTCATGTTTGCCCCGCTAAATTTCATGTTTACCCCGTTGAATTTCCAGTTTGCCCCGCTCAATTTCCAATTTGCCCTGTTCAATTTCATGTGTGTCCTGCTGAAATTCAAGCTTGTCCCGCTCATTTTCATGTTTACCCCGCTCAACTTCATATTGGCCCCGCTGAATTTCATGTTTGCCCCGCTGAAATTCAAGTTTGCTTCGCTTAATTTCATGTTTGCCCCATTGAATTTCATGTTTGCCCCGCTGAATTTCCAGTTTGCGCCGCTCAATTTCATGTTTATCACGCTAAATTTCATGTTTGGAATTTAAGATGCAACTGATTGGGTCCTTCTAACCTTGGATCAATCCTACTTTTTATCTACCCTCACTAGACCTAACATTTGTTTGATTTTAACCTAATCAAGTCTCGAAATGATGCCATAGTTGCAGTTGCAGTTGTAAGTGATAGATGGCATAGGAGAAGTAACTATCTTTAACTCTAAAATAGCCATTTCAACCATATAATCAACAATCGATCATTTTCTAGTTTGCCCCTTTGCTTGGTACAGAGTAAAGAGAATTGACTGAAAGCAGTATAACAAACTATACTTTAGCTCGGATAAGATATGACCCAGCTCTTTGCCGAATCTTTTCCCAAACTCTATTATCCATTTTTATCATTAATATTTTTTTCTCACCGAAATACACAGCCAAAACTTCCCTGCTCTTGTGTTTGATTTTTTCCTTCTTTTTGTTGTGAAGAGTAGTTTTATAAATTGATTAAATGCTCAATTGGTGTAAAACTTGCCAACTGAATGAAGCAATCTTTTTATGAAACAAATTTTTGTTGAGTTTGATCTTGTTCCACTAGCAAGTGCTTCCCTCGCAAAGGTTCATATTGCTCACATGCATGATGGCAAAAAAGTTGTTGTAAAGGTATTTTTTTTTGGCATTCTTCCATTTGCATAGGCAACTAGAGCTTCAAACTCCAGATTGAAAATCTCTATGGCATAAATTTGGAACTTTTCATATTAAAGGTTACAATCTCTATGGTGTTCTTCCTTTTTCTTTTTTTTTTTGGGTTAGCTTATTAGTACACACCATATCAGTACACACACTCAATGTTAGCCACCCCCACTAGGGATTGATACCAAGACCTCAAGTGTTGAAACGAGGTATCTCCACTTAGTCTACTAGTTGAGCCATGGATCTCAGTGTTATTTATTTATTTTTGCATCAGGTGTGAAGAAGAAAGTTGATAAAGTAATGTCTGCATTGAAGGAATGGACTCAAATTTCCTATGGTTTCAAAAAGAAAACAAAAGTGTATATCTGAACTGTTGTATTGTTGCCTCTTTGATTTGTTAGAAATGCACTACAATAGGTATTAGGTGATTCTTTAAAATAAAACTCAATGACACATTTGAGTTTCAAGAATGGTTAGATGGGAGCAATGAGAAATATGAATATGTCCAAAAGGAAATACTAGATGGTCCAAATAGTGGACCTAGCCTCTGGATGCTAATATATCCAAAGAGTCACTTTGATCCAAGGATCGGTGTGATATAAACTTCCACTGTCTGAACTGTACGTCTCAAACTCAAGTGTGTTCCTAGCAAGTCCTTAAAGGTGTTTCATTCTCTATGGTGTCCTGATGCTTTGTTTCTTTCTTCTTCTTTTTCTTCTTTTTTTTTTTCTTTTTTTTTTTCGTTTTGTTTTGTTTTGTTTTATTTATTTATTTTTGCATCAGGTGTGAAGAAGAAAGTTAATAAAGTAATAGTACTTGCAAGGAAAAGAGATGAGAAAATGACCGTAGACCTATGTCTACGGATTATAACCGTAGCCATAGATTGTCGATAATATCGACCATAATTCAATAATATTGAAGATGAATGCCAAATTGTCCAGCAACAAAACTCGAAAAATGGATGAATTTTTGATATTATCGACAATGGTTCGATAGTATCGAGCATAAGTTATCGATATTATGACTTATAATAGATAGCATTGATAACTAAAATTGAGTAATGACCGTATACCTATAGCTACGGATAATAACCGTAGCTCTATGTAGTGTAGCAATCTGACAACCAACCCCGATAGTGGGACAAGTCATTTAAGGGGTTGTCTGCCGGAGCGGGAACTGCACTTATAGCTACGGTTATAATCCGTAGCTATAGAGGACAGCCAAATCCTATTAGATTGGCTTACTTAAAATGCAGGGGTATTTTCGTCCTCAATTTTGGTGCCCGTACCAGCAGGTCTAAGTTTGCGAAGAAAGTTTGCATTGATTCATAAAAACCGCTGAATAACAGGTAGGGTCTGTAGTCGCAAATTTCTCACCATAGCATAAATCTCACATGTAACAGAGCACATGAAACAATAGTAATTGACCATTAAAAACTTCCTATGGCTCACATATGCTCTGGATCAAGATGATATTTTTGTGGTCTCTTCATATAGGCCGTTGTGGCCTTATCAACGGGTTGGATGACAGATAAACAATCGTGTGGACTCCATGAAGTTTTTAATGGTGGGAATTCAATGACAACTATTTCCTATGCTGTGGTCTACCTAAGATTTGGAGATGCATCATTTTTTGGGTCATGCCCTAAAATGAGCTTTGAAAATGGTTGGACAGTGTGGATTTATGGCACATACATTACTGTGAGCCCCACCAGTCAGGGGTCCCACCTACCTCGGTGGGTCCGGGGTCTCACCTAATCCGCTCCCAGGCCTTGGTATGCTGACCTCATGCCCCACTTGAGGATCCGAGCGCAACACGTGCACGTGCCGCGAGCATTTCTCATTCCTCGTCACCTCGAGCACTCGAACGCAGAGAAAAACAGAGGAAGAAAGCTCAAGAACTCCTCAATCGCTCAAGCATTATCAGAACATGATCCAAATCTCTTCGAAATCCCGCAGATTTGCTACTGATTTTTCCGTACTGATATCTCTCCATTCTCATCGATTTCTCGACGGGCCCGACAATTTTGATGCCTTTCGGCAATGGCAGTTGTCGAGAAGATTCTCTTTTCAAAACCCTCGTACGTCAGGTTTTCTCTCTCTCTCTTTCTCTCCCTAGTAATATGTAGATCAGGTATTTTATGAGTTGGATGAGATCCAACGCCTCCGGGAGCACGACATTGCATCCCCTACCGTACTCGTGTGTGTGTATTTGGCGGGGGGGGGGGGGGGGTGTTGGCAGCTCGGAGGCCAAAAATATCGTGATCGGGCAATCCTAAAAGAATGGAGGACAAAGTGACTACTTTTTAGATGGTTAGGATTGCCTGATCCTTGTGCATTTTGGGCTGTGGTCCATTCATAGCTGTCTCCGGGGAAAGAATGGTTCAGATCACTGTATGCATCTGCCATGTACATGGTTAAGGAAGTAGAGACGGGAAAATTTCGTGCTTCTGTAGGGATTGGATCTTTTCCCTCATCTTTTTTATAATTTAAAACAACTTAATTTTAGTATTCCATGGTATTTAAATCGATGATTCACAAAAGTTCTTAAGGAACTGTGTGCGTACATGTGACAACCTAACACACATGCAAGTCTGAGCAGCCGTTGATCAGATGGGGGCCAACCCGGAGCATCCCCTCCCATGAAACGTTAGGATGGTACTCTCATCAATTGGCATTAATCTTCTATCTCTAACCATCCATTTTTCTCAATACTTCAAGATTTCTATGTATTAATCATCTGTTGAAGGAGTGTGGTTGATTCCTTTGGACCTTCTTCGACTTGTTGTTGAGCAGCCTTTTTGGGTTTTCTTTTGTCTATCTTCCAGGGACCACTCATGTCATCTGCATACCTTCTACTACCAGTATTCAACACCTGGATCGACGTCCTACGTGCTCTATGACAACAAGTGCTTGTTTAACTTCCAAAGAGAGTGGAATTCCGACAGGTTCTTTATAATTCATTATCTGTTAGTTTTTCTTGTTTACGGCTTTACGCTCTTACCTTTTCAAGTTCCTTGCTTACTGTCTTTGGTTTACACCAACTCCTATGATAAGTAATATATGCTAACATCCTGTTTTTGTTTTTTTTTTTAATCTGAAATTGAACAGAATTATAGTGGATTATATACTTTGTATTATAACATATTTACTTCAAACATTATATGAAGTGCAAGTTTCCTGTAATCATGATCTTAAGTTCAGACGAATATGATATGACTTGTCCGAGTCAACTTGGATTCCATTGTACCAGATCCAGTTCAATACTGCGAGTCGTCCTCGACTCAATGAGTTGCGACTCAAGTCGAGACAAGATGAATCAGGCCGAGTCTTAAATCCATGTATGCAACATACCTACTTGACTCAATACCCAAGCGAACCGAGTCAACTCGAAAAGACTTGAAAAAATACGATATTCTCGTAAAAAAACATTATTAATTAGAAAACCGGTGAAAATTTCAGAACACTGATAAAAGGGGAAATTTAGTAAAATTGGAAAAAAAAAACATCTGAAACTATTCACCACTACCACCACCACCACCACTACCATCACGATCACCACCACTATCATCAGAGATTAGATTTGCGGGGGAGGGAGGGGGGACAAAGGGCATTCTTTTTTCCTTCCTCTTCATCATTTGAGATCTAACAGAGAGTGTTCATCATTTTGAGATCCTAGAGGAATTGAGACTTGAAGGGAAAGTACTTGAAGGGTGAGTTTCTCAGAGATTTGTTTTGTGAGGGAGATTGCCGACCCCAAGTAGTTGGGATAAGGTTTTGACGCAGGGATGAACGTGATGAGGATAACTACTCCGAATCCACGGAGCTTCTCTGGACTCCTCACAGAGACTTCTCAAATCCACGAGGAAAGAAAGCAGAAAATAGAAATAAATTCTAATAAATTCGAAATTGATTAATTGATGAATAAAAATGAGTTTACAACCCTTTAAATAGGGCTACCAAGCAATGGGAAAGAAATTAGAATCAAACTACAACTCAAACTATTAGAATCCGCGACTTACTATAAATAGTAAACTTACTATTTATAGACGGTCGTGATGTCTACTAGTGCGCAAGGTTTTCGGCCAAAAATAGTAAGTGTCCTATTTGGCTTCACCAAACCGTTCTCCTAATTTTTCTAAGCTCTTTTCACGTTGGGCGCAACTCCTAAAGCCCGACGGATGAAGAGTTATAATCAAACTAAAACTTACTATTTATAGTAAAAACGAAATTAAAACAAGGAAACGACCGTCAATCCAGGGGTTTTTTGCAATTCTGGGCTGCGCAGCACGGCGTAGCTGGGTTGGTTGGCTTCAGTAGCTCGTTCTACCCCAAAATCATATATTTTACGTCAGATAACTCATTCCGGATTGCAAGATACGCCCGATTTAAGGTTCGATGGTCTGGATCACTTCTGTCGTCGACCGGGCCTTTTCTGATCCATCTTGGCCATGTAATTGTCCGCGACCCGCTCTACATCAGGTTTTGATGATGATGATTTTTTGGGAGATTCAAAGGAGGATTTTGCAAGAATGGGCTTCCATTTTTTATTTTTTTCTGTCTCCATTTGTCCACTATTGGAGATATTAGACAGTGCTTTTATTCTTCATCCCTACTTGTCCATCATTTGAGATCTTAGAGAGTGCTTCTTTTTTTTTTTCTTCGTCTCCATTCATCCGCCATTTGAGACATAGAGAGAGTGTTTTTCCATCGTTTCCATCCATCCACCATTTTAGATCTCAGAGAGAGTGATTCTAGTTCTTCTTCGTCTCAAAATCTTAAAGGAGATGATTTGGGATTTCATCTAAGTTAGCTCTTTTCCTATTTGATGAAAGACTCACATTTTGGAGTATTTGTAACTCCGTTACAATTTGGGTTTGTATGCATAGCTTGTATCTTACTGTTTTCTTTTCGTTTTTTTTTTTTTTCAAATGTCCTTATCATTTCTTGGAAGAAATAAATTTATAACTTTTGGTATATCATAGGAATTAAAAGCTAATACATGAAGATTGTCAATTGTGAACAGAAGCATTATATTCTGTGTATAATAATTTGTAATGAGCTATCTAACGTATCTAACGAGATTACTGCATTTTACTGTTTTTGGATGCACAAATGGACCCACATTGTAATTATCAATCTGATAAGGTGGAAATCTCCAAATTGTAATTTCGTTCCCTAGTGTTGATTTTGAAGGTTTCAACTCCAAATTGCAATTGTGCTACTTTCAAGTTGGACGTGGATGGGGTTACTTCCTCACCGCAAATGCTAGGAAAAAAAAATAATCATAAATGTTATATCATTTCCCCTTTTACTTAGGGGTCGTTTGGATGGTGGTAAATGAGGCAAGTTGTAAATGATTTACTAGTTAATCATTTACAACTTGCGTTTGGATTCCCTAAAATGCTTGTAAATCATTTATTAGTTGTGAATGATTTACCACCTTTTTCTCCTTTTCATTCGCTAGCAAAAAGCTGGGATTTCATTTGCCAGCAAATGATTTACCTGCAAGAAGCCTCCTATGACTCTTTTTTTGAAGGCTGGGAGATACGCACCTCCCTCTCTCCATTGTATCCGAGAACTACAATGGCTCTCTCTCTCTCTCTCTCTCTCTCTCTCTCTCTCTCTCTCTCTCTCTCGCCCCCCTCTCTCCCTCCCTCCCTCCCTCCCTCCCTCCACCAACGACAACAGATCTCGCTACCAGCCTTATAAAAGAGCATTTGAATTCGTGGGCCTACTTTATGGCTCACCTACCGCTTGGTTTTATATGAGGATCAACCCTAAGCTTTACTTAGATGGGCTTAACCCAAAGAATGATCCACTTAAAATCCACTCTCATATGGCATTTGAATGTTTTTTTAAAGAATTAGTTCTCTAAACTATCTCAAGTGAATACACAATTACAGGATATAAACCATTTACAGGCTATCCAAACATTGTAAATGATTTACTAGTAAATCATTTACAACTTAAAGCCTTACAGCCAATGCTGTCAAATGGCATAAGCAATCCTGTACGATATCTTATGCCTGATCGCTTATGCCATCGCACAATCGCACGCATAAGTGATTGCACTTTTTTTTTTTTTTGAAAAAAAAAAAAAAAACTGAAAAAAATAATGGAAAGTATGCGGTCGCATATGCCATTATGAGATCTCATACCATCCATATGGCATATGCAACTATCGCATATGCCATATGGATGGCATTATGCGATTATGCGATCGCTTTTGACAACATTGCTTATAGCTTGTAAATGATTCAACTTAAACCATTTACCACCATCCAAACGACCCCTTGGGGCCTGTTTGGTTTTCCAATTACAAAGGTAAATGTTTGTAAATGGATCATGATTATTTACTCTTGTAATTCTGTGGTCACATCATATGCATTTGACTGTAATGATGATTTTGTTACATTGTTTGTTCCACCTTGAAGAAATTACTGTAAAAATGGTGGTTCTGTAATGTGAAAATGTAATGAATACATTTTACTTTTCCTCCTCCTTTCACAACTGTATTTGACTCTCAATCTATGAGCCACAATTCCTCATTAAACAAACAACTAGAAATGATAATGATGGTTCATTTACCTTGCATTTAATAGGAAATTGGAAAATCAAACAGTCCATTATCAAATGTATTATGATATTAGAATATGATGTATGTATAAACTATTCAAGTGGGTCATGGGCTGACAATGTTAGGGGCCTGTTTGGATTGGCGTATTTCATTGTCAAGTGGAAGCATAGACCGATTTTAGATAGCACGTGGATAACAAAGATAGAGTTGTAGACTTTGGACCCAAACATCCATGAGCATTACAGGAGTTTTAGTTTGCTAGAGGCGAACTCTTCTCAGCCGATGGGAGTTGATGAGGATATCCGCCTGCCTGTTCGAGTGTACGCGAGGAGGAGCAGAGCACTGGTGTCCTTGTGGATGGACGACCCATATATGGGGCCCACTAGTGGGCCTAGATCTTCATGACATCTTCTAGAGGAGCATCGGACTGTTGATTTTCATTGTCATCTCATTTTGACCATCGAATCGCGATTGGGACCATCACTGTTGGATCATGAGCATGGCCACTTGTGCGGCCCTATGGATGATACATAGGCTTAGGAGTGTCTTAGGGTTTATTTTTCAGCTTGATTTATGTTTTTTGAACTATTTATGAAGGGTATTATGTGTTTTGCTTAGAGTAGGGTTATTTTGATCAAACTAGATAGGGACTTTATTGTAATTTGGAAAAGTTTCTGAGACTAGTTAGAGGAGGGGGCGGGGTTGACCTCTCTTATGTGGTTTTTTTGCTCATTGAAAAGAGAAAATTTTCTTACTTTCTCTTTAATCTTCATGCAATTTGGAAGGAAGATCAGTGCGAGGCCTCTCTTCATCAACGGAAGTGCGAGGCTTTTTTCTATCCCCATACTTGCATATATTCATCAACAATCATGGTATTTCTTCGATTTTCTTTTCTTCTTCTTTTCCCTTTCCCCAAAATCCCTTAGAACCTTTCGTTTTTCTTCCCTTTTACACCTTTCTCCACAACTCGAACATTGGATCCCCAAAACCCAAACCCATCTAGCCCACACGTGTGACCGTACAGCCGCATGTGTGAACTCATAAGGCTGGCCGTACGACTCATCTTCTCTTCCCCCTTACATCCCTTTGATTCCCCATCAAAACCCTATCACCTCTCACCCTAAACCCTAACCCTAGATTCTCGAATCTCCCAATTTCCTCAAATTCTTAAACCCTAGATCTCTAATTTACCTAATTGATCCAAATCCCTAATTCCCCCTTACTAATACCTAAATTCATCAATCCCCTTAACCAATTAGCCCAATTTAGCCCCAATTTCATCTTTTCCCAAAATTTCCCTAGCGCTAGACGTACCTATAACTAAATCTAGCAAGCCCTATTAGGTTTTTCCTTTTAAAATATACTTATCCCTATGCTATTTGGATGTCCCTACATCCATAAGATCATTGTTTCTCGTATTTATTGTTCATGCAGGACGTTGCTTGCTAATTTAGGCTTGAACTCTTCATAATTTCTTCTTAGGATCATGAGATGTATGATGGTTTTAGCATGCTTATGACTTTTAATTAATTAACTTAATTTGTTGACTGATCTTTACTTATGGTTTAGCATCATACATCGGTCCTACATCAGTTTGTTTTTTTAATTACATATGTAAATGTGGGTAAATAACTAGTAATTAATGTTGAAGGGTGTTTGTTTGAGGGGAAAGTAAATATGTAATTACATCTTGAAAACCATGTCCAAAAGCTTGAAATCAAGAGGGATTGGAAACCGTTGAAGTCCGTGGTCCCACAGTGATGTATGTGTGTGATCCACACCATCTATCTATTTTACCATCTCATTTTAGCGCAGGAGCAAAAAAAAAGATGGATTGGAAGCTCAAGTGAAACACACCGCAGGAAATGAGGGCTTAATTACATCCACCATTCAAAATTTAAACCTTCCTAGGGCCCACAGGGATGTGCATCTATCATCCAACCTGTTCATAAGATTACATTGACATGCGTGAAGGACATACACAAATATCAGCTTGATCCAATACCTCTGTGGCCTCGAAGAAGTTTTCAATGTTAGGGGTTCAATTCCCACCATTTTTTATGGTGTGGTGCACTTGAGCTTCAGATTTGCCTCATTTTTGGGCTCATGCCCTAAAATGAGCTGGCGGAATGGATGGACGGTGTGGATAAGATACACGCATTATGGTGGACCCCACAATGTTTATATGTGAAACCCGTACGATTATATTTTCAAAAGTGGGAAGCTTTTTGAACGAGCTCCCTGTCAATGTCAATCTCGGGACAGCCATGCAGTGAATTACACAATGGGACGTTTCAGTACTTGGGTGGCTGGATTACAGTGATGACAGCTTCTATCCGAACAACGTTGAAATGCTAATCAGTAATATTACATATATACAGCACATTATGGTGAAATTCCATCCAAACAGGCCCTAAGGTTTGATTCTTGTCCCTTTTCTTTTATTTGTCAAAATAGCACCTTGTGTCATGGATGGAATGTATAATTAATTGACTGACCATTTGTGGGAAATTCAACAACCTTGTTTCTTAATATTTGCTTGCATGAATTCCAATTAGTAAATATGAAATATGCTAACATTCGCAGAATTCTTTTAATCACATCCCTTCTTGATATTGACTGCAGAGATAGTGAAGGAGCTATACATTAAGATGCTTAAATCCATGGAAACTGAAACCATGCCTCCAAATGCTTGGTTGTGCTCGCTAATTGAAAACTGTGGAAATCGGGAGGACATTATGCTTCTATTTCAAATATTGCAGGAGCTTCAAAGATTTGTTAGTTATATTTGGCAGCTTAATAAGTTCACTCCCTATTCTTGACATTCTTATTCTAATTTTTGTGCAATATTTTCACAACATGGATGTTGTTTTCATTTAGAATTGGGACCATCTATATTTGACATGATAAACTGTGTTTTGGCTGCAGAGGCTATCAAACCTTCGCATATTTGCAAATTTCAATTGCCAACTTTGTTTAAGAGTAGCTAGGGCATGTGCTCATGTGGGAGCTGTTGACTTTGGTACGCCTTTGATAGTTTTTTTTTTTTTTTTGGTATATTAACTTTGTGTGATTTTTATTGTGACATAGTTGTGAGAGGCTGATCATGCCTTGAGCAAAACCGTGATGTTTCTGTTTGATTTTAGGTTGTAGGCAGCTATTGTTTTCTTCATAAGAACTCTTTTCCTTGAGTTAGATTGAGAAGGAGAAGGTGAGAAAATATGAGAAGAAGCAAGAGGAGAGAAAGGCTTAGACGGTGGTGACACCCCTAGCCTCTCCTCTTATAATCATTAGGTCTTTCTATGTGAAAGTACAGAAATGCCCCCATGTTTAAGTTATTCCATAAACCAATGCCTATATGCGTAAGCTCCATGCGAATGCGTCACCGTTTTTTTTTTTTGCAAGGCAACAAATTTTCTTGAACGAGTGCCACGATGGCACAGAAACTCACAACGCACTCAAAGAAAAGAAAGCATCACCTTAAGGACTTAAAAAAAAGGGAATAGAATGAAACAATAGAAACCATAATCTCCATGTGAAGTGGGCCACACGTGCTGCGTGCGATCATCACCATCCTTACCAGTTCATATATATATATATATATATATATATATAAGAAGATGAGTCAAAGATTTCAATGTGAGAGTTTGATGTTTGTAGCTTTTAGACTTTTTAATTGATGCTCTGTTGAACAAATAAGTTCATGCCAGCTATATGATTGCAATCTCAATCATAAAAAAACAGAGACAAACATATGTTTGTGTCTAGAACTATTCATCCATATGTTTGCAGTCAAGATCTTTACATGAAAACCTGGATTCAGTCATGACATTATATATCTAGTTAAGAAGAACTAAACTTTTTTTGACTTGAGGTGGGAATGTAAATTTTGATCAATGGCCTTTCATTTTTTGATGGACCACCATCTTTCCTTTTGTGTAAACTTTTTTCCTTCTCCCTTCTTTGATGTAGCTGTTAATTGAATAGTTTTTGTTTCCTTTCTACCTCACAAGCATATACCCGAATACCTAACAATGACATTTGTATGTATGCTTATGATACAATTACTAACATGATACAATATTGATAGTGGTACACAATATTGAGCATGTCATAACCAATGTTCGAAGTATCGGTACAAGTTTCGTTAGCCAAGGATACGGAAACAATATCGATATCGCCAATAATATCACTAATAATTGGAAATGCGGGGAAACATGGGAAAAACTGTGGAATTTTATTGAAACTTTAAGAGATGTTAAAATGTACATATTTGCATATTTAGAAATAAAAAAATAAAATGAAAAAGAATGCATACATAACAAGTTTCCATTTAATGGGCCCTTAGAAGCATGTGTTGTTATAAGAAATCAGTCCAACCATCTCATCTAGCCTATTTAGCCATCCAACCTTCCATCCAAACATCCATCGATATTGTAAAATATCAACAATGCATGATATTTCACCAAGAAATCATCAACAATCGTAAAGGAAACGAAAGATTATGGTCTCAATATCAGACATGTTGCCATATCGATAATATCGAGGTATTATATTATCAATGACAAATTGAACACTACATACAACCATGTGCCTATGAAAAAAAATTGATTTTTTTTTTTTTCGAATAAACAAAATTCTGATGATATCAATACGTTGGCAATATTATTAAAATATCGTCAATACGCTTATGACACAAGCATTACCTAGAATTTACATAATTGAAAATATTGGTGATACATTGGCGATATTGATGCATTGGCAATACAAGCGACACCTAGAATTTACATAGTTGAAAATATTGGTGATTACATTAGCGATATTGGTACGTTGGCGATACTTAGCGATACATTGCTAATACTTGAAATTTTTATACTACCGGTGTTATCGGTATCACTACTGGTGTTATCGGTATCACTGAGCTGGAGATATTTCGATAATATCAAAGATAATTCGAACACTGGTCATAACTAACAAGATAACTACCATTTGGCTAAGGCATATAATAGGATAGCTAGATACTTGTATATGCTTAGTATATCCATACTAACACGAAAGTATGATATGCTATGCCAGAATGTGATTAACAAGCACATTTACATATGATGGAGGTAAGCTCCTTCAAATTTCAATGTAATTACTAGGCCAGCAAGATGATCAACTTTGTGTGGGGGATTGCTGAGGCCTTTGAGATATTGGATATGATGGATGTCTCGTCTTCATGCTCCCTCAAAGCATTAGACTCTCTTTCAGATTCATTGGCAAAATAGATGCAATTGATATTCTGCAACTCTGCATCCAGGTCTCCAACCCACTCTACTGTTTAAGCTTGCAGTCTTTGGATCTTATTTTTGTTGCAATTAAACGATTGATTAATAAAAGAATAAATGAGTGGGTAATGTTGCTCGTCTTGTGTTAAAGGATCACATTTTCAGAGCACTGAGTTTTGACTTGTTTTGCTTAGACTTGGCGCAATCACCATTATTTGGTATTAACTAGTAGATTCTAATACTTGGCTACCCTTTAAAAAGGATATCTTTTTCAGCAAGGAACTTAGTGGCTCTCATTTTTTGAAGATCTCAACAAAATCAAATGAATAATTAAAAATTTTGAATTCTCAAAGAGATACTCCATTTTTTAACATTTATGGCCCATAAAATTAAGTTACTATACCTCATTCTTGAACAAATCCAAACCTCATTTCTCCTTTTATTCAAGCTTCCCAACAAAACCTGAACCTAGTGGCTCTCATTTTTTGAAGATCTCAACAAAATCAAATGAATAATTAAAAATTTTGAATTCTCAAAGAGATACTCCATTTTTTAACATTTATGGCCCATAAAATTAAGTTACTATACCTCATTCTTGAACAAATCCAAACCTCATTTCTCCTTTTATTCAAGCTTTCCAACAAAACCTATGTTTATTAACTTAAATTCAATTAATCACTGGAATACTAATTAATTGGTTGCTCTACTTCATAATCACCTAAGATCTAAGCACTACACGAATAAGATTTGGTGATCTGATGTTGGTGCCATCAGGGAAGAAACCGCCAGGAATATGAGTTGTGCCCTTGCCATACATGATCCTTAGAATTTCTCATGGGGACCTCTGGTAGGTGGCCGAATATCTATCACTAGCACATTGCCTGATTCCCTTATGTGCATGACTGGTGGGATGATGATGCATTCGTCTTTCACTTCGATACTCACCCAATCGGTTCCTCAGCTCTGATATGCGGTCTGTGAATTCGACAATCGTGATTCCACATGGCTTCACCTTCATTGTTGTGCACTCGTAGAGCATAGCTCGGATGATGGCGTCTTGTGTAGCTTTCACTCCAAGAAGGCTCATGCATAGAAAAGCCCTTCATAGAGGAGGAGATCAAAGCAGCAGTAGATTTGTTGGAAAGGAATAAGGTCTTGGGTCTTGATGGAATTCCCATAGTTTTCTTCTTGGTGTTTTGGGATGTGGTGAAAGGAGATGTGGTTAAATTTTTGTGGGAATTATGGGAAAGAGGTCACATATCACCGGATATGGGGGCATTTTTCATAGCCATTATTCCAAAGGTTGAAGGTGCTAATAGCTTGTATGATTTTAGGATAATCAATCTAATAGGGGGTTCCTAGAAATCCTTGTGAAGATTTTGGCTTTGAGATTGCGGGTGGTTCTTAGCAAAATGATATCAGAAGCCTACGCCGCATTCGCGTTGGGGAGACAAATTTTGGATAGTGCTTTGATCGTACACGAGTGCTTGGATTTGAGACACAAGGCAAGAAAAAAAGTTGTAATTTGTAAGTTGGACATTGAAAAGGCGTATGGATCATGTGAATTGGTACTTCTTGAACTGCATGCTTAGGAGGTTGAGGTGTGGTCTAAAGTGAAGGAAATGGGTGCAGGCATGTATTTGGTCCGGTTGCTTCTCTATCATAGTCAATGGGTCTCCAAAAAGCTTCTTCCAATCATCTCGAGGTTTGAGGCAAGGCGATCCTATATCTCCTGTCCGTTCATTGTCGTGGTAGAAGCTTTGAGTAGTATGTTGGAAAGATGCTAATTAGCAGGGTTGATTAGGGGGTTTGGGTTGGAGAATGCAAGGTTTCATATATCTCATCTCCAGTTTGCCAATGATACTCTTCATTTTTATGACGTGGATGAGGTGATGGTAAACAACCTTAGGAAGATCATGAGGTGTTTCAAAGTGATCTCTGGGTTGAAAGTCAACATTATGAAGAGTGAGATGCTCAGTGTTTGCATGTCTCGTGAGGAGGTGGAAAGATTGGCAGCGATCTTTGGTTCTCATGAATTGGTGGTTCTCTCCCATCTTCATATCTCGGGCTTCCCTTGTGTATTGGCAAGCCAGCTAAACACTTTGGGATAATGTTATTGAGAGGGTGGAGAGAAAATTATCTAGATGGAAGTGCCAACACTTATCGTTGTGGGGTAGGCTCGCTTTGATCAAGATGGCTCTATCCAACCTTTCCATCTACTATATGTCCTTTTTCAAATGTCTAGTTGTGGTGATGGAAAGGTTGGAAAAATTGTGGCATGATTTCTTATGGCAAGGAGCCAAGGTAAAACATAAATTTCATCTCTTGAAGTGGGAAGAAGTGCGTTTAGTGTGGGGGGTAATTGCGTGCGAATATGGTCTGCAGGAAGGTGGCTGGTGGGTTAAGGACTCGTTGGTCTACAAGGCTTCCAGTGGAGGTGGGCGGAGAATCTGATTATGGGTTGACACATGGATTGGGGATTGTCCTCTTCAGGAGTTCCCAGGGTTAGTGAGCCTAGCCCCGGATCAGAATACGACTATTGATCATTGTTTCAATAGTGGTGTCGGTGGTTGGTCTCCTCCGTGCAGAAGGAATTTGTTCGATGAGGAAGTGGGAGAGTTTGCTTGGTTTTTGTTGCATATCCATGGTAGTAGCCTGCTGCCTAATGTGCGGGATTCCATGGTGTGTTTCAATTCCAAATCCAGATGCTTCTGAGTTAAGTCATACAAGGAGCTATAACCTAGCTTTGGATAGTGCAGGGCGTGTCTACTTCCTACTTTTGGTCCTATGGGGCTCTTCCTAAGGTGGCGGCGGCCTTTGCGTGGCTAGCAGGAAGAAATAAGTGCTGACTATGGGTAATTTGCAAAAGTGTGCAATGCTGATCCTCAACTGTTGCGCTTTATGTATGGGGGATGTGGAGTCAGTGAACCACTTGTTCATTCACTGCTTAGTGGCTCGGTCAGTTTGGGATATATTTCTAGCAATATTCAAGATGCATTAGGTGAAACCGGGATCTATTGTAGCTCTTCTTTAAGAGTGGCACAAGGGGTGGAGGCTATTGTTGTTAGTGGTTTTGTGGTCTTTGTCAGGGGAGGGAAATAATAGAATTTTTCTGGATATCCGTGCATCTGAGTTGGAGGTCTTTAAGAGGGCCAAGTTTTTTTTTTGGGTGTTGGAGTGGGTTAGATGTATTTTTGCCTCTAATGAAAGTGAGTGGTTAGAGGTGGCTGGGTTCTTGCTGTAATTTTTCGCCTTTTGGCATGTTTTAATAAGTTGAGTACCTTTCGAAAAATAGAAAAGAAGGCCTGCGCATAGCCTCCTATAAAGACGGCCCTGGAACTTGATGTTTTTCATTTTTCAATATGTTGCTAATAACTTATTTCATGGAAGTGTCATTTCTGAAAGTTTTTCATCTCCTTGTCCTTCAGTTAGTATTGAGAACTCAAAATTAGGTTTACACTGCTATTCTGACTGTCACGCGTAATGATATGGATCCACTGAATGTTTCCTTTGCATGATTATGACATTGTCTGTGATTACTTGTCCTTCAGTTTATGTAGATTTGTGGATCATATACAAAAGAGAGGTTTGCTTATCCTACATGATGGCACGTGTGGACATTGGACGTATGTACAAGATCCAAGCTGCTCATGTGGATCCTTAACGTGGATGTTATGTTGTCCGAAAATCATGTTGGTCAGAAAATCCTAACTGCCAAATTTAAGCATCGAATGTGGATCCCTTATTAATTTTTTCTTCCAACCATCCATTTTTTTCCCCTCTAGTCCAGCAGTTGATTGTCTAACCAACCTGGTTTTGGGAACTGGTCACGTCCATGGCGGTTGCCACCTGATGAGCAGCTCGGGACTCATACACATGAATACCTGTTCGTATGTGTGCCAGCATGTTGGTTTAGCATGAAGGGTTGGCAAATCTCTACAAAAGAACCTGTTAGTTGGACTCAAGATATTCTGAAGAAAAATTGTGGTATGCAGGGATGAGGACTCTCTGGGAGCATAATGTTTATGGGTTAACTCCAAGCATCTGCTCTGCTCATCATTTACTTGTAATGAATTGATGTTGAGCACTTTTATGAGTTTGCTATTATTTGTTGCCTGTGCGGCTGTGCCTGATGTTGGGGCTATGATGCTGCAGTGTTATGCCAAAGAACACAATGACTTTAAACTCATGGTGGAAATCATGCAACTGCTGAAAAAGAACTCATTGCCATTGCAACCGGGTACAGCAGACATAGTTTTCAGGTGCCATGATTGTAATACCCACTTTCTTGAGATATCTTTACTAGAAAGTCATAAGATTAATTTATTTCATGTGGCAAATCCTTGCTGCTAAGTTTTGATTAGAAGAATTTTGCTACATCCATGCACACATCTAGACATGGTCCAACTGCGAACTTGGCATGCGTGCCAGAAACCCAACCCATGCATCAGGTGGCACCACTGTGTGGATGACCTGAACCAAAAATATGGCCAGTCTACTCATCAGGCTGGCCACTTGCTTATGGTGATTGGGGACCTCCATTGCTTTTGTATATGCATGCCTACCTGAAGAGTTGTCTGATCAGATTTCTTGGCCTGGCAATCATAATATGGGGCCGACTTGTTGCACCATGCATGGTCAGATATTCCACACATGTGCATCCATATGTAAAGGTGCTTGCGTGCTTATAGGTAATCAAAACTTGGTTTCGGAGGCAACCACCCATAGCCAGAAACCATTCTGATTCAGTCTAACGTGTGTACGTGCGTGTGTGTTTCGGGGTGTTTACTCTGAACACGACTTGCCAAAACCAAGTCAACTCGGTTTTGTCTGAGTTTTGATTCCATGTGTACATAGAAAAGCTCTTGATTGAGATCAACGTCTTTGGAACGAGATAATGGATCCTTAATAGTGGACAATATTGGATTCCATCTGTTTTAATCATCTATTTTAAGATTCCGAATCTTGCTTTTAAAGGCTTGTAATCTAGTTAGCCATTCTTTCATGTTACATTGCTTTTCTTGGAAGAAGGTTTTTTAGAGGAGTCATAATTTGATGATGATGAATTGCAACTTCTACCATAGGTCCTTTTTTTTTTTTTTTTCTGGGGTGTGTGTGTGTGTTCAGGATCCTTCTAACTAGCTGTCACTCCTGCTTTGAATTGTGCTTCGAAGTTGCTCTACGCTTCCCTGAATCTGCACCCGAATCTGTGACCGCTTTGCTTTGTGCAACTACAGAATTCACAATAATTTATGAAAAGAACAGAAAAGGGAAGATGAGAGATCATCCTGTGGTACTGAGGAGCTCGAATCACTTCGTGTCTATTAATTGAGAAGCAATGGAAATGAGCATCTCTCTTGTAGACAAATGTTGGCCAGTCTGGGGAAGGCCAAACATTGAGTATCAGTACACCAAATATCCTCCCCTAACTGAATACAGGTGTCATCGCCAACTGAAAATGATTTCTTTGTTGAAGGGGTCGACTATTTTGAAGATTGCCTTCTGAGCTCCAGATGATTGATATATAGAAGAAGACTTAATGAACCAGCCTCCCTATTCCACCATGTATTTATTAGCTATCACCTGTTTCCATAAACACACTTCCTCCACCCCAAATCTCCACAAATATATCGCCATTAGGGCCAAGTTTATAGACTTCACTGGTAGGCTTACACGCTTCACCCCATTGCATAAGGTAAAACTTATGATTGTCTTCCACCCTCCATAAAAAAAATCCCTCGAAATATTTTCCAATCTATTCAGCTCACTAGTTGGGCACTGTAAAAGGGGCATGAAATACAAAGGCATATTGGATATGGCCACTTTAATAACGTGATTCTTCCTCTGAGCGACAAATACTGGCCCTTCCAAGCAGAGAGCCTCCTCTTGATTCTCTCAACTCCCTTGACTTTTAATTCGTGTATTGTTGTATGATATCAAATATTGATAGATATTTGCATCTAATAAGTTTACATCATGTTGTATGCTCAGAAATATTATATGTTTGTCTGCATATGAAATACCCGGACATTATTTATTTTTAATGAATTAGTGAAATTACATCAACTTATAACAGGACTAGGGCTGCTGTGGGTTGTTATGCGGCCGTTGCAGGCCATTTTTTCTATAATGAACTTATATAGGCCATTACGCATAACGGTCCCCACCAAGGTATCCCGTATCGGTATCGGTTGGCGTAACGGTGCCCACCGATACCGATACGGATATGGGGGTGTATCGGCAATACGGGGGCGTAACGGCCCGTAACGGTGCAATTTTTTTTTGGCTAAAAAAATATGAAAAAATATGGATTAAATCCGGAATATTCTAAGCATTCCAAATATACATTCATTTATAAATTGGAACATGTTTATGGTGGCGTAACGGTCCACTCTTTGGTGATAAGCTGTATCGGACTGTCTGATGAATTTATGAACCAGACAACCTGGTATTGGCTGTAGATATTTTATATTTAATTATTTTAGTATATAATATCAATATGAATTAATTAGAATGAATCTAATACCTAAATATCTCATATTTGTAGGTTTGGTGTATTACATACCTTGTGACTTGTGTACATTTTATGTCAACGTACAATCTAGGGACTTTTACATCCAATTATATAATTCATATATCTAACAAATTAATATAATTTTTCCCAATAAATCTTAAGAAAAAATTTGAAATTATATTCAAGTAAATAGTGTCGTTGATTTAGAACTGATTTGGTGGACCATTTGATGCCCCAAATCAATGTTAAATTCATGCAATCTATTGGCACTTATCTCACTAATGGATTGGTGGATATTTATTGAACAGTGATAAATGAAAAATATCAAATGATCATATTTCAGAAAAACAAGTGTTTGCAAATTAACGGTGAGAATCATTTAAACAATTTAATTTTGGAATTGTGACTTGGCAACAATAGTGCCATAATTTAATTTATTAATTTTGAGTTAATGTATGCCTCATGGACAATTTTTGCGGCCATGTACATAGGGCCCACCATGATGTATGTATTGTATATCAATGACATCCATCTGTTTTATCAAATCATTTTAAGGCATGGTCCAAAAATAAGGTAGATCCAGATCTAAGGTGGACCACTAGTGGGTGAGGCCTTGAAATTGGGGTCCACCTTGATGTATCTGTATATCCATGCTGTCAATCTATTTTGCCAACTCATTTTAAAGCAGGACCCAAAAAATCAGGTAGATTTAAATCTTAGGTGGACCACTAGTGAATGACGCACTGAACATAGGACCCACCTTGATGCATTTGTTGTATATCCATGCTGTCCATCCTTTTTGCCAACTCATGGTCCAAAAAATGAGGCAAATCCAAATCTTTGTTGGACCACACAATAGGGATTGAATTCCCACAATTAAAACTTATATTATTATTATTATTATTATTTGTTAGCATTATTTTTTAAGTTGCGAACTTGTGTTTTCCTTGATCCATGTCCATGCAACCTTGTCAACAGTTTCAATGGTAAATAAACATTACAGTGGGTCATAATAGGTTTTTAACGGTGGGCATTCAATCCTACCGTGCAGTCCACTTGAGATCCGAATCTACTTCATTTTAGAGACCATGCCTTGAAATGATCAAGAAAAATTGATGGGTGGCATGGATATATAATATAACACATAAATCAAGGTGGACCACATGCACAAAAACAATGCAAGTGCACGGTGGACATTCAATTCTATTGTGCGGTCCACTTGAGATCTAGATCTGCTTCCTTTTAGGGACTATGCCTTGAAATGATCAGGAAAAACTGATGGGTGGCATCGATATATAATACAACACATAAATCAAGGTGGGCCGCATGCACTAAAATAATGCAAGTGCACTAAGCGGCATACGCTGCAGACTACCGATAAAATAAGGTACATATGTGGCTGTTTTACAGCCACGCCGGGCGCGGATTAGCTACCTACAGGTTTAAGTAGCGAGACACGCCACTAAAGTGACGTTACCAAGTTCCGTGGGCCCCACCATAATGTATGTTTTATATCCACACCTTCCATCCATTTGTAGAGATCATTTTAGGGCAATATCCAAAGAATGAGTTAAATCCAAAGCTCCAGTGGACCCCAGCACAGAAAACTGTGGAGACAGTGATGCCCACCATTAAAAACTTCTAAAGGCCACGAAAGTTTTAGATCAAGCTGATATCTGTGTTTTACCTTATTTCATGTCTTTTTTAACTTTTGAACGGGTTGGATTTCAAATAAAAATTATGGTGGCCCTTAGGATAGTTTCAACGGTGGGAATCACTCTCCCCACTGTTTTCTGTGGTGGGGTCCATTACATCTTTTTATCTGCCTCAATTCTTTGGCTCATGCCCTAAATAATATCTTAAAATGGATGGACGGTGTGGATACAACAGATACATCATAGTGGGGCCCACAGAACTTGGTGACGTCACTTCAGTAGCCGACTCGCTACTAACCTGTCAGTATCTAATCCGCGGCTAGCCACGCCCCCATTCATTTTTTTCGAGACTGCGACTGAGGGAGAGAAATGAGAGGGAAAAATAAAAAGAAAAAGAAAAAAATGAGAAGGAAAGAAATAGAAAATGAGAGAGAAGGAGAAAACGAGAGGGAAAAAGAAAGGGTGGAGAGGGAGTTGCACCAGAGGGGAAAGAAGAAGAAGAAGAAGCAGGAGGAGGAGCTGCAGCAGCGCCATGGAGAAGAAGAAGAAGAATAAGAGGAAGAAGAAGAAGAGGATGCGAGAACAAGGTTTTTTTCTTTTTCCTTTTCTTTTTTTCTTTTCTTTTCTTTTCTTTTCTTTTTTCGTTTTTACTTTTCTTTTCTTTTCCTTTTTTTTTTTTTGTTTGTTTTTTTGTTTGTTTGTTTTTTCTTTAAGGGTTACTGCCCGTAACAACTGTTACGGGCTCATAACGGTCGTTATGCCTTGTAACGGCCATTTCGGTTCCGTTTTCCGCACCTCTCTGTTTCAGCCTCGTATCGCGTAATGGTAACCGCCGTTACCGTTACGTATCAGCCGTTACGATCGAAACGTAACCAATTTGGGATACCCCGGTCCCCACCGTTAGCCATTTTTGAATACCTTGGTTTGGCTGAATAACATTCGCCAAACATTGTCTATAAAATATTACACCAAGCATTGTCTTAAAAAAATTATGTTAGTAATCTTATGATACCCTAACGAATTGATATGTAGTGATTTATGCTACCTACACTCTGATGTAGGACATGAAATTTAAATATGATATGCAAGATTTCAGGCTTAGATCATACTAATTCAGAAACAATGACATAAAAATTCCACATCCCACACAAAAGTCCAAACATTCAAGCAAGGGGAATCTGTGCGGGTCCAGGCCTACACAGGCTAGGACTGGATTAGTAAAATTATGGACCAAACGATGCTCAAAGGGAAATAGAAATCATCTACACATGTATAGTAACCAGTCCTTAATCTAAGAGATTCACCATTTTCAATTCAGAAAACCCTAGGATTAGAAAAGGAGCAAACAAATTGAAAATAATGTAATCTAGGGTTAGGGTTACGGAAAATAGGTATGAGAGAGATAAAATAGTCGGAAATTCTGAACCTGGCGACAGTCCACTTGTGCGAATAGCGGGCCAGGCCTGACGCACGTGCGCAGGGGCTTGGCCGCACGTGCGAGGGGGCCCCGAATGCGGAAAACGCCTCCTTGGCTCTAGTCGGCCAGGGGAGGGCTTCAAAACCTCTGAGTTTCGTGTCGATCGGATGCGTGGTTTGTGCGTGGTGCTCCGCCGAAGTTTCAGTCCTCCTGCAGGGCCAAATTCTGGAAATCGGCTATAGGGAGAAGAACTGCTGCAAAAGCTGACGGATTTGAAGCGAGGATGGTTGTAGAAGGTGAGAAGAATGGGTGATAGAAGATACGGGTGGATCGGGATAGATGTGGCTTCGCACCACAGTAGTTGGCCCTTCGATGAAGGGAGGGCTTCGCACCCAATTGAATTTCCACAACTCAAGAGCTTAGAGGAGTAGAAAAACACAGGAATTTTTATTAATCTTCAATGAGAAAAAGAACTACAAGGGGTGCCTATTTATAAGAAAACCCTATACCCCAAAACTCGCGCCTTGTGCGCAACCTATTACTTGGCGATGAAGTAAACCAAAATAAAAACTAATCAAAGAAATCTAAAGCATCCATGATACTGTGAATAACATTAATAAGCAAAACCTAAAATATGAGATTAATCCGACTAGTGGGCCACGATCATGAGATCCCATGATGGGCTTTACTTGACTACCTAGCCCATTCTAACGAACCAAAACTCAATCTTCTAACTAGGAGACCCTCCCTGCATGTCGTCATCGATCTAGATCGACAGTGGGGCCCTCCTCCTTGCGTACGTACGTAGGGAGGTGGTGTGCGTCTGCGTGTGCACGTGATGTCCCCATCACACTCCAATTCATGTATTATTGTAACCAATAGAAAAAAAGAAAGAGAAAATCATGTGTCATGGTTCAAGTTGTTTGACATGGCTTTTCAAATATCAAGATATGCATACATTGGAGGTGCACATCAATATCTTTAATTTGAATATCATCATCATCTAAGACTTATTCCAACTAATTGGGGTTGGCTATGTCTGGATTCATGATGAAAATTATGGCAAAAGTTTGGTGCCGGCTGCCAACCTGACGCAACCTTCCTTTATCTGAATTGATTTGTAATGATTTATGTTACCTACACTCCAATTCATGTATTATTGTAATCAATAGAAAAAAGAAAAAGAAAATCATGTGTCATGGTGCAAGTTGTTTGACATGGCTTTTCAAATATCAAGATATGCATACATTGGAGGTGCACATCAATATCTTTAATTTGAATATCATCATCATCTAAGCCTTATCTCAACTAATTGGGGTCAGCTATGTTCGGATTCATGATGAAAATTATGGCAAAAGTTTGGTGCCGGCTACTGACCTGACGCAACCCTCCTCCTTTATCTAATCTTAGGACTAGCAATAAGAGCACAAAACTCTCACAAGTGCTATGTTACATAGATTGATTACAACAAAGGACTATCTAATAGTATACTACATCGATTGACTATAGTCAAAATAGTTTTTAATTTGAATATAATGAATACTATAAAATGCTCAAATGAATTTTAGCTAGACAAAAGATGAGGAATCTTCATGTCTGGGAGAAGATCTAAGTCCCGCATCAACGCTGGAGTCTTGAAGTTCTGATAAGGTAGCTGTGGTGAAAGTTGGAGAGGGAAAAGGTTGGGTCAAGATGAGAAAAGGTAAAGGGAAGATCAGTATCGCAGGCGAGCCCAGTTGTTCAATAGGTTAGAACGAGGGATGGATTGTTTTTGTGAGGAAAAAGAAGGCCAAGAATGAGCATCGAGGTTTTTCGTTGTGAGATTACCCAACACTTTATGTCGAGAAATTTCCATCAAACTGGATGGAGTTTCATTGCTTCAGTGTATTTGGTCGATGCGGGAGAGTCATGGAGGTTGTGATTCCTCAGGACAAGAAGACGAAAGCATTTTGAGGTTTTGCCTTCATGCGTATGCGGACGGAGGAGCTGGAGCAAGTGATTGGTGAGATCTATGGCCGAGTTTTTGAAGGGACGAGGGTCCTAGTGCAAAAAACACACTATGGTATGGATATGGTGGTTGAAGATAGGTATCAATAGGAAATAGTTGAGCTGGGCAGGGTTTGGATTAAAGAAAAGGGAGCGAAGCAGTGGGAGTAGGGAAGTCTAGGTTCCAAGGAGAGCAGGAATGTTACTGGGGAAGAAGGGAGGGTTAGGGAGTCGGTGGATAGGGGGAATGGAAAAGTGGTGTGGGTAGCGAAGTCATTCGTCGAGGCTGTAGTGGGTAAGTAGAAAGATGAGGATGTAGTTTCGAGTTCCCACGGAATGGTCTGAAGCTTCATGAAGGTGTGGAGGAATGGGCTTGGAAGGAAGAGGAGGAGGGAGTCTCGGTGGTGAAGGTTAACCCAACAGTTCTAAAGAGGACTCGAGCTTAGCTGCAACATACCCTATTCGTCATCCCAAGAGCTGGAGCTTCTTTGAAGGAAGTCTAGAGCATGTTGCAGGCTTTGGGAAGACGAATGCATCATCAAACCCTTAGAAGAGGCAGAGTTGTGGGTATCCATTAGAATTGATGCTAGCATCAATAAGATCATCATTGCAAGGACCTTGTTCAAAGATGGGCTAGTCATGAAGGTCCATAGGTTCTTTGGAGATGTGGAAACGTGGTATCTATTGTGGGGGATTTCATTGGAAATATGAGTTATCGAGGTGTTCAAGGTTGTAAGATCGTGTCTAGACAAGGTTATGGCCATTGACACTTCGACTGCAAACGGAGACGAAATCAGTGCCACTAGGATCAGCATGAGGAGACGAACAACATTGGTTGACCCCAAATCATTAGCAGTTTGTGTAGGAAGAGAAAATGGAGAGAGAGAGAGAGAGAGAGAGAGAGAGAGAGAGAGAGAGAGAGAGAGATTGTGTCTAGGTGAGGTTATGGCCATCATTGTTATGTGCAATCAAATATGCGGATATGCGATTGCATATGCCATTTTCTTTAGAAGGATCGCATATGCCATTTTCTTTAGAAGGACCACATATGCTAATAGCACATGTGATCCAGGATAGTATGTTATGGCATACTTTTTGTGCAATAAGTATGCGATGGCATACTTTGCAAGTCGTGTTTTTTTTTTTAGTTATAACTATGATTTCTATGTTCGAAGTTTTTTTCAATAAAATTTCTATGTTCGAAGTTTTTAATAATTAATTCTCTAATTTAACATGTTGTGTGTTTTGTTAAATTTTATGTAAATATAATATAAGTGATTAACTGTAACTTATTTTATAGATGGTCTAATAGTCTCAAATACTCAAACTACAATGAAATAGATAAAAGAACCCAATGCAATCAACTGTAGTAATTAGGCATAAATTTATAGAATTTTTCAATTTTTTTTTTTATCCCCGCCCCCCCCCCCCCCCCCCCCCCACCTTTATACATATTTTTCATTTTTTTTTTCAAAAAAAAAAAAGAAAAAAAAGGTAGAGCAATATGCAATTGCATATGTGATTATGCAATGCCATTATTCAAACAACATATGCCATTCTCATGTGATGGCATTTGCGATTTGGCAACATTGATGTCCATTGACACTTTGATTGTGAACGGAGAAGAAATTAGTGTTGTTAGAATTTGTGTGAGGAGATGAACAACATCGGTCGACCCCAAACCATTAGCAGTTTGGGTAGGAGTAAATATTTTGTGGGGTATTTCTCTCCTCTCCTTAAGACAAATAAGGAGAGAGATGATGAGGAATGGTGGGAGGTTATCGTGGTAGATGTTGGGCCATCCACATGTTTGGAGTCATCAGTGGGCTGCAATGTCATCAAGTAGAAAATGCAGGAGGGTTGGACGATGATTTAGGCTCAGGAGGAGGCTCAGATTACAAGTGCTGTGGGGGAAGAATTTCGTGGCATGGATGATTGGCTTAGTGTATGCATCGGAGTTGATCCTTAGGTTTAGAGCGCCACATGCCAAGGTGAAATGAACATTTTCTTGACATGTAATGAAAGAGTAATGAGGACATCACATCACATACACCCTTACGTACGTATCAGAGGAGGCGGGCCGCACCAATTTCCCTGTGGCTAGGCGAGTGCACGTGATCGTGCTGAAGACCCCATGTGCGTGTGTGAACATCTGGAAGACCCCACATTGGGAAGATGCACATGGGATGCTTTATGGAGTGATCTAGACCGTTGGATCGAAGGAACAACGATTGGGCCATTGATCGTTGATCGTCCACATCAGTTTTAGACTTTTTCATCTTTTAGAATTTAGTTTTTATTATTATTTTATATTTGGACACATTATGAGTATTTTGGTTAATTTTATTTCGACTAGGGCTATTTTCGTTAAGATTGACAAGGCGAAGATTATTATAATTTTTAAAACTTCTTGGATCTATATAAGAGGGGGGGCGTGTGACCTCTCTCCCATTGGATTTTGTGATTTAAAAAAAGAAAAAGAAAAAGCTCTTGCTTTCTTCTCCCATCTTCATGCGATTTGGAAGGAAGATTGGCGCGAGGCTAATCTTCATCAACAGAGGTGCGAGGTCTCCATCTATCCCCACATCTTCTCTTTTCTCCCCCATCCAGATATTTTCTTCAGATTCTTCATTCTCTCCATTCCAGATCTTCGTCTTCTCCCAAACCCTACTTTCCCATACCCATCCACAATCCAAACCCTAACCGACTTAAACCCATCCTCTCACGCCACAGGTGTGACCGTACGGCCACACGTGTAAATCCCACCTACCCCTTTTGGTTTCCCACCATCATTATATCAAAATCCCTTTCTTCCATCCTCGAAATCCTAAACCTAAAATTCCTAATTTTCCTACTTTCCCAAATTACTTAAACCCTAATTTTCACCCTAGGTTGTATTAGGTTTCCTATTTTGAAATAGATTATACCCTATGCAATTGGATGTCCCTACATCCATTAGATCTTAGTTTCTTTTTATTTAATGATCTTGTGTTACAATGTTGGTAGCTTAGGCTAGGATTATGCATGGTTTTCTTTTGATTTTCATGATATTTGTGATGATTATAGCGATGTTTGTATTTTTTGTTAAATATCTTAATTTGGCTATTTGATCTCACATGTTACTTAGTTCATGCATTGGTCCTACATCAAAGAGGCTTTTATGAGGGGAGCATCCTTATTGATGAAAATTGGTGGGCGTTAGAGTTGGAGGTGAAGGGTTTTTATTTTCAGAGAACACGTGTCCAGGACAACAGTTTAGTTTGTTAAGCTCAGCATGAGGATTGAGACACACGTCTTTGCTTGAGGGGGTCGTATGTTTTCCATAGGTTCGGAAGGGGCTTGGAAAACAAATGGTATGTCCAGCAACAGAGAGAAATCATGAATGGGTAGATGCATTGTTCAAAAAACGAATGGGTAGATGCTCTCACTTGGAATCCGAACATGGTTGTGGCAGTAGCGATTGATGCTACCCATACATCGTTGTTGAGGCTCATGCCACATGAAAGAGTTAGGGTTGTGGATAAGCACGTGCCACACTCTAATGAAGCACATGTGGGAAGTCAACACAAGTTCTGTCGTGGTAGTTGTTGGGCCATCCAAGTGTTTGGAGTCATCAATGGGCTACAACATCATTGAGGAGAGAATGCAGGATGGTTGGACAACAATTTAGGCTCGGGAGAAGGCTCAAATTTTTGTGTGTGTGTGTTGGGGGGGGGGGAACCTTATCAAGGAAAATTGGCGGACATTAGAGTCAAGAGGCGAAGGATTTTTTAAATCTTCGGAGAACATGTGTCTAAGAAGACAACCAAGTCTATCAATTTTAACACGAGGATCAGGACGTGTATTTGCCTAAGGGTGTCATTTGCTCTTTTCGACAGGTTTGGAAGAGGCTTGGAAAATAGATGGTCCATCTAGCAAAAGAGAGAAATCAGAAACGGGGAAATGGTCCCACGTGGAGTTTGAACCTGATAGTGGTAACAACGATTGACGCAATGCATACATCATAGTAGGGGAGTCAAGAATAAGTAAGGTTGAAAGTCGGGGGGGGGGGTTGGGTCGGGCTGGTGCTCAACCCTAGCCCAACCCAAGGTTCCTATACCTCAACCCTAACCCAACCCAACCCAACCTCGGGTTGCGAATTCTCAACCCAAGCCCAACCCAAGTGGGCTCGGTTGGGTTGGTCGGGTAGATATATGCTAATATTTTCATTATTATATTTTCAATAAACGTCTTATTTTTATACCTATAATTTTATTAATTATATATGTAGTTATTTATCATAAAGAAGTTCATTTTTTCTAAACAAACCAGCTAAAATATAGGACAACTACTCCTTAAAAAGTCGTATTGTGTATCAAGCAATCTATTTGGGAAAAAGAAATCCGACATATCTTGTTAGCTTGAGTCATCGAAAATGATGTGGACCAGTGAAACCCAACGGCATTGGAATTTACTGTGCCTTCAACTCAGACGATCTCCACTCAATTGTAATTAATCTACAAGGAACTTATATATTGTTCGTGTTCGGGTTGGGTCGGACAACCCGAGACCTCAACCCGAGCCTAACCCAAGTTTTTTCAAGTTGGTGTTTGTATGGCCCAAGCTCGAGACCAAACCTGATACGTCCTGCCCAAGCCCAACCCAATGTCGGGTCAGTTGGGTTGAACTCGCCCACCTTTCCGCCCTAAGAATAAGGGATGATCTATGCTGAATGCAAAAGGTTCGACGGGTGGTGTAGTGATGGCCTGGGACAAGCATATATGGTGTTTAGAAGGTAGTTCTGTTAGGTGCTTGTTAGTTTCGATAGGGGAGATTTCTTCACAATTCAGGTGGCTTTTCGCAACAGTGTATGGGGCCTTGTCTTTTGACTTGCAGACACTTATTTTGGGCAAAGTTTAATCAGGTCAGAGCTACATTCAATGCTTCATGGTGCGTTGGGGGCAACTTTAATGTTGTTAGGTTTGTACATGAAAATCAAATGGGGGGTCAAGTTACTAGAAGCATGAGAGGGTTCAAGGAATAGGTGAGACAATGAAATGATAGATGTTCCACTGGGTGAGGCTAAATATACATGGTCGAATGGAAGGGAGGCTCTAGTTGTGGCTAGATTGGACAAATTTATGCTTTTTACTGATTGGGTTGACAAATACCCACCACTTGTTATAACGTGTGGTCTTCCTAGACCGATGTCCAACCATCGACCTATTTTAATGGAAGTCGAGGAGGACAGTGGGGACCAAAGCCTTTTCAATTTGAATTTGCATGGTTGGAAGGGGAAGGATTCATTGATCTTATTAAAAACTGGTGGCAATCTTCAATGTCATAGGTGTGGCTGGTTTCCGTTTGGCTCAAAAGCTCGAGTCTCTTAAGGGGAAACTAAATGATTGGAAGGAAGTCCTAAGCAGAAGGTCCGAAAAGCCAGAAAGCATTCTACACGAATTAAATGGGGCTTTGAATAGAATGCTTGCCAAAGGCTAAAAGGCGGGTCTTATTTGTGGCTTTCGAGGAATACAAGATAGGGTCCAACTTTCTCATCTAAAATTTATAGATGATACACTTTTGTTTTGCGAGGAAGATGTATCTATGGTGGATAATCTAAGGAAGGTTATAGGGTACTATGAAGAGGTATTGGGGCTAAAGATAAATATCAAGAAAAGTGAGATGTTAGGAATTGGGCTATCCAAAGAAGAAGTGTCCATCTTTGTAGATGTCTTCGGATGTGTAGTTGGTTCTTTCCCTTTTACTTATTTAGGGCTCCTGTTGTGTTTGGGTAAACCAACAAAACATTTATGGAGTAGGGTCATTGAAGGGTTCAAGAGAAAGTTGTCTAAGTGGAAGAGTCGACACTTGTCTATGGTGGGACGCATCACTTTTATCAAAGCATTCCTCTCCAATCTTCCTCTCTATTTCATTTCTTTTTATAAATGTCCGAAGCCAGTTCTGGATAGATGAGACAAGTTGCGATGTGATTTCTTATGGCAAGGGGTGGAAGAAAAGCATAAATTCTGTTTGCTTAAGTAGGAGGAAGTATGCAAGCCATCAATCGATGGGGTTGTAGGCATTAGGGTGTTGGAATCTATGAATGTAGTAATAGGGTCCTCTCTATCTCTCTATTTCATGTCGTTGTACAAATATTCATAATATCGCCAATATGATTGGTATCGCCAGGTCAACAATACCGAAACTGCTGGAAGTGTAAAAAATTCCAAATATTGATGATATTTTTGATAATATATGCAATACTTGGCAATATTATCGATACCAACAATACTTTGAGAAGAATCCCATATAAAGGTTCCCTCATATCGATGATACCATCGATAATATTTCTGCCACTAGCAATAATATCCCTGACACTAGGAAATATCCGTAAATAGGAGAAAATTAGTTAAAATTTTGGCAACAAAAAAAGCTCCATTTTTTATTTTTTATTTTTAAATAAAATAAAATTTGTTCTTTAGGTGATTTCGATCACTCTTGGTTTTATTGAATTAAAGTTTGGATTTGGGGAGAAATTTTGATTCAAAAACAAGGATAGGTTGAAAGTCAAAGGTGGCAAAAAATCCATAGAAACTTCTTTTCCCACCCCCCCCCCCCCCCCCCCCCCTCTTAAATGTTAATATAGATTGCAATGGAAATCCATGCCTATGCGTGATTCTCATGCATTGACATGGATTTGTCGTGGAGAAAAATAACATTAAGTGACAAATGGGGGAAATCCTAATTTTTTCCTTCTTTTTATTTTATTTTATTTATATTGGACAATATGTGTTCTTTACTGTTAATTAATATAGAAAATTTATATATTAATGAGCATTGGCCAATCAATTGTTTGGCTACAAGTTTTATATATTTATTTTATACTAATTTTTTTGACAACACATGTTTAGGCACCTATAAAATGGAAACTTATTATGCATAGCTGTTTTTTTACAATATTTTGATTTGTACATGTAAACATGTGTCTTTTAATCTCCCGGAGTTTCACCGAAAATTTCCACATTTCCCCAATGTTTCCCTTAGTGTTATTTTCCGAGTATCGTCAATAATGTTGGCGATACCGACACATGTTTCCATGTCCCCAGTCATTGATACACGTAATGATATTGATACTTAGATCACTGGGTTGAGGTTCTTTGACCTCTTCAAGACCTGTTGGGTGATCCCTCATTCAGTCAGGCCCTTCTTCATAACTTGGGATGACAAATTTCATGACCCAGAAGGGAAGACCTTGTGGAAGGTAGCCCTTCTTTCATGGCTAAGGGCAATATGGTTGGAGCACAATAATTGATGCTTTCAGAATGTATCCAGCTCTGTGGTGGTGGTGGATGTGTTTCGGAGAGCTAAAATGAATGCAGTTACTAGGGCTAAATCTTTAAAGGCTTTAGTTAATTTTCCTGGGACGTTTTTTTTTTTTTCCTGCCTGGTGTCTGAATTTGTTGCATCAGTAGTGATGATTCCTCATCATTGCTCCTTGTTTCTTTTCATTTTCTCTTAATAAAATTTTAGTTATATCTATTCATCAAACAAAAGAAGGTTCTCTACCAGAAAAATAAAATAAAATCTACAAAAGGACATTGAATTGTATTTCTTTGCTATTTTGAACCTTAAAGAGTGGGTACAAACATATATAGGAGGTACTACTTTGTGATCTTGTACTGAAAATATCAATGCAATACAGTACATGTCTCATGTACTTTATTAATATATTTTTGTCATCTCAGTGGACAAAAGGAACTTAATAAGTGAAAAATTAATGTTGAATGCTGATATTGAGTGTGGTTAAGCAAAAAACACCTGTCACATTCTTAACAAGTGGACAGTGTATTCACAAAGGTATCTCTCAAAGATCTTGGCCCATTGAAATGTGTTGAGATGCTTATGTATTTTGGATGCTAAGATACTTAGCCTGCAGGTTTCATCTTGTACATTATTTCTTCACTAGTCTACCAACTTTAAGTTGAATTGCATGGTTTCATTACTCTAGTGCATTAGATTTGTGAGATCTCAAACTCTTAGTCATTGTTCCAGTTGATTATGGCCTCTATCTCTTTCCATCTATGTGTTATCAATGGTTGATGTTTTTTTTTTTTTTTTCTTTTTCAAGCTTTTTAAGTGGTGTACTTCATATGCGCTTTTTATTTCATATTTCGATTATCTGTTGCAGCATCTGTTACAATACAGATAATTGGGCTTTAATTTCAAAATATTCAAAGAGATTTATTAAGGATAGAGTGAAACTGCATCGAACTGCATTTGACATATGGATGGAGTTTGCTGCAAAAGTCGGTAATGCTTCTTATTCCTTTTTGTTGCCATTGAGCATATTCTTGCCATCCTTGAAGATTCCTAATAGAGGGGCTTAAATATTTATGCACGCGAACTAACACACACAAATGCGTGTGTGCAAACCATAGGGCGTTCTTTGCGAGCTAAGATCCATGCCATTGCCTTCAACTAACGGCCAGGATAGAGCCCACTCACATGCTTTTCTTCTTTGAAACCTTTAATGTGGCCCCAACTCCCAGAGTTTTTCATCAGGCTTATTTTTGTATCTTCACTTCATGGTGGTGATTTACAGTTGATTAACAGGTTTGATGAGCAAGGTGATGTAGAGATTATATATATATATATATATATATATTAGCATTTGGCGTGTGTATGTTTATTGTTTGCCTGTTGTACTAGTGCATGCGCACCATCATTCATGTTCCTGCAGAACTCTGTACCTTTATTGTAATAAGTGTCGGTGTTAGGGTAAGGGACACATGACACTCATTCTCCCAAACACTCTCTCCTCTTTTTCTCTTCCCTTCACCATTATTTCTTTCTTTTAATCTCCTACTTGGTATCAGAGCGGATTTCTGGCGTCAAACCTTGTTTCTATGAACAATATATTGTTGACGTCAGCAACCATATGGCTGACATCAGTATCATACAAATGTATGGCATGGTTTGAAGAGGTTTCTTTTGGATTTTGGGAGAACATGGTGTGAGAAGATTTTTGGTCTTTTCGGTTTTTTTTTTTTTAAAAATCATTCTTTCCTTGAGTTTTTCCTAAAATAGGGTTTTTCGGAAAGCATGCCCTAATCCTCCATTTTCTCAATTTCTCTCAATCGGTAAGCTTTTTCTCAAATCGCCTCAACATGAATGGTCGAAATACCTCCCCCAATCTTTCCATAGAGGGTTTTCAAAGGAAAATAAAAAAATCATTTTTGAGTGATGTTTTTACCCAAAAAATGTGGCTGATTGTGGGTTTTTTTTTTTTTTTTTGAAATTTACTGTTCACCCCAGCTGCTGTGTGTGGTCCCTTTGACTGTTTAATCCTATTTCTTGTTGTTGTTCTTCCCTTATTGGTTGTTTGGTGGCTGCCTTATAGCTTCGGGCTGCCATTTTCCTCTTTTGGTCTAAGTGTGGGCCATTTTTCCTCTCTTCTCGTGAGTTTCTAGTTTGGGTCATCTATGGAAGACAAAGTGCATAGTCTTCCTCTGCCGCATCTCTTGAATCCAGCCCTATGGTGATTATGTCAGTTAAGTTCAATGGCAACAACTATCTTCAATGGCTTAATCTGTCAAAGTATTCTTGGGGGCCTGTGAGAAGTTATCTTACATATTGGATGACCCTCCAAGCACTCCGGATGCCAGTTACAAGACTTGGACAAAGGAAAATTATCAAGTTATCGCTTGGTTGTTGAACGGAATGGAGCCTTCCGTGAATAACTCTGTTATGTTTCTATCTATGGCTACGAGCATTTGGGACACTCTTCATGATATGTTCTTTGAGGCTCAAAACTTCTCAAGAGTGTTCCAGCTTATTTTAGATATTGGTCAGTTTCAACCAGAGTCCATAATGTTGAAGGATTATTATTCGACCTTACAAGGCATGTGGGATGAACTTGATATCTATCAACCTCTTCCCTCGAAGTGTAAAGACGATCATGAACATGCCCGGAAGCAGCGCGACGACACTCGCATCATGTAGTTCTTAACCGGTTTGAACTCCGATTATCATAGTGTTCGGAGTTAGGTTGTTGTGATGGATCATCTCCCATTGTTGACGGTTGTCTATGTCATGTGTCAGCGGGCTTCCACTTTTGTGCTTTCCTCTTATTCCCTCATGCCTCCAGAGTGGTCAGCTCATGTTGTTGTTCTAGAGAGTGTTAGTGTATAGTGTATGTGGCTCTTTTAATGCAAGTGCATGTGCACACTTTCCTCTTCTCCCACAGTGTACTAGATGCTCTATTCTAATAAAACATTGTGTGTTAGGGCATGTTAGCTTAACACAAAACATTTCCCAAACTCTCCTCTTTCTTCTCCTCTTTTTTTCACACTATAATCATCAAACCTTTTTCTACTTGGTATCAGAGATTAGATCCAAGCATTCCGCATTCAACAAGTTGAGAGGCGACACGTCACTTTGCCGACGTCAGCAACCATACGGCTGATGTCAGCGTTGTGCGGACATATAGACTCCATTTGAGATAAAAGTTTAAGGGTTTGATAGATCTTGATTTTAAAAGATTTTTCATGAATTTTTAAAAGTTTTTTAGACCTCCTTTCATTGTGTTTTGGGCGAAATAGAGAAATTCAAAAATCGAGCCCTTCATCCGTTTTTCTTCGATCTACCTCAAATCAGTAAGCTTTTCTTTGGTTTCTTTGCTCAAGATGGACCGAAATCTTCCTTCCAAGCTACTCATGGAGAATTATTATTATTTTTATACCTAAGATCCATGTTCGAGTGGATTTTAACCTCAAATGGACGTGCAGCTAGGCTGTTTTTCACTCAGTTTCATCAAATCTAACTGGGTTTCTTGTTATTTTGGACGATTACTATTTGTTTGAGGTTTATCTCTTATTCCCTTGAAGGATTGAGTGAGAAAGAGTTGTTTGAATCAATCCTTCTTACTTGGAGTTTCCTATGGCTGACAAAGGGCCCTCATCTCTTGGCATGTGGTCTCTTGAATCCAACCCCCTGCAGATTACCTCTATTAAGTTGAATGGTGACAACTATCTTTAATGGGCGCAATCTGTAAAAGTGTTCTTTAGAGCCCGTGAGAAGTTGTCGTATATTTTGGATGATCCTCCAAGCTCTATAGATGCTACCTACAAGTCTTGGACAAAGGAGAATTATCAAGTTATTGTATGGTTGTTGAATAGTATGGATTCCTCGATTAACCACTCAATGATGTTTTTATCATCGGCTAAAAGCATTTGGGATACGCTTCATGATATGTTCTCAGAGTCTTGGCTAAAGGCATTTGAGATACACTTCAAGAAATTGGTCAGTTCTAACAAAACTCAAGATCATTAAAATATTACTATTCGACGCCTCGAGGCATGTGATATGAGTTAGACTTGTATTAGCCTCTTCCTTCCAAATGTAAAGAGGATCATGAACATGCCTATAAGCAATATGATGATACTCATATCATGCAGTTTCTAGCTGGGTTGTACTTCGATTATCTTCATGTTTGAGATTAGGTTGTTATGCAGTATCATCTCCCCCCATTGACGATAGTCTATGCCATGTGTCAGTGCGCTACTGTCTTTGCTCTTGCTTCTCATTCATTTGTGTCACCAGAGTGTTTGGCACGTCTTGCTTGCGATTAGTCCTCTCTTGGCCTTCGGGTACCATCCTTGAGTTCAGGGTGCATTTTTTGTTATGGTGGTCGTGGTAGAGGCCGCGAGGCAGATCGTAGTCGTGGCGGTCGTAATCTTCGTAGTCATGGTGGACGTGGACAAGAACGTGATGGTTCCCGCATTTGTTCGCATTGCGGTGGAACCAATCACACTATTGATTATTGCTGTTAGATCCATGGTTGTCCTCCATATGCCACTGCTTCTGTTGCATCCGTAATTGCTCCTAAGGGACAATCTTCCACCCCAACGGTTGAGCAGTCTACGTCACGTGAGTCATCATTTCTCGAGCTGCATATGATGCCCTTATGCGGCTTCACGTTCGTGATATTCTTAAGCCTTCTCACGCAGTTTCGGCCCAGTCAGGTACTGCTCTTCTTGGGTCATCCTCTCCTACCTCTTGGGTCATAGACTAGGGAGCTTCCTCCCATATGACTGGTAAGTCACAATTGTTTTCCTCTTATTCTCCTTCTTCCCACACTCAGTATGTCATAGTTGTAGATGGAACCCAAACTCCCTTCTCTGGGATTGGTTATATCCCTTTTTCTTCTTCCTTGTCTCTATCCTCAATCTTGCATGTGCCTCGTTTTCCATTAAACTTATTGTTTGTTAGCTCTCTTACTGAATCATTAAATTGTTCCATTACTTTCTTCCATTCTTATTGTTTGTTTCAGGACCTACAGATGAAGAGAGTGATTGGTGGGGGGGCATCAGCGAGGAGGCACTTATCTTCTCGATGATACACCCGTTGCCGCTTCTAGTACCATTTCTCTGGATCGAGAGTCCATTACACGGTGACACTGCCGCTTAGGCCACCCATCAATAGCTAGATTGAGAATTTTATTTTCCTCTTTATCTGTCACTAAACTGTTATGTTGTGATATTTGTGAATTATCTAAACATCATCGTGCTACGTTTCCTCCTAACTCTTCTGGGAGGAAATCTCAACCTTTTGTTTTAGTTCACTCGGATGTCCGGGGACCAGCTCCGGTTACCTCCACTTTTGGATTTAAATATTTTGTCACCTTTATTGATGATTATTCACTCATGACTTGGGTTTATCGTTTAAAATCTAAAAGTGAAGTGTTTGATGCGTTCAAAGTGTTTTATCATGAAGTGTATACTCAGTTTCAATGTTCCATCAGAACCCTACATTGTCTACTACTGCCTTTCTGTCCTTCTTAAAGGAACTTGTCTCGGACGTCGTGTGCTCGCACACCTCAACAAAATGGTATCGCAAAACGAAAGAATCGTCATCTTCTTGAAGTTGCCCGCACCATTCTTCTTGGTATGCACCTACCTAAACATTTTTGGGGTGATGCTCTTCTAACTGCTACTTTTCTTATTAATTGTATACCCTCACGTATCTTGTCTTACAAATCTTCATTTACTATACTGTATCCCTATGATAATCCATTTCCTCTACCACCTAAAGTTTTTTGTTGCACATGCTTTATTCAAATTTTGGATGGAAGTAATGATAAACTTAGCCCCAGGGCAATTAAATGTGTCTTCTTAGGATACACTCGGAGTCAGAAAGGGTATTATTGTTATGACCCATTGACTCATAAGAAATATGTCTCTGCCGATGTAACATTCTTTGAGGATATTTCTTTTCTCTCAGCTACAAGTCGAACCCTCTGTGAACCTCTTACAAGTCAGGGGGAGCATGACTCTTATCCTCTTCCTCTTTCCACTAGTGATCAGAAGGAAACTCCTCTCCCCTCTATTCAGCATCCCATTGGTGATTTGGGTGACCCTAAGCCTCTGAGGGTGTATCATCGTCGAGATAAATCTTCACACGCTCAGCCATCCACCATTCTGCTCACTTTGGATGTTGGCTCAGGTGACTCTCCTACCTCGAGTTTAGATCTCCCCATTGCCTTGCACAAAGGGTCATAATCTTGTACTCAACACCCTATTAGTAATTTCGTTTCACATGTCATTTTTCACCATCTTTTCAGTCGTTCGCAGCTTCCCTTTAATCACAAACTATTCCTCGGTCTCTCTCACATGCTTTTCAAAGTCCTAACTGGACGAAGGTGATGATAGAAGAAATGCCTGCTCTTGAGAAGAATCATACTTGGGATCGTGTGCCACTTCTTTTAGGGCATAAACTTGTTAGATGTCGATGGGTTTATATGATCAAGTTTCTTCTAGACGGCTCCATTGATCGCTATAAAGCCCCTCTTGTTGCTAAGGGTTACACATAGACTCATGATGTGGATTACTTCCAGACATTCTCTCCATTGGCTAAGCTGAATTCGATTCGCGTTATCATCTCCTTAGCCGTTAATTTATCATGGCCTTGGTTTCCACTTGATGTTAAGAATGCATTTATCCATGGGGACCTTGCAGAGTAAGTGTACATGCATTAACCTCTTTGCTTTGTTGCTTCCCACAACTCTGCGCTTGTATATAGGTTGGAGGGCTCTTTATGGACTCAAACAATCCCCACGTGCATGGTTCGAAAAATTTAATCAGGCTCTCTTGGAGTTCGGTTTTGTTCGTAGTCATGCCGCTCATTCTCTCTTTATATGTCATCGATCGACGGGCATCATGGTTCTCATTGTGTATGCGGTTGATATTGTTCTGTCCGGTAATGATTCTGTTAGAATATGGGAGGTCAAAGAATTTTTGAAGACCAAGTTTGAGATCAAGGATCTTTGTCCTCTTCGCTACTTCCTCGGAATTGAAGTTGGTCGCTCCTCATCCAGGTTGGTCTTGTCATAACGAAAATATGCGCTCGATCTTCTCATGAAGACCAGCATGTTAGGGTGTAAGCCCGCTACCAGCCCCATGGATACTTTGCAGAATCTTCGATCAGATGATGGTGCTCTCCTTTCTGATCCTGGGATGTATCGACGACTTGTAGGCCGGCTTTTTTACCTGACTATTACTCACCAGATCTCTCCTTTACGGTGAGCGTTGTTAGCCAATTCATGGAAGTCCCCATGCTTCCCATCTCACAGTTGTATACCGCATACTTCGGTATCTAAAATCAACCCCGAGTCTTGGCATCCGCTTTCAATTGTATGGTCATATTTATCTTTCTGGCTATTCCGATGCTGATTGTGCAAGTAGTACTTATGATCGCCGCTTTACATCTGGCTTCTGTACCTTCCTAGGTGGCAATCTTATAACATGGAATAGCAAGAAGCAACCGATTGTTGCCCGGTCCTCGGTTGAAGTAGAATATCGTGTTGTGGCTCATGCGACATGTGAGCTCGTGTGGCTTCTCAACCTTCTTGAAGAACTTGGCTATCCTCCTTCGGCTCATATTCCCCTTCATTGTGACAACCAAGTGGCCATCCATATTGTTCAACCCAGTTTTCCACGAGCGAACCAAGCGTATTGAGGTTGACTGTCACTTTATTCGGGAGAATCTAAGGAAATCATCACCCCTTTTGTTCGATCTGGGGATTATCTTGCTGATGTTCTTACAAAGTCCTTGAGTTGAGATGCTCTTCATTGTGTTCGTGACAAATTGGGCATGATCAATATCTATGCTCTAACTTGAGGGGGAGTTTAGAGAGTGTTAGTGTATAGTGTCTGTGGTTAGTGGCTCTTTTAATATAAGTGCATGTGCATACTTTCCTCTTCTCCTGCAGTGTACTATATGCTCTATTTTAATAAAACATTGTAGCCTAACACAAAACATTTCCCCAAACTCTCCTCTTTCTTCTTCTCCTCTCTCACTCTTCTGCTCTTTTGTGGATTGCCCTTCTGCTCTTCATGGATCCTAAGCACCATCTCCTAGTTTGGGGCATGACTTTAGATCAGGTAGTCATGGTAGGGATCAAGATGGCGACCGTGGTCGTGGTGGTCGTTTCCTCTATGATCATGGAGGACGTGGCCTGTTCTTAATAAAATGTTCCAATGTTCAAATTTTAAAAAAATAAAAAATAAGGAATCATTCCTGTGGTGGGCCTAGCTGATTTTTTCCTCCCGGGCCTGGGTTCAAGGATAGGACCCGATTGATGGGCAGGATGGATGTTACATATACAGCTTTGTGGGCCCATGTAGATTAGGTGTTTTACGCACCAGGTAAAACCGTGGTTATGGAGGATTCTGGTTCGTAACAGAGAGTCCGGAGAGGGAACGAAAGATTGTGGAGAGAGTTTTGGAGAGCCCATCTTTCATGCAAGCCTCTCCCAACATTTTTAGGAAAGTGTGCTCCATCTAGGCCATTAGTTTCTCTGTACGGTCAGGATACATGAAACATGCCTGAGCTACAGTTCGCAGGTGAGGACTATATATTTGTCTGCATGCGTGAATGCATGTGTGCGAACTTAAATTATCACCAAAATGCTTTGAAGCTTATTTAATTGTATCAGTGACATTCTAAAATTTACTTTTGCAGGAGATGCTGAGTCTATATGGAAAATTGAGAAGCTGAGATCAAATTCTTGGAAGCAACACTCTCTTGCAAGTGGGTTTTCTTGCGCTAAGGTTATCTTGCTTGTCTGCCTTAAACCTGCTCATGTTCAAATTCATTTTTCAGTTTTCAGTTTTCAGTTTTAATCACTTCTCTCTGTCTTACCTAGTTTTAGAGTATTGACAGGTTTAGGTTAACAATGGAGAATTTTGTTGGGGAAAATAATACAAAAGAGCTATTAGAATCATAATGAGGCAGAGCACCATTCATTTTTTTTCCATGTCACATCTTAAAAACACTTTTCAGGGAAAAATAAAATAAAAAAGGACGAGTTTTTTTTTTTTTTTTTAAAGTGATTTTAGATGCCACCTGCCTCTCTGATTGTTGCTCTACCTTATCATAGTTCAATTGGCTCTACTTTATCATTTTTCTTTATGAAATTGCCTGTCTTTTGTGCTTGGTGCCTTCACTTTAGTCACTAAAGTGAAGGCAAATCAATAGTGCTTCCATTTACACTGTTACCGTTAGGGCCCGTTTGGTTAGCTGTAAATGCATGACATGTAAACAGTGGAAAATGAGTAATGATGACTTACTTCGGTATTTCCATCCAGTAAAAACCCGTAGGGATAGATTTTTAATAGACTCCGATTGCGTCACGTAAACTCTTTGGGCCCCACCATGATGTTTGTGTTTTATCCACTCCGTCCATTCATTTTGTTTGGTCATTTTAGGGCATGAACCCATAAATGAGGCAAATCCAAAACTTGTGTAGCCCTCAAGAAGTTTTCAATGGTAGGCGTTCAATCCCCACTGTTTTCTGTGGTGTGGTCCACTTGAGCTTTGGATCTGCCTCATCTTTGAGCTCATGCCCTAAAATGATCTGAAAAAAGAACGGATGGCATGCATATAACGCATATATCATGGTGGGGCCCACCTGTTACGAGGTTGAGTTTTGACCGATTTTCAAGGTGGAATTACGACTCTGTTGCAAACAGCGAACACTTGTCATTTGACGTGCATTTGATTTAGGGTTCAACTATTTGAGCTTGAAAAAAGGCGGGCACTCCAATGGTAGTTTGACACTTGAAAGCAAGAAGTCTTTAGATACCGGTGGATTCTACTCCCGACTTAGGGATTCATATTTTATGTAGGAGCTACTATAGCTTGGAAAACGGCACCTCCTTTGTGATGTAGTTGCTTTTGTAATGAAGTTGCCCCATTGATGACAATTTCAATGGGTTCAAGTGCTACAGTGCTAATGCTGTGAATTTGGGGTCAGTCTCTTGACAAGCCGGAACTTCTTTTTTTTAACACGCACACCCACACTACATGGGCACCCGATCCCATGATCTCAGTGTTGAAACAGAATCTGTCTACCACCAATCTGTCTACCACCGACAAGCCGCAACTTGGCACCTGTAAACTTGGGATCTTGTCTTTGACAATTATGCCGTGATTCATCATCGTCGTTATCATAGCATTGTCCCAGCTATTTCTGGTAGGCTTTATGAATCCTGTCAAAACAGGATTTCTTATGATTGCTTGGTGAAAGTTCAACAATCGACTGCCCACCTGACATCAATCGTCTACTCAGGCTGGGGACCGGATAGCGGAATTGCTACCAGGTAGACCTGAATTTTTTTCTTGTTACATGCAAAGAAAATCAAGTTACATTGTGATTTTTGGTCTAGCATCTTGAAAGATTTTGAATCTTTTTTTTTTTTTCTTTTTTATTTTGAAAGGATGAGTGAATATTGTAACCATTGAACCATTGATCATGGTTTATTTCTTTGCACTCTTTTTCCAGGGACAATCAAGTAATTACGAAGATGAAATCAGTTTCAGTAGTGTCTCACAACTGAATATAGATATTCCTATTATATTGATTCATGCAAATGATATTCTAAATGGTAACCCTCCCATAAAGATAGTGGATTGAATTTCACTAAATAATGTTGTATCATGTCATAAGAGATTACCTAAGTCAGTAAATGGTAATCATCTTAAGAAGTTGATGTGTATGTTATCCATTATGTAAATATATATATATTTTAGGAAGTTCTAGCGGCACCCACTCAAACTGCTAAGTACACCCATCCTTTCAGATTTTGGTTATACAATAATAAAAAGATAGTAACCTGTTGTATAATGAATTGTTGAAAGGATGGGGGTATTTCTCTGTCAAAGTGGGTGTAGATAGTGGTTCTTATATTTTAGTAAAATGTTTATAAGAAGTTCACGAAGATCGCACGCATGTGGTGGAACCTTGCCCATCCACACACAAGCACGTGCCATTATGGCCATGTGAGCAAGATGCAATCTTCACAGCAGGTGGCCATTGGGCACACCGTTCTTCCAGCCTAAGGCTATTTCACTCAGGTGAGCCATAGTGTAGAAAACAAATGGATGGCTAGTTTTAACTGCCTGTCTGTTTGTACATTGTGACCCACCTGAAGAGTGTAGATGGCCCGATTTTTTAGCCAGAGGATCTAAACATTGTGGCCTACCTAATGGAAAGCTTGGATCTTGCACGCGTTCCATACTGGCATTGTGTGAATCTGATCATCATTCAAGATCAGATGACGTTGTTAGGATTGCATCACATCTTACATTGATAGTGCATCAGTGGTCAGCTTCCAAAGACTTGTATTTCGTGTTCCTTTTTATTTATTTATTTATTTGTTGCAGGGATATCTACTGGAACATAAACCTGAGAATGCTGCTACCATCATTCACATGCTCAACCAGGTGAATATTGTTTTGTACTTGCGTTCATATTATGTGTGAAAATTACTGATATTATTCTTATTTTTTTTCATAATAAATAACTTCTAACTGTAATTGTAAATCAGTTTAGGGTCTTGATAACCCTGATAACTAGGGGATGAAACATCATGTTCAACACCCATGTAGCACATGTTGACATAACCATGAGGGAAAATTTTTGTTTATATATATGTTGTTCATATATTTGTAGTTATCTGGATACACTTCTTATTTCTTATGCTTTTATGAACAAAACAGAATCATAAATCCATAATAACTTGTTATCATTTTAGATATTGAATGATTAGTTGATATCTTTTGAATTACTATGTTTGTGCCACAGACTCTTCCTGACTGGAAAAAGAAACACATTGCAGCTGAGCTTCAGAGGTTGGGGAGTGAGTGGCCTTTGGAGGTGATAAAGAAGCAAAAGAAAGAAAACAGGAAGGTAACTTTTAGCAGATGTGATGTGATTATGAAATTTCTGTTGTAAAAAGGATATAGTAACGTGCTACTTGGTGTGAATCAGTATTAGCGAGTTGCTGAGTTGACACAGAATTTGGCCAATTCAACTCATTATAATTTACGGACTACATTTTGTAGAACGTATTATGTTTATTTCATTGAGAATGACGGGAATATATAGAAGGGAAATGGTACTGAGGTCAACCTCATGGTTGAGCTGTGTAGGCCCCACCGTGATGTGTGTCGAACATCAACCCCATCAGTCAGATGCATCATTCCATGGTGGCCCATGGGCTTAAAAATCAAGTCAATCTATGACTTGGGTGGGCCACACCACATATAACAGTTGAGAGGGGTTACCCTCCCATTAAAACATCATTAATCATTTATTAGGCCCACCTAGTTGTGGTTCACAAATCCAGACCATCCATTGTGTGTGTCCCAATTGGATGAGGGGTCAAACCAAGTTTCAGCCGCATCCAAAACTCAGGTGGGCCCCATCAAGTACTTTTATAAGTTTTAGGCATGTCTTCACATGGTTTAGATGGTATGACCCACATGAGTTCCGTATACGGCTGATTTTTGGGATATCCCCTAACCTAAAGGGGACCCATCAAATGCATGGTGTTGATGTTCGACACACATCAAGGTGGGGCCCACACAGCTCGACCTCATGGGAAGTTCCCATGAGGTCGAACTCATAGTACCATTTACCTATATAGAAAATGTGGAAGATCTATAGGAGATATTAATAGATATACATAAATCCATCATCATAGCTAATGCAAACCGCTAAATGGGATGCAAATAGATCAAAGAAAAGAAGAAAGAGATTGTGGGAAAGAATCCAACAATCTTCTAGCCGAATAATAAAGACCGCGAAAACCCCTCTCCAAATCCTCCACCAAATAAAGAAACAACAAAACAAAGAAGTTTTATTCAAATTATCA